>NC_044038.1:134366994-134966994 GCF_901765095.1 Microcaecilia unicolor
AAGTGGAACGTTAATTAATAATAATTATAATATTGGAGATTTAGTCCACTTTTCCAACTAATGCCTAAGGTGACTTACAGCAATTTTAGAATTCAAGTAAGCAACACAGTCCTCAGAACATAGAAGCATGTGATATGAATACAATGTATTTCTTTCACAAGCATGGAATACTTTGAATAATCCGGTGTCACAAAATGTAATCACAATTTTACTGTTTGTGATGGCCTCAAAGCTGCAAAGAAGTTCGGAAAATATCATCAGTCATGCAGGAAAAAGTAGTTCCAATAAAACAGGGAGTAATTGACATACTAAAATCTGTAGGCTCTAACAGCAGCAACCCATCATAATTAAAGGGACAGCTCTGCTCCCTTAATTCATCAATTAGAATCATATTATTCCCTGACTGCTGTCAGTGTCAGAGATTCTGCTGGAAGGTGGTTTTCTCCAGAGCTCCCTTAAAATGAACACCTGGGGTACCCTCTGCTATTAATAGGTGGAAGAAATGACACAAAATGTCACAATCCACCTTCAATATAAAAATGTCTGCTGAGTCTAGTTTCTTTAAAAGAAGTCAAAGGGGAAAAGAATTACCCAATGTACTCAAAATGATTACATTTTTCTAAAGCTGCACTCAGACTATACATATTATGAATGACCTTGCCACTTTCATGCTACTCTGTCTCTGACATTCTTTTTCGATAGATTCCATAACGTCATGCCTGTAATTCATTCATCACGTTTGAAAAATGTGAAGTCTTTTCTCGGTGCATGTGTAGACTATTTCAACTCATTACTATGACTGTACACAGACTATAAGAGCAGAATGCTTGAAATAATTAGCTCTCCTTTTGCTAATGCTTAGTATGTGTTAATGGCGTTAGCACACACTGTCTGCTCCCCGACCCATTTTATTCCTATAATCCTGGAGGAAGTTAGTGCAGGCTAACATATATTAGTACACACTAGGGGGTGACTTCAAGAAAGGTCACCTAAAGTTAGGTGTCAAATCTATAATGGGAGCTTCACATAGAACTGCCATTAGAGAATACTAGTGAAAGTCTGCATTTATGCGTTTAATTTTACACACAAACACTTATGCCAGCTCAAAGACTGGTGTAACTACTCATGCCTAAGTGTAGGTAATTAGGCGTGTAATTGCATATATTTTACAATGTGTGTGCATAACATAGAGGGGCATAATCGAATGGCGCTGGCCAAATCGGGTTTAGAGAAGGATCGCCGGGTTTATATGAGATGGCCGGCTTCATTTTTCAGCCATAATGGAAACCGGGCCCGGCCATCTCAAACCCAGCAAAATGCAAGGCATTTGGGCATGGGAGGAGCCAGTATTTGTAGTGCACTGCCCCCCCCCCCCCCCCCATCACATGCCAGGACACCAACCAGGCACCCTAGGGGGCACTTAAAAAATTTAAAAAAACCCCAAAAATAGCTTCCAGGTGCATAGCATCCTTACCTTGTGTGCTGAGCCCCCCAAATCTCCCCAAATCCACATTACCATAGCCCTTAGGGGTGAAGGGGGTACATGTGGGTACAGTGGGTTTGGGGGGGGGGGGTTGGAGGGCTCTACATTAATCACCACAAGTGGAACAGGTAGGGGGGGATGGGCCTGGGTCCACCTGCCTGAAGTGTATTGCACCCACTAAAAACTGCTCCAGGGACCTGCATACTGCTGTCAAGGAGCTGGGTATGACATTTCAGGCTGGCATACAGGCTGGCAAAAAAAGTATAATCTTTTTTGGGTGGGAGGGGGTTGGTGACCACTGGGGGAGTAAGGGGGGGGGTGATCCCTGCTTCCCTCCGGTGGTCATCTGGTCAGGTGGGGCATTTTTTCCAAACTTGGTCCTAAAAATAAATGGACCAAGTCCGGCCGGCCTCTTTTTTTTCTCCATTATAAGGCGAAGCCGGCCATCTTGTACCCATGCCCCCGCCAGGCCCCCATCCCGCCTTCGCTACCCTACCAACACTCCCCCTTGAAGGTTGGCCGGCGCCGCCACGAAACAGCAGTTGAAGCCAGCCAAAATCATCTTTCGATAATACCGATTTGGCCGGGATCGGGAGATCGCCGGCGATCTACCGATTTGTGTCGGAAGATCGCCGGTGATCCCTTTCGAAAATAAGCCTGATAGTAACATAGTAGGTGACGGCAGAAAAAGACCTGTACGGTCCATCCAGTCTGCCCAACAAGATAAACTTATATGCGCTACTTTATATGTTTATCAGACCTTGATTTGTATCTGCCTAGTACTAGCCCCATCTCCCAACCACCGGTGCTGCCACCCAATCTCCGCTATATAGCTTTGATGCGTCCAAAATATTTGGCAGCATTCCCAGATCTCCCATTAAGGTGCATTCTGTTTTGAATGAAATCTACTAAAAATAATGTTGTAAGTTGGGAACCCATGTCTTAGGGCTTTCAAAAAAAAAAAAAAAAGGGGGGGGGGGGGGAATGGTTAAATCTATTACTGGCAAACCTCCTAAAGATGTCACAAGAAGTCAGAAGACATAGCACCAATAAGGTTTAATGACAGGAGATGCATGACATCAAAAAAAGCCAAAGCTGGTTCCCCCTCAGCAGCTCCCATCTTAGTACTTCCAAAACAAACTAGCAGCTACTGCATTCACGTTGTCGTTATTTATTGTTATTTTATCTCCTGCACCCCCATATAGTTGCCCACTATGGATTTCACAAACACATTATACAATAACTAACTGCTAATTGTTGCTAATCAGTACCAATTAATACTACTTAGTGCCAATTGTTGCTAGTTAATATCAATTATCAGCTGGTTATATTGGGTTATGCACCCAATTGACCTTATTTTATAAGTTACGTGTGCAACTTTGTGCACTAAGCATACAGTCGGACTCCCAATTTTATAGAATTAGAAGTACTTGTAAAAGGGGCCCTTAATGTATTTAAAGAATTTCTTACTTGTTCCACTACTGGACAGCATTCCCCACTCCCCATTCCCATGCTCTCAACTGCCTTTTCCTGGCAGATCTTTCCTGTCAAGGTTTTCTGTGAGGTTTTCCTGGTTACACTGAAGTTCTTTTCCTCACTGACTCATGTATTGATTGTACACCACGTTGATTTTTCATTGTGAAAGGCAGTATATCAAGAGCCTAATAAACATAAACAGACATACCAGAGGTTTCAGAGTGAGGTATAGATTGCTGAATAATTAAATAGTATGAAAAGAGTCATAAATAGTGAGAGAATTAAGTCAAAGGTATGGAGTGATTTACAAGTTTAAAAATAAACAAATCTGTAGTGTTCCCATAAGTTCTTCATCCTCACTGCTCTCATGAAAAAGATCTTTTGGGATGGGATTGCTGTGATTTGCATAAGGGAATGTAAAAATTAATAAGGGCAATTTTCAAAACTGTAGGCACGTGCAAATTTTGTCTGTTGGGTGGGGGGTTGTTATGGAAGGCTGCTGGAGGTCAGGTGATGGCTGGAAGGTTGTGGAATGGTGTCCAGGAAGGTTGGGAAGCAGCACTGAGGCAGGGCTGTGATGGGATCAATGCTGGGATCGGGGTACAATAATTTTAGAAATCTGCCCCATGTCTATTTGAGGAGGGGAAATACATTTTTCCCCACATCTAGCTTTTTAAAATTGCTGACGAGGGGGAAATGTGATGCAGTGAGCGGAGAGATTTTAAACCTGTGACATTCTGGAGCCCCGCTCCTTTCTTAAATTATAATGATACAATGGGCTAGATTCTATACATCGTGCCTAAAAAATCAGCACCGAAAAAAGTATGCCTAGGCATATTCTATAACGTATGCCTAAGTTTAGGTGTACTTTTTAGAATAAGCCTACATTTCTGCACAGTTTGTAGAATATGCTGAGTGCTTGTCTACACAACTGAGTTTAGTCGTGGACAGTTACCTCAATGGACTGGGGGTATTCTATAACAACATGCATAGATTTTAGAAATGCCAATGACACACCTATGGCCACGCCCCCTTTTCAACTTAGACTTAGAATTCATGCACATCACATTACAGAATATGCTTAGACAGTTATGCATATAAATTGTAATTAAAGCCAATTAATTGTGTCAATAATTGCTTGTTATGGTCAGTTATCAGCATTGATTGGCTTGTAAACTACTTAAGGGGTCCTTTTACTAAAGTGCGCTGAAAAATGTCCTGCACTGGTATAGATGTGTGTATTGGACTTACACAGGTCCATTTTTCAGCACACTTGCAAAAAGTCTCCTTTTTTTGCCAAAAATGGACGTGCAGCAAAATGAAAATCAGTAAGCATCCATTTTGGGCCTGAGACCTTACCTCCACCCACTGACATAGTGGTAAGGTCTTACGCGTTAACCATTTGGTAATCATCAGCGTGCATATACTGCCGATTACTGCCCGGTTAGCGCCACATGGTAGAAAATAGAAATTTTCTGCCATGTGTATCGGAACCTGCATAGAAATTAGAATTACCGCCAGGGGCATGTGGTAGCCGGGTGGTTCTTCTAATTTGACACGCATTGTATACGTGTAGATGCCTACGCTTCTTAGTAAAAGGGCCCTAAGTTGCATGTGCAAATCCAGAATATGACTGGATTTGCATGTGCAACTTAAGTTGCATGATATAGAGTCCGGAGGAATATGCTTAATTTTCTTCTTGCCTACTGAAACGGTGTGGACAAATATTTGACTCACGATACTGATGCAATGGCAGCGAAAGGCACTAAGAAAAAGAGATGATGAAAGGAGTGTAGGACAAGATAGTAGAGGCCTTACCATATGTGGGGTTAACATTCACTGAAAAACAGTTGGCATAGTTCACAGCGACTATGGAGAAAGCTTTTGATCCCCACTTTTTGCAACTTTCTGACCAGATTCCAAACTTAGAGGAGCTGCTGGTGGAGACAACAAGGTGAACTGGTGAGCTGGAGCAACAGGTTTCTGCCTGTTCATGCAGAATCAGCCCATAGAAAGCACAGCAAAACTCAAGCATCTTGAGAATCGCTCAAAATGGAGTAATATTCGAATAGTGGGTCTTCTGGAGACTATACCAGAGGCTAAGCTGTTGAGTATCTTAGAGCAGTGGCTCTCTTCTGATTTTCATTTGGAAGTTGATAAAGATTCTCTGTATATTGAAAGAGCCCACAGGCTGAGACGCAAGCATGATGGAGTATCTTGTCCTTGGGTTGTTATTCTCAAGATACATAACTATATGCACAAGGTTGAACTACTTCATCAATATAAGCAGGAAAGGGACTCTATAAGGAGGGGGAAATCATATGTATTGTTCAAGATTATTCACCGGCTCTCTTAGAGTGACTGCAACAATTTCTGCCTTTATTTAGTACCTTACATGAGTGCAACATCCGCTTTATGTTTCTTTACCCTTCAGTATTAAAAATCTCTTTGGATGGGGGATGGCTCTTATTTGATTCCTTTCATGCAGTCCAGGACTGCAATAATGGCCTGCCAGTCTCAGCATCTTCCACTGTATCTACCTGAAGGGCTAATCCCCTTTTTATTGGGCACCTGTTTGATAACTGAACTGAACGTGAGTGGAACATGTGTTCTTTATTTATTTTGAATTTTTTGTCTTACTGCCATAATGCACATCTCTGGTTATTGTTTTTTAACCTTGTGAAAACCTTATCATTCTAGAGATCTCTAATGCTGAGAGGATCTTTTGGAGTTTTTTTTATTAAACAATTACTATAGCTGTTATTGCAAATGTTTCATATATCTTTCTGTGTTTTTGCTGTTCCTGGTGTTTAATGCAATTGGGGGGGCTCCAAGGCAACTCACATGTCATAACATTTCCCTGCATGTTGTATGCTGGAGAAATGATTAGGAAGTCCATGGTGGATTGGGGTTCTGGGGTTGAATGAGATGGGGGGAGGGAGATGGGGTGGGTATTGGATTTTAGTACGGGGAGGTATTTAATACTTTGTACAGGTAGGTTGGATATATACACATTTACCCCAGAATTCTATATATCACGTCAAGATTTCTGTATGGAAATCAAAGCATATTCCATAAAAATGAGCATAACTTAATTACATAACAAGCTAATCAGTGCTGATAACTGGATCTTAACAATTATCAGCACTAATTGGAATTAATTAGAATTTACATACACTACTTGCTAAGTGTATTCTGTAACATGGTGCACGTATGTCGCATAGTTAAAAGTGGGCGTAGTTATTATGGGAATAGAATGGACAGGTCATAAGCATTTCTAAAACCTACAGTGGTGGAAATAAGTATTTGATCCCTTGCTGATTTTGTAAGTTTGCCCACTGACAAAGACATGAGCAGCCCATAATTGAAGGGTAGGTTATTGGTAACAGTGAGAGATAGCACATCACAAATTAAATCCGGAAAATCACATTGTGGAAAGTATATGAATTTATTTGCATTCTGCAGAGGGAAATAAGTATTTGATCCCCCACCAACCAGTAAGAGATCTGGCCCCTACAGACCAGGTAGATGCTCCAAATCAACTCGTTACCTGCATGACAGACAGCTGTCGGCAATGGTCACCTGTATGAAAGACACCTGTCCACAGACTCAGTGAATCAGTCAGACTCTAACCTCTACAAAATGGCCAAGAGCAAGGAGCTGTCTAAGGATGTCAGGGACAAGATCATACACCTGCACAAGGCTGGAATGGGCTACAAAACCATCAGTAAGACGCTGGGCGAGAAGGAGACAACTGTTGGTGCCATAGTAAGAAAATGGAAGAAGTACAAAATGACTGTCAATCGACAAAGATCTGGGGCTCCACGCAAAATCTCACCTCGTGGGGTATCCTTGATCATGAGGAAGGTTAGAAATCAGCCTACAACTACAAGGGGGGAACTTGTCAATGATCTCAAGGCAGCTGGGACCACTGTCACCACGAAAACCATTGGTAACACATTACGACATAACGGATTGCAATCCTGCAGTGCCCGCAAGGTCCCCCTGCTCCGGAAGGCACATGTGACGGCCCGTCTGAAGTTTGCCAGTGAACACCTGGATGATGCCGAGAGTGATTGGGAGAAGGTGCTGTGGTCAGATGAGACAAAAATTGAGCTCTTTGGCATGAACTCAACTCGCCGTGTTTGGAGGAAGAGAAATGCTGCCTATGACCCAAAGAACACCGTCCCCACTGTCAAGCATGGAGGTGGAAATGTTATGTTTTGGGGGTGTTTCTCTGCTAAGGGCACAGGACTACTTCACCGCATCAATGGGAGAATGGATGGGGCCATGTACCGTACAATTCTGAGTGACAACCTCCTTCCCTCCGCCAGGGCCTTAAAAATGGGTCGTGGCTGGGTCTTCCAGCACGACAATGACCCAAAACATACAGCCAAGGCAACAAAGGAGTGGCTCAGGAAGAAGCACATTAGGGTCATGGAGTGGCCTAGCCAGTCACCAGACCTTAATCCCATTGAAAACTTATGGAGGGAGCTGAAGCTGCGAGTTGCCAAGCGACAGCCCAGAACTCTTAATGATTTAGAGATGATCTGCAAAGAGGAGTGGACCAAAATTCCTCCTGACATGTGTGCAAACCTCATCATCAACTACAGAAGACGTCTGACCGCTGTGCTTGCCAACAAGGGTTTTGCCACCAAGTATTAGGTCTTGTTTGCCAGAGGGATTAAATACTTATTTCCCTCTGCAGAATGCAAATAAATTCATATACTTTCCACAATGTGATTTTCCGGATTTAATTTGTGATGTGCTATCTCTCACTGTTACCAATAACCTACCCTTCAATTATGGGCTGCTCATGTCTTTGTCAGTGGGCAAACTTACAAAATCAGCAAGGGATCAAATACTTATTTCCACCACTGTATGTGCATTGTTATAGAATACACCCGCTCCACACTTAATTTATGCATCAGGATTTACACCAGGTTTCACTTGGCGTAATTGACTATGACTAAATTTAGTTGCGTGGACCAGTGTTCAGCGTATTCTATAAACTGTGCACATATTTAGGCTTATTCTATAAAGAACACCTAAATTAAAGCATACCTGATGAAATTTGCTTAGGTATATTCTATTTCAGCACCAAACGTTTAGGCACGATATATTAATTTAGTCCTTACGATACAGAAATGAACAAATCAAAAAGTTACAGTAACTGCCGCCCTCTGGGTGGAGTCTGGGCAACTGGAGGGAATGACATTTTTGTATTCTGATAAAGTGGCTTTGCATATTAGATGACTTAGAGGGGCATAATTGAACGAAAACATCTATCTCCATGGGCGTTTATCTCTGAGAACGGGTCCGTGAAGGGGCGGACCGAACCGTATTTTCGAAAAAAAATAGACGTCCATGTTTTATTCGACAATTTGTGAGCTGGGCGTTTTTGTTTTTCAGCGATAATGGAAAATGAAAGCGCCCAGCTCAAAAACGAATAAATCCAAAGCATTTGTTCATGGGAGGGGCCAGGATTCGTAGTTCACTGTCCCCTCTCACATGCCAGGACATCAACCGGGCACCCTAGGGGGCACTTTTACAAAAACAAAAAAAAGGTAAGAGAGCTCCCAGGTGCATAGCACCCTTCCCTTGTGTGTTGAGCCCCCCAAATCCCCCTCAAAACCCACTGCCCACAAGTCTACAACATTACTATAGCCCTAAGGGGTGAAGGGGGGCACCTACATGTGGGTACAGTGGGTTTGGGGGGTTGGACGACTAATAAGCATTAAGCAGCACAATTGTAACAGGTAGGGGAGGGATGGGCCTGGGTCCACCTGCCTGAAGTCCACTGCACCTCCTAATAACTGCTCCAGTGACCTGCATACTGCTGCCAGGGAGGTGGGTATGACATTTGAGGGTGAAAATAAACAGTTGTGAAACGGCATATTTTGTGGTGGGAGGGGGTTTGTGACCACTGGGGGAGTCAGGGGAGGTCATCCCCGATTCCCTCCAGTGGTTATCTGGTCATGTAGGGCAATTTTTGGGGCCTTATTCGTGGAAAAACAGGGTCCAGGAAAAGTGCCCTTAATTCTCGCTAAAAACGCATATTTTTTCCATTATCGGCGAAAGGCGCCCATCTCTGATCGGCCGATAACCACGCCCCAGTTCCACCTTCACCACGCCTTCGACACGCCCCCGTCAACTTTGTACGCTTCCGTGATGGAGTGCAGTTAAAAACGTCCAAGTTCGGCTTTCGATTATACCGCGCTATTCATTTTTGGGAGATAATCGCCTATCTCCCGATTTAGGTCGCAATATAGGTGTTTTTGTCTTTCGATTATAAGCTGGTTAGTGTACAGTCCACATGGATTATCTCATGGAATGTTGGGGGATCAAGATTAGCAAAATTCTTTTGGTGCTAAAATGACATCATGTAAATATAGCCTGTTTGCAAGAGACCAGATTGTCTGATGCAGAACATATGAAACTGCAGTGCTACTGGATGGGAGAGGTGTTCTATTGTTCTTCTGGTAAATATAGGGAGGGGTAGCTGTTCTAAAGCAGTACTTACTTAAATAGTAAACCAGAAACCCTCCCCATCTCAAAAAAGAAGCAGAACTTCTTTTGTGAGATGGGGAGGGTATCTGGTGTACTATTGAAATTGTGCCTCCAGCGCTGTGAGATAATCTTATTGGCTATGTATGGCCCCTTCTAGTTATGATCCCCATTACTATTCTCATTTACTTCAGATTTGTAATCCATATGTGGGGCATTTTCTCATTGTCCTAGGGGATATGAATTTAGTGATGGATCCTCATATTGATTGCTCCTCTTCTATCAATAGTAGGGTTGGGGATAGGAATAGCTCTACAATATGTTTCTTGAACCTTTGATTTGGTGTACAAATGCCATTTGTTTCATCCGATGGACAGAGATTATACCAACCTCTCCAGGGCCCATGGCGTGATGTCTCATCTGGATTATATCTCTTCTGCTCTGCTGCCATTGGCCCTGATGAAGTTTCAGATTATTCTTTGGTATGGGTGGACCTGGATGCAGATTCTTATTACAATAATCCTAAAGGCTGGAGGTTTCCCTCTTATTTATTTTCTAATGAAGATTTTTCTAGGTATCTTGCCACTAAATAGGAGGATTTTGTAACATATAATCAAGAACATGTTATTTTGGTCCACCACTAAGGTGGTATTAAGAGGACACATCATAGCATACACTACTTTTCATAATAAGCATATTGCACAGGGAATTTTGAATCCGGAAAAACAATTGAGAGGAGCTAATAAGGATTATGTGAAAAGTCCCCCCCCCCCCCCCCCACTTACAAAAGAAAAGTTATTACCCACTAAGGTAGCATTAAATTCATTAATACATGATCGTACTTCTAAATCACTCATTTAGAAAATATACATTGCATTGATTTTGGAACAAAATAGGGGAAGCTTTTGTCTAACATAGTGAAAACATGGGGTACATCGTAGGGCTGTATCCGTCCATTACTGCTAGGTTGGCGAAGATAGCAAGTATCTTTTATGACTATTTGTGCAAGATGTACATTGCCCCGAAGGCTAGGTCTCCTCTGCCTGGCCATCTTTTTGATTATTTGTGGGCCACATTTTTCCTCTGATGTTATAGATTTATTGAATAAGCCCTTGTTGGTGAAACAGCTTCAGGTCGCTATAAAATCCCTAAAACATTTTAAAGCACCCAGAGCCGATGGGTACACTTTTATAAACTTCATCAGCAGTAGCTGGTTGGTCCTTTACTGGATTATAATTCTGCTGTAAATGAAAGCAGTATGTTTCCTTGTTATGCGAATGAGACTTTAATTACCTTATTGCCAAAGCTGGGGTGGCAGAGCGAGCTCCCAGGTTGCTATAGACCAATTACCCTTATTAATGTTGATGTAAATCTCTTGTCTTGGGTTTTAGCAGGTAGATTGGCAGAACATCTCCCAACTATTATAGGGACAGAGCAAGTGGGATGCATTAAGAATAGGCAATCTGTAGTGAATGTGAGGAAATTGTTACAAGCCATGTCCCATTGTCAACAACAACAGGTACTGGCGTTAGTTATTAGCCTTGATGCGGAAAAGATATTTGGCAGGGTGCAAGGCCTTTTCTCTTCTGTACCCTGGAATATGTGGGACTCATGGAATGGTTCTATCAGGCGATACAAGCATTGTATTCTACTCCTATTGCATCTTTATTGGCAAATGGGGTACGGGCAGAGGTTTTTCACGTCTCGCAGGAGACATGATAGGGCTGTCCCCTTTCCCCTTTGCTTTATGCATTTACTTTAGAGCTCTTGCTGTGTGCTCTGTGGGACTCTCTGGAAGTCCAGCGGGTCATGATGTGGGATAAATCAATCAAAGTCCTGGCATTTGCTGATTATCTCCAATTGCTCCTCACTGATCCTCATAATTCTTTACATAATATGTTACGCATTATAGAAAACTATGGTGATCTGGCTGGCTTTTGCCTTAATTTAACTAAGTCCCAGGGTCTCCCAGTAATTTCCTCTGTACAGATATAGTAATATAGTAAATTATAGCAGATAAGGACCTGTACGGTCCATCCAGTCTGCCCAACAAGATAAAGTATCACATAGCATGTATAATGAGTTTATCTGTATACTCAAGTTTGATTTGTCCTTGCCAATGTGATACTTTATCTGTACACTCAAGTTTGATTTGTCCTTGCCATTTTAAGGACACAGACCTTAGAAGTCTGCCCAGCACTGTTCTTGTGCTAAAATTTCTGAAGTTAACTTCGAAGCCCCTTAAACTTTACACTCCAGCCCATCCATATCTATTCAGTCATGATCAGGGTACAGACCGAAGTCTGTCCAGCACTGGTTTTGCTTCCCAATTACCGGTATTGACACCGAATCTCCGCTAAAATACCACGGATCCATTCCTTCTAAACAGGATTCCTTTGTGTTTATCCCAAGCATGTTTGAATTCCATTACCATTTTCATCTCCACCACCTCCCGTGGGAGAGCATTCCATGTATCCACCACCCTCTCTGTGACATTACTCTTGAGTCTGCCCCCATTCAAAATCAGACAACTTGGGTTGATTTTCCCCTCTCTTGAGTACTTGTGAAAATTAAATATTTAGTGGTATTTATACCAACTAGCTTGGCTACAATATATGAGTGTAATTAGTTCAATTAATTGCTTTTTACCTAATTATCAGTGCTGATTGACATGTTAATCAATTAAGTTCTGTGCACAAATCAGTTACATATGCTGATTTGTGCATGGAATTTTAGTTGCCATTTATAGAATCTGGCGGATAGTGGATTTGAATGCTTGCCCAAAGTGCCTTCTCTCTGGTGCTACTCTCACCCATATTTATTTATTTATTGCATCCCACATTTTCCCACCTATTTGCAGGCTCAATGTGGCTTACATTATTCCGTAATGGCGATCGCCATGTCCGGTATGAGGAAATACAAGTTGGTAATGCATGCATGTTCATAAGAGGAAAGCAGATTATAAAGAGTTTGTTATCAGGATCAGAGATATAGTGTTGTAGCGCTAAAGTTCATTAATAACTGCAAAGGTTCATTCGTCCCCTTTGTTAAGGCAATCAGGTGTATGGAGTTAGGTTATGTCCCGTTCTGGTATAAGTTTCGTTGACTGGAATTTAGGATGGGTCATTGTGGTATGCCTTATTGAACAGGTTGGTTTTTAGTAATTTTCAGAAGTTAGTTAAGTTATGCATTGTTTTTGTGGCAAATGGTAGCGCATTCCATAGTTGTGTACATATGTATGAGAAGCTTGACACATATATTGATTTATATTTTAGTCCTTTGCAGCTGGGGTAGTGGAGATTCAGGAATGTGCGTGATGAGTTTTTTGTATTCCTGGGTGGTATGAGGTCTGACATGTAGGCCGGGGCCTCGCTGTGAATAATCTTGTGAACTATAGTACATATCTTAAATGCAATACGTTCCCTGAGTGGGAGCCAGTGTAATTTCTCTCTTAGGGGTTTGGCGCTTTCGAATTTTGTTTTTCCGAATATGAGTCTGGCTGCTGTGTTTTGGGCAGTCTGGAGTTTTTTGATGATTTGCTCTTTGCATCCGGCATATATTGAATTGCAGTAGTCTAGGTGGCTTAACACCATTGATTGTACCAAGCTGCGGAATACTTCTCTTGGGAAGAAAGGTTTTATTCTTTTGAGTTTCCACATTGAGTGGAACATTTTCTTTGTTGTATTTTTCACATGGTTTTCTAATGTAAGATTTTGGTCAATTGTTACTCCGAGAATTTTCAGGTTGTCTGAAACAGGAAGGGAGAAGTCTGGGGTGTTTATAGTGATGGGTTTATTCATGTTATGTTGTGATGAGAGGATGAGACATTGTGTTTTTTCTGCATTGAGTTTTAATTTAAATGCATCCGCCCATGAATTCATAATTTGGAAACTATGGTTGATTTCCTCTGTGATTTCTGTTAGATCATGTTTGAACAGGATGTAGATCATAACATCATCTGCGTAGATGTAAGGATTTAGGCCTTGGTTGGATAGTGATTTGGCTAGAGGTGTCATCATTAGGTTGAACAAGGTTGGTGAGAGCGGTGATCCTTGGGGTACTTCGCATTCTGGTTTCCATGGTGAAGATATGTTCGACTTGGATATTACTTGGTATGTTCTTGTGGTCAGGAAGCCTTTGAACCAGTTAAGTACGTTTCCTCCAATCTCGAAGTATTCTAGGATGTTTAATAGTATTTTATGGTTAACCATATTGAACTCGCTTGACATGTTGAATTGTAGGAGGAGTACATTGTTGCTGGTTCCTATTGCTTGTTTGATTTTGGCTAGGAGGGTGATTAGTATTGTTTCAGTCCTGTGGTTGAAACGGAATCCTGATTGTGATTCGTGTAGTAGAGAGAATTTGTTTAGGTAGTCGGTGAGTTGCTTGGTTACCATGCTTTCCATTAGTTTGGTTGCTAGGGGAATCGATGCTACCGGGCGGTAGTTGGTTATGTCATCTGTTTTTTTCTTTGAATCCTTGGGTATTGGGGTGAGTAGTATATTTCCTTTATCTTTAGGGAAACGTCCATGTTCTAGCACAAAGTTTAGGTGTCTTGTGAGGTCTGTTATGAAGCTTTGGGGGGCAGATTTTATTAGGGTGGTAGGGCATATGTCCAGTTTGCAGTGGGATTTGGTGAACCTGTTGATCGCTTGGGTGATGGTTTCATCCGTGAGTAGCGCGAAGTTTGTCTAGGTTCGGTGTGCTGGATATTCATCGGAGATTGGGTCCAGACAATCAATGACATTTTTGTGGTCAGTGGTATTGGTTGGTAGTGTGGTTAGGAGCTTTATAATTTTTTCATTGAAGTATTTAGCAAGGTTTTCTGCTGATGGAGTATCTGTATTAGTTGTGGTGACTGCTGTGGTGTCAAGTAGTTTATTCACGAGTTGAAAAAGTTTATGCATGTCTTTGTAGTCTGGCC
Source organism: Microcaecilia unicolor (assembly GCF_901765095.1). Classification (NCBI taxonomy): domain Eukaryota; kingdom Metazoa; phylum Chordata; class Amphibia; order Gymnophiona; family Siphonopidae; genus Microcaecilia; species Microcaecilia unicolor. Next base: position 134,381,385 of record NC_044038.1, read on the forward strand.
CTATTTTGGTTTTGTAGTATGATCTTTTGGTTTGTCTTATTGTGTATTTATATTTTCTCTGTGTTAGTTTCCATGCGTTGAGTGTGTGTTCATCTTTCACTTTCCTCCATGCTCTCTCAAGTCTTCTGGTTTGTGTTTTAAGCGCTTTTAGTTCGTCATTGAACCATGGGATCAAGTTTTGTCTTTTTGTAGTTCTTGTTCTTAAGGGCACTATATCGTCTAGTACACTTCTGCATTTTTCTTCCCAGTCAGGGAGGTAGTGTGTGGAGTTTGTTCGTGCTGTCCATTCATTTTCGTATATTTTTTGCCAGAATGCTGCTGGGTCTTTTTGGCCTCTTGTGCTGTAAGTTGTGGGTTTTTGTGTGAGGTATAGTCCCTTCTTCCGCCAAGTTAGCGATAGGTTTAGTTTGTAGTGATCGGTCCAATGTGTTGCTGACCATTTGGTGTCTGTTACTAGTATGTTGTGGTCTGCGGACAGTTTGTGTGAGAAGAGGTCTAATGTATGTCCTTTGATGTGGGTAGCATGCATGTGTGGCCATATGAGATCCCAAGACTGGAAGAATTCTTTACATTCTCGTGCGTTGGTAGAATTTGGGTCTACTAGGTGCAGGTTTATGTCCCCTAGTATTAGTATGTTTGTGCTGGTTACGCAAAAGTTTGAGATGAAGTCCATAAAGTGAGATTGACATTCGTTCTAGTTTCCGGGTGGTCGGTAGAACAGGATGCAGTTCAAGTGATCAAGCAAGGATTTATTGGAGATTCTGACTAAGGCTATTTCAAGTTGGGTTGTTATAGATTCAGCTGTGATTTCGGCGGTGAAGTGGGAGCGATAGATTAGTGCTAAACCTCCGCCTCTCTTTCCCTTCCTGGTTCGGTGAGTGATTTTGTATCCTGGGGGGCATAAATCTAGGATTATGGGATCTTTTTGATTGTGGATCCAGGTTTCATTAATGAAAGTAAGATCAAGGTTTTCTGACGTGATTCAGTCTGTAATTGTTGTTGTCTTATTAACTGCGGATCTGGCGTTGATGTAGTCCACTTGAATGTTTTGATATGGGGTTATTACATTTGGTGATGTGTGAATTTCTGTTAGTTGTCGTTCCTTAATTAGTGTCTGTTTATTGTGGTTCTTCATTCTGTGTTGAAGATGCTGTCTGTATGTAGGTGGTTTTTCTTTGATTTGGTGATTGTTTGGTGGGGTGTGGATTGCCTGATCATCTTTTTGTGGTTTTGTAGGATGGATATAGTGTTGTTGTCTGCAAATGGGGTAGATAGTGTTAGGTGGCTCCGTGATATGGAGTATGTTAGCAGGATGGTAGTGGTGTTGTTGTTTGCAAATGGGATGGACAGTGTTAGGTGAATTAGTGCTAGGGAGTATGTTGCTAGGAGTAGTATTTCGGTTATGTTCATTTCGTTGTAATTTGGAAGTAGGAGATGGTCGGTGGTGATGTTCTAGGGTGTGGTGTCTTTCATGTAGGTGTAATACTAGTTAGATATGTTGAGTACTGTCCCAGGATCCAGTGGCTCAGTGGTTCTGGGAATTGTGGTAGTGATTGTATGTGTGGTGTAGTGTAGTGGTAGTGTGTCAGTCTCTCTGGGTTAGGTAAATTTTATTGCAAATGAGGCATTGGTGAATTTCCGTTGTTAAGAGTACCTTTCTGGGTGTCGTTTGTTGAGTCCGGTCATACCCAGTCGTACTTCCTCTCTTTCCTAGTTGTCCGTAGCACGACTGCACAATTTTGTCACGTTCTCCGGTCAGGGGTCGTTTCTCTACTCCACATAGTTTTGGGCCCGGGGCTCACATGGGTAGTTGCGTCGTGTGTTGGTCAGGGCCAGTAGCTGATCCTTTGTTTTATTCTTGGCGGTGGTCTCCCGATGGTTACTGCCGTGGTCGTTTCGGCAGCTTCGGTGAGGTGAGTTTACAGTCTGCATTCGGCGATCATATGCTTTGGAAATGCTTGAAGGTGAACAATTTTTGGCTACATCTTGTTCAAATCCTATCTCACATGTGGAATGGGACTATACAGGTTAAGCCAGAACTTCTTTTTGAATCTTATGGCTTAGCCAAGCCAATTCTTAAAGGTATGGTTGGTTTTATTACTTACTAGTAAAAAAGGCCCGTTTCTGACACAAATGAAACGGGCGCTAGCAAGGTTTTCCTCGGAGTGTGTATGTTTGGCAGAGTGTATGTGAGAGTGACTGTTTGAGAGTCAGAGTGAAAGTGTGAGTCCAATCCATGCTCCTCTGTCACCTGGCCCCTCCATTCATCCCTATCCAGCAATTCCCCTCTCTGCCTGAGGCCTGCCCTGCAATCCATATCCATCCATGCCCATCTGTCCCCTTCATTCATCCCTATCCAGCAATTCCCCTCTCCCTGAGTCCTGCCCTTCCAATCCATGCCCATCCATGCTCCTCTGTCACCTGGCCCCTCCATTTTTCCCTATCCAGCATTTCCCCTCTCTGCCTGAGGCCTGCCCTGCAATCCATATCCATCCATGCCCATCTGTCCCCTCCATTCATCCCTATCCAGCAATTCCCCTCTCCCTGAGTCCTGCCCTTCCAATCCATGCCCATCCATGCTCATCTGTCACCTGGCCCCTCCATTTTTCCCTATCCAGCATTTCCCCTCTCTGCCTGAGGCCTGCTCTGCAATCCATATCCATCCATGCCCATCTGTCCCCTCCATTCATCCCTATACAGCAATTCCCCTCTCCCTGAGTCCTGCCCTTCCAATCCATGCCCATCCATGCTCCTCTGTCACCTGGCCCCTCCATTTTTCCCTATCCAGCATTTCCCCTCTCTGCCTGAGGCCTGCCCTGCAATCCATATCCATCCATGCCCATCTGTCCCCTCCATTCATCCCTATCCAGCAATTCCCCTCTCCCTGAGTCCTGCCCTTCCAATCCATGCCCATCCATGCTCATCTGTCACCTGGCCCCTCCATTTTTCCCTATCCAGCATTTCCCCTCTCTGCCTGAGGCCTGTCCTGCAATCCATATCCATCCATGCCCATCTGTCCCCTCCATTCATCCCTATCCAGCAATTCCCCTCTCCCTGAGTCCTGCCCTTCCAATCCATGCCCATCCATGCTCCTCTGTCACCTGGCCCCTCCATTTTTCCCTATCCAGCATTTCCCCTCTCTGCCTGAGGCCTGCCCTGCAATCCATATCCATCCATGCCCATCTGTCCCCTCCATTCATCCCTATCCAGCAATTGCCCTCTCTCCCTGAGGCCTGCCCTCCCAATCCATGGCCATCCATCCTCCTCTGTCCCCTGCCGCCTCCATTCATCCTTTTCCAGCAAGTCCCCTCTCTCCCTTCCATGACCCCCCCCCCTCGCATCCATGCTCCTCTCTGTCCCATGTGCCAGCCTGGGCTGGCCTCTTCCCCCCCCCCCCCCCGCTCGCATCCACCCTTTTCTCTCTCCCCAACATGCGTTTTTTTTTTCTTCCACCCCCTCCCGCGAACCTGTCGATCCCCCCCCGCCGGAACGCCGAAAACTGCCGCCGCCGTTGTTGTACTACCTTCCCTTCCCGTAGGTTGTTGAATCATCTTAGAAAGTTTAACTCCGTGCGTCTGACGTCAGACGCACGGAGTTAAACTTTCTAAGATGATTCAACAACCTACGGGAAGGGAAGGTAGTACAACAACGGCGGCGGCAGTTTTCGGCGCTCCGGCGGGGGGGGATCGACAGGTTCGCGGGAGGGGGTGGGTTTCGAGGGGGCCATAGCGCGGGGGGGGGGGGGTGACAGCTGATTCCGAGGCAGTAGGAGGAGTAGGGAAACACGCTGCGCGTGTTTCCCTACTCCTCCCCTTGCCTTGCAATCAGCTGTTTTGACGTCAGTGACGTCAGTGACGTCAGTGACGTCAGTGCGTGTCTGCCTCACAGACCACCTCCAGCCAAGGAGCCTCGGTCCCAAGCACAGAACGTTGGAGGTGAGAATTATTATATAGGATGTACTTACATAAAATGTTTTGTACTTTTTTGGGATCTTGCCAGGTATTTGTGACCTGGATTGGCCACTGTTGGAACCAGGATGCTGGGCTTGATGGACCTTTGGTCTTTCCCAGTATGGCAATACTTATGTACTTAATGCAATGAGCTATGTTTATGGTGGAAAATACTATCCTTTTGTTGTGATTGAAGGCGGACCCACCCACGGTACTACTGTGGAGACAAATATTTTATTGCTGATGATGGGAAAAAATGGGCATTCAGGACACTGCTGAAGAGAAAAGCAAGGTTTTCCAGAGAGGCTGGGAGTATTTTTGGGAGATACCTCTACATTCCATAGTCGGCTATTGAATTTTCCTTAGCCTAAGTGGTGTTTTTTTCTTTCTTCTGTTTTTGTAGCCCTCTGGTGTAATCCTGCTGGGAAAGAGTGTGTGTGAGGGGGGAGTCTTTTATTAATTAGTTAACTGTGGCAGGTATCCCTGTCTATCCTCAATTACCCAATCTTTAAACATCAGTAATTGTACTCGTCATCAAGAAATGTATATGCTTATCAATCTATAAGAAATGTACCTGTTATCACGAAATGATTATGTCATAACCACACTCTGTAAGCCACTTTGAGCCTGCAAATAGGAGGGAAAAGGTGGGATACAAATGCAATAAATAATAATAATAATAATATCCTTGTTGTGCTTATTATCATATTGATCTGTTTCTGATGTTTTGATGTGACTGCTTGATAGTTGATAGCTTCTTGGAAAATAGTCCTGACATTGGAATTCTCTGCATGTTCTTTCTAAAGTGCAGCTCAAAGTGAATAAGCAGTATTTTATAAAAGGTGTGGGTAAGTGGCATACCACGTAAATGCAAATTAATGTAGGATTAAGTTTTTATTGAGAATTGGGCACAGTATATAAAACTATCAGCATAAAATGAAGGATAATGAAAAGGATTTCACCTTCATGGAAATTAAGGATAACTGATGATAATTTAAGCTCTGGTAACGTAAAAAAATCTAATAAAACATTTGCAAATTAGAGTGAACATGGCAGTTGTGGGCATTCCTGTCCTCTCTCATTTTTAATCAAGCTGATAGCTGACTTTATTCAACTCTAATACTCCTTTGGCATTTGATATAAAATGACACAGTCATTGTCTGCTATTTGAGGGACACTTCACTTCCTTATTTCAAGAGCTTTAATTTAGAACTGATTGATCCATATATTCTGCTTTTGCATATTGTGTTCTGATAAAGAGACGTTCTCCAAACATGATGCAAGAAACTTACTTCAGTTTTCTTTTCTTCATATTGTTAGAAATGGTTCTTCAGATGAGATATTAACAATTTCCTACAGTATGTCCAATGTGTTTTGTGAGCTCTGAACACTTCATCTCATTCATATCAAACTACTCTGTCCACTTGTGAATACATTCTGTACATATAACTTTCTGTTCCTTATATTGTCTACACTAAATTGTGGAACTGGACATTTCTGAAAAGCTTTCTATGCTCAGGAAGCATGCTGAGGAATGATAAGTACATAAGTGCATAACTATTGCCATACTGGGACAGCCCGTAGATACAGGAAGCCCAGCATCCTGTTTCCAACAGTGGCCAATCCATGTTACAGTATCTGGCAAGATCCCAAAACAGTACAATACATTTTATGCTACTTATCCTAGAAATAAACAGTAGATTTTCCCCAAGTCCATTTTAATAATGGCTTATGGACTTTTCTTTTAGGAAGCCAGTCAAATCTTTTTTAAACCCTGCTAAGCTAAGTGCTTTTACTACATTACCTGGCAATGAATTCCAGAGTTTAATTAGATGTTGAGTGAATAAATATTTTCTCTGATTAATTTTAAATTTACTACTTTGTAGCTTCATTGTATGACCCCCAAGTCCTAGTATTTTTGGAAAGAGTAAACAAGCGATTCACGTCTACTCGTTCCACTCTACTTATTATTTTATAGACCTCTATCATATCTCCCCTCAGCTGTCTTTTCTCCAAGATGAATAACCCTAGCTGCTTTAGCCTTTCCTCATTGGAAAGTCATCCCATCACCTTTATAATTTTTGTCATCCTTCTCTGTACCTTTTCTAATTCCAACATATCTTTTTAGTGACCGCCGCACGCTGAGCAGAAGGTTTCAACGTTTCAACAATGATGCCTAGATCCCTTTCCTGGTCAGTGATTCCTAATGTGGAACCTTGCATTATGAAGCTATAGTTTGGATTCCTCTTTCCCACATGTATCACTTTGCACTTGCTCACATTAAACATCATCTACCATTTGGATGCCCAGCCTCCCAATCTGGTAAGTACTCTTGTAATTTTTCACAATCCTCTTGCAATTTAAAAACTTTGAAATCACTTTGTGTCATCAGCAAATTTAATTACCTCACTAGTTACTCCCATCTCTAGATCATTTATAAATATGCTAAAAAGCAGCAGTCCCAGCACACACCACCGAGGAACCCCACTATCTACCCTTCTCCATTTTTCGTACTCTTTGTTTTCTATCTTTTAAACAGTTTTTAATCCACGGTAGTACACTACCTTCTATCCCATGACTCTCCGATTTTCTTTGGAGTCTTTCATGAGGTACTTTGTCAAATGCCTTTTCAAAATCCAGATACACAACATCGACCAGCTCAGCTTTACCCACATGTTTGTTCACCCCTTCAAAGAAATATAACAGATTGGTGAGGCAAGATTTCCCTTCACTAAATCCATGTTGACTTTCATGGGCATTTTTGAAGGAGAAGGACGCCCATCTTTCGACACAAATCGGGAGATGAGCGTCCTTCTCCCAGCGTCACCCAAATGGGCATAATCGAAAGCCGATTTTTGGGCGTCCTCAACTGTTTTCCGTCGCAGGGACGACCAAACTTTACAGGGGCGTGCCGGCAGTGTACCGAAGGTGGGATGGGGGCGTGGTTAAGAGATGAGCATCCTCGGCCGATAATGGAAAAAAGAAGGGCGTTCCTGATGAGCATTTGGCCGACTTCCTTGGTCCCTTTTTTTTCACAACCAAGCCTCGAAAAGGTGCCCGAACTGACCAGATGACCACCAGAGGGAATCGGGGATGACCTCCACTGACTCCCCAGTGGTCACCAACCCCTCCCACCCTAAAAAATATTTAAAAAACATTTTTTGCCAGCCTCAAATGTCATACCCAGCTCCATCACAGCAGTATGCAGGTCTCTGGAGCAGTTTTTAGTGGGTGCAGTGCACTTCATGCAGGCGGACCCAGTCTCACCCCCCCACCTGTTACATTTGTGGTGGTAAATGGGAGCCCTGCAAAACCCACCCGAAACCCACTGTACCCACATGTAGGTGCCCCCTTCAACCCTAAGGGCTATGGTAGTAGTGTACAGTTGTGGGGAGTGGGGTTGGGGGGGTTGGGGGGCTCAAAACACAAGGTAAGGGAGCTATGCACCTGGGAGCAATTTCTGAAGTCCACTGCAGTGCCCCCTAGGGTGCCCAGTTGGTGTCCTGGCATTTGAGGGGGACCAGTGCACTACGAATGCTGGCTCCTCCCATGACCAAATGCCTTGGATTTGGTCATTTTTGAGATGGGCATCCTCGGTTTCCATTATCACCGAAAACCGGGGACTACCATCTCTAAGGTCGATCATCTCAACATTTAGGTCGACCATCTCTAAGGTCAACCTAAATGTTGAGATATGGGCATCCCCGATCGTATTATTGAAATGAAAGATGGAAATCCATCTTGTTTCGATAATATGGGTTGCCCTGCCCCTTCGCCAGCACGTCCTTATAGATGGAAGCCCTTAGAGATGGTCGTCCCCGTTCGAAAATGCCCCTCCACATCTCATTAATCCATGCTTTTGAATATGCTCTGTAATTTTATTCTTTATAACAGTCTTTACTATTTTGCCCGGCACCGACATCAGGCTCACCAGTCTATAATTTCCTGGATCACCTCTGGAACCTTTTTAAAAATAAAAACAGAGTTATGTTGGCCACTCTCCAATCTTCCGGTACCATGCTTGATTTTAATGATAAATTACATATTACTAACAATAGTTCTGCAAGTTCATTTTTCAATTCTATCAGTACTCTGGGATGAATATCATCTGGTCCAGGTGTTTTGCTACTCTTCAATTTGTTAAATTGCGCCATTACTCTCCAGATTTATAGAAATTTCATTCAGATTCTCTGACTCGTCAGCTGTGAATACCTTTTCTGGCACCGGTATCTCTCCCAAATTTTCCTCAGTGAAGACAGAAGCAAAGAACTAGGCCATACTGTGCCTTCTACATTCTATCTGTTAATGCTGTGACAAAAAAATTCAAGGGGAAAAGGGTATGGAGACTAGCAAATAACGTTTGCTTCTTTTTTTTTTTTTTAATTCTGTGTTTATTAATATCCTACAATTCCTCTTTTAAACCCAATCTTTAAGTTACCAAGCACAGAGCAAATAATGTCACTTGCACAGAGAAATGTCCTCTTCTCTCAGAACTTCTCAGTAACTAACACACAATGGGGCTCATTTTCAAAACAAAACAAAAACGTCCAAAAAAAGCCATAAGGTGGCAGAAGGATGTTTTTCTCTTAAAAACATCCAAGTTATGATTTTCAACACCTCAAGTTTAGATGTTTTACTCCATAGTTCATCCAAATTTCAAGGGGCGTGTTCTGGGTGGGACATGGGTAGCATCAAAAGATAGATGTTTTTCTGCAATAATGGAACAAAATGAAAATGTCTAGGGCCAAAATTAAGACATTTTTGGCTAGACCTGGTTCAGTCATGACTAAGTGACCAAAAGGTGCCCTAAATGACCAAATGACAACTGGAGTGATTAAGGCATAACCCCCTTACTCCTCCAGTGCTAACTGATCCCTCCCAGCTCCCTAAGATGTGACAATGACAGTATATACCAGGCTCTATGACAGCTTCAGATATGATGGCCATTCCTATTAGAGCAGCAAGTAGGTTCCAGGAGTAGCCTAGTGGTCAGTGCAGTGGACCATAGAGAAGGGGACCTAGGCCCATATCCCACTGGTACATTGGTATACTATTACCTACTATACTTGCCCTATCTGCTGGCATAAGGGCTATTGTAGTGCTGTACAGTTGGGTACAGTAGGCTTTTGGTGGGTTTTAGAGAGCTCACAATACAATATAAAGGGGTAATGGTGAGGTGTGTACCTGGGACCTTTTATGTGAAGTCCACTGCCTCACTGCTCTGCTGGGATGTCTGTGTGGACAGTATACTAACAATGATAACCTAATCTAATTCAAAGTTTTATATACTGATTGATCCAAAAAAGGTCCTATGCACTTTACAATATTAAGATCCCATAAAAGGACCAAATATTGGTCCCATACAATTTATAGTAATAAAATCCCATGTTCACATCATTCCATCACATACATCAAAGTCACTTGACCTAGGATATAAATTTCTGGAAGAGATCGTTTCAACCTTTTCCTGAAGGAGACAGAAGAACTATCCAACCTATGCGTCAAAGGGAAATCATTCCAAATTGTTACTGAATAAGTGGGAAAAGAGGCTTTCCTATACTTACTGTAATGTAGACTTTCCAAAGAAGCTTAAGCCAGTAAACAACAATTTTTATAATGACAAATATTAGCAGAGGAAAAAAAGGTAAAATCTAACTGATTAATCAGAGAATTAGGAGCCAAATCATTAACAGATTTACGAATAAAACATAAAACCTTGACCCCTTGCTGACACCAGAAGCCAATATAGAGACTGCAGAAATCGTGTTATGCTGTCAAATGTATAATCTCATAAACAGGACAAGACTATTAAATGTGCAGGGACATATAAATTACAGCAATGATTGTCCAGGCAACTGCTAACTTAAACACAACGCTTTCAAACATTTTTCATGTATTTTCATACATTTCCAAACTGCTAATGTAAGGATCATCAGAGTTCATAGCACCAATGTTGCTATCTAGACATTCAAGAGCAACATTGTACACATCTTCATCGATCCAACATTTTAACATTTTTGTTAGCTGATTTTTCAAAACAGTTAAAGAATATAAAAAATGTTTTAAATGTGACTAACGCCACTTAACTTGCAGCAGTTTCCAACACCGTGAGAACCTCCACCGACGTGACCAAGTTTCGTAACTTCTTCAGGAAAGAGGTCCAATTCTAGACAACTTGCATACTTGCGGCCATTTTCTCTCTATGTGAGAAAATATGCAAATTGGTGCTTTCAACTCTGATGATCCTTATATTAGCAGTATAAAAATGTATGAAAATATCTTGAAAAATGTATGAAGGCACCTGGAAATGATATTGATATTGCTACTGTGTTGTGTTTAAGTTTGCAGTTGCCTGGACAATCATTACTGTTAAATTTATAATGGCAGAAGACCATCTTAGCTGCCGTATTTTGCAGCCATTGCAATTTGATTAACAATTTCTGAGAAAGAGCAATATAAACAGAGTTACAGTAATCTAAGCAAGATAAAATGATCACCTGTACTACTAAAGCAAAATGTTTTTCGTGAAAATTAGAATGAATGGATCTTAATTGTTTCAGTCTAAAAATACTTTAAGTAATTTATTAACTTGAAGTTCAAATGAGAAAGAAGAATCCAAAATAACTTCCAATACCTGAGACTGTTGATTTACTGGCAGCGATAAACCATTTATTAAAGGAACTGAAGCAGGAATAGCAGACAAAATGTTACTAAACAATAAAATATTGGTCTTTTCATCATTCAGTTTTAATAAATGGCTATGAGCCCAGGATCTTACAATAATAATTCATTGATTAATTACTGAAAACGTCAAAGATAAATCAGAAAAAACTTGAGCCAAAACAAAAATGTCATTAGCATAGGAAAACAAAAATGTTTCTCTAGGCCAAGAAATAGTTCCTAAATCCAACATGAAAAGGTTAAACAGTAGTGGAGAAATGGTGGATCATTGAGGAACTCCACATCCTTCAAAACATAGGGGTCCTTTTACTAAGGTGCACTGAATAATGGCCTGCGGTAGTGTAGACATGTTTTGGGCGTACACAGATTCATTTTTCGGCGCACCTGCAAAAAATGCCTTTTTAAAATTTTTGAAGAAAATGGATGTACAGCAAAATGAAAATTGCCGCATGACCATTTTGGGACTGAGACCTTACCACCAGCCATTGACCTAGTGGTAAAGTCTCATGTGGTAACCGGGCGGTAATGACCTATGCGAGTCCGATATGCATGTCTGAAAATAAAAAATATTTTTCAGACATGCGCCAAAAATGAAATTACCACAAGAGCCACGTGGTAGCTGGGCGGTAACTCCATTTTGGTATGCGTTGGGCATCTGTAGACGCTTAAGCAGCTTAGTAAAAGCGCCCCACAGTAACTACGATTTTTTTAAAAGCCTTTAAAACAGTAACGCATAAGCGTCTATGTGTGCCCAACGCACACCAAAATCTAGTTACCACCCGGCTACTGCGTGTCTCTTGCGGTAATTTCATTTTTGGCACACGTTTGATACACGCATCAGAAAAATCTTTTTTATTTTTGGACATGCGTAATTGGATGCGCACCAAGTGGCATGTGACACGTGTAGGTCATTACAGCCCAGTTACCGCGTGAGACTTCACCCCTAGGTCAATGGCTGGCAGTAAGGTCCCAGACTCAAAATGGACGCGTGGCTATTTTCAATTTGCTGCACATCCATTTTCGGCAAAATAAAAAAGGCATTTTTTGCAGGTGCACTGAAAAATGATTCTGCACGTGACCAAAACAAGTGCCTACACTACCACAGGCCATTTTTCAGCGCACCTTAGAAAAAGGACCCCTCAAACACTAACCTTGGAAACCCTACTCGCTAAGGAGCCCTTTTACTAAGTAGTGTTAAGCCTACTGTGGACTTACCAAGCGCCAATCTGGAGCTACCACCGGCCCAACGTGGGCACCAGTGGTAATTCCACCCCCAGCATGCGATATTTCCGGCACTAGCTGAGATATTCAAAAAATATTTTTGCAGGGGGTTACCTGGTGGTAATTAGGCAGTGCCTAGTTACTGCTGGGTTAGCGTGGGAGCCCTTACAGCCACCTCAATGGATGACGGTAAGTGCTCCCCCCTCCACATGACCACACAGTAAGAGCAATCTTACTGCATGGCCTTATTTTTTTCAGCCTTTTTACCCGCTGCAGTAAAAAGTGCCTCAGAGCATGGCAAAAATGGCCTCCACCATTAGCACAGGGCCTTCTTACCGCAGCTTAGTAAAAGAGCCCCTAAGCTTCATAAGAAGTTTGGCGTGATCCACAGAGTCAGAAACTGTTTGCCCTGACTCAAAGCTTGTTGAACCATAGCTATTAATACTAGGAGGACTTGTTTGGCCTGCTTAGTCCCGATCATTATGGATTCAGTGGGGAAATTCCTGACTGAGAATAATGCTATCACTCAAACTCGTCGAGGCAACAGACTGTGGCTGGAGATCCAGAGGTGCCAGATGAAGATTTGGCGCTTCTCAATGAACCCATTCACCTGGGTGAGGTACAATATGCTATCAAGACTTCAGTTTCTTGTAAATCCCCAGGGTCAGATGGTCTCCCCTTGGAGTTTTATAAGCTTTTGGGGCATGAGATCGTTCTTACCCTGGTAGCGGTTTATGAGGAATCCTTCCAGTTGGGTCACCTATCCCATACTATGTGGGGTGACACGATCATCCCCATTTTAAAGCCAATGGACTAGCTGTTATAGGCCCATTTCCCTGTTAAATGTAGACATCAAACTCTATGCCAAGCTTTTAGCAAACAGACTGCTGAACAATATCCTGAAACTAGTGGTGCCCCACCAAGTAGGGTTTGTCAAAAGTAGAAATGCTGTGACAAATGTCAGATGTCTATTGTGTGCGATGGAGAGTGCTATTACCAATAACCTTGATTCCCTGATCGTAAGCTTTGATATTGAAACAGATTTTGATTCGGTCAGTTGGCCTTATCCTTTGGATGTACTCAGATGATTTTGGGTTTCAGGGTCCTGTTTTCCACATGATTCAAAATTTATACTGAGACCTGTCGGCTCAAGTTCTGGTTAACAATGTTTTGTCTGCTCCTTTTGTGATTTCTCGTGACACAAAACAGGAATGCCCCTTTGCCTCTATTTTTTTGTCTTATGTATGGAGCCCTTAGCAGAAAAATTTAGGTGTGGCCCTAGGGTCTGCGGGATTCTAGTGAGAGATGGGGAGTTCTGGGTTGTGCTATTTTTGGATGATCTTGTTCCAGCTTTTACGTTCCTTGCAGAGTATTTTTTGGGGATGGAATCAGATTTGTGGATTAATGTGCATAAGTCTGAAGCTTTGAACCTGACCACAGACCTTGCAGGTAGATGGCCAGGAGTCTTACCATTCAAATGGGTCACTGACACTCTAGAAAGAGCTCAGGGGATATACAAATGAAAATATTTTGATCTTTACCAATGTAACATCTCTCCTTTATTGCATACTACCAAACTTTTTTGTGACAATTGGCAAGATTTACCTATTTCTTTATGGAGATGTGCAGCACTTGTAAAATAGATATTGTTACCAAAATGGCTTTATCCCATGCAGCACTTACCTCTGATTTTAAAGCCTCAGGACCTGCAGTGTTATAATGGCCTAATCCGGAGGTTCCTTTGGGGTTCCTCCAGACCTCGATTGTTTATTTATTGGGATTTATTAGCTGCCTTTATGAAAAAATTCACCCAAAGCGGTGTGCAGCAGGTACAGTTTAACATAAAACTTACAATTTTGCTAACAGCATGACAATAGTAAAATGACCAAATATAAGCATAAGTACAAACAATGAGGTAAACTTGGAAATGGCAAATTGAAACCTAGTAATAAGACGAACATGATACAGTTTTTTAATTGCACTATAGAACAGTTATATAATAGAAATATGGGGATGAATTCTATATATGCTGCTGAAAAAATTTGTGCTGAAAAAAAGCACTATTCTATAAGCTATACTTAAAAGTTAGGCGCGGTTTATAGAATAGTGCCCCGGGATTGGTAGCGTTGAATGTTGCTACTAATTGGGTTTCTGCCATATACTTGTGACCTGGATTGGCCACTGTTAGAAGCAGGATACTAGGCTAGATGGACCATTTCTCTGACCCACTATGGCTATTCCTATGTTATGTTCTTATGAATTGCGCTTAACTTTAGGTATGGTCATTTGCATCACCTGAAACGTGGTGCAAATGTATGTATCTAAATTAGGCACGTATCCCCCCACTTATTCTATAAGAATGTACATAAATGATAGGAACACCCCCATTCTACTCATGACCCTCCCATTTCTGCACCCCCTATATATACTCACGTGTAAAAAATAGGTGCAAATCTCCAGCCTAAACTTACATGTGTACATTCCAATTAAATCTAATTTGTGCCAATAATTGCTTGTTAAAAAGCCAATTATTGGTGCTAATTAGCTTAATTAAATTGTACATGCTAATTGGACACACCCAAATTTGCACACACAATTTTTGGAGACTTTTATAGAATTAGGGGGATGATGTGTTCGTAGAACTTGAATTATCCCATAAAAGGAAGAATGGGAAAACATTCATATAACACAGATATGATATTCATGATATCAGCACAATATAAATGAAACACCTAATAGGCTCACATTAGAACATTCAAATAACAGATATGATGCTAACATCTTAATAGGTAAGTGCAGTTGGGATATATAGATGGAAGATGGGTAATATAAAGTCATTGAGATGTGGCTAAATGTGACTAAACTTAAGGCAAATTATATTTACAGTTGAATAAGATATGAAGAACTGGTCTAAGTTACAGAGTGTTCAGCAAGCAAGTCCATAAAGTAGCATACATGCTAATGAATTTATGATAACAGCCTGCTTTATCTAGAAATCGCACAACCTATAGGAAGCAATCATGAATTCAGGATATGTTACACCATGTCATCATGAATCTAGCCGGTCTCCAAATTCTCATCGCGATTCTAGATGGTGTCAAAATTCTAATGCCGCCTAAGCAAACCCAGACAGACAGAGAGTAGAATGGACCTGCTGGCCTGCCTTGCCAAAAAGATCCCTTCTCTGAATGCAAATGGTTGCTAGGCAATCCAAGTGTGGAATGAAACAGAGGTGCTGCAGTTTTAATGTTACTGAAAGCAGCATCCAAGAATGAATTCAGATGTTAAAATGTAAGGAAAGGAGAAAGCTAGTTTAGTCTTCTTGGGCTTGGAGATAATTTTATTGAACATATAATGACATTCTCAATAGTAAGAATTGTTGCAGGACTAAATGTTGGGTTTTCAGGATTACTGAAATATGCTTGAGTCACATGTACATACACTGGAGACCCACTGGATGCAAATCTCTCTCAGGCATATTCATTATGGTAATCCTGAAAACCCAACTGACAAGTTATATATCCAGCAGAGGGTTGAGGAACATGGTCTAATACTATCAAGTAGCACTGTGCACTCCATAACAAAAGGGGGTTCATTTTTGATAGAGAAAAACATCCAAAAAGTGTCATAAAGAACCATTTGGATGGATTTCTTCTCAGAATGTCCAAATTGGTATTTTTGAAAGCTGTTTTGAAGATGTCAATCTATGCATTTCATCTGCAGTGCATCCAAATCACAAGAGGGCGTGCTGGGGGCATTTTGAAGGTAGGCTTAGGGGGTGTCTAACACTTGGATGTTTAACAGCCATAATGGAACAAAACAAAAAATGTCTATGGCGAAAACATCAATGTTGCAGTATAGATCTGTTTTTCTAACGAATAAGATACAAAATGTTGCCCTAAATGACCAGATTAGCACCAGAGGGATTCAGGGATGACATTCCTTACTCCCCCAGTGGTCACAGACCCCCCTCCCAAAAATATAAATACACGTATTATTCACCAGCCTCTATGACAGCTTCAGATGTTATAGCCAGGTCTATTAGAGCAGCATGCAGGTCCCCGGAGTAGTGTAGTGGTGGGTGTAGTGCACTGTAGATAGGTGGACCCAGGCCCATACCTCCCCCTACCTGATTTACCAGAAATCCGCTTTACCCATATATAGGTGCCCTCTTCACCCATAAGGGCTATTGTAGTGGTATATAGTTGGGGGTAGTGGGTTTTGAGTGGGATTTGGAGGGCTCAGCAGACAAGATAAGGGAACAAAAGTGAGATGTGTACCTGGGAGCATTTACATGAAGTCCACAGTGCCCCACTGCTCTTCTGGGATGTCTGGAGGACCAGTCTATTAAAAATGCTGGCCCCTCCTACATCCCAAAGACTTGATTTTGTGTGTTTTTAATGTGTGTGTGTGGGGGGGGGGGGGGTTTCCAAAAATGGCCTAAAAAGATACATGGAAAAACACAAAACCTTGTTCGAAATGGTATTTAAAAAAAGACATTTTTCCTTTTTTGAAAATGGATATATTTCCTATTCGGATTTATGTCCAAAGTCCAACTTAGATGCACTATCAAAAATGCCCCTCTAGGTGTGATCCGGGTGAGGGTTGAAAAACACTGCATTAGAAACACGCTATGCAAAAATATACAATTAAAGTGAATAATCCTTAACCAGTGTTCACTAATTCTGGAGTCAATATTCAAAGTGATTTAAGTAGTCGGTAAAGGCTCCTGGCCAGTTAAATCGCTTGAGTGGAGCTATCCGCTGATATTCAGTGAGTGGAGTGGAACACTGGGACTAAGGAGCACACAATGAAACTCCAAAATAGTACATTTAAAACAAATTGGAGAAATTTAAAACAAATTGGAGAAAATATTTCTTCATTCAATGTGTAATTAAACTCTGGAATTCGTTGACAGATAATGTATTAAAAGCAGTTAGTTTAGCAGGGTTTTAAAAAAAGTTCATTTTGTTCCTAAAAGAAAAGTCCATACGCCATTATTAAAATGGACTTAGGGAAAATCCACTACTACTACTACTATTTAGCATTTCTATAGCACTACAAGGCGTATGCAGCACTGCACAAACATAGAAGAAAGACAGTCCCTGCTCAAAGAGCTTACAATCTAATAGACAAAAAAAATAAATAAAGTAAGCAAATCAAATCAATTAATGTGAATGGGAAGGAAGAGAGGAGGGTAGGTGGAAGCGAGTGGTTACAAGTGGTTACGAGTCAAAAACAATGTTAAAGAGGTGGGCTTTCAGTCTAGATTTAAAGGTGGCCAAGGATGGGGCAAGACGTAGGGGCTCAGGAAGTTTATTCCAGGCGTAGGGTGCAGCGAGACAGAAGGCGCGAAGTCTGGAGTTGGCAGTAGTGGAGAAGGGAACAGATAAGAAGGATTTATCCATGGAGCGGAGTGCACGGGAAGGGGTGTAGGGAAGGACGAGTGTGGAGAGATACTGGGGAGCAGCAGAGTGAGTACATTTATAGGTTAGTAGAAGAAGTTTGAACAGGATGCGAAAACGGATAGGGAGCCAGTGAAGCGACTTGAGGAGAGGGGTAGTATGAGTAAAGCAACCCTGGCAGAAGACGAGACGGGCAGCAGAATTTTGAACCGACTGGAGGGGGGAGAGGTGACTAAGTGGGAGGCCAGCAAGAAGCAGATTGCAGTAGTCTAAACGAGAGGTGACAAGGGTGTGGATGAGGGTTTTGGTAGAGTGCTCGGAAAGAAAGGGGCGGATTTTACGGATGTTGTAAAGAAAGAAACGACAGGTCTTGGCAATCTGCTGGATATGAGCAGAGAAGGAGAGAGAAGAGTCAAAGATGACCCCAAGGTTTCGAGCTGAGGAGACAGGGAGAATGAGAGAGCCATCAACAGAAATAGAAAACGGGGGGAGCGGGGAGGATTTCTAGGATTTGTAGCATAAAATGTATTGTACTGTTTTGGGATCTTACCAGGTACCTGTAAGCTGGATTGACCACTGTTGGAAACAGGATGCTAGGCTTGATGGACCTTCTGTCTGTCCCAGTATGGCAACACTTATGTTCTTATGTTCACTTAACCAGTTAATGTCACTGAATATCACCACAGACTGCTAAACTGAAAGCCAGCTAGTTTGTGGAAAGTTCATAGATGGAGTCAGCACTTACATAGTTAAAGGCTGAATTTCAGCACTTACACATGGACTGCATAAGTCAGTCCTATCTTTATCTGGTTGCACTAAGGCAGTTAAGGGCTGAATCTTGCACTTAACCGGATAAGAGATAGCTGGCTGCATGAACCTGGATATTTAATGCCAGTGTCCAAACAGAGCCGAGCACTGAATAACCAGACATAACGCCAGTGGCAGCCAAAACATTCTGACCGCTGCTAGCAGAATATTTACTCCTCTGTGTTTTGTCATCTCCTCAGTGCCAGTTCCCTGAGAGCAACAAATTTAAACTAGGTCTAGACCAGGATTACTGATCATACCACAAAACGATAACTAGGCAAAACTTCAGCAAAGTGTCAAATGTGTAGACTCAGAAATGTTTGTAAATCTTGTACTGGATATCTAATTAGATAATGTTTTCTGATAGGGCTCAATCAGGTCTTTTTGACAATAGTGATGGCTAATGCTATTTAAACAAGCAGAGTTCTGCTTCTGGTTAGGGTTAATGTTGACATTATGCAGCCAGTAAGTGCCATGGTTGAAGTCTGGCGTCGGTTTTCAAGAAGTTTGTTCATTTTCTTGCATTGTAATCAATATATACTAAATGCACTGATATTTTCTATTATGTATTTTTTAAGTCAATTCAACTCAACGTGTTCAGCACTTTAGTCCCCTGAGTAAGCTTATATAAAAATGAAACAGAGAGCCCCGTTGGGTACAAGTATTAAGAGTTAAGTGCTTTGAGGGGCCCTTTTACTAAGCTGTGGCAAAAAGTGGCTTGTGGCAGTGTGAGCGTATCTTTTGGGTGTGCGCTGGGCCAGTTTTTGCTGCATCCTGGAAAAAGGGCCTTTTTTTTAAGGGGACAGAAAATAGACATGTGGCAAAATAAAAAACCAGTGTGCATCCACTTTCGGCCTGAGACCTTACTGCCACCCATTGACTTAGCAGTAAGGTCTCACGTGCTACCCGGGCAGTAGGTGTGCAGTGCACATACACTGCCATTTACCACCGGGTAAGCACCACGCAGTACCGTGTCTTTCCAACGCTCACCAAATTCAGAATTACCGCTTGGGGCATGTGGTAGCCAGGTGGTAACACTGATTTGGCGCATGCTGGACACATGTAGGGCCTTATGCGCCTTTGTAAAAGGGCCCCTAAATGTATTATTTAATGTTTGAGTAAATCACAGTACGGACCTGCAACATTAGAAGAAGTTTGAGTGCACAATATATAAAGCAAATTATAATAAAACATTTTGAAAGGAGGTTTTTTTTTTACACTGATGAGAAAACTGGAGTCCGATGAACGCTGGCATTAAGATTTCATTGCTTGCTGCCACACCGGGACATTTGAGGTCTTTTTCCTCCTTTTTAAGATTTTTGAGTAGGATATTGAATTAGATATCCAATACAAGATTTACAAGCACTGAGTCTTCATCTTTAAAGATTGTTTACACATAATGTAAAACCGCCAGGCCTCATCCTGTTATGTATCAGGAAAAAGCAGCCAAACTTTTCTGTTAGAAATTAATAAACCAGTAAATTATAATTGTCAAATTGAACTGCACATGACTGGATCCAAAAGTAAATAAATGTGGTTCTATTATTTTATACAATGATTGCTTGATATCTAATGGCACCCAGAGAACAGATGCTGGCTGAAACATTTTCTGACTGTTACCATAGATTGCTATCACCTTTCCACTGTAAGTCTTATTTACTGTGAAAAGACAAAAATGATGCCGCTTTCCTGAAGCCTTTTTTCAATGCACAAACATTTGATTTTATCCAAATAAAATTAAAGGGCTGCTCAGTGGCATTCTATACAACTACTGGCAGAAATTATGTTAGTTTAATAATACTCTAGCTCTCGTGGACTGCAGTTTACAAGAGAAAGAAATACCATACAGGAGACTAGGGTTTGGGATTCAAATCAATTTGACAGGGTAACTTCTGAAGTGATCCAGAAAAATTACTGTTGTTGAAATCATGGCTACAGTGACCAATTACTTTTTAATAGGTTAAATTTAGAAGGAGATAGAGGCTTTCTAGGGATGGGGTTTAGAGTTAACCAGATAGAGATATTCAACTTTATTTCACTCCCTTGGCTTCAGATACAGCATGCTGCAGTTATTCGGATAAAGACGCCCCAACCACTTTAACTGATGTCGTCAGCAGAGCCAGGATAGCCCAATATTTTTACCAAGATATGCTCTTGGATTTCTTTTACAGGTTAGGTCATATTTTCCTGGAACAAACTAATAGTTATCCCTTGCAGCTGATATGCATCTGAAAAAAATACATGTCACCTCTAAAGCGTGCCTACGAGAAGGGAATTTTTTATACTGCTTTCCTGTAGTTATAATCAAATGGTTTATATATTATATACATGTACTTGTTGTTGTTGTTTGTTTTTTTTTGTATCTGGAGCTTTGTACGGATGCGTGACTTGCCCAAAGTTACAAGGAGATGTAGTGGGATTTAAACCCGGTTTACCTGGCTCTTCTTTCACTTGCCTAGAGCATATTTTGAAAATTCTAATAAGAGCACAAAAACCTGCAAGAGAATCCATGGAAATGACCTACAAGGTAGAGGACTGGAAACAGGGTTTTCACTTTTTGGAGAAGTTCCATATAATGCATTGAACTGCAGCTGGGAGAGATACATAACTGCCCAATTAAGAAGCAAGAGCAGGGCTTTTTTTGAGGGGGTAATTGGGGGTACTGAGTACCGGCACCTTTTCCATTGTCTGCTAAAATTGACCCATGGACCCCAAGTTTTAATGAAAGAGCTCAGGCTCTACACACCAATTCTGCCTTGTCATAGATTCTGTGACTGGTTGCATGGGGCCTGGCTATTGTGGGGAGGGTCCCTCAGTGATTACCCCCATCCCTGAAGGGTGGCCTAGCATTTGAGTACCGACACCTTTTTCACTAGAAAAAGTGCACTGAGCAAGAGTAAGGCTGAAATCTATCTACATGGAGAACACCATTGTTAAGATATAATGGTAAATATCTGAGAAATTAAAGGCTATTATAATGCAATAAGTATTCCACTGTAAGTGCATGTTGGGCACTCAGATTATGGGGGTCATTTTATGCTGCTTTTCATGCACATAAAGTATTTCTTACATGTTGAAAAGGGCTCTTATACACATGTGCAGAAAAAGCAGGTACCTAGAAAGAATGATGCCTTCTGCTACAAAGGCCATGCATAGGTGTTTGAGGGCCTATTTTGGGTGGAAATGCAATGTGCACATACATTTCATTAAACCCACACATACCTGCAGGAGACAAAGGTCATACCCACCGAGAAAGTGCAACTTTGTGCTACAGATCTGTGTGCTGCTGGGTCATCTCCTGACATCTATTTCATACAGGTACATAGACACTGATGTTGCTTTATAAAATAGGTATAAATTAGTTCTTTTTGACATTCCACATACAGTGGTGGAAATAAGTATTTGATCCCTTGCTGATTTTGTAAGTTTGCCCACTGACAAAGACATGAGCAGCCCATAATTGAAGGGTAGGTTATTGGTAACAGTGAGAGATAGCACATCACAAATTAAATCCGGAAAATCACATTGTGGAAAGTATATGAATTTATTTGCATTCTGCAGAGGGAAATAAGTATTTGATCCCCCACCAACCAGTAAGAGATCTGGCCCCTACAGACCAGGTAGATGCTCCAAATCAACTCGTTACCTGCATGACAGACAGCTGTCGGCAATGGTCACCTGTATGAAAGACACCTGTCCACAGACTCAGTGAATCAGTCAGACTCTAACCTCTACAAAATGGCCAAGAGCAAGGAGCTGTCTAAGGATGTCAGGGACAAGATCATACACCTGCACAAGGCTGGAATGGGCTACAAAACCATCAGTAAGACGCTGGGCGAGAAGGAGACAACTGTTGGTGCCATAGTAAGAAAATGGAAGAAGTACAAAATGACTGTCAATCGACAAAGATCTGGGGCTCCACGCAAAATCTCACCTCGTGGGGTATCCTTGATCATGAGGAAGGTTAGAAATCAGCCTACAACTACAAGGGGGGAACTTGTCAATGATCTCAAGGCAGCTGGGACCACTGTCACCACGAAAACCATTGGTAACACATTACGACATAACGGATTGCAATCCTGCAGTGCCCGCAAGGTCCCCCTGCTCCGGAAGGCACATGTGACGGCCCGTCTGAAGTTTGCCAGTGAACACCTGGATGATGCCGAGAGTGATTGGGAGAAGGTGCTGTGGTCAGATGAGACAAAAATTGAGCTCTTTGGCATGAACTCAACTCGCCGTGTTTGGAGGAAGAGAAATGCTGCCTATGACCCAAAGAACACCGTCCCCACTGTCAAGCATGGAGGTGGAAATGTTATGTTTTGGGGGTGTTTCTCTGCTAAGGGCACAGGACTACTTCACCGCATCAATGGGAGAATGGATGGGGCCATGTACCGTACAATTCTGAGTGACAACCTCCTTCCCTCCGCCAGGGCCTTAAAAATGGGTCGTGGCTGGGTCTTCCAGCACGACAATGACCCAAAACATACAGCCAAGGCAACAAAGGAGTGGCTCAGGAAGAAGCACATTAGGGTCATGGAGTGGCCTAGCCAGTCACCAGACCTTAATCCCATTGAAAACTTATGGAGGGAGCTGAAGCTGCGAGTTGCCAAGCGACAGCCCAGAACTCTTAATGATTTAGAGATGATCTGCAAAGAGAAGTGGACCAAAATTCCTCCTGACATGTGTGCAAACCTCATCATCAACTACAGAAGACGTCTGACCGCTGTGCTTGCCAACAAGGGTTTTGCCACCAAGTATTAGGTCTTGTTTGCCAGAGGGATTAAATACTTATTTCCCTCTGCAGAATGCAAATAAATTCATATACTTTCCACAATGTGATTTTCCGGATTTAATTTGTGATGTGCTATCTCTCACTGTTACCAATAACCTACCCTTCAATTATGGGCTGCTCATGTCTTTGTCAGTGGGCAAACTTACAAAATCAGCAAGGGATCAAATACTTATTTCCACCACTGTAGACGTCATGTTACAAAAAATCAAACTCTATGCACTTATAAAACGCCAGCTTTAAAAAAAAAAAACAAGCATAAGAGCACAGATGGATAGTCATATTATCCAGACAGAAGACCTGTGCTCAGTTCCCAGCTCCCATTCATTGTGGAAGTACGGGAGTGTTTGTGAGTGCACGTGAATTAGAATAGAAGTCTCCAAGAAGAATGAGAAGTATTAATCTAATATTAACATCTATTAGCCAACCAAGAATATATCCTCTAATTCTGCAGGGAACCAAAGTAAAAACAGGAAACACTGCAGGTTGGCATATGATGCCTCACTAATAGGCAAAGGGAGGGAAACAGTGCCTTGAATCTAACTCTGAATAATCGTTGACAGACCTGTCATCCAGGTGTCTCAGAACTGCCAGCAACTTGGGTAAGGAAGGTCTGTGAAAACCCACATTGCATACCTGAAGTTTTCTAAACCTTGTAAACAGGTCAGAGAGCTACCAGACTGGAACAGAAGTACTACAGAACTGGGGAGGGAGTGAGGGAGAGAGAGGAGATGCTCTTGTTAACATGCTATAGTCAATAATTCTGAAAGTTGAAAAAAAAAGTCATTACTGCCTGATAATGAGATCGTTGGATAGGCTACATTTGCTTGGAAAGTGACGTCTAGTCCATGCTTGTCAAACTCACTGCTGTTGTGCTCTCATTATATACTAAGGCAGTCCAGATCATTAGAAAGCTGAAGATTTCCAGGGCAATCTGCAGGTATTGTTTCTACCCAGAGGCGTGCCATTTCTTCACTCTCACACTGCTGCAGGTGCTCACCATTGCTACTGTGTGCATATAGTATTGCACTTGGCAGAAGCAGTGGCGTAGCCAGACCTGACATTTTGGGTGGGCCCAGAGCTAATATGGGTGGGCACTAGGTGTGAGTAGTGTTTCTTGGGATACTCCTTAATAATGCCTTAGAGTGCACTGGATGATGGATTTCTAAGTAAACAGTCTGTGCAACAGCTCTCCTGCATTAACACAAACCACATACCTGGTTCATGGAACACCGACATTTTTAAATACAGTGATTTTATCCCGTATCTTAAACTTGACCAAATATGACTGCTATAAGACAAACATGTCAATGGCACATATCCTTCAAACTTTGCTTTGTAACAAATGCATATGCCTGATTAAGCTGTATTCATAAAACAGGTAAGTTCTGAAACTGACATTCCCATTTAAAAAGCCAGAGAAGTCAGACTCATATAGATCCCCACACAAACTACATGAACACAGAATCGTTTACATCGGTCACATGCAGAACACAGACCACCCCTTACCAACTGCAGAATAAAACACAAAAAATTAGAAATCACAGAGATGGCAAATTATCCAGTTCCAGGCTTGAGATTTTGTGCAGTCCTGATTTAAACTTTATAACCCAAATCAGTGTGGAATTTGCAGTGCCTGATTATGCCCATGAAAATCAGTGCTGCAAGTCCCATAACAATGGGGTGGTCAGAAATGTAGGACTGTCCCAAAATCTCTAGCCTGGAACTGTAGCCTGGCATCAACCCTGCCCTTCCCCCTCCCCCATAGTTTGGCATCAGCCGAGGGAGGAAAGGCAGCGACAGCGATCAAAGCAGTGGCGTACCTAGGGTAGTTGACACCTGGGGCTGGTCATTTTTTAACACCCCCCTCCAAAATCCAGTACTAGGCATACCGAGAATACAAAACACTCAGGACCTATAGAGCAATTCTAGCATACCATAAGTAGTCATTTTTACAAGTCACAAAAGGAAAAGGAAAGCATCTTAAACACTACAGTGAGCAGTAGAACATCAATTCACCTACTGTAAAATGAAACCAGACAGAATAGTACAGATCATCGATCCTGCACAGTCAATGCCAGCTGAAAGCCATGTCTTTTTCACAAACACAGATACACTCTAATCCACTATAGAATAAGTAATCATAAACTTTCTATTTAGACAAATATTAAACTGAACCCCCAAGATGCCAGACTCTGCATACAATGCAACACCACAGAAACAGAACATGTCCTCTAGTACTGTGCAAAATATAAAGGCAGCAGATGTACATTTGAAAAAAAAAACTAACAAATACCAATCACCACTTTACAAATTAACAAATAGAAATAAAACAAATATAGAAAATAAAATACCATTTTATTGGACTAATACATTTAGCTTTGAGGCCAAAACCTCCATCCTCAGGTCAATACAGTATAGTGCTGTTACAGTATCCTATCCTGACCTGAGGAAGGAGGTTTTGTTCTCCGAAAGTTAGTCAAAATGTATTAAAATTAGTCCAATAAAAAGATTACCTTATTAGTCCAATAAAAAGATTACCTTATTTACATGTTCTATTTATAAACATTTATTAACACAGCTACAATACTACTTTATCCTAAAGCAAAAAAAATAAAATATATATTTTATTTACAGTTTGTTGTCTCTGGTTTCTGCTTTCCTCATCTTCTTTTCACCGTCTTCCTTCCATCCAGCATCTGTCTTCGCTCTCTCTGTGCTATCCAGTGTCTGCCCTCTCTGCCGTCCCTTCCATCCACTGTCTGCCCTATCTCTCTGCCCCTTCAATCCACCATTTACCCTCCCTCTCCCATCCATCCAGGGTCTGCCCTCCCTTGCTGCCCCTTCTTTTCGGCCCCCAGTTCCAGCCCCAGCCCACATCTCCCACCTGCCCCTCCTTTTCAGCCTCCCGTTTCAGCCACACTACCCCACCAGTCCCCAGTTTCAGCACCAGCCCTTTTCTCCCACCAGTCCCGAGCTTCAGCCCCAGCCACTTCTCCCTGTCCCCTTTTCAGCCCCCAGTCCACACAGTTTCAGCCCCTGCCCCTTTTCAGCCCCCAGTTCCAGTACTAGCCCCCTTATCCCACCTACCCTTTTCAGCCCCAGACCCATTCTCCCACCTGCCCCAGGCATGACCCCATTCTCCCTCCTACCCCCTTCTCAGACCCCAGTTCCAGCTCCAGGCCCCTTCTCCCATCTGAGCCCCCCTCCCCGACCCAGTCCCCACCTGCCTACCAGCTCCATCGACGGATAGACGACCCTCTTCTCCTGCCACCCGGCACCCAGCCTTAAAAAAAAATCGGTGAAGTGTCTGCTCTGCTCTGCACTGCTGCTGTAAAGCAAGCAAATCGCCTCGTCGTGTCGGCCCTTCCTTCACTGTGTCCCACCCTCACGGAAATAGGAAGTTACATCAGAGGGCGGGACACAGTCCGTCGACAGGTGGGGACTGCGGCGCCAGCGGAGCACCCCCCCCCCCACCTGCTGACACCCGGGGCGGACCGCCCCGCCCTTGGTACGAAGATGTTGGCTGGGTGGGCCTGGAGGGAAAGTGGCTGGGCCTGGGCCCGTTCAGGCCCACCCGTGGCTACACCCCTGGGCAAAAGAATAATTTGCAAGGAAGACAATCTTCCTTGCTACCCTTTTAAAATGAAGCACTTCAGACACTATTGTAATACTTTAAGCCTAGCATGTGGATGCTGGCTTAATCTAGTAGTACTTGCCTTGAGTTTAGCCACCCATCTGTTTATCTAAATTAACGCTGTATTTCCTATGAGCCAAATTCAATCATCGTGAATTTTTACTTTGTCCGAAGAACAGTAATGAAAAACCCAGTGATGAAAAAGAACTCATTACCTGTGTTCTACGTTTCAATAACGATGTACACAGGGTCATGAAGATTTTTAAGGACCATTGGGGCATACTACAAACTTTACCTGTATTTACTGATACAAGGATTCGTTTTGCCTATAGCAGATCTAGGAATTTGAAAGAACTTTTATGTCCCTCTTTGCTGCCTCCGCTTGTACAAAAATCCCCCATTTTCGAAGGACATAAAAGATGTGGGAGTTGCTGTATGTGTGAGGCAATGTTAGAAATAAAGGAATTCATTCATCCAGAGTCCGCACAAAAGCTCACTTTAAGAGTGAATACTAATTGTAAATCCGATTATGTGGTATACTGTTTGATTTGCCCATGTAAGAAGCTGTATGTAGGACAAACTTCGCGCAGGCTACAAGTCCGGTTGATTGAACACCGTAGTGTATTGCACACAAGGAAAACAGCTACACCTCTTGCTCTCCATTGTGATAGAGCACAACACTCTTTCATGGATTTAAGGTGTTTTGTGTTACAACAAATTCAAGTTTCTTCTGTGAGGATTGGAGGCAACATGAAGAAATCGTTGTTTCAGTGTGAACAGAAATGGATACACCGTCTTAACTCACTGGTTCCAGCGGGTTTAAACGGAAAGATTGAATGGAGTCATTTTTTCTAAAATGAGAGACATTTTCTAAAATGAGGGACATTTTCCAAAAATTAAGGACATTTTCCTCTTGAATTAAGCACATTTTTCTGATGTTTCTTTCGAGATACACTGTTTAAGGTGCTGATGCATAGATATACTAAAAAAAAGACTGTAGAGCTCTATTTTTTGATAAGATTGAATGAGCAGAGGCTGATTGGCTACGCCAACTTTCGGCGTCTGACGTCAGAAGGTATTTAAATCTGAGAGGCCATTTTTCTCTTTAAGCTGGTCCGTTGGAGCTGTTTGATTTTCGAGCTGAGGTGATTTAATAGAAAGTATTGTACACTTTTTTATAGAGTTGAGGGCAAAGCTTTCATTAACATACCTTTTTGTTGTAGATTGACGCAGACCATATGACCCTGAGGCAGGTAACGAAACGCTGGCCATCGTTGGTCGTGGTCGTGCTCAGCGTCAAATAAAAAAGAAAAAAGACACTACCGGACTTCTACAAAGCTAAGTAGCTCAGTAGCTTCAAAGTCTAGTTTTTTTGCATGATATAGATATTCTCATATCGTAGGAAAAGTAAGAAGAGCATGCAAAAGATTAGATATATGTAAAAAATATCTTTAAAAATATTTAAAAAAAATTTTATATGAGGTGTTTGCCAGTGATGAGACAGCCCAGCCCCCGTGAGCTTTCTCTGATAAGGAGCCGGGGGTTTTTGAGGCAATACCTCTGTGACTAAACGAGTAAAAGATTTCTTTGGTCAGAAATAGTGCCAGTTGTGCTTAGATATCTCCTTCACTATTGCATTTTCCTATGTTATCCCCATTTATATATCTGCATTGGCCCTTCAGCTATATGGTAAGCTATATTGTATGAACAGCATTAGTAGCATATTTATGCTATTTGAATGTTCTTCCAAGCTGTCTATTATGGTATTGTTTGTATTGTACTGATATTTATCACATTTCTGTTATATGTTTTAGAGGGTTGTTAAATATGTATATTCCTGATACTGAATCATGCTAGTCCTATTATTAGGTTTCAATATGACATTTCCAAGTTTACCTCATTGAGGGGTCCTTTTACTAAGGTGCGCTGAAAAATGGCCTGCGCTGGTGTAGATGCAGGTCCATTTTTCAGTGCACCAGCAAAAAAAGCCCTTTTTTGGGGGCTGAAAATAGATGTGTGGCAAAATGAAAACTGGCGCATGTCCATTTTGGGCCTGAGACCTCACTGCCATCCATTGACTTAGCAGTAAGGTCTCACGTGTTAACTGGGCAGTAACTGTCAGCACACGTACAATGCTGATTACCGCCCAGTTATCACCGCGCTTAGAGGATGCACATAAAAAATGAAATTACTGCCCGGGCCACGCGGTAGCTGAGTGGTAGTTCAAAATTGACGCTCGTACACGCCTACATGGCTTAGTAAAAGGGCCCCTGATTGTATCTATGTTTATATTTGGTCATTTTACTATTGTTATGCTGTTAACAAAATTGTAAGTTTTGTATTAAACTGTATTTGCTGTACAATGCCTTGAGCAAATCTCTTCATGAAGGCAGTTAATACATCCCAATAAATAAAATAAATAAGCAAACAAGCAGCAAGGGGGTGTTTTGTGCCTGAGCAGGCAAATAAAAAGAAGGGACACTGGGATGGGGTTTGATATACTGGCCTTTCTGTGGTTACAATCAAAGCAGTTCACATACCAGCTTATAATCGAAAGACAAAAACGCCTATATTGCGACCTAAATCGGGAGATAGGCGTTTATCTCCCAAAAACGAATAACGCGGTATAATCGAAAGCCGAACTTGGACGTTTTCAACTGCACTCCATCGCAGAAGCGTACAAAGTTGACGGGGGCGTGTCGGAGGCGTGGTGAAGGCGGGACTGGGGCGTGGTTATCACCCGAACAGAGATGGGCGCCTTTCGCCGATAATGGAAAAAAAGTATGCGTTTGTAGCTAGAATTTAGGGCACTTTTCCTGGACCCTGTTTTTTCACAAATAAGGCCCCAAAAAGTGCCCTAAATGACCAGATAACCCCCAGAGGGAATCGGGGATGACCTCCCCTGACTCCCCCAGTGGTCAGTAACCCCCTACAACAAAAAATAAAGCTCTAGTATCAAAATACGTGCTTACGAAAAATGAAGGAAAAGCCCTCAGAAACCGTGGGTAAAATACCCAGGGTTTAGTGCGCGGTTATGTTATTCTTATAACACACGCCACGATTCTATCATAGGGCAAAAAACTTCATTTTGGATGAATTTACAATTCAATAGCCTGTGGTATGGCTTATAGAATGTGTCTTTTTGTAGATATATTTTTTCTTTTTTTCAACAATTGTTTAACAATCCAGCATTATCTGTTGTACTTAGCTTATGAAGCTGGGCACTCTTCAATTTCAATATCTGTTCAACGGGAACCCGTTTCGCCCAAAACCTGGCTTCATCGGGAACGGAGTGCTTTAAATGTGTTTAATGAAAGCGTACAGCATTTTAAAAAATGGCGCTTTCATTAAACACATTTAAAGCACTCCGTTCCCGATGAAGCCAGGTTTGATACTAGAGCTTTATTTTTTGTATTAGGTTACTTTTTTGCTCTAATAGTAACTGCTTTTGTTCTATGGTTGTGTTCTGTCAGTAACCCCCTCCCACCACAAAAAATGATGTCGGCCATCTCAAAACCCCGGCCAAATTCAAGGCATTTCGCCGTGGGAGGAGCCAGCATTTTAGTGCACTGGCCCCCCTGACATGCCAGGACACCAACCAGCCACGTGCATAGCTCCCTTACTTTGGGAGCTGAGCCCCCCCAAACCCACTACCCACAAATGTACTGCACCCACTAAAATTGCTCCAGGGACCTGCATACTGCCTCTAGGACTTATTGCTGCTGTATAACTTTGGCACACCAGTTCACACCTGAAGACTAATCTCTCTGAAAAAGTCCTTTCTTGAAATAAGCACGTTTACTCACAGTTAACTGCAGATCAGAGGTTGTGCTCCACTGGCAAAGAGTCCCCTGGTACTAAGATTAGCAGTAGGTCAGAGCTGGCACAATGGTGTACAATGCCCTCTTTCAGCACCATTGAAGGTAAGAACTACCTTCTCTAACGTGGGTAACACAGGAAAGGGAACTAAAACTGGCTTACAAAAATGGCCACTACCGCATGGACTAAAACAGGAAACAAAACAGGGCACACTCTGACCCAGTTAGCAGGGGGGGAAAGCACCATGGGAGTAGAGCCCAGTACCCTACACCCACCACAATGCATTGCTAATGTGACTCTCTGCAGGGCACCTAACAGAAAAGGTGTCACACTCACCCCAGAGCCACATTGCAACCAGGGAAAGGCTGTCGGAGGATACAACACATTCTGCTGTCATGGAGGTGGGTACGGCATTTGAGGCTGGCATACAGGCTGGAAAAAAGGTTTTTAGTTTTATTTTTTTTAGTTTGGAAGGGGATTGGTGACCACTGGGGGAGTATGGGGAGGTCATTCCCCATTCCCTCCAGTGGTCATCTGATCAGTTGGGGCACCTTTTTGAGGCTTGGTCGTGAAAATAAAAGGACCAAGTAAAGCAGGCGAAATACTGCTTAACGCCGCTTTTTTTTTCCATTATCGGCGAAAGCTGGCCATCTGGTAGCCACGCCCATGTCCCGCCTTCGCTAATCTACCGACACGCCCCCTTGAACTTTCGCCGGCGAAGCGACGGGAAAGCGGCGATGCTGTTAAAAATGCCGCTTTCGATTATACCGATTTCGCCGCTTTTAAGAAATTGCCGGCCATCTCCCGATTTATGTCGGAAGATGGCCAGCAATCACTTTCGATTATAAGCTGGATAGGCACCTATGTATGTCCTACATGCGTCAATTTTGAACTACCGTCCGGCTACCACGTGGCCCATGTGGTAATTTAATTTTTTATGCGCATCCACTAAGCATGCTGGAAAAAAAACATTTTATTTTCCTGCGAACGGCACTAACCGGGCGGTAATCGGCATGTGAGAGCTTACTAGGTCAATGGGTGGCAGTAAGGTCTCAGGCCCAAAATGCACGTGCACCAATTTTTATTTTACTCCCCAAAAAAGGCCTTTTTTGCAGGTGCGCTGAAAATGGACCTGCATGCACCCAATATACGCATCTACACCAGCGCAAGCCACTTTTTGGTGCACCTTAGTAAAAGGAGTCATAAGTGACTTGCCCAGAGTCACAAGGAGCTGCAGTGGGAATCGAACCTGGTTTCCAGGCCACTACACTAACCTTTATGCTACTCCTCCTCCACACTGTATACATTTCTAGTTGTGTGGTGTAAACACTTCCCACGCCGCTTGGCTGTGCTTCAACTTTCCCAGACCTGGGCCCAACTCCACACCAGGTTTACCAGGTAACTCTGGATACTTGGCAGTACAAACAACATCAAACCAGTCAGAAATTTCCTGTATTTAATTAGGAACAGTCTCTTCCCTGGGGCTATATGCCTCCCTGGGCTTAGTACACAGCTCCAGCTTCAACTCAGCAACAAAAAGGAAAACAAAAAAAAACAAGCTCTTTTCCAACAGGACCCAGCCCTGACTCCCACAGTCCAAATCTTTCCCTCCCCGAGTTCATCAAGTCCACTAATCCTTGGGCAAAAGTTCCAGCACTTTCCCCAGCAAAAAGCCCCAAAGTTCTTTCACCCAAAAGTTCCCCAAATTTCATTCAGCCAAAAAGGTTCTGCTGTGCGCTTCACACTCACCCTAGCAAATCTTCATCTCAGAGCAACCTGAGGAAAGGGGACTCCCTCCCATTCATACCAGCTACTAACTCCTGGTATCCTCCCCAATTGTCATGCTTGAGCCCAGGGCCAGGTGGAAGCTACTTCCCCAGGGAATCCGCTCAGATACTTGTCTGGGCTTTTCTCTCAATGAATTGAATTAACCAGTTCATCAAGGTTGCTAGCAGGCCCTGAGATTGCCCCTTTTCCACCCGGGCAAAGGCAGAAATATCCATGGACTCTACCTGCATACCTGCATTCCTTCACCAACCTCATTGGCCTCGGTAATCACCTCCTCAGGCATCCATTCCATAGGCTCTATCTGTCTCCCCCTCTCCCCAGCTGCTCCAAATCTTTATCATGAGCCTGCTCAAAAGCCTCCTCCTCCTCTCCCCTGGGAACCTGGGAGTTATAGTCCGGTTCACCTTCTCTAAGGGAGTCTAGTGGCCTCCTCTGGGAGTCAGGGGCATTGCAGCGCTGGTTAGCCTTTCTAGAGGGTTCAGGTGATCCTTCCCGAGGATGCTGGGATCGCTAGTCCCTCCATTGTTCCCACCCCCGCCTGCCTCTCCAGTGCCCCGGTCCGGAGTTCCGGTTCCTGGATCTGCCTACCCCCTCACAAGTGTCACAGTGGCTACGTAAGCAGCACATGCAGCCCTAGCTCCTGAATAAAAAAAATGTGCTATCGTACTGTACCTTTAACCTCTCCATACTCACTTTAGACCAGTGGCAGATACTCCAATCTCAGTTCTCTAGAAAACCCTAAAAGATATGCATAACATATATTTGAATGTACCACCTTCAACGTATGCAGATATCTGTCATGCATATTCAGTATGGCTATCCTGAAAACCAAATGTAGCCCTCAGAGACAGAGTGCTCACCCCTGCCCTAGGAAACAACACAACAGGGAGGGGAAGAGATCCGTCCTTTCAGCCCATGTCTGACTAAAAGGTGGAGGGAAAATAAATGTAAAAGTTCAAATTTTCACAATTAGGAGTCTGCTTTCTTCAAGCTGACAATTAAAAGTGTCTTAAGATGGCAGCACTGCATCACACTGAAGAATTTCACTATACATGCACTATTTTGTGGTAAATGTATTCTAAACATCTTTCTAGGATGAATCTGTGTTTCAAAATTTAATCAATATTTCATTAATATTTGAGAAAAGCATGACATGCACACACATTTTATTCATTTTGTCTTCTTTTAGGTTTTATGGGATTTTTTTTCACTTCATTTCTTGTTTCATTTTATTTACTTGAAAAAATGTGGAGAAAGGAATGAAAAACAAAATAAAAAATTGGTGAGACCTTGCTACTACCAAAAATCCATTTGGGTCCTCTCCCTATATCCCTTAAATAGCCACATATGCACTCCGGGGGCTATCCAATGTGGCTAGGAGTGATTCCCATTTGTTCCTGCCCCTTTGCTTTGAATTTTCAAAATGGTGCCAGCCCATCTAAGACTGGCATTATCAGGAATTCCTGTTCTACAAGAAACTGGTGCAGTTCCAGATGAATGTCACCATTTTGAAAAATCATGCTAGAGGAACAGGAATGCATAGGGGTCACTCATTCCATCTTTAAACCAACAGGTTCCCACAGGCTGTTGGGTACGAGGCTGTTGAAGGAGCTAGGGGAGGAGATTAATGAGAGCCCAGGGATGGAGTGAGAGTGGTGGAAACAGTAGCAGTTGGGCAAAGACCAGCTGTAGGACTATATTGAGCTATAATTGTGCCCTGTGTAATCACCCATTGCCCCCCAATCCCACCCCACTTTGCAACCCATGGGAGAAGATGGAGGGCTGGGGGTAATTTTTACACTCCTCCATACTTTTACTCTATGAAGGCCACATCACTTTCACATCCCTTGGCTGGATGCTTTAGCCTTCAAAATAAAATGAACAATGAAATTCTCATTTTTTCTTTGATTTTATTTCATTTTTAGAAATACAACAGGAACTTTTGTGATAATTCCTCTTTCATGTGAAAGCACAACCCTAGTAAACAGCACCATGATAGAATAGGAAATAAATTTGTTCTGTTGAATATTGTGGTATCACATTTATACATTCCCTCACTTTATAATGAGATTATAGCTCTGCAAAACACACTTCCATCCAGGCCAGTTAAAATCATATGATTAGAATTCAACAAATGCATACAGGGAAGGAATTCAGTAAATGGTGCCCAAAGTTAGGTGCCAGGAAGATCCACGCTAAACTAGAATATGCCTGGTGTAATGTTGGTGTCCAACCTAGGCGTGAAAATGTCATTATTCGATTACATCATGACTACATTCTGGAAATGTCCCTGACCTGTTCATGCCCCTCCCATTGCCACACCTCATTCTGACTTGCACACCATAAAATGTAGGCACATCTGCACGTAACTCTAAATGAGTGCCAATTGACATCAATTGTTAATAGCTCATTAAGGGTTTTTTTTTTACAAAGGCGCGCTAGTATTTATAGTGTGTGCCAAATATTAGAGACACCCATAGGAATATATGGGTGTTTCCTATATAGAATGCAGGGAACAATGCATACACTGTTAATCTTTAGTGACTGACAAAACCCTGAAAATTTCATGGAACTATCTGTTGAATTATGAGGGCATCTTATTTGGGAATCCAAAGACATTCAGTCCTTATAGGACACACTGATCCTCAGCAGTAGGGAGACTAATAGTAGGGGTCAGAGCTGCCATTTTGAACCTGGGACTCAGTTGGAGCAGGAGTTTAGGTGGGCCCCGTATACTAGAGTCCCAAGGAATTTTCTTTTTTATTTTGAATTCAATATATTATACAAACTCCAAGTTTATACAATATAACAAGAGAAAACATATAGGAATCAGGTAAAATACAACAGAACAAGGGAAAATCTCAATTATAGACATCATAGCTGATACCTGTTAATTAGACCACTAACAAGATATTAGAACGGAGATCAAGTTCTAATGGGAAAAGTCATAAAGGAAACTATACAGATGGTATGCACAAAACTAACGCATTTGGAGAAATTTGTCCTTAAAGAAAACTATACCAAAAAATGTGGAAGAAAGATACAGAAATGTTTCCCATTGTTTTGAGTGCTAAAGGCTTCATAGATTGCTCATACATGTTACATCTTATGAAATCCAGAGGGAAAGCTTTCTTTGGTACAATGCAAGTTTTACAGCAAGTATTAGCAGTAAATTTGAGAGACTGCGATTAAATTCCATATGCCCTGGTTTAGGAGTGTTCATTTCTGTCATGTTATGCACAAAACTAACCCATTTGAAGAAATCCCCTCCAAGAAAGATCCTAGCAAAATCCCCTCTCAAAATACTCTAAAGCAATTCAATGCTTCTCAACGAGATGAAATGGAGAGGAAACCTTCTTAGAATCCCAGACAACCCACAGTAAAACAACAAGTACTTAGAGGTCCTTTTACAAAGGCACAGAAGAAAGTGGCCAGCGCTATGAATAGCGCGTGAGTTTGCCGTGCACTCTGGCCACTTTCTACCATGGCTGAAAACTGGCTGTGGTTGACTTTTTTTTATGGACATGCGCTAATTTACCCATTAGCGCATGGCCATTACCGCCAGGAGACTTTATCATCACCTATTTAGTTCAAGCGTACTAAACAAAACATTTACATGAATATCTTAATATAAAGGAAGCCCACAAATCCCTAACTTCTTGTTTCATCGCCAAAAAAACTTTATACCTCTCCTATGCTACATTTTCCACATCAGGATAAATCCAGACTCTCTACCCTATAGAAAGGACCTGAGAATACCTAAAGTAAATGTACAGAACGCTATTCAAATCCTACTGAAATACAAAAGAAATCAGCAATGTAGGCCTACAAGTCTCTTCCACCGGAGTACTTTCAAAAAGTGAAGTCAAATTATTCATATCCAACCCAGCAGGGGTCCCCAGAGAATTGTCTAAACCAGATCAAGCAAGAGGTAAAAAATATATCTTATTAAGAGGAGGAATACCATCTGAAGAAAAATGCAGCACTTCAATCAGATATTTCTTAAAGAAATCTCTGGGAAGCATCCCCTGAGGTTTTGGGAAGTTAACAAGCACAAATTTATGTCTGTTATAGATTTCCAATTGTTCTATCTTGTGATGGATCCAAGTTTTATTCTGAATTATATCAAACTTTTATTTTTCCTTCTATACATTGGAGCCTAAATGTTTCAAGACTACCAAGGATTGATTGGAGAAATGATGGAGCGCTGAGGGAGAGTCATGGCGTGATTTTGTTGAGAGACCATGGCAATGGAAGAGGGGTTCAAGCTGGAGAGATCAGTTGCAGGGGAGGAGGGAGTGGTAATGATGTACAATGTTCTGATTGTAGGGGGAAGGTCCTGATCGGGTAGGATGTGGAGAGGTCAGGTTGTGCTGCTGCGGCAGCCCAGGTTTACTGGATTGCACCAGAGTCTGTGTTACATGAGCTGGCAGATAGAGCAGCTGCTCTCTTGCTATCTGCCATGGCATGTAACATGGACCTTGTGGTATATGTTTGCATTTCACTTCAACTACAGCACAGAAACAGTGCTGTTAGATTTGAAACTAATCTGAGACTCAGTTTAGATAAAGGAGTGCAGACTTTGATTATGCAGCTCCCTTGTCAGCTTCTAGGATTCAATCTGCCCATCTCCAGGTGTACCTCATTGATCTTCTATTGTTTTGTGTAATCCACCTTGAGCTGTATGATTGGTTAAGCGGAATATAAACGTTATAGTAGATTAGATTTACCACAAAGGTTTTGTATCACCACTTAAATTTTGCACTTAAGTTGTGATTAATGCCAAAACTACCATAAATATTTAAAGCTTGTTTTAAATGTCTCTTTTCAAAATATTGTTTTTGAAAAGCCATGATAAGCATTTAGCTTATTTATTCAACCTACTTCTTTCACTTTCTAACAACTGAGAAAATAAACAGTTTTAATACTCCATATCTAAAGAACATGTGACACATTTGTGTTTTGGCATCTATTTATGCCTGCTTCAGAGGTAACTGCTCTTTTAATTTGTCTCAAACTTTGTCCATTATATTCACAAACAATGAAATGTAGCCTCATTATCTAAAGGGCTTTGAATAATGGCTGTAGAAAAATATTTTGGGTGTGCCCAAATTTTTTTTTAATTTTTATTATTTATTTATTTATTAATTTATAATATACAAACAAGCAAACTAGTACTTGTAAAGAAAATAACATTGGCATACATGCTATAATATACATAATAAAGTTTAAGAAAATTTACTGCCAAATTATACTAAAGTCCACAATGGTGAGATTCAAGATAAAGAGATATGGATATATTTTAAAGAAATAAACGCAGGAAAATTGACTATGTTGGTGCTTCTTACAGTACCCCAAATTACTTCGCTGAGAGCTATATTCCAATACCCCCTGTAGTCCCTTTAGCTGCCAAGAAGGTGGAGAGCTGTGAGGGTTCAAAGAATGCAAACTTATTCGACTGATATTTTATAACACACTTGCAAGGGTATTTGAGAAATAAAGTTCCACCCAATTGGAGTACACCTGGAGGGGCATAATTGAACGAAAACGTCTATCTCCATGGGCGTTTATCTCAGAGAATGGGTCCGTGAAGGGGCGGACCGAACCGTATTTTCGAAAAAAATAGACGTCCATGTTTTATTCGACAATTTGTGAGCTGGGCGTTTTTGTTTTTCAGCGATAATGGAAAATGAAGGCATTTGTTCATGGGAGGGGCCAGGAGTCGTAGTGCACTGGTCCCCCTCACATGCCAGGACACCAACTGGGCACCCTAGGGGGCACTTTTACAAAAACAAAAAAAAAGGTAAAAGAGCTCCCAGGTGCATAGCACCCTTCCCTTGTGTGTTGAGCCCCCCAAACCCCCTCAAAACCCACTGCCCACAAGTCTACACCATTACTATAGCCCTAAGGGGTGAAGGGGGGCACCTACATGTGGGTACAGTGGGTTTGGGAGGGTTGGACGACTAAGCATTAAGCAGCACAATTGTAACAGGTAGGGGGGGATGGGTCTGGGTCCACCTGCCTGAAGTCCACTGCACCCCCTAACAACTGCTCCAGGGACCTGCATACTGCTGCCAGGGAGGTGGGTATGACATTTGAGGGTGAAAATAAAAAGTTGTGAAACATCATTTTTTGTGGTGGGAGGGGGTTAGTGACCACTGGGGGAGTCAGGGGAGATCATCCCCGATTCCCTCTGGTGGTAATCTGGTCATTTAGGGCACTTTTTGGGGACTTATTTGTGAAAAAACAGGGTCCAGGAAAAGTGCCCTAAATTCTAGCTACAAACGCATACTTTTTTTCCATTATCGGCGAAAGGCGCCCATCTCTGTTCGGGTGATAACCACGCCCCAGTCCCGCCTTCGCCACACCTCCGACACGCCCCGTCAACTTTGTACGCTTGCGCAATGGAGTGCAGTTGAAAACGTCCAAGTTCGGCTTTCGATTATACCGCGTTATTCGTTTTTGGGAGATAAACGCCTATCTCCCGATTTAGGTCGCAATATAGGCGTTTTTGTCTTTCGATTATAAGCTGGCTGGTCTCATCAATAGAAATCTCTGTCTTCGTTTCAGCGTTTCTTTAGTAACATCAGGGAAAAGTCAAACCTTAGGTCCAAGATTTTTGAAAAATAGTCTCATTAACCAGTTCTTGTCCGTAGCTATCAATGTAGATGGAACTATTGAATCACTATCTGAGGCTTCCAACAGCATTGAGACATCTAGCTCTGGTTTATTTTCGGATACAGGGTTTTTTGAAGGTAGATAATATATCTGTGTGAATGGAGGTATTACTTCCTCTGTAACTCCTAGTATCTCGTTAATATATTTTCGTAGCATTTCTCTTGGTAGTATCCCAAATTGTTTAGGACAATTCAAAAATCTAATATTATTATTCCTTGTCATATTTTCCAGAAATTCTGTTCTCCTTCTAAGTGTTGTTAAGTCCTTTATCATTGTCTCTTGGTATAAATGTAACTCTTTAATTTCTTTTTCCATTTCTTTATGCTGGTTCATTAATGACTCCACCCTGATATCGGTATCTTGTGCTCGTTGATCTAGACTAGCTAAATCTTGAGTAAATTGTTTTATTTGTGGATTTAGGGATTTCCCCAAATCGACAATTAAAGTCCATAGGGTATCAAGTGTTACTTCTTTGGGTTTTTCAAATATAGAAAAATGTAAATTTTTTACCTCTGTATTAGCAGTTAAGGAAAGTTGTTTCTGTGTTTCTCCATGGGTCTCCCCCCGTTTTGGTACAATGGCTGATGTTTCTTCCTCCTTCTGGTTGCCCGGATCTTCTATGGGCCCAGCTCCTACTGCGGATCTTGTTTCCTCCCTATCCCCCCCATCCGCTCCATGTCTCGGTAGCAGATTAGGAGGTTCCTGCATTGGAGTACTGGTCCCAGAGGGTTGTGGGGGAGGTGCTCTACCATCAGGGCTAAGTGAAAGCTCCAGCCCTAGGATCGCCGAGGAGTCTCCATTCACTCCCAGGCGAGCAAGCGGGCTCCCTCCCGATGTCGTGAGTACCTGGGATCTCTGAACATAATTTTGTATTGTTGGTTGAATTAAAGAGGAATTCTGCCATGGAAGAGATGCGGAGGACGGGCGACTCCTTCTCTTCGGCATCATTGACTGAATTCAGAGAGTCCTCAGAGGCGTCTGGCATAGGCAGCGGCCATCTTAAATTTCAAGATAACCCTTCTAAAGCACCGCAAAGCCCACTTTTTAATGCAGCTTAGTAAAAGGTCCCCCAAGTGTGCCCAATTTTATTTGTGTTAATCTTTGTAATATACTATGAAAGGCATTTTCAATATGACGTCTAAATTTGATTTTGGAGATTTTGCTGAAAATGTTCAAAAATCAAGTTGCAATTTTTGAACCAGAAAAATGTCATTTTGTTTTGAAAATGGCAATTTCCTAGACA
Source organism: Microcaecilia unicolor (assembly GCF_901765095.1). NCBI lineage: Eukaryota > Metazoa > Chordata > Amphibia > Gymnophiona > Siphonopidae > Microcaecilia > Microcaecilia unicolor. The sequence continues at coordinate 134,421,403 of NC_044038.1, forward strand.
TTTTATGCTCAGTGCATTTTTCTTTTGTGACCATTCTAAAAAAACACAAACTCCAAGGGAAAACCACATAAAAACAAGCCATTGGGATGTAAGGGGGGGGGGGGTGGCAGCATTCTTAGTAGACTGGCCACACAGACATCCCAGCAGAGCAGTGGGCACCTAGGGGGTGTTGTAGTGGACTTTACATACAAGGACTCAGGCACATATCTCACCATTACCCCCTTGTATGGTGAGCCCACCAAATCCCCACTGTATCCAACTGTATACCACTACAATAGCCCTTATGGCTGCAAGTGTCACCTATGTGTGGGTTTTTGGTGGGTCCTGGATAGCTCACACTTTCCACCACAAGTGGGATATGGGCTAGGGTCCCCTTCTTTACAGGGCATTGCATCGACCACTATGCTACTCCAGGGACCTACTTGCTGCTCTAATAAGGCTGGTATGTACTGCTTCCCTCCAGTAGTCATTTGGGGCACCATTTTGTGACTTAGTCATGACTGAAACAGGTCTTGACCAAAACATCTAACTTTTAGCCCTGGACATTTTTGCTTTGTTCCATTATGGTGGAAAAACGTCCAAGTTTGGGAAATGCCCAAATACTGTCCCCACCACACTCCCTTGTGATTTGGATGTACTACAGATGAACTGCATAGAAAAACGTCTTAAAATGTGTTTCGAAAATAGAGATTTGGCCATTATGGACAAAAAAAGTCCATCTGCCACATTGTTATGTTTTTTGGATCTTTTTCTGTTTAGAAAATGAGCCTCTTGGTGTATTCATCAACATGGTCATGTTATGTCTGAATAACTATGCCATAGGGGCTATTTACTAATAGTGCATGCTAATACCATTAACACAGATTCTTTGTCACAGGGCCATGAAATGTGCCTTGTGGCAAATAACACACTAACATCATTTGCATCTACTGTTAGTAAATGAGCCCACTGGAAGAAGTTGTTACATGTTCAGTCAAACTTATTTAGCTCTTTGTTGGCATTCAAATGTTCTGGCAAAGAACATACTGTATCTATCCATAACCTACAAGGTTATAGTAGTTCTCTCTCTCTCTCTCTCTAGGCCCCTTTTACTAAACTGTTTAGTTTTTACACTTACCACAACTTTAATGTAAAAAACTAATGTGTGTTAAGTGCAAAACCCATATAGTAAATACAGGGGACATGCCTTTTATCGGCCCAAAAATTAGTGCACAAAGCACTCCGTTAATTCTTGGCCACTGTGTTACATGTCAGGGCTGAAAGCACGAGGGCCCATGCCATTGGCTCAGGAATGTAATGAGGGCTGTGTAATATCACACAATATGGCAGTTACCTGCTCAGACATGGCCACTACCCCCTGCCCTGCTCATACACCCAACCCCCCTGAATCCAATCCAAGCAGCCTGACCCCCAAGCCAAGCAGCCCAACTCCCTCGATGACAGACTGACTCCCAATCTAAAACTCAGCCCCTTTCAATATGGCTTTTCCTCCTCTAAATGAAACCCGACCCCCAAGATCTCTACCTGACTCCCCCTAGGACTTACCTGGGGATCAGCATTGGGAATCAGTAGTTCTAGGCAGCAGTGATCCTCCTACACTGACTCCCGGGTTGGTGCCACGATCCAAAATGGTGGTAGTGACCCCTAGCATTGGCCCAGGTGGCAGCAAAGGAGGAATGCTGCTACCTAGGATGACTGACTCACCAATGCTGACTCATGGGTAAGTCCTGGAGCAGGTGAGAGGTGAGAGAGGAAGAGCTTATTGAAAGAGGGCAGAATATGGATGGGAGGTCAGGCTGCTTGGATTGGAGGGTCAAGCTGTTGTTAGGGGTGTTGGACTGCTTGGATTGGAGGGTTCAAGACAGTGTGGCTGTGTGACCAGTGACAGTGCACTGTGCTTTTGCACTGCTGGTAACAGTTTGCAGTTACTACCTCCTCTTGATGTGGTGGTAAGTTCAGCTGCACTATCAAGAGTTATGGCAGCTGTTGGTTCTGCCCACTCCCATATTAGGCAGCTAGCATGGTTTTTTTTTACTGCCATGGCTGCCTTTTTAACACAGGAGTCAGTAGCACACCCTGCCTACGTTTATTGTGTGTTAAACTCCTCTATGTATGCATGTCTAAAAGTGTAAACCAGTGCAATTATCTGATGGAGTTCTGACTAAACCACTGCTTGCATCATGCTATTTCTGCTTCTAGGATTCAATTCGCCCATCTCCAGGTGTACCTCATTGATTGTACTTATGCTTATATTTGGTCATTTGATGTAAACAAATTTGTAAGTTTTATGTCAAGCTATACCTGCTGTACACTGCCTTGGGTGAATCTCTTTATAAAGGCAGTTAATGAATCTCAAAACGTAGAATAAAGAAACAAACAAATCCAATTATATAGCAACAAAGTCCTTTTCTCTTGTTATCATACCTTCTGCTTTTCTGCACTCATAGCACAACACAACATGCATATCTCTTCTTCGTTCAAGTCATTACTGTATAATTTTCTAATTAGAATAATTTGGTATTTCTGCCCACTCAGTTACTGAAGTCTCTATTAATCCAGCTCTTGATGCCACCAGCATCAGGGTGATAACCTAAGAATGGAAAACACAGCCTCAGATGAGCAATCCATTTTCACTCTGCAGTAACTGAAAATAATAATAATAAAAAAATCTAATTAGAAAGCACAGTTGGTATGACCTACATTTAAGTCAGCAGGGATGACTATGCAGAAAGATCAGTTTATTTTTACCAAGTGACTTTTACTAATGTAGAGTTGAAGTAAGGTGACAAAAAATAGGTTGTGAGATCTTTTACAATAACAGGAAAAAAAGACAGGTATATTTCTACTCTTTCCATTTTGAATATGCCTGACAAACAAGAACAGTCTTTCTCTGCACATATCTCTAACAAAAAATAAGACAACCTTCAGCTTTAAGAAACAAAACAGGGTAAAATATTCTTGTTTGCCAGCATGTGCAATGAGATTATATTGAGTTAATGGAACTTCATTATTGTTAAAGTCACAATATATCATTACTTATGCATCATCAGTTGATTGAGATAAAACCTGAATAACATAAATAAAATCTTGTCATCATTTTACTGCAACTAAATACAAAATTAGTCTCTTCTAAGAGCTGATGAAAGCCACTGTCTGGAATGGAAGACAGAGATTGCACCAGGACAGTTGTAGTTATTTCTAATATGTTGTGTACAGCCTAAAGTTGTTTTTAAATTAGTAATAAGAAGATAACTGTCATTTGAACTAGTGCCTAATTAATTTAATACTGAACTATCAGATTTATTTTCCTCTAAAGTAACAAATGGACATCTTAGGCAACAACTAGTCTCCTCCACTCATGCAAAGGGCAATTCTCTAAGGGGCCCTTTTACAAAGGTGTGCTAAAAAATGGGCTGCGGTAGTGTAGACGCGTGTTTTGGGTGAGCGCAGAATCATTTTTCAGCGCACCTGTAAAAAAATGCCTTTTTAAAATTTTTGCCAAAATTGGACATGCAGCAAAATGAAAATTGCCACGTGTCCATGTTGGGTCTGAGCCCTTACCACCAGCAATTGACCTAGCAGTAAGGTCTCACGCGGTAACTGGGCAGTAATGGTCTAATGCATAAAATGCTGATTACTGCCCATGTGCCAGAAAATAAAAATATTTTCACATGCTTGTAGCGGACGTGCATCAAAAATGAAATTACCGCAAGGGCCACGCAGTAGCCAGGTGGTAACTCAACATTGACGTGCGTTGGGTGCACTTAGGCACCTACACAGCTTAGTAAAAGGGCCCCTAACTTAGGCAGCCAGAGCCCGCCTGACAGGAGCCATTTCTATAAAGGAAATTAGGCGCCTCTAATCCTTTATTCCATACTACCCTAAATGGGTATATATGTGTTGAAAAGTTAGCCAGAGAGCTTGTGTAAGTGTTAACACCTAATTGTTGCAGATACGTACCTAACTAGCAGATTTCTATAAGTCATGGCCATGCTCCACAAATACACCCCTTGCAAATATGTGCTATATAAGGTAAGCGTGTATTTACCGAACAGTGTTTAAGTGAATTTTGGAAGTTATGCATGTAAGTGTATATATGCATGTAGAAAAAAAGTGAGGATGAACCAAGGAGGAATACCAAACAACTTTATTAGGGTTTCCAAAAAACGACCCGACACGGCCGTGTTTCGGCTCTAAGGCCTGCCTCAGGGGTCTTGATCAATCTCAGGTGTAGCAGTGTAGAAAAATACACCGATGAGAGTTTATGCTCAATTATTGAACAATACAATGCCTCCTTCAATCTCTTCTCCGTGACAAATGGAGTATTGTCCGTTAAAAAACTATACATCTGAGATTGATCAAGACCCCTGAGGCAGGCCTTAGGGCCGAAACACGGCCGTGTCGGGTTGTTTTTTGGAAACCCTAATAAAGTTGTTTGGTATTCCTCCTTGGTTCATCCTCACTTTTTTTCTACATCTCACGGTGTGTGAGGTTTTTTACCTCCTTTTATTGCTGTCAGTGTATATATGCACCCATATATGCCATTATTCTAAACAATTACACATATACCTGCAAATTCTATATAGTGTGACTAGTGTTGCATGTGCAAATCTGGGCGTATTCTGATTTACCCAATCAGCGCCAATAATTGGATGCAAACAAGCAATTATTGGCACTAATTAGAATTTACGTGTACTAAGCGCTAAGCGTATTCTATAAAGTAGGCCATGTACATTCTACTGTGTGGATCTCAGAAGTGGGCATGGCCATGTGAGGAGCATGGCTGCGGGCGTTTCTACAATGTACGCGCAGTGTTACAGAATAACCTGTTCTGCACCTAAAGTTAGGTGCGGGCATTTACACCGGTTTTTCATTGGTGTAAATGGCTGTGCCTACATTTTAGTCGCTTAGACGGAGCTATGTATATTCTACATACTGTGCCTAACTTTAGGCATGGTTTACAGAATATGCATAGGCATGTTTTCCATCTGTGCTGATTTTTCAGCACCAAATATAGAATCTGGCCCATAATTTGCACACGCTCCCAGAGGTTCCCAATAGGCCAATATAAATTGTGCCCTGATTAGAAACCAAATATAAGGAAGACTAGGAAGATATATCCTTGCTGATTCAGCAGTTTTCAGTGGGCTTGTCCTGTGGAGGTGCTGTTCATCTGGCCTTGCTTCTACCTTTAACTCTTGATTACAATGTTTAGAATATGTACACGTCAGATATTCTATAACTAGGCACATATCTCTTATAGAATGTAATTTGCAGGTGGGAATACACATAGCTGGAGTTTAGTCAGAGCATGGGCAATATGTGCATAAACTATAGAATATTGGGTTTGGTTAATGCTCATTTGATTAATACAAAAGGGGCTTTTGATTTATGTTGTCATTGTGAATAATAAATTAGACATATTGGCTATTACAGAAACTTGGATAGGAAAAGGGGAGACAGTTTAAAACAATGTTATTTCTCAGAATATGTTTTGTCTTAGCAACCAGATAATTCTAAGGGTAGGAGTGCTCCTGCGTTCTTTTAACAGGGAGAGTTTGGGTGTTGTATTGATTAACAGGGTCTATAGGTTTGTATTTCTGGAGGACAAGATCTTTTAGGAATTCGTTGTTAAAACCTGTATAGGAAAGGGAGCTTGGAATGTGTTAGGTGATTTTAATTCACAGAAAGATAATGGCACTGGGGATTTAGAACATGAATTCCCAATTAGACATGTAAGACATGAGATTCCAGTAAATGTTAAAAAAGTAGCACCCATCTAGCTGGTCATAAATTAGATCTGGTGTTTGTCTCCAAGAAGGATTAAGTTTCAGTTAGCCCCCTAAAGGTCATCACCATTATGCTGGACTGATCATTATTTGAGTTTTTCCTACTAGAAAATTGAATTAATTATTAAATAGCAAGCTAGGAAGAAATGATGATGGCACACCAAGAAAGAGCTACTGAGAAAATAGAGGTGGATTATGAGGAAAAATGTTAGAAGGTTCTCTTATTCTTTGAAACCAGACGAAGGAAATATTGAATTCTTTGAATACCTTTGAAACTGACATGAGCTCCAACCAAGTAAAAGCCGATGCCATGGTTTCAAGAAGGTGCAACAGTACTGAAACAATAATTGCAATTAGTTTATCTATAACAACATAAAAGCAACTAGTGTTCAAATTGATCCCTTTGACATTATATGTTAGCTATTATGACTGCAGAGAGAGTATTTTATGCTAAAATCAAAGGCATGTGCTCATACTCTACAACTGCATAAAGTGTGAACCCCACTTGTCCATAAGATCATAAGAATAGCCATACTAAGTTAGACCAATGGCCCATCTAGCTTAGTATCTTGCTTTCAACAGTGGCCAATCCAGGTCACAAGTACTTGGCAGAATCAGTAGATGCTTTATAATCCATTACTTGGCTACAAACCATTAAGATACTCTCCAGCCAGGAAACACTTGTTTAATTATGCTGGGCCAAAACTGTAGAATGGTCTAAATCTTGTGCACAGCGAGGAAATGAACACTCTTTGTGTCAGAAAGCTTGGTTATTTGTATGGGTTTTTAGGGAGTGAGGGGGTGACATTTGCAGACACTGCATTCTAAATGTATAATATATTTTATGCACTGATTCCATATTGTATTAACTGCTTTGAACAAAAAAAAAAAAAAAAAAAAAGGCACACAACTGCTTACAAAACAGTAGATAAAAAACAACAAAGCAGTGGAATCAAATGCATTTATTGGAACAATACCCGACGTGGCCACGTTTCGCCCTCAGGCTGCGTCAGGGGTATAAACTATAAAAACAAAACATAAGTATAAAAACATGTATAACCATACATATTAACAATGTCATAAGCATGATTCAACTAATAAAAGGCAATTATTAAAAAAAGAAATTCAACATATGTAAAACAATCCTTTAAGAGTTCTAAAAAAACATGAATAGACATACATGATATCATCTATAAAACAAATATTTATAATTATCATTAAAATCATACATCACATAACATTTTTATCAGAACATCTACAATTACTCATATCACATTTATAACTCTCAATACAAATGTTAAGATCATACAATTAGAATCAAAACATTTCAATGAAGAGGGGAAGAAATTTCTTTATACATACCTATCAAAAGTGTATGTAAATATATCATACACACTAGTTGTTCCAAAAATCTAGTTCTACACAGATATAAAAACAAAAAATAAAAATATCATCAGACAAGAAGCATATCTAAATGTGCACAAAACTTTTAAAAGACTCTAGACATTCTAGTTTCTCCACTGATATTCTTAACACAAAACCAAAAAAACTCCTTAGAAATAAATAACCAGTCCACATTACTGCTAGAGGCAGGAAACAGTTCACTGAATAAAAGACTTCTCACAAAAATATAACAACAGAGGAAGCACTGCAAGCACTCAATCTTAAAAACAACATCTAGTATGTCTCCATCAGATCACAGCTAGACTCCCTACATATTCCAAAGATGTGCAAGATAAAGCAAACACTTACCCACTTATCTGCTACTTCCAACTAAACTGATATGCATTAGCATTACTAGCTTCTGAGGCCCATGACTCATATAGCATCATCATAAGGTTAAAGGTCATCTCTAAGCACATTGCAAGTGTCTTAAAGGGCCAGATAGCTATTTTACAAAACTGATGATCTAAATTAATAAAAGCTTATGAATGGGTATAAACACAATGCTTTCAAAACCGAAAACTCTAAGAATAAATAACCTGTCCACATTACTGCTAAGGCAGGTAACAGTTTGCTGAATGAAAAACTTCTCACAAAAATGTAACAGCAGAGAGAGCACTGCAAGCACTCAATCTTTAAAAACAACATCTAGTACGTTTCAATGAGATCACAACTAGACTCCCTACATATTCCAAAGGTGTGCAAGATCAACAGAAATAAAGCAAACACTTACCCATTTATCTGCTACTTCCAACTGAACTGATATGCATTAGCATTACTAGCTTCTGTGAGACCCATGACTCATATAGCATCATCATGAGGTTAAAGGTCATCTCTAAGCACATTGCAAGTATCTTAAAGGGCCAGATAGATATGTTTACATTTGAGAGCCAGGTTTTAAAATAAACAGTGTTTAATTGTAAAATGTTCATAAAAATTACAAAACTGGTGATCTAAATTAATAAAAGCTTATCAAAACAAGTGGCTTTATCATAGAAAAACCGAGTAATCACTCTCTTGATTTAACCCATATGGTTTCACTGTATTAAATTTAAAAATAAGCCTCTGTTCTGCCTTTAACAACAATTTGTTGACATCTCCACCTCTCCAATGTGTTTTGATTCTCAATAATACAAGAAATCTCAATTCTTCAAAGGAGTGCATAAAATCATGCATATGTTCTACCAGTGGTTTTTCAAACATCTTGTTTTTTATGGCACTCTTATGTTCTGCAATACGTTTGTTGAATATACGTACTGTTTTACCAATATATACAAGTCCACAAGGGCAAATAATTGCATAGACAACCTGAGATGTTTTACAATTAGAATATTGTTTTAGTTCAAATTTTTCTCCTGTCTTTGGATTTTCAAAAAATTTTGCTTTCAGATTTACTGTACAAAAACAACAATTCAAGCATGGGAAATGCCCCCAAACTGGATCTTTCCTTGCAATGTGCTTAGAGATGACCTTTAACCTTATGATGATGCTATATGAGTCATGGGCCTCAGAAGCTAGTAATGCTAATGCATATCAGTTTAGTTGGAAGTAGCAGATAAGTGGGTAAGTGTTTGCTTTATCTTGCACATCTTTGGAATATGTAGGGAGTCTAGCTGTGATCTGATGGAGACATACTAGATGTTGTTTTTAAGATTGAGTGCTTGCAGTGCTTCCTCTGTTGTTATATTTTTGTGAGAAGTCTTTTATTCAGTGAACTGTTTCCTGCCTCTAGCAGTAATGTGGACTGGTTATTTATTTCTAAGGAGTTTTTTTGGTTTTGTGTTAAGAATATCAGTGGAGAAACTAGAATGTCTAGAGTCTTTTAAAAGTTTTGTGCACATTTAGATATGCTTCTTGTCTGATGATATTTTTATTTTTTGTTTTTATATCTGTGTAGAACTAGATTTTTGGAACAACTAGTGTGTATGATATATTTACATACACTTTTGATAGGTATGTATAAAGAAATTTCTTCCCCTCTTCATTGAAATGTTTTGATTCTAATTGTATGATCTTAACATTTGTATTGAGAGTTATAAATGTGATATGAGTAATTGTAGATGTTCTGATAAAAATGTTATGTGATGTATGATTTTAATGATAATTATAAATATTTGTTTTATAGATGATATCATGTATGTCTATTCATGTTTTTTTAGAACTCTTAAAGGATTGTTTTACATATGTTGAATTTCTTTTTTTAATAATTGCCTTTTATTAGTTGAATCATGCTTATGACATTGTTAATATGTATGGTTATACATGTTTTTATACTTATGTTTTGTTTTTATAGTTTATACCCCTGACGCAGCCTGTGTCGCGTGCCCGCCCATGCGGGACGCGCTCTCGAGGTCCTTTGCATACCTTCAGGCTTCTTCCCCGGGAGCGCGGGGTTTGTGAGTCCTTTAAGGCAAATCACCCTCCAGGTAGAGAGGAAACAAAACTGGACCGGAACTCCGGACTGGAGTTCTACACTGGAACACTCGGAACTGGAACGCACCGGCCAGGTGCGCACTGGAGTGGGGCCCGCTGGACTGGACACACTGGAGTGGCCCCACTGGACAGGAACATACCGGAGTGAAACCCGCTGGACTGGAACACACTGGAACGGAACTGGAACACCCTGGACCTAGGCTTCACCTACACTTGACTGCCTCCCCCTCGGGTTGAGCCCTCAGGTTCTGGCAGCCGGTAGGACTTACAGGAACAACAGGAAGGAAGGTCCAGGGGTGCCCCCTGGCACCTAGGCGAAGGCAAGGCAGACAAGCAGGAACTGTCCGGGTTCTGGCAGTCAGCAGGAATCAACACAATGACTAGTAGACTGTACCCAGGCTAATAGGAACGCTATACCCAGGCAACCAGTCATACACAGGTACATACACAGAGCAAAACTCAGGAGACTTAGAAAAGCTATAAACCAGCTAACAACAAAGCTGTGCCCAAGCTAACAAGTCATGCACTGGAAACATACACAGAACAAACTCAGGAGACTTAGTAAAGCTATACACCAGCTAACCACAAAGCTGTGCCCAAGCTAACAAGTCATACACAGGAAACAAACACAGAGAACTAGCAGAGCTAGGCACAGGCTACAAACCAGATGGAGCTAAGCTGGCTAATCTAACACTAGGAACAAACACAGAGAGCTAGCAGAGCTAGGCACAGGCTACAAACCAGACGGAGCTAAGCTGGCTAATCTAACACTAGGAACAAACACAGAGAGCTAGCAGAGCTAGACACAGAAGGGTAGGAAACCCATAGAGCAAAAAACACAGAAGGGCTGAAACCCTACAGAGCTATACACACAGACGGGCTGGAAACCCACAAGCGATAAACACAGAAGGGCTAAAACCCTACAGAGCTATAAACACAGAAGGGCTGGAAACCCACAAGCGATAAACACAGAAGGGCTGAAACCCTACAGAGCTATAAACACAGAAGGGCTGGAAACCCACAAGCGATAAACACAGAAGGGCTGAAAACCCACAGAACAAAAGACAAGGAAAGCAAATGGTGCTAACAGCACACTAACCTCGGGACCTAAGGCACTGCAGAGGAAATGGCAATGCAAAGGCCAGGACTGTAGTCTTCAGGTGACTAATAAAGCCCATCAACACCAGAGCCACAGGTGCAGCAATCACCTTGCAACCAAACAGAGGCTTGACACTCAGAGCAGGCATCCCATAGAAAGTAACAGCGGGAGCCATCTTGGATACTGGTAGAGACGAAGAGGCGGCAGCCATCTTGGAAGAGGCAAAGCCCACACAGGTGAGATTCAGTAGGGCAATCAGCACACAGAGCCAGAGAGAAACTAAGACAGAGACAGACACAGGAACAAGCAGAAGCCAGCACAGCCACTGACTCCCTGAAACAGGGTAAGTATGAGGGTAGTCACGGCCATAGTCGTGACAGTACCTCCCCCTCAAGACCCCCCTCCCGGTCCCCACAGGGGATTCAGGTGTCCAAGGGTAAGTGTGGTGAAACCTCCTGATGGGCTTCAACACACCAACATGAATCACTGGACTGGCAGTAGCAAGCACAACTGGAACTTGAAAAGAGGAGTGGCCCTTGAAACCAGGAAGTCTTTTTGGGCAACCACTATGCCGGCTTAGAGTCTGTGATGCAGCATCTTGGCTGGAACTGGAACTCGGAGCAGGCTCCGCATCTTGGCTGGAACTGGAACTTGGAGCAGGCTCAGCATCTTGGCTGGAACTGGAACTTGGAGCAGGTGTAGCATCTTGGCTGGAACTGGAACTCGGAGCAGGCTCAGCATCTTGGCTGGAACTGGAACTCGGAGCAGGCTCAGCATCTTGGCTGGAACTGGAACTTGGAGCAGGTGCAGCATCTTGGCTGGAACTGGAACTCGGAGCAGGCTCAGCATCTTGGCTGGAACTGGAACTCGGAGCAGGCTCAGCATCTTGGCTGGAACTGGAACTTGGAGCAGGTGCAGCATCTTGGCTGGAACTGGAACTCGGAGCAGGCTCAGCATCTTGGCTGGAACTGGAACTCGGAGGAGATTCAGCTGCAAGGCTGGGCGCCCCCCTCTGGCCGGACTGGGACGTCTCTCTAACATTAGCTTCAGGCAGCGTCTGCCGAGCAGGGTTCAAGAGGAGACGGCCCTGGGATCCCCAGAGCATGCTAGCAGGCTGAAATGCAGAAAATGGGTTTCTCCGGGCCCCAAGCCGTTGAACACATCTTCTCTCAGCTATTGCTTCGGACTGAACAGGAGCTGAACCGGGACTGGGACCCGGACTTGAATCAGAGTCTTGACTGGAGCGGGAACTCTGGACAGGAGCTGAACCGGGACCGGGACCCGGACTGGTATCAGAAGCTTGACTGGCACAGGAACTCGAGGTGCCCTCTGCCTCCTGGCAGGGATGGAACTTTAACTGAGGCTTGGCAGGAAACACCCTTTGGACAGGGATCGGAGGCTCGATCTGAAGCGCCACTCGAACTGGCCTTCGGAGCGTGATTGGAGGTGCCCTCTGGACTGGAAGCGGAGGTGCCACCTGAACCACCCTGTGGACTGGCACCGGAGGCTTGATTAGAAGCCCCCCTCGCACTGGACTCAGTGGCTGGACTGGACGGGTCACTTGGACAAGAACTGGAGACTTGACCCGGAGTGCCACTTGCATAGGCCTTGGAGACTCCATCGAAGGCTTCCCTCGGACTGGACTCGGAGACTTCAAAGGGCGTGCCACTTGAAGGAGGACAGGAGGCTCGGTCAGCTGTGCCACTCGAACAGGAATCGGAGGTTCAATTTGCAGCGTCCCTCGGACTGGACTCAGAGGCTTGACTGGGAGCGCTACCTGAACTGGAATCGGAGGCTCAGTATGAAGCACCCCCTGGACTGGATTCAGGGACCTAGGTGTCGGCCCTTCTTGGACTGGAATCAGAGGCTTGGTACGCCGTCTCACTTGGCCGGACCTCATGGACCTGCATAGAACCGTCCCTCGGGCTGAACTCAGAAGCTTAGCTGGCGGCTTCACTCGAACAGGATTCGAAGGCTCTGCTTGAAACCCTCCTCGGACTGGACTCAGCGCTGGTGGACTGTAATCCTGAATAGGAACTAACCCGCTATGGTACCGCAGGCTGCTCTGCTGAGGGGGCCTGAGCGGAGGAATTCCCCGGCGTCTTCTTTCGGCCTCAGCCTCCGGAGTATCCCGCAGAGCTGGCTCCTCCAGAAGTCTGAGGCGGTAATCCCAGAGCGAGATAGCAGGATTCATGTCAGAAACTGGGCTATGGCGGACCAGACGCCACCAGAGACGCTTTCTTTCAGCTGCTGCTTCAGGAGTATCCTTCAGGGCAGGATCAGACAAAAGTATTTCCCGGTAATCATGGAGCGTCAAAACAGGGTTCAGAGAAAAAATTGGGTTGTAGAAATCCACACCATAATCAGGAACTGCACTGGTGCTGGACCCTGGATTGTCCACAGGGAACGAAGCTGTGGACAGGTAGCCAACCTGGACGGCTGATCTTGCCGGACTCATGGCCTTTGCATTCTGTCGCGTGCCCGCCCATGCGGGACGCGCTCTCGAGGTCCTTTGCATACCTTCAGGCTTCTTCCCCGGGAGCGCGGGGTTTGTGAGTCCTTTAAGGCAAATCACCCTCCAGGTAGAGAGGAAACAAAACTGGACCGGAACTCCGGACTGGAGTTCTACACTGGAACACTCGGAACTGGAACGCACCGGCCAGGTGCGCACTGGAGTGGGGCCCGCTGGACTGGACACACTGGAGTGGCCCCACTGGACAGGAACATACCGGAGTGAAACCCGCTGGACTGGAACACACTGGAACGGAACTGGAACACCCTGGACCTAGGCTTCACCTACACTTGACTGCCTCCCCCTCGGGTTGAGCCCTCAGGTTCTGGCAGCCGGTAGGACTTACAGGAACAACAGGAAGGAAGGTCCAGGGGTGCCCCCTGGCACCTAGGCGAAGGCAAGGCAGACAAGCAGGAACTGTCCGGGTTCTGGCAGTCAGCAGGAATCAACACAATGACTAGTAGACTGTACCCAGGCTAATAGGAACGCTATACCCAGGCAACCAGTCATACACAGGTACATACACAGAGCAAAACTCAGGAGACTTAGAAAAGCTATAAACCAGCTAACAACAAAGCTGTGCCCAAGCTAACAAGTCATGCACTGGAAACATACACAGAACAAACTCAGGAGACTTAGTAAAGCTATACACCAGCTAACCACAAAGCTGTGCCCAAGCTAACAAGTCATACACAGGAAACAAACACAGAGAACTAGCAGAGCTAGGCACAGGCTACAAACCAGATGGAGCTAAGCTGGCTAATCTAACACTAGGAACAAACACAGAGAGCTAGCAGAGCTAGGCACAGGCTACAAACCAGACGGAGCTAAGCTGGCTAATCTAACACTAGGAACAAACACAGAGAGCTAGCAGAGCTAGACACAGAAGGGTAGGAAACCCATAGAGCAAAAAACACAGAAGGGCTGAAACCCTACAGAGCTATACACACAGACGGGCTGGAAACCCACAAGCGATAAACACAGAAGGGCTAAAACCCTACAGAGCTATAAACACAGAAGGGCTGGAAACCCACAAGCGATAAACACAGAAGGGCTAAAACCCTACAGAGCTATAAACACAGAAGGGCTGGAAACCCACAAGCGATAAACACAGAAGGGCTGAAACCCTACAGAGCTATAAACACAGAAGGGCTGGAAACCCACAAGCGATAAACACAGAAGGGCTGAAAACCCACAGAACAAAAGACAAGGAAAGCAAATGGTGCTAACAGCACACTAACCTCGGGACCTAAGGCACTGCAGAGGAAATGGCAATGCAAAGGCCAGGACTGTAGTCTTCAGGTGACTAATAAAGCCCATCAACACCAGAGCCACAGGTGCAGCAATCACCTTGCAACCAAACAGAGGCTTGACACTCAGAGCAGGCATCCCATAGAAAGTAACAGCGGGAGCCATCTTGGATACTGGTAGAGACGAAGAGGCGGCAGCCATCTTGGAAGAGGCAAAGCCCACACAGGTGAGATTCAGTAGGGCAATCAGCACACAGAGCCAGAGAGAAACTAAGACAGAGACAGACACAGGAACAAGCAGAAGCCAGCACAGCCACTGACTCCCTGAAACAGGGTAAGTATGAGGGTAGTCACGGCCATAGTCGTGACAGCCTGAGGGCGAAACGTGGCCACGTCGGGTATTGTTCCAATAAATGCATTTGATTCCACTGCTTTGTTGTTTTTTATTAACTGCTTTGAAGCAATGCAAATTGTTCAAGACAGTATATAAAGTGAAATAAATGAAATGTCAATTTGGCTTTTGTGAATGATATGCAAATGCGAGCCAATGGGGACAATGCTAGTTTATTTATCTTATTGAATCTATCTGCAGAATTTGATATGGTTGATTTTCACATTTTATTGTCTAGACTTCCAGTGATGGGGTAAGAGGTACAGTTCTTGCCTGGCTGGTGTCTTTTTTTTTTTTTTAATCTGATCACCAACACGCAGTTTACTGGGAGGGCGAATACTCCAAACCATGACCGGTTCGGAGTTTCATACGTGTTAATTTTGGTTCTTTTATTGTTTAATATCTATACAGTTTCTGTCATGTCACTGATTTGTGAGCTTGTGGGTGGAGTGTCAGCTCCTTGCAGACGATATTACATTCATCCTCTGTATCTCAGCACATTAACCTTCTCCTGTTGCAGAATGATTAAGGGATGTTTGACCTCCAAAATACAGCAATGTTGTGGGTCGGTATCTGTCAAAGGCCTTTGCTTGTTCTGCCAGATACTTGAGGAGCTATTCTGAAATACCAACAATCAGTGATTAGTTTTGGTGTTAATGACCAGTTGTCTATGACCAAAAGGTTCTCCAGATTGTTAATTTGTCTTTCATGGCCCATAAGTAGTTCTAGCAATTATGACATTATCTAGATAAGACGGAAATATTGACTATAGTGCCTTTGCTGATTCTATCTCATATTGACTACTGCAATTCACTATCACAATGTGCTTCACACCTATTCAGATGAAAACATTATCCAGGCAATATTCAAACTGACTTAGGCAGGCAGGAGAGGTGCGCTCTGTGGGACAGCTGCTTGATATTCAGCGGCATCTAACTAAGCAGTGCCACTGAATATTGGCTCTGACTGGCCATTTTTGCAGTAGACCAGAGAGGGATGTTCCAAGGGTGGAGCTAGGCAATAGCTGGCAGCTATGCTCAGTGCCTGTGCCTGGATTTCTGTGGTACAACCAAAGCAGTTTACATTTATTATATGAAGGTACTTTCACTAGCTCTAGTGGGCTCACAGTCTAGGTTTTATTTTATTTTATCTGGGGCAATGGAGATGGATATGAACACCTTTCACCAAGTTCTCAGCCCACTGCACTAACCATTAACCTACTCATCCAACAAAAAGCTGTTCTCAATTTTCCCAGCTGGCTATCTGGTTAGCAGTTTGAATATCACCACTAACCAGATACTATATGCCAGTATGCCGACTGCTAGATATTCATCACTGAATATCCAGTTCTTTTTTTAAATGTACAGTGTACAACATTTTAAAAAAATCTCTGTTCACTCTGGGCTGAATTTTAGACCCTTCATTTCCATTTCTTAACCATTTCAATTAATATTCAGCAACTTTTTAAAAAATATCTGGACACAGCATTTTGATTAGAAATGTTCTGCACAAAATGTAAAGGTCACTAGGTTCACAGTGTTTCACATTAGAAGAAAATACTCTGCAAAATAATGAAACAGAAAATTTGTCTTTTCAAACAAAATTTCCTATTAAGTTCATTTTAATGAAGCAGACTGTGATAGTGTATGTGAGGGTTGAGTACTGAGCCTTCACAGAACAGTGGGGCCATTTTTGGAATTTAAATAAGAATTTGTAAACCAAAATATACTGAAGCCTGTTTACTGCACAGGAAGGCTGTCTTGCAAATAGATTTGCTTATAAAGCCAGTGAAAAGTCTTGCCAGGGTTAACTTCTTGCCCAACTCCAAACACAGGATACAGAAGTTTAAAAACAGCTTTAAACCTGACCAACCCCTAGCCTGAATATTCAGGTTCAAACTCTCCAGGAAAAAGACTTCCTAGCTTGCCAATCTTCTATCTATTCTCAGCATGGGCATGCATATAGTGGAGGCATATGTGGAGGGGCAGTTCCCTTCTCTCCAGCCCATTGTTGGGCACTGCATCCCTTCCTTGGAACCCACTAGAAGAGCATTCCTTCCTGTTTTATGCCTCCCTGTTCTGATCTCTCTCTCTAGGGATTTTAACTCTGTATCAGTCTAGGTCTCACACTCCTGGTTCAGTAGGCAAGCTGAGCCTGCTTCAACCTTACCCTTTCTACTACACATTGCAGTCTCTAGCCTCTTAATATGAACCTGTGAGGGAGTGTAAATAAGGGAGACTACCACATTCCTATACATCCCCTCACACTGACATTTGACGTGAATATTTCTGACAAGGTGAAAAGTTGGGTTTTCAGTCTTAAAATTCTGTACATCATTCACTGCAATGAATGATGTTCATATGAAAAAATATCAACAAACCCTTCTTTTTATTTTTAATATAAAAGTGAGGCTTTTGAAAGCATTCCTTAAAACCACATGACAATCGTGTATTAAAATTAATTGCACTATCATTCTCCAGTGGTAAATTTCTTAAAACAAAATCCCCCCCCCCCCCCCCCCACCAAGGAACCAAGAGTCTATATGTGGACAGATGGTATGGGTTCCATGACAACTAACCATCGCATACACATTACTGATGTCCTCTATCAGGATTATGTGTGTTGCTGCTATCTACTGTTTCTAGTTTGTAGCAGACTACTGTGTGACTAGTGTATTACCACAAGCATTGCTAGAATCTCAAACCAAGCTTAAAGGTTTTAACAAAAAGAAACAAAAATTCAAGATGTGCAAGGTGGTAAAGGCAACTGTGTATTGAATTGAAAAAGTTGATAAAGTAAATTATATATGCGATACACATTAGCCTGAAACAACCAAATCTTAAAACCAGTTTTAATCTAATACATATAAAGCCCATTTCTGTATAGGGCACCTAAATTAGAAAATGAAGCATTTAGGTCTGTGCATGCAAAACTGTATTAGTATTTTATAAAAGACTCACAGAACATGAAGTTTTTTTATAAAATACAAGTGCAGGCAGATTTTACACAGTTTGTGGAAAGGGAATTTTACCTATTGAGGTTGGGAGATGGGGAATTCCCGCACTATTTTATCAGAGGCTCTGCCTAACCTGAAGCCACTTGTAAAATAAGCAGAGGACTACATGTCAAAGTCCTTCCTTGTACAAACGAAGAAGCAATTTCAGAAAGCTGCAAGTGGAAAATGCAAACAGAAATCCCCCCATAAAGACATGGAAGCAGCTTTCTTAAACTCCTGCTTCCTCTGTAGAGAGTCCCAATCGCACAGTATCAGCGCCCATTCCCACAGCAACAACATCCTAATGGCAGCCTCCCTTGTGGCAAAACCTCGCTCTACATGTATGCAAGCTCTCAACACATGGTACCATTCCCCTGAGGGTCTAAGGTAACAAGATGTTTCCTCCCCCTGCAGATCCCCCACCTCTGGCTCACTAATTTGGCGATCCCCTGGGGTCTAGTGGTTGGAATTGATTCTCACTTGTTCCTGCCTCAATGATCAGGTCATCTAAAATGGCTGCCAAGATCTCTAGCAGTAATATTGTTGTCTATTGAGAGAAGTCAGACTTCCATACATGGAAGTGTACAAGTAGTTGATGTTGCAGAACTGCATATACAATTGGAGGCAATTAAGGAGCTCTGCTGCTAAAATCAAACTCTGGCAATTTTGGGGTGTTTTTTAATCCAAGAGAAGTAAGCCCTATTCCCCTCTCAAGCACTCCCTTCAAAGCCTAGGCTCAAATAAGAAGTTAGTTACTAGTTAAGTACAACATGAAGCAGGTGCAAATGCCAACAAGGACATTTTCTGAGATGTCATCCAAGTATGAATTAGGACGCCCTTGTGAAGTCGGCCAAAATCAAGTAGGTATAATCGAAAAATAGTATGGACGTCCTTAGAGATTCCATTATTGCAGTTCAAAATGCCCAAATCAGGGACGCCCAACGTATAGTAAAAAGGATGCCCATCTTCCAGAACCGCAAAAGGACGTCCCTAAAGCATTCACTGTACTTTCATATCAATGTCCTTTGGTGGTTCAACGAGAAAGACGTCCTTATTACTATACTTTGGACTTCTCTGATGTACCTGGTTGTTCTGTAAGTACAGTGCGTGTAGTGGCGGACATCCAGGTACGAGAAATATAAGGAACATTCATAAGTGTAAAATACAGTAACAAGGATGTGTTTCTCACAGAACTGCCGAAGGACGTCCATCTTACAAGGCCCACCGAAGGACGGCAGGTCTGTAAGAGGGACGTCCTTCGGCAGTTCTGTGAGAAACACATCCTTGATTACTGTATTTTACACTTATGAATGTTCCTTATATTTCCCGTACCTGGATGTCCGCAACTACATGCACTGTAGTTGCGGAACATGCAGCTATGGGAAATATAAGGAACATACATATTTTATTGTGTATATATGAAGAGGTTTGCACTCTTGATAATGATCTATATAAGGAAGGCTCCGCACGTATGAACATGTACTCATCCAAATAAGGCCCCGCACGCGTGACGACGGTCCATGCATGTCATGGACGTCCACGTGCTGACTCGTCCATATATGGAACTGTGCATGTAACCCACAGACAGAAAACACCCCTTCAAATCTGTGCATGTCACATACGTTAGTTGAAAGGATGGTAAAATAGCCACTTGTACGTGTAGGGCCATGACTATGTGTGAAGCAGCATTTTACACATGCAAATGCTGTCTTACCCTTCTAAAATCACCTGCACATTCTAATACAGATCCTATAAACTCTGCTATGTGTAAGTTTTAGCACATGCATTACCTGTTCCTAAATCAGGGAGACTATTTTCAAGGCTCCAACCATTCAAGGATGGAATAACATTTCCCTAGAAAAGCCAAGCATATCATCTATCTCTGTCAGAAAGTCATCACTGGATAATAAAGCAAAGTGTCACTGCTTGTCATTAGTGAGAAATTCTCTAGTCTCACTGACTCCCCAGTCAAGACATGATAAGAGAGCAGCAGAAATAGAAAGGTAAAAAATAAAAAGGAAAAGACAGCTAATTGTCAACCTTTAGCATGAAGAATACAGCCACACAGAGCATTAAAGAAAAGGATACATCATTTCCACCTGAACTCCAGGAGCCCAGATATACATTTCCATGATGGCATGTTTTAATTTCATCATAATAATTACTCCAGAGCATACTTTTGAATCCATAAAAGGAGGTATTAGAACGGTAATTCATGTATTTATCGCTCAGAGCATGTAATTATGTAGTTTTCATAGTAGTCAGCTTCACCTAGAAGTTAGTAGTTAATCCTTGGGACTGTAATTACCAGAGCAAGAATCACCCCGGGGAGGTCACCACAATGTGATGTCTAAAAGCATTTTGAAAGGGATCCTGTAACTGGTCATCAGCTGATCATTCTTAATCTATTTAGGACTTCTATTACCAATAATTCACTTACCACCAGATTCTGTATGGGTCGCCTAAAAATGGGCGTGTAAGTTCGGACATAGATCACAGATCCACACATGGACTAATTATATAATTAGGTGATAATAATTGGTGTTAACAAGTACTTAATTGGCAGTAATCAGGAGTTATGTATGGATCTGCTCTACACCCTATTCTATAACATACGTACTTAAATTTCATAGTGCAGAACTCCAAAGGGGGCATGGGTAGTTCAGGGGCATTCCCAGAATTTAGGCGTGATGTTATAGAATATCTACATTGAGCGCCTCACTGCCATTAGTTAGGTATGAACAATTACACTGGCGTCTGGCAAACATAAATGCTTGTGCCCAAAGTTAGACATAGACTTCCGGATTTTATATATCATGCCTAGCGTTCCATGCTGATATCCAATCGTGTTCTATAAAAATATGTGTAACTTAATTGGCTTAACAAGGCAACCAGCATTTTTAACAGCACTTATAAGCAATAATGAGCACTAATTTGCAATAATTAGAATTTATGTGCATAACTCGTTAAGCGTATTCTGTAACACAGAGTGCCTAAATACTAATGTGCAGAGCCAAAATGGGGCATAGTTATGGGCAGGGAAATGGGCATTTCATGGGCATTTCAAAATTTACATGCACTGTTACAGAATATGCCTCTCTGCGCCTAAATCTATGTCCCAGTAATTAAGGCACATTTCCCTTGGTGTAAATGGATGCGTGTAGTTCTAGGCGCTGGGATATCAACTAATTGTATTCTATATACTGTGCCTATAAAGGATGCAGATCATTTATAGAATAGTGCTCAGCACTTAAATTTTTCAGTGCCATTTATAGAATCTAGTTCAATATCCCCCCCGATTCTATATATCGTGCCAAGATTTCCACGTGGAAATCAAAGCATTTTCCATAACAATACGCATAACTTAATTAGTTAACAAGCTAATCAGAACTGATAATTGGATGTCAACAAGTAATTATCAGTACTAATTGGAATTAAGTAGAATTTGTATGCACTACCCACTAAGAGGGGCATAACTGAACGAAAACGTCTATCTCCATGGGCGTTTATCTCCGAGAACGGGTCCGTGAAGGGGCGGACCAAACCGTATTTTCGAAAAAAATAGACGTCCATGTTTTATTCGACAATTTGTGAGCTGGGCGTTTTTGTTTTTCAGTGATAATGGAAAATGAAAGCGCCCAGCTCAAAAACGAATAAATCCAAGGCATTTGTTCGTGGGAGGGGCCAAGATTCGTAGTGCACTGGTCCCCCTCACATGCCAGGACACCAACCGGGCACCCTAGGGGGCACTTTTACAAAAACAAAAAAAAAGGTAAAAGAGCTCCCAGGTGCATAGCACCCTTCCCTTGTGTGTTGAGCCCCCCAAATCCCCCTCAAAACCCACTGCCCACAAGTCTACACCATTATTATAGCCCTACAGTGGGTTTGGTGGTTTGGACGACTAATAAGCATTAAGCAGCACAATTGTAACAGGTAGGGGGGGAATGGGCCTGGGTCCACCTGCCTGAAGTCCACTGCACCCCCTAACAGCTGCTCTAGGGACCTGCATACTGCTGCCAGGGTATGACATTTGAGGGTGAAAATAAAAAGTTGTGAAACATCATTTTTTGTGGTGGGAGGGGGTTAGTGACCACTGGGGGAGTCAGGGGAGGTCATCCCTGATTCAATCTGGGGGTAATCTGGTCATTTAGGGCACTTTTTGGGGCCTTATTCGTGAAAAAACAGGGTCCAGGAAAAGTGCCCTAAATTCTAGCTACAAACGCATACTTTTTTTCCATTATCGGCGAAAGGCGCCCATCTCTCCTCGGCCAATAACCACGCCCCAGTTCCACCTTCGCCACGCCCCCGTCAACTTTGTACGCTTCCGCGATGGAGTGCAGTTGAAAACGTCCAAAATTGCCTTTCCATTATACCGATTTATTTGTTTTTGTGAGATAAACGCCTATCTCCCGATTTGGGTCGAAATCTAGGCGTTTTTATCTTTCAATTGTAAGGTGGTATGTGTATTCTGCAAAGTGGTGCACGCAAGTTCTAATGCACACTGCCCAAACGGGGGTGTGGCTATGGGCATGGAATGGGTGGGTCATGGGCATTCCAGAAAATTATGCACAGGGTTATAGAATATACCTGCTCTGCGACTAACTTAGGCACCAGTATAAATGGTCATGACTAGAGTTAGGTGCTGTCATGGCTGCTTGGCGTATTGTATATGCCTCTCGCAAATGTAGGCAAATTCTATAAAGTACACCTAAATTAAGGCATATTTTAAAGAATGCGCTTAGGCAAATTTCATTTTGGCACCAAATTTTTAGGCATGATATAGATTTTAGGCATATATAGAATCTAGTCCTATGTGTAAATGTGCTAGTATTCTATAACATATACACACACAAACAGGGGCAATTCTCTAGGGATTATGCATCCTAAATACAAATTCTATAATGGCACTATAGAATACTAGCATAAGAACACATTTTACCTAACTTTAGGCATAAGGACTTTGCTAGCTTAATGGCTGGCATAAATACTTGCACCTAACTATAGTAAGTTAGGAGCATAAATGCTGGTATTCTATCACCCACGCGCGAGGTGGCCTGACATGCCCCTTCCATATACATGCCCTTTGAAATTGCGCACTCTGGAATATGAGTGTGCAGTTTATAGAATACCGCTCACCCTAAAGGAAAAGGGGACTGCTAAGCTAGACTGTATGAACAAAGAGAAGGTTTTTTTCAGTGGTGGACGAGTTCCCTATAGACTTCTTTTTGTGGAAGCAATTTCTAACTGTCTAGCACCTCCTGCTGGAAAGAGAATGAGTGGAACAGCCTACCTCTGTTGAAGGAGGAGGAGTTTTGGGGGCAAAGTCTTTCTCTCTTTTCTGTGGATAGGAGAGAGCGATCCTGAGGGAGTGCAGTAGTGCTTTTCCTGGCTGGCAGGGAGCACACCACAGGAGACAGATCCTATTCTCACTTATATATGATCTTGGGAACTCTCGTTAGCTCCTTGTACCTCAATTTATATATCAGAGTTTAAGTGGGTAATAAGAACAACACTTCTCCAACTCCCTCATCTTTTGAAGATCTTGGGTACCGTATGGACGGTTTGTGGTAATCCTCTTTGAAAGAATGTACTATGTAGGTTCATGCCATGATTATCAAATGAATCCTTTAATATAGATATATTCATGTTTCAATCTTATGTTTCTCAGAAGCCACAATAATAATATTCTCTATTTTAAAATGGAGGGGGGGGGGGGATTTTTGGAAGTTTATTTTTTTTTTACCCTCCTTTTCAACAGTTATGGGAATTAAACACTGGGCCCCTTTACAGAGCTGTGCTAAAAGTATCCTGTGTTATTTTTAGTGCATTGGTGTCCCATGTGCTGAGGTCATTTTTAGAGCATCTGTAAAATGGCCACAATTTCTTTTTTTCCATTAATGGCCACGTGCTAATTTCCCAATTAGTACATGACCATTACCACATGCACATAAATTAACTTATACAGACCTTTTTGTAAAATACTCTATTTTGTAAAATACCATCTATTTTGTAGGTGGTAAGGACTCACATGCTAACTCTGCACTAATCGACAGCACGTGGTGATTTGTCTGTGCTAACCGATTAGTGCAGGGAATGCCTATTCTCCACCTCCAAACATACCCCCCCCCCCACACACACACACACACACACATAGGATAGGCGCTCTCCTGCACTAAAAAATCCCAGAACTACCAAAGAACGCCTGAGCACGTCCTGCAGTAGTGCCTTTTAGCATGCAGTAAGCATGCGTTAGTGCTTACCACCGCTTAGTAAAAGGGCCTTATTATAAAGTGAATGAAGTAAAACCTCTGCTCCCTCTTCCATTTGGATAAATGAAAAGTTGAAGTTCTACCCCTAGTCTCTTAAGACTTTTGCTGGGATGAATCATATCTGCTCACACCATGACTGCTCTATCAGTGAAAGACTCCTACATAAACCTACTTGCTGTCTGGTTAATTTACCAGAGCTTGGTCTGCTCTACTTGGTGGCATCTTGTGCTAAGGAGTCAATCACAGTGAGGGTGACAAAAGGAGCAGCAGCAGACGATGTCCAAAAAACAGTTGGCTTTATTTCAAATAAATTTTATTGATGATGGTATCAAACAATAGGCAAATAGTGTTATACAGTATCCATTGCAGCTAAGTCTTAAGTCAAACTTCAAACAGCATATTGTCACATCATCATTTTATACGTTCTCTAATTCTACTAATTTCCCCCCCCCCCCCCCCCCCCAACAGGGAACCATTCTTCTTCTCATTACCTATGATGCCTAAACATCTATGGTACACTCCTTACCCACGCAGGCAATTATTTTGTAATCAAGTACATCACAGATTTAGTATAAGACCTTTTGCTGCCGGTGGCAATGTCAACCAAAATGGAGTCCATATCTTGCAAAAAACTGTTTCTTTAAAGGCTTCTTTCTGATCTACCAGCCTTCTCTCAAACCTCATGAGACAAACCATCTGTCTTCTCCATTGATTGACTGTAGGGATTTTATTTGTAATCCACTCACTCAATATTACTTTCTTCGCTACAACTGTTGCTCTAATTGCAAAACCTCTGGAACCAGCTGGAGCCGGAGACTCCCATCTCGGGTTGTCAAACAGTAAGTGTGGTTCACAATACCAAGTTGTCCTCCATATTAGAGATACATGCTTTAGGAGACTCTTCCAGAACTTTGCTATTTTTTCACAATGCCAAAACATATGGCCTAGCCGTACTCCCATCTCGCCACACTTCAAACAGGCCCCATCCGACGAGGCCCCCATATGGAAGGCCCTTCTTGGTGGAATATGTGCACGCATAACAAACTTATATTGTAATTCCCAAAACGACATCATCTTGCAGGATCTCCGCAGAGACAAAACATATGTTTTGAGAACTTGGTAGGAAACTTCAGTTCCTAAGTCTTCAGTCCATGCCTGTGCTAGACCTCTGAAATCAGGTTCTGGAATTGTGTCTCTGATGTGTCTGTGGTGCATCCGAAGCGGAACTTTATTTTGTGCTTGTAATGAGAATGCATCAGACAGTTCCTCCTGTACGTCCTCCGCCAGGTCTTGCCACTTCAAAGTGGCTATGTAATGTTTCAATTGTACATAGTGAAAGTACTCTGATGGACGACAGGAGTATTTCGTCTTCAATGCTTCAAAAGATTGGATTTGGCCCTCCTCAGTCACCACTTGTGTTATGTAGCTTAGTCCTTTGCTTTTCCAACGGCGGAACACTCCGTATATCTGTCCCGGTGGGAAGCCAGGATTGTCACAAATGCTCAGGTATGGTGTGGTCCGTGATGAAAATTGATGAAGTCGACAAATCCATCTCCAAACTGCCTTCGCTGTTGGCATTATATGAGAGTCCTGCAATATTGACGGGATCCGTCCTCCACCTGTATGTAGCAGGCTGCTGAAGTGGATCCCAGCAGTGAGCTGGGTCTCCAAGTCTGTGGCAGAAAACTCCGCTGTGTTACGGAACCAATCCGAAATGTGTCTCATTCCGCATGCTATAGTAAGATGTCTCACACTCAAAAGTCCCAAGCCTCCATGTTCCACCAACATCTGGAGTGTTGCAAGTGGTATCCGAGCCTTCCGCCCTTTCCATAAAAATTTGTTCAATTGTTTATTCAATCTCTGTTCGTCTTCCACACGTAAGAACAATGGCAATGTTTGGAAGACATATAACCACTTAGGCACAAGGACCATATTATATAATGCAATCCTCCCTGTTAATGATAATGGATAATCATGCCATAGTCTCAGCTGTGTACAAGTCTGAGTTAATAGTGGTTGCACATTTTTGGAATACAGAGTAGTCAAATCCTGTGGTATGTAAGTGCCTAGGTATTTAATTTTTTCTTTTTCCCATATCAAATTTCTCTCACCCACATTCATGTTTCCCACCTGGGGGTACACCATCAATCCCTTGGACTTCTGCAGATTTAGTGTGAAGCCGGACAAAATCCCATATTCCTTAATTATAGCTAACATGGCCTCCAGCGCCTCCCGTGGTCCGGTCGTGATCACAGCCAGATCATCAGCAAACGCTAGCACTTTAACTTGACCCTCTCCCACCATAACTCCCGGGATGTCCTGCTCAGATTTCAAAGCCCTCAACAGTGGTTCCAAGGCTATCACAAAAAGTAAGGGTGAGAGGGGGCAACCTTGTCTAGTACCCCTCTCTATTCCAAAGGGTGAAGCCTTGACTCCATTAACCAGAATCTCCGCTTTTGGGTCTTTATATAAGGCTATTATGGCTTGGTAGAACCACCCTTGAATTCCCATATATTTAAGAGTTGTGATCAAGTATTCCCAACCTACTAGGTCAAAGGCCTTCTCAGCGTCCAAACTAAATAGGCACGTCGGTATACCCCGCTGCTGACTGGATGCCATTGCCAACAGCAGTCGGCGCACATTTCCAACCGCCTGCCCAGCTCTGACAAAGCCCACCTGGTCCTGTCCTATTACCCTAGGCAATATTGTGGCCAACCTATTGGCAAGAATTTTGGACAAGATTTTAATGTCCACATTTATAAGTGAAATTGGTCTGTAAGAGGCGGCCTGATCTTCTGGCCGTCCTGGCTTGGGTAATAGTGAGATCAACGCCGTATTAGCGTGCTGGGGGAATTTACCTTCTGTTATGACCTGAGTATAATAATCACAAAGGGGGCCCACGATGGATGTTAGTAATATTTTGTAGAATTCCCCTGTATATCCATCCGGCCCTGGTGCGGAACCCAAGGGTAAGGATTTGATCACCTCCTGGATCTCTTTCCCCTGTATTGGACCTTCCAACCTTTTTAATTCTATTTCTGTTAGTTTGGGTACTCCCACACGGTCTAAAAAACTGTTAATTACCTGACAATCTGGTTTTGGGGTTGCCTGATAAAGAGCCTTAAAGTGTCTTGTAAATATCCTTGCAATATCTTTGCTATTATTATATTGCACTCCTTTCTCGTCTTTCAAAATCGTTATTGGTTGCCTATTTCCCCAAGTCCTCACTAACCTCATTAACATAGATCCTGATCTATTCCCAAATCTCTGTATTTAAAATTTTTGGTATGCCAGGGACCTGCACGTGCGTTCGTGCAACAATGAATTAAGTGTAACCTGCATGGCCTGCAACTGTTCTTTTGTTATGGCATTGGGGCTACGTATATAACTGGCTTTCGCCTTCTGCAACTTGGCTTCCAGCCTCAAGATTGCTATAGAATGTTTTTTGTTCCTTGCATGGACATAGGCTATCACCTCCCCTCGCAGTACAGCTTTTGCAGCCGACCAAAACAATGTTGGTTGCCCCATGTGCCTTCTATTATTTTCCTTATAATCTTCCCATTTCTGATGGAGGAAATCCTGGAATTCCTTACTGTGGTAGAGATATGCTGGAAACCTCCATCCCCCTGATGACTGGTAGAATCTCGTGGTCTCCACATCTATCCATACCATGGAATGGTCAGACAGCCCCCCCGGGCCTATTTCTGCACTAGCTACCCATGAGAATGCTGTTCGACTTACCAATATGTAATCTAATCTTGAAAGTGTGCCATGTGCTCGAGAAACATGAGTATAATCACGCTCTCCAGGGTGTAGTGCCCTCCATGAATCTACCAGATCTAATGAGCGCATGAAAGACCTCATAGCCCACGCTTTAGGCCCTCCCCGTGATGACTCCTTGGGATCAGAGCAGTCTACATGGTAATCCGAGACCAAATTAAAGTCACCCATAACTATGAGTTGTGAAGCTTTATATGGCATACATATTTCCATTAACTTCGCATTAAATTTTGCATCATAGACATTAGGTCCATATAATCCCAGCACCAAAAATTCTCTATTTTGTATCCATAACTTAATCACTACGTAGTCACCTTGTGGACCAACTTGCACTACTTCGGATTTGGCTGCTAACCCCTTGCGTATTAATAGAGCCACTCCGCCTTTCCGTCCTCCTGCTGAAGCATAATGGACTTCCCCCACCCATCTAGTTCTTAATTTCTTATGCTCTTCCGGGGAAAGTCTAGTTTCTTGTAAACACCCGACATCTACTTTATTCCTCTTTAGGGCCTCCAGAATTTTTGCTCTCTTAATTGGGGTTGCTATCCCTCCCACATTCCATGTAGCAAATCTTAAAGTTTTAATCTTCCTTTCCGTAATACTTGTCTTCCATAGCTACTTCCAAATATATCTCCCAGGTGCCCAGCCTCACCCAGAAGATCCAAAATGTCAAAATTATCCATTCTAATCCCCAGCTAATGCCTCTGTTATCACTTCCTACCTGCTTTTCCTTCTGATCACCTTTGCATTGTGTGTTATACAAATATTCATCCCCTTCTTCCTTCCTACCCAACATTGTCATTGACCCTTCCCCCCTCCCTCCCTTGACCCCCCTCCCTCCCTTAACTCCCCTTGTTGCCTCCAAAAGCAACTGAACTCCCATTCTATTCACCTAACGGAGATCAGATGAGATTGTGCCCCCCCCCCCTCCCGGAAACTCACATTAGTATCATGTCATATCAATCCCGCTACCTGCCTGTCTTTCACCGTAATTCTCATAAGCATCTCTGCACATGAAATACAACATACAAACGCTTTAACTTGTCATAATCATACATTGAACTTAACCCTTAATGAATGTTCACTGGTTCTAAACACCTTCTTGTGCCACTCATGTCAGCTCTATCCCAGCAATAAATTTTGTGGCTTCTTGTGGTGTTTTAAATTGATGCCATTGTCCTTGATGTTGGAGTTTTAATATCGCTGGGTAAATTAGGGCAAATTTTGTTTGATTTTCTGCTAGGGTTTTACAAATCGGCTGGAATGCCCGTCGCTTCTCCTGTAAACATAGTGAAAAGTCTTGAAATATCTTAACGGGGCTGCCATTGTAGAATAACTTATCGCGTTTCAACCGAGCCCCTCTCAAAATCTCCATCTTGTGTATAAAATTGTGCACCTTTACAATCACCACTCTCGGTCTTTGGTTTTGTTCCGGTTTTCGTCCTAATCTGTGGGCCCTTTCCAGGCACAGGGATTCGGTATTATCTGATAGCGCCATTTCTTCAGACAGCCATTTTTCTAATACCGATTGTAACATGTGCTCCGGAATTGTTTCTGGGATGCCCACTATGCGTAAATTATCACGCCGTGATCGATTCTCCAACTCATCAATCTGTTGGGATTGCAATTGCACTAGCTTTTTTAGCTCTTCCAGCTGTTTAACTTGTCCGATTTCACCGTCTTCTATGGCCGACACTCTGTGTTCTAACTCTCCCGTACGACGGGTAGTGTCATCCAAACGTGTTTCCATCAAGGTGAGCTGATTAGAAAGTTGTTGTAACTGGGGCTCTAGTGCCGACTTCACCGCTTCGGTTAATTGCACTAGTTGTTGTTCTGTGAAAGTTACCTCTTTCGCACTTGGTCCGGGGCTCGGCGCCATTTTGGGATCCGTCCCACGTGGCTTCTCCGCGTCTTTTTTAACGTTTTTTGCTGGCATCCCCACTTCAATTTTTATAACAAAAGGGTCCATATAAGCGAACTTGCTGTTTTATAGGATTTTGCGGTTCACTGTCGCCCGGCAAGCAGTGTTGTTGTGTCCGAGGGGGGGTAGGGCCCAGGAGAGGAGCTACTGCACGTCTGCTCCGCTCAGCTCATCACGTGATCTCCCAACAGTTGGCTTTATTATGACATCCAAGACTCAACATGAGTCATGTTTCGGCCTAAAAAGGCCTTCTTCAGGAGTCTTCTATTGGATGTGATGCTAAGCTAGCCTTTGTGAAATTCACATGGTGTCTAATGCCTTACTGCTTCCTATTAGTAGTAAAATGTAAAAACGCTTGTTCAGTGATACTCCTGGGTCTACTCTACAGACAAGAACCATCACAAAACAGGGATGGGCAGCCAGAAAATGTTGGTGTTTTTTTTTTCATTCTGTTATCAATAGAAATCAAACAAAATAAAACATGAAAAAGAAAATAAGATGATACCTTTTTTATTGGACATAACTTAATACATTTCTTGATTAGCTTTCGAAGGTTGCCCTTCTTCGTCAGATCAGAAAACCTTCATTCTGGAATGAATGTCATTATGAGTGTGCACTTGTCTTATAGTATGCACTATGTGCAAAGAGGGTGAACTCATTAAAAAGTTGTGATTTGTGCGCACAGTGTGTACTCTTTCACAATAGCATATACACATACATGTGCAAGCTATCAAAAAAGAGTGCACCCTCATTAAGAACACTGCGCACTATCATTGGCCAATGACTTTCAGTGCAAAGAACAGCCCATCCCTGTCCCAAAAGGGCACCAAATCTATGGGCACTACCAGAAATAAAATATCCAAAGGAGAAGAGAGCAACCCTGAGATCTAGTATGGGATGCTGCAGAGAGCCTTACCATTGCTGCTCTTCTTCTTCATGACCCCACCCCCCAGGGATACCCTTGAGGATCATGATTTTCCTCATGGCGTGACATCTTCCAGATTTGGTAGCTATAGTGCATGCCAGAAATAAGACAACACAACCTCAGCTGGCTCCCCGGAGGAAGGAGAAAGAAGAGGATAAAGGAGGAATTCCAGCACCACTACAGCCACGTGTACAGCTCAATTCAGTGATATGACTGGGACTGAGAAATGCATCAAGCAGAAAAACAGCCATCGGTTAGGACACTGGCACTCTTTCCTATCTCTCAGCCACGGTACACAGCTTGTCCATAACATGCACCTTCCCTTAATGGAATCAAAAGGGGAGACAATTCAGATGGTAAGTAATCTTATTATAAAAATGATGAATATCTATCAAGTTTATTTACACAAAACAAATCATAAAAAGGAAGAATTCCACTGTTCTTTGAGAGCTTTTGATTTCTCTTGAGGCAGGGACTGAGATGTCAAGTCTTGATCTTTGTGAGCATGGCTGGGGTTTTGGTTTTCTGTAGTGTATGTCTGGTCCTCGTCCTTTGCCTTTCCTGCAATTCCTGTTGTGGTTGTTTGATGACCTAGAGGACTTACAGCCAGTCTAGCTCACCATAGGCTACCTCAATCTCCTTATTTGTGGAGGGTTTGATTATCTGGAAGGACAACTCTCTCGATGAATTATCTCTGTCCCTCTTGTCCAAACAACACATTGCCTCCTCTAACGGTGCAGGATCCGGGCTAGCAGTTAAAGGGGCCCTTATAATGAACCACATTAACTGCTAACACATGCTTAACACAGGAAAAAAGGCTTAGCGCAAAATGTGTTAAAGCATTTTGTGGTAATTTGCTTGTCAGCAAATTTTTTTTCCAATTTTTTTTGAGAGGGGGCATGTCAAAGATAGGGAACGGGCTTGGAAACATTATCAAGCTAGCGCTTTCACATTAGCACCTTGGTTAACAAAGGGTTGATGAGAGAGAACTTAATGCCTCCTAAATAGGAAGCAATAAGTACTCCCCTGTTAATTTTTTGTATGTCCCAAATCCTAATGGAAAAATTAGCCTGGGACCTACAAAGAGATTCCTAAAATTATTGATGCTTTAAATGTAGGCTTAATGCATGGGAAAGTCCCATGTTGAAAATGCACTAAGCCCATATTTTAGTGCGATGTAGTAAAAGGGCCCCAAAATGGCTCAGATCAGCAGTTAATTCATGTATTATTTTCATTTGGTCTTTATACTGGCTGAAGTTTTAATAAATCGTGGACAAGTATCTCACCCACCTAATAAACGCACTGCCGAGATCTTGCAGCTGCCTGGCGATCACTATTGATTTATATATAGAAAGGAGAGCCCTATAAAAATCTGAGAACAAGGGGCAAATTCTATAAATGGCACTTAAAATTCAGCAATGAAAAATTGGCACTGAACGGGTGTTCCGGGACCGGCACCCTTTACAGAATAGCTCGTATTGCCAGGATTGGTGTTCAACTTTGGCTGCGAGAAGTTACTCCAACTGAAACCAAGTGTAAATCCCGGTGTGCAAGTTGGGCACAGATTCCCCAAATTCTATAACACTGAGTGCTTTTTAAGGAAATGCCCCTGTCCCACCCATGCCCCTCCTATGGCCACACCCCTTTGCAGATCCGCATGGAAACAGGCATTATTCTATAAATGGGCATGTGTGTTGTTGCAAGGATCTGCTGTTTTGCCCCATTTCAGTGCCTTGCGTCTGAATGCTTGTTCGCACTGAAAAATTTGGCTTGGAAGTAGCACCAAACATTTGGCGCCATATATAGAATTTCCTCTAAATGAGTAATCCAGCCAGCAGGACTTTCAATTCACAAATGAATGGAAAAGCACAGATGTGCCTTTCAAGACGTTGGAATATGATTTTTTTTAAATTTCTGTGCAAAGACATTCATTCATTAACACAATTTCATACTGTGAACTACAAAGATTAGAAGCTTCATTTTATAATCATTTAAACTTGATGAGGCAAATTTCCCTTACTAGCACTTCCCAACATAAAATGGCCATTTGCTTTCATCAGAAAAGCTCATTTATTCTGTATATTAGTGATAGTGGTCATTTCAAAGTCGTAGACTCAGCAGTATATACTTTAGAGATGGATGGATGAATCCTAAACTGAAGAATTACACTTAGGGTCCCTTTTACCAAACCGCGCTAGCAATTCTCTTGCGGCAATGCCGACAAAGCCCATTCACAGTGAATGGACTTTTTCAGCACTGCTATGCTGGGAATTGCTTGTGCGATTTAGCAAAAGGGGTCCTTAGACTATTGACCTACTAACTACAAATTGATGGTAAGTCCATAAGTGGCCTCAGCATTAAACAATTGAAGATTTTATTTTAATTAGACGGAAGAATCTTCCAAAATTAAAAAAAAAAATTCTAGTTATACTAAGGGGCCCTATAATTGTAATCCGCTTTGAGCAGAAAGATGAAGCAAATTACATAAAATAAAATTAAACTGCATCTTAATATGGGAAACAAGACTTACTGCAAAACGTGTTAAAGCACAATGCAATAATTTGCCTGTCAGTGCACCTAGACACACACTATTTTGTTTGTTATTTTTCCAGAAGGGGGGAAACAGGCATGGAAGCATTATCCAGCTAGTATTTCCACACTAACTGGATAACACAGACTTAACACAGGAGCACTTAGCATCACCTAAATGGGAGATGGTGAGTGCTCTCTTGTTAATATTTTTGCAAGTCTCGTGCACCAATGGAAAAATTAGCTCAAAACCTGCAAAAAGAAAAAAAGCCCTAGAGATGGGCTTAGTGGGTGGGAAAGTCGCATGTTAAAATATGCTAAGCTCATTTCTTAATTCTTTTTAGTAAAATGGCCCCTAATTTTTTTATAATGTCTTCCTCTTCAAAATGCACAAAGTAAAACTATTACTAATCATACACCAAAGGCCTGATTTACAAACAAGTAGAGTTTCAACGCACTGTCTTTATCCAGTCAAAGGGGCCATTTTACTAAGCTGCGGTAAGCACCAACGTACGCTTACCACAGGTTATGAACCACTACTGTGGAGAACGTTCAGGCGTCCCACGGTAATTTTGTGGTCAACGTGCACTACCAGTGCTAAACATCTGAAAATATTTTTTAGTGCTGGGATAGGTCTGAGGATGGACAGTAGGCGTGCCCAGCGCTAATCGGTTAGCACAGCTACAGCGTTGCACACTAACCGATTAGTGTGTGGTTAGTGCGTGAGCCCTTACCACCTAGAAAATAGGTGTTGGTAAAGGCTCATGTACTAGTGCACAAATTAGCATGTTGACATTAATAGACATAATAGAAAATGGGGCAATTTTACTGCCACACTAAAAGTGGCCTCATCACACAGGAAAACCCTGTGCTGGGGATAGTGCTGTCCACTTTATAGCACAGCTTATGAAAAGGGCCCCAGCATTTGGCCAGCTATATTACAGGCATTTTCAGATGAACTTAGCCAGCTATGTTTTCACTGAAAAACTGAAGAACACTTTTCCAAAACTCACTCAGTCCATTTTTTTGTCAGTTTTGAGTATGCGATTAATTTAATTCATCAAAGCTAAATTCATTTACTATAGCTTATTCCCATGCCTAAACTCACTCAGTTTTAGGTGGCACCTTTGGCATACTGAAATCCTAGAGTTGATAGACAAATAGAAACATAGAATCATACAAGTCTGCCCACCCTCAACAACTCCTCCTTTCCCAAAGAGATCCCATGTGCCTGCCCCACACTTTCTTAAATTCAGACACAGTCCTTGTCTCCACAACTTCCACCAGGAGGCCATTCCATGCGTCCACCTCACTTTTCTTAGATTACTCCTGATCCTATTTCCCCTTAACCAGTGGCGATCCTAGGTCGGCTGCCACCCGAGGCGGATCGCAGCTGTGCACCCCCCCCTGGGTGCAGCGGCGTCTGTCCCCCCAGGGTGCAGCACGACACCCCCCACGCCGGCACAATGACACCCCCCTCCCCGGCGCATCAAGCCCCTCCCGGCACAATGACAGTCCCTCCACGGCGCATCAAGCCCCTCCCGGCGCAATGACACTCCCTCCCCGGCGCATCAAGCCCCCCCCCCCCCCGGGGTGCATTCTTGGCTGCTGGAGGGTGCAGAGAGCAGCCTCGTGCCTGTTGGCTCCACTGCTCCCTCTGCCCCGGAACAGGTTACTTCCTGTTCCGGGGCAGAGGGAGCAGGGAACCAGTGGAACCAACAGGCGCGTGGCTGCTCTCTGCACCCGGGGCGGACTGCCCCTACCGCCCCGCCCTTGCTATGCCACTGCTCTTAACTTCATCATATGCCCTCTCATTACAGCGTTTTCCTTCATTTGAAAAAGGCTCACCTCCTGTACATTAATGCCAAGGAGGTATTTAAACATCTCTGTCATATCCCCCTCTCTCCTGCCTTTCTTCCAGAGTATACATGTTGAAGTCTATAAACCTGTCCCTACATGCTTTGTGAATGAGACCACTGACCAATTTTGTAGCTGCTCTCTGGACCGACTCCATCCTGTTTATATCTTTTTTAAGTTGCGGTCTCAAAAATTGCACACAGCATTCTAAGTGGGGCCTCACCAGAGACTTATACAAGGGCATTATTACCTCTCTTTTCCTACTGGTCATCCCTCTCCCTAGGCACGTGAGCATCTTTCTGGCTTTGACTGTCACCTTTTCTACCTGATTGGCCACCTTAAGATCATCAGATACAATCACTCCCAAATCCCGCTCATCTTTCATACACATAAATAATTCATCCCCTATACTGTACTGTTTCCTTGGATTTTTGTAACCCGTGCATGATCCTGCATTTTTAAGTGGACCATTCTTCAAGTGTCAATAGGTTCTTCCTCACGCTATTACAAAGTTTGGTATCATCCGCAAAGAGACAAACCTTTTAAGACAGTCCTTCCACAATATCACTTACAAAGATGTTAAAAAGAGCAGGCCCAAGAACCGATCCCTGCAGTACACCACTAATAAAATCCTTTTCCTTGGAGCAAACTCAAAAGACTCCTGAGAAAATTAAAGAGTCATGGCATAGGAGGCAAGGTTCTGGTATGGATTAGGAATTCGATATTGGACAGAAAACAGGATTAAATGGTCATTTCACTCAATGGAGGAGGGTGAACAATGGAATGCCGCAGGGATCTGTATTGGGACTGGTGCTATTTAACATATTTATAAATGATATGGAACTCAGAACGATGAGTGACGTGATTAAATTTGCAGATGATACAAAACTATTCAAGGTTGTTAAAACATGTATGGACTGTAAATATTGCAGATAATTGAAATCTTTTGCTCAGTGTGTGGTGGTAGCCAAAAACAAAACAAAACAGGATGCTATGAATTATTAGGAAAGTGATGGTGAATAAGACCAAAAATACTATAATGCCTTTGTATTACTCCATCATGTGACTGCACCTTGAGTACTGCGTTCAGTTCTGGTCACCGTATCTCAAAAATGATATAGTAGAATTAGAAAAGGTTCAAAGAAGAGTGAACAAAATGATAAAGGGGATGGAACGCCTCTCATATGAGGAAAGGCTAAAGAGGTTATGGCTCTTCAGCTTGGAAAAGAGATGGGCGATATGATTAAGGTCTACAAAATCCTGAGTGGTGTAGATCGAATAGAAGTAAATCGATTTTTTACTCGTTCTAAAAGACTAGGGGACACAAGGAAGTTTCATGGAAATACTTTTAAAACAAATAGGAAGAAATATTTTGTTACTCAATGAATAGTTAAGCTGTGGAACTCTTTGCCGGAGGATGTGGTAACAGCATAGTGTATTTGGGTTTAAAAAAGGTTTGGACAAATTCCTGGAGGAAAAGCCCATAGTCTGCTATTGAGACAGACATGGGGAAGCAACTGCTTGTCCTGGTATTGGTAGCACGGAATATTGATGCTAATTGGGTTTCTGCCAGGTACTTGTGACCTGGCATAGCCACTGTTTGGAAAACAACATACTGGGCTAGATGGACTATTGGTCTGATCCAGTATAACTACTCTTATGTTCTTAGACACTCACAGGCAGATGATCAAAAGCAAACGCCAGCGCTAGAGGCTGTTAGCGCCATACTAGCACCGGCGTTTGCTACCACCCCATGATTAGAGCCCTCGAGCACGTGAAACAATGCGCTTGAGGGCTCTTACCACAAGTAGCATGCAAATGCATGCTAAATAGGGCTCTTAGTGCAAGTAGCTTGCAAATGCATGCTAATCAGCACTTAACGCATTCATCCCCAATGATCAGCATCCAGCATGCTAAAGATTGGGTCGCTAGCCGCGACAAACCCTAACGCCAGCTCCGAGCTGGCGTTAGGGTTTGCAGATCATTGGGGAGGAATGGTGAGCCCTGTGCAGCATGCATTTGCATGCTGGCAGGCCCCCATTCCTCCCTACAGCAAACCTGCCAGTGAGGGCAGTTGAGGACATCCAAAATTTGGAAATTTCTGTGACGGGGCAGCTGAGGACGTCCAAATTTTGGATGTTTCTGCAATGGGCAGTTAAGGAAGTCCAAAATTGAAAGTTTCTATGAGAAAGACATCTTTCTCATAGAAACATCCAATTTTGGGCGTCCTTAACTGCCCATTGCAGAAACGTCCAAAATTTGGATGTCCTCAACTTCCCCATTGCTATACTTCCGACACCCCTTGAAATGTGGCTGTCCCTGCAATAGGGCAGTTAAGGACATCCATCTTCCGATTTAAAGATTCCGATTTAGGGTTTGCAGATCATTGGAGAGGAATGGTGAGCCTGTCCAGCATGCATTTGTATGCTAGCAGGCCCCCATTCCCCCCAACAATGCAAACCACCTCCCAGCGATGGGACTGGAGGTCCGTGGGACCTCCAGTCCCCCCGATGATTCCACACCCCCAGGTTCAGGGAGGGCTGGAGATCCGGTGGGTCTCCAGCCCCCCCAACCCCCCAGCAAATGGTCCCTGGTGGTCCAGTAGGCACCAACCAAGCGCCCCCGCCCAGCGACAGGGGGGCTGGAGGTCCTCTGGACCGCCAGTCCCCCCCACCCTAACCCCCAGCATTGGCAAGGGTCCCTGTGTGATGGTGTCACTCCATCCGTCGCCCTCCCTCCCTCCCTTATATGGTGTGTAGCCCCGCCCAGTACATCCCAGGATGCACTGGGTAGGGATGGATGTCACCATTTGCGGCGTTGAAGGAAGAGGAGGGAGGCAGACTGCATCCCTCCTCCAACTAAGGTAGGGGGGCGAGCAGAGAGAGAAGGAGCTCGGGCAGCGGATGGAGTGAAACCATCACACAGGGACCCTTGCCAATGCTGAGGGTTGGGTTGGGGAGGGGGGACCTCCAGTCCCCCTGTCTCTGGGAGGGGGCTTGGTCAGCGCCCACTGGACCACCAGGGACCATTTGCTGGGGGGTTGGGGGAGCTGGAAACCCACAGGATCTCCAGCCCTCCCTGAACCTGGGGGGGGATCGTCGGGGGGACCGGAGGTCTGCCGGACCTCCAGCCCCCATTGCTCGGGGCAGAGGTAGTCAGGGCTTGGTGGTCCCATGGACCTCCAGCCCCTATGTTTGACAGGTTTGGGCTTTTGACAGCCCAGACCTGTCAAACAAGTGCGGGAGGAATG
Source organism: Microcaecilia unicolor (assembly GCF_901765095.1). Classification (NCBI taxonomy): domain Eukaryota; kingdom Metazoa; phylum Chordata; class Amphibia; order Gymnophiona; family Siphonopidae; genus Microcaecilia; species Microcaecilia unicolor. The sequence continues at coordinate 134,459,846 of NC_044038.1, forward strand.
TGCTGAGCGCATGCTCAGGCACAATTCTCCCACACTTCTACCCCATGATCAGAGGTAATTGCGCTGCTTAAATTTGCATGCATTATCTCTGATCATAGGTCTAATAGCACCCCGCGCTGTTTCAGCGCTATTTTAGAGCGCTGTTTGGAACAGCGCGGGACTTTTGATCATCTGCCTGTCAGTTTATTTACCAGTCACCCGTGCGGAACCATGTCAAAGGCTTTGCTAAAATTCAAGTACACCCCATCTAGCACCCCTCCCATGTCCAACTGTTTGTTCACCCAGTCAAAGAAATCAATCAGTTTTGTCTGACAAGACCTGCTTCTAATGAAACCATGCTGCCTCGGGTCATGCAGTCCTTTTGATTCGAGAAAATTCAAAATCCTCCACTATAGAAGCATTTCCATTAGTTTATTCACCACTGAGTTCAGACTAACGGGTCTGTAAATCCCAACCTCTTCCTTACTTCTGCTCTTGTGCAGAGGGACCACATTCACCCTTCTCTCCAGGACCACTACAGACTCTAAAGAAGCACTGAAGAGATCAGACATATGAGTCGCCATAACGTCTCTGAGTTCCTCGAGTACCCTTGGATGTATCTCATCAGGCCCTATAGCTTTATCTATTTTTAGTTTAACTAGCTCCTCACAAATCTGAGAGGAGGCAGTGCATGCAAATCTCTCTCATGAATATTCATGGTGAATATCCTAAAACCCTGACTGGCTGGGGTGCCTCCAGGACCAGGTTTGGGAACCACTGCCCTAGAGGCGTAGCATTGTATATTAACGAAAGCCTTGAATCAAATGGATTGAAAATTCTGCAGGAAACAAAACACTTCTTGGAATCACTGTGGATTGAAATTCCATGTGTAAAGGGGAAAAGAATAGTGATAGGAGTGTACTACCCTTCGCCTGGCCAATATGAACAGATGGATGCAGAAATGTTAAAGGAAATTAGGGATGCAAAGAAACTGGGCAACACAATAATAATGGGCGATTTCAATTACCCCAATATTGACTGGGTAAATGTAACATCAGGGCACGCTAGGGAAGTAAAATTCCTTGATGAAATCAAGGACAGCTTTATGGAGCAGCTGGTACAGGAGCCAACATGAGAAGGAAAAATTCTAGACCCAGTCCTTAGTGGAGCGCATGATCTGGTGAGGGAGGTAATGGTGCTGGGGCCGCTTGATAAACATGATCATAATATGATCGGATTTGATATTAGCTTTGAAGTAAGTATACACAGGAAATCAAATATGTTAGTGTTTAACTTTAAAAAAGGAGACTACAATAAAATGAGAAGAACCGTGGAAAAAAAAACTTACAAGAGCGGCTGTGAGGGTCAAACATTTACATCAGGCGTGGATGCTGTTCAAAAACACCATCCTGGAAGCCCAAGCCAAATAAATTCTGCGTTTTAAAAAAGGAGGACGGAAGATCAAACAGCAGCTGGCATGGTTAAACAATGAGGTGAAGAAAGCTATTAGAGCTAAAAGAAAATCCTTCAGAAAATGGAAGAAGGAACCGACTGAAAATAATAAGAAACAACATAAGAAATGTCAAGTCAAATGCAAAGCGCTGATAAGGAAGGCTAAGAGGGACTTTGAAAAAATGATTGCGTTGGAGGCAAAAAACACATACTATAAAATTTTTAAAGGTATATTAAAAGCAGGAAGCCGGTGAAAGAATCGGTTGGACCACTAGATGACTGAGCAGTAAAAGGAGCGATCAGGAAAGACAAAGCGGAGAGATTAAATTAATTCTTTGCTTCGGTCTTCACCGAGGAAGATTTGGGTGGGATACCGGTGCCAGAAATGGTATTCGAAGCTGACGAGTCGGAGAAACTTAATGAATTCTCTGTAAACCTGGAGGATGAAATGGGGCAGTTCTACAAACTGAAGAGTAGCAAGCCTCCTGGACCAGATGATATTCATGCAGCGCTGCGTACGCCTTGTAGAGCTATAGAAATGCTAAATAGTAGTAGTAGTAGTAGAGTACTGATAGAACTGAAAAATGAGCTTGCTGAGCTATTGTTAGTAATATATAATTTATCCTTAAAGTCGAGCGTGGTACTGGAAGATTGGAGGGTGGCCAATGTAATGCCGATTTTCAAAGCATGGATTAATGAGACGTGAAGGGGCATAATCGAACGGAAACGTCTATCTCCATGGGCATTTATCTCCGAGAACGGGTCCGTGAAGGGGCGGACCGAACTGTATTTTCGCAAAAAATAGACGTCCATATTTTATTCGACAATTTGTGAGGTGGGCGTTTTTGTTTTTCAGCGATAACGGAAAATGAAAGTGCCCAGCTCAAAAACGAATAACTCCAAGACATTTATCCATGGGAGGGGCCAGGATTCGTAGTGCACTGGTCCCCCTCACACGCCAGGACACCAACCGGGCACCCTAGGGGGCACTTCTACAAAAACAAAAAAAAAGGTAAAAGAGCTCCCAGGTGCATAGCACCCTTCCCTTGTGTGTTGACCCCCCAAATCCCCCTCAAAACCCACTGCCCACAAGTCTACACCATTACTATAGCCCTAAGGGGTGAAGGGGGGCACCTACATGTGGGTACAGTGGGTTTGGGGGGGCGGTTTGGAGGGCTCCCATTTACCAGCACAAGTGTAATAGGTGGGGGGGGGATGGGCCTGGGTCCACCTGCCTGAAGTCCACTGCACCCCCTAATAACTGCTAAAGTGACCTGCATACTGCTGCCAGGGAGGTGGGTATGACATTTGAGGGTGAAAATAAAAAGTTGTGAAACGGCATATTTTGTGGTGGGAGGGGGTTTGTGACCACTGGGGGAGTCAGGGAAGGTCATCCCCGATTCCCTCCAGTGGTCATTTGGTCATTTAGGGCACTTATTGGGGCCTTATTCGTGGAAAAACAGGGTCCTGGAAAAGTGCCCTAAATTCTAGCTACAAACGCATATTTTTTTTCCATTATCAACGAAAGGTGCCCATCTCTGATCGGCCGATAACCACGCCCCAGTTCCGCCTTCACCATGCCTTCGACACGCCCCCATCAACTTTGTCCGCATCCGCGACGGAGTGCAGTTGAAAACGTCCAAATTCGGCTTTCGATTATACCGCTTTATTCGTTTTTGTGAGATAAACGTCTATCTCCCGATTTGGGTCACAATATAGGCGTTTTTCTATTTCGATTATAAGCAGAATAGTCAACATGGATTTAGTGAAGGGAAATCTTGCCTCATCAATCTACTACATTTCTTTGAAGGGGTGAACAAACATGTGGATAAAGGTGAAACGGTTGATATTGTGTATCTGGATTTTCAGAAGGTGTTTGACAAAGTACTTCATGAAAGACTCCAGAGGAAATTGGAGAGTCATGGGCTAGGAGGTAGTGCTCTATTGTGGATTAAAAACTGGTTAAAAGATAGAAAACAGAGAGTAGGGTTAAATGGTCAGTATTCTCAATGGAGAATGGTAGTTAGTGGGGTTCCCCAGGGGTCTGTGCTGGGACCGCAGCTTTTTAACATATTTATAAATGACCTAGAGATGGGAGTAACTAGTGAGGTGATTAAATTTGCTGATGACACAAAGTTATTCAAAGTCTAAATGGCAGATGGCATTTAATGTGAGCAAATGCAGTGATGCATGTGGGAAAGAGGAACCTGAAATATAGCTACATCATACAAGGTTTCATGTTAGGAGTCACAGACCAAGAAAGGGATCTAGGTGTCGTCATTGATGATATGTTGAAACCTTCTGCTCAGTGTGCTGCTGCGGCTAAGAAAGCAAATAGAATGTTAGGTATTATTAGGAAAGGAATGGAAAACAAAAATGAGGATGTTATAATGCCTTTGTATCGCTAACCTCAAATATTGTGTTCAATTCTGGTCACCGCATCTAAAAAAAGATATAGTGGAATTAGAAAAGGTGCAGAGAAGGGCGACGAAAATGATAAAGGGGATGGGACGACTTTCCTCTGAGGAAAGGCTAAAGCGGTTAGGGCTCTTCAGCTTGGAGAAAAAGGCATTACCCTTAAAAATTCTTCTTTTGAAAATATAGACGGTGGGGCTCTGAGGCTATTGTCTCCCTTTTAAGAATGTTACTGTTTATGAGTTTGTATAAACCAGTAGAATATCTTGCCATCGTTTCAGGAAAGTGTGACAGTATTTTGTCTTCCCTGATCTCTATGATTCCAGTTACTTTGTCATAAGAATTATCTGCATCTTGTGATTCACAGTCTGATGGTGCACAAACAGAATTTTTATGAGAACTATCTTTTATAAGCTATCATTAGAAGACCAGAACATGGATATACATAGAACAACAATGCTGTGCATTAAAATACTTGATTCTGGTTCTCTGTGTTGTTAGCTTGCTGCTGTCAGCAGGTGGTAAATCTACTGACATTCACTAAGGCAAACTCTGGAGTCTCTTGCTACAGATTTAAAATCTCTTCAGGTTTTTAAATCAGATTTGGGGGTCTTATATCACTAGGGAGAGACAAGGTGCATGGACACATAGGTAGAAAGTGATGATGGAAAGAAGCTATAACAAATGCCACAATTTTCAATTTCACAGTTACAGCAACGAGCAAGGAAACTACCATAGTTAAAACTGGTAAAATGGCAAATTTAAAATTGATGATATTTGTTTTCAGCTTTAATGCAAAAGCAAATGTATTCAAATAAATTCGGTACTAGCAAATTCTCACAGGCCAATTCCCGTTTTGCTGCAGTAGCATTTCTGATAATAAGGCCTTGAGGTGCAATTGGTAAGATGCGTATCTACTATATCCATGACCTGAATTCAAATCTCACACTGGGATTTCTGAAAGGTAGCTAGCCTCAGCCAACTACCACATTGATTCACTTTTGGTTGGTAAACTAGTAATCCACCTTAGCCAGAGCTGGGGGTTAAAGATGCCTGGGGAAGACAATGGCAAACCACATTGGTAAAGGAACTGTCCTGCAAGTGGAGGCCCCTGTAAGTTATTTGTGAGTTGGCATTGTTTACAGGGGACTACATTTACTTAGGGTTTCTGCTACTTCATTTGTTAACAAATGTTAGTCATCATGACATGGCCAATCATGACCTGATCTTGAACATTCTCAAAAAATGAAGAGGTCAATATTCAGACCGTAGGAGTCTGGCATTGAATATCTGGTTTATTTTTGGCCAGGTTAAACTTAACCAGCTAAGTAGATGATCAGAGATAGCCAGCCAAAGATATTTCAGCTATTTAAGCGGCCCAATGTAGCCGCTTATAATAGCTAGCTATATGGTGAATATTTGGGGATACCCGCTAACTGGGAATATTGAGCAGGGGATAGCCAGCTATCCTCCGCTAAATATCACTGGATAGCCAGTTAAGCGCCATTTAACCGGCCAGGTGCTGTTCCTGACTAGTTAAATGGTTTTCAATATCGGGGGGGGGGGGGGGGGGGGGAGAAAAGGCCAATCTAAACCAAGTAATAATAATTTTCAACTTCATCTCACTGAAACAATATTTTTTTACTAAATTGGAAAACAAAAGGCAGCAGAGATGGCCAAGGAAAGTAAAGAAAATGTTACACGAGCCATATATAATGAATGAACCTTAATTTAAAAGCAACTTCATACAACAGTGTTTTAGCTAATGCTTGCACCAGAGAACCTATTGAAACATATATAAAATAGCAGCCTAACAGAGTAGCAGGCTGAGAATTAGGGGACTCTGGTTCAAACCCCACTGTAGCTCCTTGTGAGCTTGGCCAAGTTACTTAGCCTTACATAAGAACATAAGAATAGCCATACTGGGGCACACCAGTGGTCCATCTAGCCCAGTATCCTGCTTCCAGCAGTCACCAATCCAGGTCAGAAATATCTAGCAGAAACCCAATTAGTAGCAACATTCCATGCTACCAATCCTGGAGCAAGCAGTGGCTTCCCCTATGTCCATCTCAATAACAGACTAAAAATATGCTATTCAGTACAGCTCTATTTGATATGCCACCTTTCTGTGCTTACAATCAAAGCAGTTTACATATTATTTACAGGTACTTATTTTGGATCAGGAGCAATGGAAGGTCACAAGGAGGTGCAGTGAGAATTGAACCCAGTTCCCCTGGCTCTCAGGCTGCTGCACTAACCATTAGGCTGCTACTCCTGCAAACTTTACCAATAAGATTAATGTGCAGCCCTGTAGTCAGCAGGATATAAACCTGTGTGGGGGAACCCCCCCATGGATTTCAACTTCATTGCCTTAACCACTCAGCCATAACTACCACCACCATTTGTACATAACTTTTACATTCTAATTATTTGTCTTCATTTTCTTGTTTATACTTTATTCTTGTAAATACATTGGTTTGCAATTACTTATACTTCTTGTAAATGCATTCTTTGTTATTACTATCAGTTATATGTTTCTGTTCTACTAGCATAAACATTAGGAGTTTGAGCTTGGAACTGCAAAGTAAGGAGACATGACTGTAAATATCCAGAGTGCATTGTGTCTGGTTCAGACTTTGTGAACCCTTCAGGGACAGAAAAATATCTGTTGTGCTCTATGTAAAAAAAGAAAATAAAACATTTTACTACCATGAACATCCAGAGTTCCAGAAGTTGTCACAGAGTCCAGTATCCTTTGCCGGTTCACATGGGGGTGGGGGTGGGGGGAGGCCAGCAACCACTGGGGGATTAAAGGGTGACTTTCTTTAATCCTACCAGTGAAGCACCGCTCAATCGGGCACCTTTCTAGAAACTAGATGACCTGGGTACCAGGTCTAATAACAACATCCATCTTTTTGGTCATAGACATCCTTTCCCCTTCTGAAATTGGAGTTGGCTCCTTCCCTAGCCCATCCCCATGTCCAGCATGTCCACATTTTTATTCTTGTCAGTAGACTTGCTGCTGCAACCCTCTACCACCTTCCAGGCTAGCCTAAAAATTAAGAAAGCATCAGCACTGCATGGGCCCTGTAACCACAGACCCACACTGAAATGCAGCTTTGCCTCCCCCAAACAGGAAGTCTTCCTTGGAGGGAGAAGCAGGACAAAGTGGCATAAGCCATGTAGCACTTATGCTTCTTTTAATCTTCCGGCCACCCCAGAAGGAGGTGTTGGGGGGGGGGGGGGGTGGAGGGAATAGCAGAGGCGGCAGGCCCAGAAGTGAGTAGGGAAGCATGGGAAGGCTCTCACATGCCTCAGAGCCATGCTGCCATGACCCAAGTTCAAGTTCAGTCACCCTAGGCAAATCCTTAGTCCACCTACTACTACTACTTATCACTTCTATATACCTACTAGCTGGGTGTTCTTGCTTATCATAGTAGGTGCAAAACGTCTTCTAGAAAAGACTGACCAACCTACTAAGAACTATAAAAAAATTCCTGAGGCTGGGTAGATAAAGCAAAATATTAAACATTTTTATAGGAAGTCGAAAGAAGGTAATATACATACTCTGGTCGACATTCAGCGCTATTTAATCAACCAGGAATGGTTCCTGGCTGTTTAAATAACACCCGGTTGGCTACGTGCTAATATTCAGTGCAAGATAGCTGTTTTTTTCCTCTGAATATTAGCACTTAGTGCATAGCAGGTAACTGGATATATTGTGCGATATAACCAGCCAGTCACAAATATTCAGCATTTCACCAGCTAAGTTTATTGGCCAAATTGGACCACATAAATAGCAGTCCTATCTTTGGCTGCTATAAACTTAACTAGCCAGCACTGAATATTAACATGGCTGTTTAAGTTTAAGCCAGTCACAAAAAGAAATGTATACAGGACATGATGGCGCCTTAGTGGAAGGCCACGCTCAGCCACTCCTCCAGCATTACCTCAAGATGCCTAAGAAGCACTGTGAGAGGGGTTTTCCTGCAACTTCAGTGGCTCTTACCCCTTCATATTGATTAAAAAAAAACCACTGAAGGGTTTCACCGCTTCAACATCTACCAGGGATCCACTGCAAGCTCGAGAGGCAGGAGCGTCTGCCTCCCTGCTCTTGGATAGCAGTGTTTTACTGTCTCCTGAAGCAAGAGTTCCGATGATGGATCCACCTGGTCTGCGAGAAAGTGCCGCTGAAAGAACCCCATTGAGTCCAGAGGCAGTGATTCAACCGATTTGCCACTCAGCAGCTGAGGCACCTGCGGGAAACATTGGGCAGGATCGCATGGAAGCATGAGGCTCTTTTGTTGGCAGTGAGTTACAACCAGCAGCAGTTCCAATCCAAGAGGGGTCTGAATCTCTTCCAGGTGTGGGTGAAATCAGGACCAGTTCATCTCTGTCATTTTCGCCAGTAAGACCTGCTGTTTTTACAATGGAGGAAATCTGGAACACTATTGTGGCTTTAAGAAAATCTCTCATAGTCTTCTGACCATGCTAGGTTAACTGCTTTGGAGCACAGGATTGATACACAGGAATCACAGCTATCTTTGCTACAGAATACTGTTCAGATATTAGATACTGACTCTAAATCTATGCCTATTACAACCTTCTTAGTTAAAGGTATGAACTGTGGATTTAAAGTTGGAAAATTTGTGAAAATATAGGGGTATGTTTACCAAGGTGGGTTAGCGTGTCTGTAAAGTTATCGGGGATTTTTTTGGATGGGCTGGGCACCTCGCACTTATGCAGGCTTGGCTGATATTCAGCCAGGGCCGCATAACTCCCACGGTCAACACTGAGCCTGGATATTCAATACTTGTCTGTTTCCGTTGATTGGCACTAAATATCAGGTTTATTTTTAGCCGGTTTACATTTAACCAGCCAAGTTGATAGTCAGCGCTGGCCGGTTAAGTTTAAACCAGTCAAAGACAGATCTGCTATTTCAGCAGCCCAGTTTGGTCACCAAACCTAGCCAGCGATGTGCTGAATATTCATGGATATCCAGCTATATTGCATGATATAGTCAGTCATCTGCTAAGCGCTGACCACGAATATCCAGTGGGAGATAAGCCACCAATCTCCTGCTGAATATTTATGGATAGCAGGTAAATGGTGCTGAATATCGGGAGAAGTCTAATCATTTAAGAGAGGAATTGGGCAGCATGACATATACCATGTTTCTCATTGTCTATATTAGTAAAGCATGAATTAATGTAGGAAGAGTAGAATTGTATAACACATGTTTAATAGCAGTAACTGGTGAAGTACACAAGAAACTTGCTCTTCGAATCTCAAATGGCATTTATATGCTAGGCATGTTAGGTATTTCATAATAGATAGTGCTTAGGCACCCTGCTAGTACTCTCAGGGGTAAGTGATAATATTGTATACATTTCTGTGTGCAAGAGGCACATAAATATGATCACCTAGATTACGGAATTGCCTTACATGTTTTATAGTGTGATAAACTACAAGGACCTTAAAGCTATGAGGGATGCAAAAAGGAACATGTATTTTCACCATATCTTTAAGGTGAGAAATGAGACGAGCACTTTTCAAGCATATAACACTAGACTATCTTCCATTCTATTGATAGGTTCAAATTATTCCTTTAACAAAATATTAAAACGCTAATCATTCAGTGAACCGTATTCACATGTTTGCCAACACCAGTAATTGTCTGCTTGTATGAATCACTGCCTAGAGGAGGTGAAAATTACACAGCTGAGCTTTGCTTGGAGAAGCACATGGCTGCAAATAGTGCACTTTGGAGTCTAAAGGCGTGAGACTATTTTACCCCAAGGTGAAATAGGCTAGATTACACCCTGCCTCTCATCAGTGTTTGCATTCCAGATGTGTTTTATAGGTATCAACTGTCTGAATAAATTCTTATGCATCTATTTGTTTCAATGTTCTATCCCTTGGCAAGCTGAGGTGTCTGCCACACACACATATTCCCAAGGCAGAAAACCTGTTGCAAGCTAGAAATGGCATACATTTCAGCCAGGATAATGTGCTTTGTTTTCTAAAAAGACTGTGCATTTCACATCTCAAATGCACAAAACGGATGGCCAAGAATCACTGGTGTAGCTAGGACTGAATGGGCCCCAGGAGGAAATGGGGCCCCTTCAGAGCTCCAGTAACTAAACTCCATGGAACATCCATTCCAGATCTATACAGAAAACCCATCAGAATAAAGCCACACTAACATCAAATAGCAATAGTCCTACCTTTAAAAGGCAGCACCCCAGATACTGATATACTTCCAGAACAAACCAGACTGCTAAAATTCCTACATAGAAACTAAAGACTAACACACTTCCTCACTTCTATCACTCTTATGCCTCAAAGTCAGAATAAGCAACCACAGACTAGAAAGAGAACTCTGAATGCAATGCTTGACAAGCAGACATGTGTAAAATATAAAGTTATCAGGGTTGGATATTTGAAGATGATACATTTCACTTACCAGTACTTAATTGAAAATAAAATGTATTCTACCTTTGTTTTCTGTGCATTTCCTTCCAACTGTTCTTATGTTGTCTTCATCTAAGCTTTTTTCCCCAAGGTCTTGGTTTTATTTCTTCATTCTTCTTCTGCCTTCATTTCCTTTCCTCTCTACACCCGTCTCTGACACAGATTGTTTCCCTTAATTTTTTTTTCTATTCCTCTCTTCTGTGCACGGTGTGCACCTCCACTTAGCAGCAAGATTTTACTGCTAATCCTTCCTTTCTCTCCCCCACTAGTCTTCACAGTTTCTTTCTTTTCACATTTCACATGCCAATGAGCTTTCCATCTTTCACTCTCGCCTCTCCCCAGCCCTCATTTGTCTTCCTTCAAGTCTCATTCCCTCACCAACCCCAGCTTATTACCTGTCAATCAACCCCTCCTAGCATCTAGACCCCTCCTTTCTCTTGCCTGCTACCCACTTTCATCATTCTATCCTCATTTCTGTCTCTTTCAGTTCTTTGTAACCCTTTCCATCTTCTCCAGCTCCTTCACTCCTTCCCCTTTATCACCCTCTCCTTCCCTCCACTCTCTCTCTCTTTTCCCTCCCTACTAGCACCCTGAGCCCTTTCTAAGCCTCTGCCTTCTCTCATTGCCCATCTCAAGTATCTCCATCAGCTACTAGCCGTCTCTCCCAGCCCCAGCCTCAGACCCATCTTCAAGCCCCAACACCCTTCTCTTTGCTGCCTCCCTGTCAACCCCAGCCTCTGTATTAGCCCTCTGCCCTCATCTCCTTTCTTCCAGGCCTCTTACTAGAACCCTTCTCCTACACCCATCATTTAACATCTTCCCTTTCCCTCATCCCCAAACCCTGTACTAGGCAAGCCCCTTTCTCCCAGCCCTAGCATCAGATATTTTCCCCAGGCCTGGTATGAGCCCCCTTCTTGAACCCTACCATCTGCCAACATCGGTCACATTCTGCCGTCCTCACCAACTACCAACATCAGTCCCCTTCTGCCATCCTCAGCCATGTATTAGCCCCAAACCATTTCTGCCATCCCCAACCCCATGTCAGCCCCCTTCTTCCACCTTCAGCCCTCCTGTCAGCCCACAACCTTCTTCTCCCACCCCCAGCCCCTGTGTCAGCCCCAAGCTCTGGCATCAGCTCAAGGGCAATAGATTTGGGGCCCCAGGCAGCACAGAGGGTATTGATTTTGCAATTCCTTTTGGTGCAGCTTTTCCCCTTCCTCTTCCCAGTGGTCCAACACCTCTCCCTCTCTTTTTCCTTACGCACCACTTCACCATGGTCCGGCAACAATCCCTCTTTCTTCACTCCCATTCTCCAGCATCTCTCCCTTCTGCCCCGCCATCCCTAGATCCAGCATTTGTTCCTTCCCTTGGCCCTGCCTATGGTCAATAACTCTCCTTCTATTTCCCTCCGCCATGTCTATGATCTGGCATATCTTTCTCTCTACACTCTGACTCCACTTCATGTCTACCTTCAAATTTGTCTTACTACTGCAGGTTGCCAGCAGTGGCAGTGATTCACACTCGCTGCCTGCATCCTTCCTGGAAACTTCCCTCTGATGTGTCCTGCCCATATGGAAACAGGAAGTTGCATTAGAGAGGGTGAGATGCATTAGACAGAAGGCTTCAGAGCAGGCTGCAGGTAGCAGTGATACACTGTTGCTACTGCCAGCAACCTCTATGGTTAAATAAGTTTGAAGGTAAGTCATTTGTAATGGGGGAGGGGGGTTGATAGACATAGTGAGCAGAGGGAAGAAGAGGAGAGGTGAGATATGGTACCACAGGGGGGAGGTAATCAGTGACAATAGGCTTTAGGTCAGGTGGCCCCTAACAGTGGGCAGCTATGGCCTCGCTCTATCTATGCCCCTGACAGGTGTATAATAATAGAAAATTTGTGAGGTGTGAAAAATGCTTCAGATTATAGTGCTTAAGGCAAGTCATCTCTCCTGCTCCTGCTGTTCCTTTTACTTTTCTCCTACATAAATATCTTCCCAGTTTGAAAAACAGCATCCTACGGTGGCCTTTTTCCAAAATGCTTTGAGACTATATGGTGTCTTAAGAGAAATACAGCAAATTATAGTGTACATGAAAGTACTACAATGGCAGGGAAACAAAATGGTGGCAGCTCTGCTCTTTGTTCCTTGATTTTTCCTCATTTATTTTTCTATGATAAAGAGAAAAAGGCACATTTAGAGATTTTCCCTCAGATAATAGTAGCCATTACCTTGAGAGTCGTTTCTGGCTGGTTAAATATCAACACCATATTCTTTGAGCCCTATCAGTTCACCTTTATTAACAGCAAGAGATTGTTGGTCACTACTCCTCATACCTCTAGATCACTGTGATCTCTATTATAACATCTAGTTATATTAGAATATAGCTGTTTTATCTTTTTTGGCCTTTTTGTATAATTGGACTTTTCTAGCAGGTGCATATTAAAGTCATTTGTTCATATCTGTTGCGGATAATTTTTGGCACTCGAACAGTTTGATCGAATTGATTATTCTGATGCACATGAACTGTTTTTTTTTTTTTTTCAAAGGACAGTAATATTATTTTTCACTCTGGTTACGTTTTCTCTTAGATGTTAGGGTTCAGTGTTTCACTGTTGATTGCTGCATCGTGGGTACTGCTTTCATTATTTGCTGACATTTCAGTTAACCAAAACTTTTTAAAATGTTTTCATAAGAGCGGACCACTGTTATATTGTGCCATAATACCTATGTTTTGAGCAACTACTCACATACTATGGGGCTCATTTTCAAAGCACTTAGACTTACAAAGTTCCATAGGTTACTATGAGGGGCATAATCAAACGCGGACGCCCATCTCCATGGGCGACTATCTCCGAGGACGGGTACGCGAAGGGGCGGGACAGACTGTATTTTCGAAAAAGATGGGCGTCCATGTTTTGTTTCGATAATACGGTTGGTGCCGGGCAAATGCATCAGATTTGGGTGGATTTGAGATGGGCGATATCGGTTTCCAGCGATAATGGAAACCAAAGCCGCCCAGCTCAAAAACGAACACATCCAAGGCATTTGGTCATGGGGGGGGGGGGGGGCAGGATTCGTAGTGCACTGGTCCCCCTCACATGTCAGGACACCAACCAGGCACCCTAGGGGGCACTTGTAAAAAGTAAAAAAAAACAGTAAAATACCTCCCAAGTCCATAGCTCCCTTCCCTTGTGTGCTGAGCCCCCCCCAAAAAAAAACCCCACTGCCCACAACTCTACACCATTACCATAGCCCTAAGGGATGAAGGGGGGCACCTATATGTGGGTACAGTGGGTTTTGGGGGCGGTCTGGAGGGCTCCCATTTACCAGCACAAGTGTAACAGGTAGGGGGGAATGGGCCTGGGTCCACCTGCCTGAAGTCCACTGCACCCACTAACAACTGCTCCAGGGACCTGCATACTGCTGTCAGGGAGCTGGGTATGACATATGAGGCTGGCATACAGGCTGGAAAAACAGTTTTTAAAGTTCTTTTTTTTGGTGGGAGGGGGTTAGTGTCCACTGGGGAGTCAGGGGAGGCCATCCACGTTTCCCTCGGGTGGTCACTTGGGCAGTTGGGGCACTTTTTGGGGACTTGTTCGTGAAAAAAAAAGGGTCCAAAAAAGCGGCACAAATTCTTGCTATTGCCGCCCTTCTTTTTTCCATTATCGGCTGAGGGCGCCCATGAGAGAAAAGCGCCCATCTCCCGATTTGGGTCGAAATATGGGTGTCTTTCTCTTTCGAAAATTAGCCTGTATATAACTTTGTAAGTCTACATGCTTCGAAAATACGCTTCCTAGTGTTGCTTGGTGGGTAAGCCATGAGGTATGTTTTATTTTCTATTTCTTATGTCTTTTACTCACCTGTAGTCACACCATCCCCTTTTATCCTTTCTTATTCACCAGAACATTTTAGATTTGTTATACCATTATGTCACATTGAGGGTCTTTTACAAAGCATCGGTAAGCCCAATGCAAGCTTACTGAATGCTAAATTTGGACTACTGCCAGCCCAACGCAGCTGCTGACAGTAGTTCTGCCCTGAGTGTGTGCCATTTCTGGGGGGGGGGAACCCTGGAAATGGCTTGCGCAGCGGTAACCTGAGGGTACTCGGGCATCGCCGGGTTACCATGTGAGCCCTTATCACCATCTCAATGGGTGGTGGTAAAGGTTCTTTGTCACATGGCCATGTTTATCTGGGGGCTTTTTACCCATTGCAGTAAAAACGGCCCCTGCCACCAGCAGTGACAGCAAAGTGGAGCAAATAAAAGTGTTGACCATACATGAAGAAAAAGTGAACACCATAGACGAGTCATGAAAGATATACATAGCTGATGTCACACTGTGAATACTGAAAGATATCCATAAAAAGAAGCTCTGCAAGTGCCAAACAAGATATAGACACGTAACTAAAAGAAGTCGACACTTTAATCTTATTGCCCTTTCTAGCTACTACAGCAAGGCAGCTTTGAAGGGCATTCTTGGAAAAGGTAGCCACATTCACTTTTTTCATATCTAAAGCACACACCATGTTGTTCACACAGGTATGAATATTATGCTATTTACTCATATCGCATACACTAGTCTTTCCCAATGGCGGGTGCTAAACAATACTGCTGTTCTCCACCTCTGCATGGTATAATTCTTACTGATTCTGTAAGAATTATCAGTACTTTCAGATATTTGCATGACTAATCAGTGCTGAAGTGATGTTTGCTAACACAACATGATGCTAAACAATGGAAATTAACTATAGTAGTACAATAAAAGCTTCCTGTTGGGACTATAATGTAGTCAGATGCAGAATATTAATTAAGAATAAGCACTATGAGATGAAGTCACTGCACTGTAGCTTACAGGAACTCAGACATGAGAGGTATCACACAAAACACTAACCTATTAGTGTTAAGGTATGTTTTCTAAAAGTACCTAAGAGAAACATTAGGATATACTTTGCTTGATCTTCAAACACTTACTAGCTACACTGAAGCCAGTCTACTGCCCTGTGGGATTTTACTCAGGATAGTGACCCATTTCATTGAAGTTTGCTATGGATGCACATGAGCTCTGTCACAAACTTTCACAAGAAATCTACCTAGGGCGCGGTTCAAAAAAAGATAACTACACCTCACTGAAATATAGTTATCTCCCCTCTCAGCGGCCCTTTTACTAAGGTGCACCGAAAAGTGGCCTGCAGTGGTGTAGGCACATGTTTTGGATACGTGCAGGTCCATTTTCATCGCCTGGGAAAAAAGGTCTTTTTTTGTGGCTGAAAATGGACGTGTGGCAAAATTAAAGCCAGTGCGTGTCCATTTTCAGCTTGAGACCTTACCACCACCCATTGACTTAGCGGTAAGGTCTCACATACTAACCAGGCGGTAAGTGTCAGTGTGTGTAAACTGCCGATTACTGCCGGGTAAGCGTCATGTGGTAGAAAATAGAAAATATTTTCTACTGCGTGTTTTGGACACATTTCAAAAATGGAATTGCCGCCTGGGACACAAGGCAGCTGGGCAGTAATTCCAATTTGAACACATTGGATACGCATAGGTGCCTATGCGCCTTGGTAAAAGGGCCCCTCAATTTGTTAACCCCATATGTCCGGAGAATTCTGTCTGGAACCTCCCCCACCCCCTAAACATCTTTTCTTTTCAGACACTGTGCAGCTCTTGGGAGTTAGAGCTACGTTGGTTCCCTAATTACTGAGCTGTTCTCAGCACATCAAAATACTTGTAGCAGAAGAGTCCGGACTCTACCAGACTCAATATAAGAACATATGAATAGCCATACTGGATCAGACCAATGGTCCATCTAGCACAGCATCCTGTTTCCAACAGTGGCCAGTCCAGGTCACAAGTACCTGGCAGAAACCCTAATAGTGGCAACATTCCATGCTACCAATCCCAGGGCATGCAGTGTCTTCCCCATGTCTCTCTCAATAGCAGACTATGGACTTTTCCTCTAGGAACTAGTCCAAACCTTTTTTAAACCCAGCTACGCTAACCGCTGTTACCACATCCTCCGGCAATGAGTTCCAGAGCTTAACTATTCGTTGAGTGAAAAAATATTTCCTCCTGTTTATTTTAAAAATATTTCCATATAATTTCATTGAGTGTCCCCTATTTATTGTACTTTTTGAAAGAGTAAAAAATCGATTCATGTCTTCTCGTTCTACACTACTCAGGATTTTGTAGACCTCAATCAAATCTTCCCTCAACTGTCTCTTTTCCAAGCTGAAGAACCCTAACCTCTTTAGCTTTTCCTCATATGTTAGGAATTCCATTCCCTTTATCATTTTAGTCACTCTTCTTTGAACCTTTTCTAATTCCACTATATCTTTATTGAAAAACAGTAACCAGAAATGAACATAATACTCAAGGTGAGGTTGCACCATGGAGCGATACAGAGGTATTAGAATATTCTCGGTCCTATTTACCATACCTTTCCTAAAAATTCCTAGCATCCTGTTTGATTTTTTTTGCCACGCCGTACACTGGGCATAAGAATTCAGCGTACTGTCTACACCAACACCTAGATCTTTTTCTTGGGTGCTGACTACGATTCAGCTTATTCAGATTATTCTTCCATATGTGCATCGCTTTCCATTTGTCCATATTAAATTTCATCTGCCATTTGAAAGCCACGTGGAGGGACATAATCGAACGTCGCCGGCGATCTATTTTGGCAGCGGCGCAACAGCTGGCCGGAACCGTATTTTTGAAAAAGATGGCCGGCCCTTTTTTTTTTCCCCGATAATAACGGTTTAGCCTGGCCCAATACCAGAGTTCGCCAGGGTTGAGATCGCTGGTTTTGTTTTTCAGTGATAATGGAAAAAACTGCCGGCCAACTCAAACCTGGTGAAATGCAAGGCATTTGGTCATGGGAGGAGCCAGCATTCGTAGTGCACTGGCCTCCCTGACATGCCAGGACACCAACTAGGCACCCTAGGAGTCAGTGCGGTGGACATCAGAAAAAGCTCCCACATGCATAGCTCACTTTGGGGGGGTGCTGAGCCCCCCACCCCCCAAAACCCACTACCCACAAATGTACAACACTACTATAGCTCTTATGGATGAAGGGGGCAACTACATGTGGGTACAGTGGGTTTTGGAGGGCTCCCATTTACCAGCACAAATGTTACAGGTGGGGGGAGATGGGTCTGGGTCCGCCTGCCTTAAGTGCACTGCGGTACCCACTAAAAGTGCTCCAGGGACCTGCATACACGCAGGCCTCTAGGACTTGTTGCTGCTGTATAACCTTGGCACACCAGTTGACACCTGAAGACTAATCTCTTTGAAAAAGTCCTTTATTTGAATAAGCATGTTTACTCACAGTTAACTGCAGATCAGAGGTTGTGCCCCACTGGCAAAGAGTCTCCCTGGTACTGAGATTAGCAGTAGGTCAGAGCTGGCAGAATGGTGTACAATGCCCTCTTTCAGCAACATTCAAGGTAATAACTAAGTTCTCTAACGTGGGTAACACATGAAAGGGATCTAAAACTGGCTTACAAAAATGGCCACTACCTCATGGACTACCGGAAACAAAACTGGACACACTCTGACCCAGTTAGCAGGGGGAAAAGCACCATGGGAGTATAACCCACTACCCTACACCCACCACAATGCATTGCTGATGTGACTCTGCAGCGCACCTAACAGAAAAGGTGTCACACTCACCCGAGAGACACATCACAACCAGGGAAAGGCTGTCAGAGGATAGAACACATTCTGCTGTCATGGAGGTGGGTACGGCATTTGAGGCTGGCATAGAGGCTGGCAAAAATGGTTTTTATTTTTATTGTTTTAGTGTGGGAGGGGGTTGGTGACCACTGGGGGAGTATGGGGAGGTCATCCCCGATTCCCTCCGGTGGTCATCTGGTCAGCTGGGGCACCTTTTTGAGGCTTGGTCGTGAAAATAAAAGGACCAAGTAAACCCAGCAAAATACTGCTGAACGCCGCTTTTTTTTTTCCTATTATCCGCGGAAAAACAGCCATCTGGTAGCCATGCCCATGCCCACCCATGTCCCGCCTTCACTACGCCGCTGACATGCCCCCTTGAACTTTCGCCGGTGAGGCTGTCAAAAAAGCTGCTTTCGATTATACCCATTTGGCCGCTTTTGAGAGATCGCCAGCCATCTCCCGATTTATGGCCGGCGATCACTTTCGATAGTGCCACAAGAGAAAAGACAATCTGCAAATGGCATGATCTATCTAAAGATGGTGAGGGAAATAATAACAAACTGATGAGTCCTAGTTTATAAGAGATGGTGGACATGGGAAAAATAGGGGTATGTGTGCAGAGATACCCAGTGCTGGTTTCTCTCCCACCCTCCAAAATTCAATACATATATATGGTTGGGGAATTCTGCACAAATTCTGCCATGTGAAGAATTCCTTCTCCCCAGGAGTACACTCAAGACCTTCAGGACAATCTATTTTACTCTCAATCAACAGTACAGCCATGAAAACACATTGGCATGTGTTTGGTCCTTTACATAGATAGAAACATAGAAACATGACAGCAGATAAAGGCCATATGACCCATCCAGTCTGCCCATCCTCTGTAACCTCTAATTCTTCCTGTTCATAAGCGATCCCACATGCTTATCCCATGCCTTTTTAAATTCTGGAACAGTCCTAGACGCCAAGAACACAGGAGGAGCCGTGTTTTGGCGCCAAAGCGCCTGCCTCAGGAGTCACAATCAACTTTCTCTATGCAAATCTGCCCCTTTCTTTCCGAGCACTCTACCAAAACCCTCATCCACACCCTTGCCACCTCTCGTTTAGACTACTGCAATCTGCTTCTTGCTGGCCTTCCTCTTAGTCACCTTTCTCTCCCCTCTCCAATCGGTTCAAAACTCTGCTGCCCGTCTTGTCTTCCGCCAGGGTCGCTTTACTCATACTACCCCTCTCCTCAAGTCGCTTCACTGGTTCCCTATCCGTTTTCGCATCCTGTTCAAACTTTTTCTACTAACCTATAAATGTACTCACTCTGCTGCTCCCCAGTATCTCTCCACACTCGTCCTTCCCTACACTCCTTCCCGTGCACTCCGCTCCATGGATAAATCCTTCTTATCTGTTCCCTTCTCCACTACTGCCAACTCCAGACTTCGCACCTTCTGTCTCACTGCACCCTACGCCTGGAATAAACTTCCTGAGCCCCTACGTCTTGCCCCATCCTTGGCCACCTTTAAATCTAGTCTGAAAGCCCACCTCTTTAACATTGCTTTTGACTCATAACCACTTGTAACCACTCGCCTCCACCTACCCTCCTCTCCTCCTTCCTGTACACATTAATTGATTTGATTTGCTTACTTTATTTTTTATCTATTAGATTGTAAGCTCTTTGAGCAGGGACTGTCTTTCTTCTATGTTTATGCAGAGCTGCGTACGCCTTGTAGCGCTATAGAAATGCTAAATAGTAGTAGTAGTAGTAGTAGTAAGCAAATCCACAGAGGGAACAAAAGAACAGCCAACCGATCAGCAAACACCATGTTGGCGCCGAAACACGGACCGTGTCGGGCCCTTGATATGAATATTCTGAATGAACTGGTTTTTGATATCATCTCCCTATTGGTTTGCGCATTTGTCAGCCTCTACTTTTGCTGCTTTGCTTTGACAGTCCTAGACTCCACCACCTCCACCAGGAGGCCATTCCACGCCTCCACCACCCTTTCTGTGAAATAGTACTTCCTTAGATTACTCCTAAGCCTATTCCCTCTTAACTTTGTCATATGCCCCCTCATGCCAGAGCTCTCCTTCATTTGAAAAAGGCTCTCTTCCTGCACATAAATACCCTTGAGATATTTAATCATTTCTATCATGTGTCCTCTCTCCCTCCTCTCTTCCAGCATATACATGTTGAGATTCATAAGTCTGTCCCTATAATTTTTGCATTCAAGACCGCTTACTAATTTCATAGCCGCCCTTTGGACTGACTCCATCTTGTTTATATCTTCCCGTAGGTGCGGTCTCCAGAACTGACCATAACAAGGTAACGTGAGTTAGAAGAACAGAGTAAAAAACAACATATGGATATCCCTCAGACCCCCTCACCCTGCAAATAATTACATGGAGCATCTGTCTATGTTATAATAAACCTATAATAAACCAAAGATATTGTTTGTCAAGTAAATAATTAGGTACTTTAACAGATAACGTATTCTAATATAGTTCCCAAATACTCGGAAACTGACTTCATTACAATTCTTTCTTAGCATCTAATGTCAATCTTTTCACAGCCAAGAGAGAAATCATTTGCGAGCAGCACTGTAATATTGTGGGGATGTCTGAAAAAGTCCAATTCATTAAGATGAATTTACACACGTCTTGCTATGTGCTTCTAATTAGTGGTTTATTAGTCAAGTTAACAGACCACCTCACCACTGCTCTGTTGTCAAAGTTGTCTCTGCTGCCGATGTCTGGAATCAATATTTTTGAAGGATATTACTTCAGCAGTGAGACATAAACTATACAGACAAGGCCACCTGCTGTTTTACTGCTATAGACCTGGATCTTGGTGGACTTTTAAGGATTTTAAAAAAATCTTGATTAGGGCTGCAAGTTAATCACCGATAACTCTGTGATTACTGCATTAACTATTAATCATGATTTTAAAATCTAATTACATTGTGGTGCTTGCTGTATCCTCCACTAATGATGACTAGCCATTGAGATGAATCTTAGAAAAGTTCTTTCTTAAAGCACCAGTAATGCAGACCCACATGGGCTGTGTTTCGATGGGCGCAGCCACCTGCCTCAGGGGTCACAAACTAAGCTAGATCTACCATGCATATAAAGCATTGGCACAAAAACGTTGTCCTTGGCCATCTCAATGGCTGGTCATCATTAGTGTCATCCTCTACTCTTCTTAGTTCCTGTTTGATTTACGTAGAGGCTTTCTTCCTGTTTGTGCTTCTGATCCTGTATCCTCGAAACATCTCTTCTGCTCTTTCCCACTCCCAACTCCTGTCCTTAGTGTGACTGGCATATTTTCCTCACTTGAGATTAAACATCATACCTCCCCTCATTCCAGTCTACCTTAAAGATGATCTTCTGTTGGTCCCTAGCAGCAGCAGAAGCTTTGCATAAATGCTGCCTGCTACCTGCTCCAAAGCTTTCCTTCTGACCCATGCAGAAACAGGAAGTGAAGTCAAGAGGCAGGATGGGCCAGAGAGAAAGCATTGGAGAAGGTTGCAGACAGCTATGTGCAATGCTGCTGCTGCCGGGGATCAAAAGAAGACTACCTTTAAGGTAGACCAATAGGGGAAGGGGGATTGAGAGGAGGCAGATGCTGAACCCTGGGTGGGGAGGAGGGGTACTGAGCTGCAGAACTGGAGGGGCACTGATGAAAGTTATGGTGGAGGCATTGAGCTCCTGCAGCCTCAAGAAGAGCTTGATGCTCATGGGGGTGGAGGGGAGGGAGGGTAGGTACTGGACAATAGGAGGGAGGAAGGGAAAAGAGAGAGAGCAGATTGTTAAAATAGTTTTTCTGAAGTTATACATTATAGAAACCAAAATCATTTTTGTTGGTGGAAAATGTGTGTTCTGTTTTGCAAGTGTTTCTGCTAGTATCAATTGATTATTTCAATTCAGTTTTGGTGGGTCAGTCATTAGGGCACTGCAGCTAGCACAGAATAAGAACAACATTTAAAGAGCACATTAATCTTACATTAATCGTATTGCTTCAATTGCCAATGCAGGAACAGTTTAAGTTCAATATACTGACATTGGTTTTTAAAGGTCTGTGTTTAGCTCAACCTTTGCTGTTACATGTACCCCTGTGTATTTTTATCAATCTTGGGGAGCCTTATGCTCTCTGGAGCATAAATATTTGGAATTTCCATTGTTGCAAGCAGCTAGAAGGAGTGGCATTAGATATCAACTCTTTTCAGTTTTAGGTCATACACTGCAGAGTGCTTTGCTGTACAATGTGCATTTGGAAAATGATTTAAACCAATTCAATAAAAAGTTTTAAACGTTTCTATTTCATCAGGTGGTTTGCATGCAGAGGTAGCAGCAGGTCCACAGGTTATTTTCTAACAGGTCGATATTCAAAGTGATTTAAGTGGGCAGGAGCCTCGCTTGGGGCTAGGTAACCACCGATAATTCAGCGGCCCTTAACCAGACAGTACTGCTGAATATTGGACTAACCAGCCATTTTGAAATCAGGCTGCACACAGGCATTATGGGGCAGAGTCAGGGAGGAGCTGGCAGTTATAAGGAGCATGCATAGTTAAGCACAAAAAGCAGTCCTAACTGTGTCTGTTTAGCTATGCAGGTGCTGACCGAATATCAGCCAGCACCCGAATAATTTCCAGATAGCAGCCTAAAGTAACTTGATCCCCCTTCCCTCTTATCTCTCCCTGTAACGTCAACAGATTGGGCAAGTAGGCCCAAGGGGGAGGAGTATTATAGCCTGTAATTATTGGACCCTTTGTTGGTCTGTGTGCATTGGGAGAGGATTTATGGGAGAGATATAGATTTTAGCCATAGACCCTACTGAAATCATTTGTCTAACAAGAGAAAATAACCCACAATAAAGGCCAACCATACATTCAGTGATACACTTCCAGTGATCCATAATCTGAACAGGCTATTACACAGTTAGTCTGTTTAGCCAACAGCTACTCTTTGAAGTTACATAAGTACATAAGTACATAAGTAATGCCATACTGGGAAAAGACCAAGGGTCCATCGAGCCCAGCATCCTGTCCACGACAGCGGCCAATCCAGGCCAAGGGCACCTGGCAAGCATCCCAAACGTACAAACATTCTATACATGTTATTCCTGGAATTTTGGATTTTTCCAAGTCCGTTTAGTAGCGGTTTATGGACTTGTCCTTTAGGAAACCGTCCAACCCCTTTTTAAACTCTGCTAAGCTAACCGCCTTCACCACTTTCTCCGGCAACGAATTCCAGAGTTTAATTACACGTTGGGTGAAGAAAACTTTTCTCCGATTTGTTTTAAATTTACTACACTGTAGTTTCATCACATGCCCCCTAGTCCTAGTATTTTTGGAAAGCGTGAACAGACGCTTCACATCCACCTGTTCCACTCCACTCATTATTTTATATACCTCTATCATGTCTCCCCTCAGCCGTCTCTTCTCCAAGCTGTATAACCCTAGCCTCCTTAGTCTTTCTTCATAGGGAAGTCGTCCCATCCCCGCTATCATTTTAGTCGCCCTTCGCTGCACCTTTTCCAATTCTACTATATCTTTCTTGAGATGCGGCGACCAGAATTGAACACAATACTCAAGGTGCGGTCGCACCATGGAGCGATACAACGGCATTATAACATCCTCACACCTGTTTTCCATACCTTTCCTAATAATACCCAACATTCTATTCGCTTTCTTAGCCGCAGCAGCACACTGAGCAGAAGGTTTCAGTGTGTTATCGACGACGACACCCAGATCCCTTTCTTGGTCCGTAACTCCTAACGTGGAACCTTGCATGACGTAGCTATAATTCGGGTTCTTTTTTCCCACATGCATCACCTTGCACTTGCTCACATTAAACATCATCTGCCATTTAGCCGCCCAGTCTCCCAGTCTCGTAAGGTCCTCTTGTAATTTTTCACAATCCTGTCGCGATTTAACGACTTTGAATAACTTTGTGTCATCAGCAAATTTAATTACCTCGCTAGTTACTCCCATCTCTAAATCATTTATAAATATATTAAAAAGCAGCGGTCCTAGCACGGACCCCTGAGGAACCCCACTAACTACCCTTCTCCATTGTGAATACTGCCCATTTAACCCCACTCTCTGTTTCCTATCCTTCAACCAGTTTTTAATCCACAATAGGACATTTCCTCCTATCCCATGACCCTCCAATTTCCTCTGTAGCCTTTCATGAGGTACCTTGTCAAACGCCTTTTGAAAATCCAGATACACAATATCAACTGACTCCCCTTTGTCCACATGTTTGTTCACTCCTTCAAAGAATTGAAGTAAATTGGTCAGGCAAGATTTCCCCACACAAAAGCCATGCTGACTTGGTCTCAGTAATCCATGTCCTCGGATGTGCTCTGTAATTTTGTTTTTAATAATAGCCTCTACCATTTTCCCAGGCACCGACTCAGACTCACCGGTCTATAATTTCCCGAATCTCCCCTGGAGCCTTTTTTAAAAATGGGCGTTACATTGGCCACCCTCCAATCTTCCGGTACCACGCTCGATTTTAAGGATAAGTTGCATATCACTAGCAGTAGCTCCGCAAGCTCGTTTTTCAGTTCTATCAGTACTCTAGGATGAATACCATCCGGTCCAGGAGATTTGCTACTCTTCAGTTTGCCGAACTGCCCCATTACGTCCTCCAGGTTTACCGTGAAGTCAGTAAGTTTCTCCGACTCGTCCGCTTGAAATACCATTTCCGACACCGGTATCCCACCCAAATCTTCCTCGGTGAAGACCGAAGCAAAGAATTCATTCAGTCTCTCCGCTACGTCTTTGTCTTCCTTGATCGCCCCTTTTACCCCTCGGTCATCCAGCGGCCCAACCGATTCTTTTGCCGGCTTCCTGCTTTTAATATACCGAAAAAAAATTTTAATATGTTTTTTTGCCTCTAATGCTATCTTTTTTTCATACTCCCTCTTGGCCTTCTTAATCTGCGCCTTGCATTTGTTTTGACACTCCTTATGCTGTTTCTTGTTATTTTCAGACGGTTCCTTCTTCCATTTTCTGAAGGCGTTTCTTTTAGCCCTAATAGCTTCCTTCACCTCACTTTTCAACCAGGCCGGGTGTCTTTTGGACTTCCGTCTTTCTTTTCTAATTTGCGGAATATGTATGGCCTGGGCCTCCAGGATGGTATTTTTGAACAGCGTCCACGCCTGTTGTACAGTTTTTACTCTCTCAGTTGCCCCCCTAAGTTTTTTTTTTACCGTTCTTCTCATTTTATCATAGTCTCCTTTTTTAAAGTTAAACGCTAACGTATTTGACTTTCTGTGTACAGTTACTTCAAGGTCGATGTCAAAACTGATCATATTATGGTCACTGTTATCAAGCGGCCCCAGTACCATAACGTCCCTCACCAGATCATGCGCTCCACTAAGGACCAAGTCTAGAATTTTTCCTTCTCTCGTCGGCTCCTGCACCAGTTGCTCCATAAAGCTGTCCTTGATTTCATCAAGGAATTGTATCTCTGTAGCGTGTCCCGATGTTACATTTACCCAGTCTATATTTGGATAATTGAAGTCACCCATTATTATCACATTGCCCATTTTGTTCGCGTCTCTGATTTCTTTTATCATTTCTGTGTCTACCTGCTCATCCTGGCGAGGCGGACGGTAGTACACTCCTATCACCATTTTTTTTCCCTTTTATACATGGAATTTCAACCCACAGTGATTCAAAGGTGTAAATATCCCAGTTTATACCATTGCCAACTGACATTAACTTGATGCACAGCTAAAAGAGGGCAGGCAGATATCCTGAAGTAGTTAAAGATGGTAAAAAAAAAAAAAAAACATTCTCTCTTGGGTACCTCCGTTCAACTTTTTTCATTTTTATTTTGCAGACTATGATGTCAAGCTCATGCTAATTGTGTTTACGATATTTTTTTTCTTTTGTGAACTACTTCCTTCTGATTTGTTTCTGTCTCATTTTTTAAATCTGTGCATTAGAGGAGTAATTCTATAAGGAGGGCACCAAGAACATCTAAATATCCTGAATTAGGGTTACCTAAATGATGTCTACATGGTATTCTGTACAATGGCATCTACATGCGATAGGGTGTAGTTTGCAGGTGGCCATTCATATGGGTGTAGATGAGAGAATACTATCATCTACACATGTTCTGTACTGATCTAGGCATGATCATTTACACCAGCTCTAGAGGTGGTTTAAGCGATCACACTTATACAAATATCTCTCATGAATATTCATTGTGGATATCCTGGATATCCTGGAAACCTGAATGGCTGGGGTACCTCCAGGACCAGGTTTGGGACTCACTGGCATATTACACAGATATTCTATAAAGAAAGTAGGTGCTGCTGTCTTTTTAGAAAGGATCCAAGTAGGTACATTATAGTTGCCATTTTCTGGAATACCTTCTTAGAGGGCAATTTTAACACTCCCTACATGGTAGAGTTTTCTTTTGAAAATGTGCATGATGCTCACAATGTGGCTGTGTTTGAACCTGTGTGCTTTACAGTCACACAAAACTAGGTGCAGAGCATGTGTAGAAATTTGAAAATGAAATCTCTGTGTACATTCAGTTCTCTTTTTCCAGGCCTTGTTCTATCTGCACATGAGACAGATGATTTTCAAAACTTAAATCACATAGGTAAACACCCAAGTTTTATGTGCACATAAACATGTATTATTGCTCCCCCCCCCCAAATAAAATTTAATAGAAATTTTTTAAGGTAGAACTGAATTGATAGTGCAGCAACACTGCTGTTAAGCAGGAGGCATCGGTTTACTTTTGAACCCAACTCTCACCCCTGACCCAATCTCTAGTACTCTGGATAGGAGTGGACAATGGTTAGAACAAAGAGCAGAGAACTAGAGAGACAAGTCCTCAGGGTCTGTTTAACCTATGGACCAAGTTAGGCTCTGGCTCAGGGCACTGGAGATAAAGGGCACCACATGTCTGAGCCTGTGATGTCACTGGTCGTATAGGTTAAGCCTGGAGGTGTTGCATGTGCAGGGAAAAAAGAAGAGTCGACAACCCCCTTCCTCTTTCTGTCTCAGGGCACATTCCCCATCTACCTTTAAAGACAGTTTTTCCCTTCCAAGCACAGACTGCATTTCACATAACACTACCTTCTTCAGCCCTGGTGTCTTCCTTCTGCCGTGCCCTGCCCCTCCTTTGACAATATTTCCTGTTTCCACCTGGGCACAGTAGAGGGAAGATGCAGGGATTGATGCGGGTAGCGTTAGATGAAATGCTGTCAGTATGCAGGACAGGGAAACTGCCTTTATAGGTAGGCTGGGGGGAGGAGGAGGAGGACCTGAGGGGGGTATGCCAATGGGGAGCATGCCAATGGGAGGGCACCAAACCAAAAGTTGGCCCAGCCCTGCAAGTCCCCAATCTTCTAGACAGGGACATATCAGACATTAATACTTTCAGCACCTTTATTTGCACCTTCTATCACCCCTTCATAGACCCATCCCTTTCCTCCCTTACCTCATGCCTAGTTCCTCCACCTCCTTCTCTGTTTCAGACTATCTCTCCACCACTTCCTACCTTTTTATTCTTTGTCCCAAATATCCCAGCCCACCTAACACACGCTTGCAGATTGTCTCATTGCTGCACAATCTCTGAATCTCTACCTAACGTCAGTTCCACCATCCTCAAGTCCCCATTCAACCAAAAAGTCCATACACTTCCGCACAATTCCCTTAGTCCTTACCCCCCAATTTCCTGAGATCCCACCTAATCTCAATCTTGAAAGCCATTTTTCTGAAGGGGGGTACATGCCACTCCTAGGGTTCACCTCCTGTAGTGAGATAACTGAACCAGGTTTATACCCCATCATCCTCCACACAGGATCTTGATAATTGCTTACAATCCATTTCCTCATGGGTTAGTAATAATCGACTGTTTCTAAACATCTTTCCTAACTCCTACTTACCCACACCAACCCAGCCAACTATCAATGGACACTCTCTCCAGTATATACAATCTCTAAAAATTCTAAGTATCCTCCTTTACCATTTTTATAAATTGCTAAAAACTTAGCTAGTTCAAAAATATTTGGGGGCTTATTTTCAAAACAGAAAAATGTCCAAAAAGCAGCACTAAGAAGCAGATGTGCAAAACATCCAAATCATTATTTTCAAAACACATTTTAAAGACATTTTTCTATGAGTGGGGTGGCATTTGGTTTTCCAAAAATTTGGACGTTTTTCCTCCACAATGGAACAAAACAAAATCATCCAGGGCTAAAAGTTAGATGTTGTGGTCTAGACCTCTTTCAATAATGACTAAAGAACCCTGCTTTCTAAGCCGCACTACAGGCACGTTAGTGCTTTTAGTGCACACTAACCATTAGCGTGCACTGTGTAGGTGCCCACAATATTCCTCTGGGAGCCTACACAGTGCACGCTAATTTTGTGCATGCGCTAAAAATGCTGGCGCACCTTACAGGGCCCTAAGTTACAAAAAGATGCCCTAAATGAAAAATGAAAATTCTCTGACCCAAAGAGGAACACCTGTAAAAATGGAGGAAACAAATATGCCCAGAACTCTTATGATCTGTACAATCTATCGGCATGTTGATGATTGTTCAGAAAGAGGTGTAGGTGCCAAGGATAGATAAGGGGTCCTTTTACAAAGCTTACTAACAATTCTGGTGTGGCAAATGCAATGAAGCCATTCAATTCCTATAGGCTTCATCACATTTGCCATGCTATGTTTAAAAAACAAATCTCAGAGAATAACGAAATAAAAAAAATACAACTTATACTAAGTAGTAAGAATTTCTCTTATGTCAAGATTGGCTTTAAACCTGAGTCTTTGTGGTTTTAAGTCTGATTCCCAAGACACTATTCTGTCTCATGGCATGTAATTAATCATAATAATGTCATATTCAATTGTTCTGCACCTATCAAACAATTAAAAAAATCTTTTAGAAAAGCATCACATCAAAATCTTGATACTTAGAAAAATATTGACAATCTTCTGTCTATGGGAACAAAAGAATTGCTAGTTGTCATTAAAGTGTCTCAACTACATTTCACCAGAAGCTATAAGAGACCAACAACCAGCTCTAGGCACTGTTACCTGATCATTAATACTACAATCAATCATGAGCAACCTACATTCAAAATTTGCTTTAAGATACCTACAACTCTTAATTACTGTTTAAAGATTAGGAATCTTTCTCTCTATCTATAAACTCACTACAAAATCTTAAATATTTGTTAAAATAACTCTATAACCTAAGGGGGCATATTAACATAAGTAAATCAAAAAGGCTTAAAAATTCATTTAAAAAACTGATGTATTGTGTACAAATATAATTATTTCCTTCCTTACTTTTGCCTACAACAAAGAAATCACAACTGATAATCTTCTGTCAGGCTTTCTGAAGCTCTTACAAAAACCTGTATGCCCATTGCAAATGCCGTAATATAGTTGGTTTTCCCCCACAACCAGGTAACTATAGCAACATTAAGAAATCTGTATCTTCTAAACAAACTTTTTGTTTGACAAGCCCCAGTAAGCCTCAAACCAATAATTCTCCAGTTACAAGGCATTATCATATCCTATTGAGCTGTATTGTTACTTGCTATGAGCTTATTGTGAATTGAGATAAAACATTGGATTCAACCTATATTGTTGGCATCTCTTTGTTGTAACAGCAGTGATGTCTGGAAGGCGTAAGTGTAAGAAAATAAAAGTAATTCATTAATTAAAAAACAATGAAAAAGGAGATAAATAAGTGTGAGTAATTTATTACAAAAAAAGATATGAGATCTAATTCCTAGTTTATTTCACGATGATAGTTTGTAAATCAAAAGTGTAATGTTGTTCCTTTATGAGTAAAACATTATTCAAGTTGCCACTCTCCCAACTGGAAACAGTCGTAGGGCCCCTTTTACCAAGCTATAATAAGAACCCCCGCAGAAGCACTGATGGATGGATTCGCTGCCATAAGTAAAAGGCTTTTTTTAAAAAAAGGGAAATGGCCTGCGATAAGTGAACCACTTGCCATGTGGCCATTTTCTAGGGGGAACCCTTACTGCTACCCTTTGAGAAGGTGGTAAGGGCTCCCATGCTCATCTGGTGGTATCCAGGCAGTACATGGGGCTTCCCAATTACCGCCAGGTAAGCCCCCAGTGCCAGAAAATAAAAAATGCATTTTCTAGCACTGGAGTTGATATGCGGCAGAAACCAAGATTACCATCCTACCGCTCTTTAGCATAATAAGGGACCCCTTAATCTCAAAGGGCCCCTTTTACCAAGCTGCGGCAAAAGGGGGCCTGTGCTGCAGGAAATGACTGTGTGATCTAGAGATGGGAGTAGCTAGTGAGGTAATTAAATTTGCTGATGACACAAAGGTATTCTAAGTTGTTAAATCACAAGAGGATTGTGAAAAATTACAAGAGAACCTTACGAGACTGGGAAACGGGTCATCTAATTGGCAGATGACGTTTAATGTGAGCAAGTGCAAAGTGATGCATGTGAGAAAGAGGAAACTGAATTATAGCTGGTTCCACCAGGAAAGGGATCTAGGTATCATTGTTGATGATTTGTTGAAACACTCTACGCTGTGTGCGGCGGCGGCTAAGAAACCAAATACAATGTTAGGTATTATTAGGAATGGAATGGAAAACAAAAATGAGGACATTATAATGCCTTCGCATCGCTCCATGGTGCGACGGCATCTTGAATATTGTGTGCAATTCTGGACACCGCATGTCAAAAAAGATATACTGGAATTACAAAAGGTACAGAGGGACAACTTCCCTATGAGGAAAGGCTAAAGTGGCTAGGTCTCTTCAGCTTGGAGGAGAGATGGCTGAGGGAGGATGATAAAGGTCTATAAAATAATGAGTGGACTGGAATGGGTAGACGTGAATTGCTTGTTTACTCTTTCCAAAAATACTAGGACCAGGAGACACACAATGAAGCTATAAAGCAGTGAATTTAAAATGAATCAGAGAAAATGTTTCTTCACTCAACGTGTAATTAAATTCTGGAATTTGTTACCAGAGAATGTAGCAAAAGCAGTTAGCTTAGCAAGGTTTAAAAAAGGGTTGGATAGCTTTCTAAAAGAAAAGTCCATAGACCATTATTAAAATGGACTTGGGAAAAATCCACTTCTCATTTCTAGGATAAGCAGCATAAAATGTATGGTTGGCCACTGTTCAAAGGTCCATCAAGCCCAGCATCCTGTTTCCGTCTGTCCCAGTATTGCAATACTTATGTATTTATCCCACACATTTTTGAATTCCATTACAGTTTTCATCCCCACCACCTCTCGCAGGAGGACATTCAAGGTATCTACCACCCTCTCCCTGAAAAAATACTTCCTGACATTGTTCCTGAGTCGGCCCCCTGTAACCAAATTCATGTCTTCTAGTTCTACCACCTTTTCATCTCTGGTAAACGTTTGTTTGTATATTAATACCTTTCAAATATTTGAATGTCTGTATGATATTGCCCCATCTATTCTTTCCTTCAGGGTTTACATTTTCAGGTCATCAAGTCTCTCCTTATACATCTTGTGGCTCAAATCCCATAATATTTTCATCACTTTTCATTACGAGCTGACAAAAGGAGGTGTTAAAACACCTGTATAAGTGGTTGATGAGGTCTCATTTGGAGTATTGGACTTGATTCAGTAAATGACACCCAAAGTTGGATGACAAAAAGCTGAGCGCTGAGAACTATTCCATAAATGGCGCTCTGAGTTGGATGCTGTTTATAGAATACCATGTAGCACTAGAATCTGTGCCCAACTTTGGGCACAAGGATTTACACCAACTGCAATCTGGTGTATCCTTGTGTGTAAATTAGGCATGAAGCTCTCAAATTCTATAATAGTGCACAGATCTTTAATGAGAGCCACTGACCAACCTATGCCCCTCCCATAACTATGTTCCCTTTAGTTGTGCACTAAAAGATTTATGCATTCATCTTTATAGAATGCCGCCTAGCAATATCCACAAGTAAATCCAAATTTTTGCAATAAGCACCAGTAATTGATTGCTAACTCCCAATTATTGGCACTAATTAGCTTGCTAATCAATTAAATTGGCATGCAAATTGGGCATGTGCCCAATTATAATCTTTGAGCACCATATATACAATTCCCCTGATTGTGTGCAGTTCTGGAAGCTGTATCTTGCAAAGGACATAAAAAAACAGTTTAAAAGAAAGCAGCAAAAATGGTATGAGGTTTGGTGCCAAAAAGTATATGAGAAGAGACTTGAAGACCTGAATATAAACTTTTTTAGATAAAGGGAGTGGATGGAATCAAAACAAAACTTGACCTCATTAGTTATGATGGGCAGGAGTGGTGCTTTGGTGGCAGTTCCAGTCTTTGGGAAGTAAGGCTTATGCTGGCCAGATTTCTATGGTCTGTGTCTCAAAAATTGCAAAGACAGATCTGGATCAAGTATATTTATTTAGGTTTATTCCATTTGATATAGTTCCTTTCTTGGGAACAAAGCAAGACAGTTTGCAATATCACATTCACATAATATGGAATGAGTGCAGGTGCAGTGTATCTTAATGGGGGGTGGGAGAGATGTTAAGGTTGAAATTAAAGAGTGAAATATTAGCAATGTTGATAAATTGTTGGTTTAATCACGTGATTGCATCATATATGACTCCTATATGTGATAGGCATGGTGACAGATTGCCAACCACTCTCTGTAATGCAGTGGTCAGACATGAAGGAGTATAACCTACATGGAGCATAGAGTGAACTCTTGCTGCCTTGTTGGGAAGACTGGATGGACTGTGCAGGTCTTTTTCTGCCATCATTTACTGTTATTGCGTTACAAGAATCAACATCCTGGACTGAAAGGTCAAACAAAATAGGTACTACTGAGGGATGGATGGGACATGCCTTTACTCAGCTGGTGGTTATCTTCTCAGGACTAAAGATAAGATGTAAATGTCAAAGTCAATGCTACACTTCTTGACCACTGCTTTCCCATAACTCGGGTTCAGCACGGTATACAAAAGGAGCAATATCTAAATTATACAGCTACTTATAACAACACAGAAAAAATAAGAAGATAATGATAATATGGCCTCCTAGCCAGTAAAGAGAGGCAATTTTGCAGAAGACTAAGGATTTGAAATGACAAGTGAGTGGGATGACAAGAGTAGAACAGCCTCCAAGGTGGAGAATTAATTACTAAGAGCTCCCTGTACAAAGTTGTTCTAGCAATTTCGGCACAGCAAATGCAATGAAGCCCATTCATTACTATGGGCTTCATCACATTTGCTGCGCCAGAATCTCTACTGTGACTTTGTAAACGGAGTCCTAAATAGCCTATAAGAATTATTTTATTAATGAGTATGATGTATATTGACCTGTTTAAAAAGAACATGCATTTGCATTCTCATTTTTAAGGCTTTCAAATGATATTTAATAATCCAAAATGATTTACAAAGAAATTCAAATGTTTTTTTTTCCACTCCATATTGTACTAAGTTATTCATGAAAAAATATTTTTCTGCTTCTCTCTGCTAATTTCCTATAGATAAATGTGAAATTCTTTGTAATTAACATATAAATGATAATACACACAGCAATCTTTCCAAAGATTTTGATATTCCATAAATTCAGTGTTTATGCAGGCCAGAGCAAGTCAAAATTGTATCTAACTATGATTTTTTGTTAAGTAAAACAGTGAAATATGCCCATAGCTACAGAATATGCAATGAAGTCCAGGATTAATAACTAAAATATATACATTTCCGATAAACCTACAATTTATGTGCATTTTTATGCAAATTGTTATTTAGAAATTGCCAAGGTCTTCATTGATGAAAGTGTCGCATTTTCCAGAAGTCTGCTGTAAATATTCTTATCTGAATCATTAGAGGACATCTTAATAGCACAGAATGAATAATTGATGTGTCCTGTAATATAACTGTTCTCCAGGTTCACGGGCTCCTTTTGGTTGCTACAAGATACACCACACCAGGGAATGCAAGTCTCTTTTGCTAGCTCTGAAAAATCAAGGCTTGTCTACTTGCACGTTCTATTTGTTTAAACCGTGACATGCCCCTAACAATAGCATTATTGTGTATGAATTTCAATCAGAATGTTACTCTGTGTCCACTAGTTCTATTTTACTCACAGTAAAGAAATTCTTTCTTTTCAGAATTCTATACCATTTCATCATATTGATAAGCAGATGGACAACCATCAATGATCGGGTTTTGGTATTTATGCTCAAGGTCTATTTCAGCATGTTTATGTAATGAAGAGTAGAAAAAGATTTTATAGAGTTACAATTTGGTATCTGGTTTTATAGAATGTTTAAGCTACAGTAGACTACATTCTTCAGAGAATGCAGAGCAGCTGAAACAATGTTAACACATTCATAGTATGCTAATGGTTATATTGTACAGGAACGGATTGTCAATTAAAACTTCACAAATGATCTAATTGCTTGCTGGTTCCTTTGAGTCTTGCTTTCTTTCTTTTACTGTAGTACATACATTATAGAGGTAAAATGTTAAGTCCTGCATCTAGTGAGTGTCAATTAACGATATTTCAGGTTTTGGTAGCTAATTATCAGCCTGGTAGCAAGAAAAACATCATAAATGCATGACACATGGAGCCTTTCTAAGCACAGGTGCCCAAACCTTTTTTTGGCATCTAGTTTTCTGCCAGTATTGATTTGTTTCGCTTTCATCTGCAAGCACCCTTCATCTCAGTACAAAGGACAAAGACGATGACAATTTCTGATAAATGAGATAGCAGCTACTCCTGCTTTCCAACTAGCAATACTTCACTCAGTAGTTTTCACAAACTGTAAACAGTCATTATTTGTCATAGTGCAGTTGCATATATGATCTTATGAATATTTCAGGAAAGTCGGAATGATGTAGTCAGACAGGAGAGGCTCTTGCCCACTTAAATCGCGATAGGCTGGCCATCCCCAGGTTTTCAGTGACACTTAACCAGCTAGTACTGCTGATAATCTGTTGAGACTTCCACAGCATGATCCAGTTAGAACCATGATGGTCTGGGATAGAGTCAGGGTGTAACTGGGGCTTACCTGGTTATCAGCGATTTTCAATTTGCTAACCAGGTAAGAGCCTGGATAAAGTTAAAACTAGAGAATGACGCGGGGACAAAGTTTGTCCCCGTCCATGCAAACTCTGTCCCCGCCCTGTCCCCACGAACTCTGTCCCCATCCCCGCCCCGTCCCCGTGAACTCTGTCCCCGTCCCTGCAAACACTGTCCCCATCCCCACCCCGTCCCCGCAAACTCTTCCCTCCCTTCTCCCCTGCTTTCACCAATTGATCCCCTCCCCTACATTCCCTACCTGACCCACTACAAGAAACACCCTTCCCTGCTTCCATTCAGCAAATATGAAGCTCTCCCTATAAGTAAAAAAAAACAACAACAACTTTTGTCCTCCACCTTTTAAGGCACTGCCTATCCAACTAAAACAGCTTTAGACTTGTTACAGATGGACCAACAATAAAAAACGACAACAGATTTGCTTGGTTTGTTTTGAGTGTACTGGATGATGGCTGCACTGGGGAATGGAAACAGAGATTGAGCAAATTGGCTTCCTTGCTTACAGTGGACTACATAGGCTCACTTCCACTCCTGTCTACTAAACCTCCTCAGAGCAGGTCATAGGTTTGCTTGTCTTGTTTTGTTTTGAGTATACTGGATGATGGCTGCGCGGAGTAGAAACAGAGAGTAACCTAACTGGCTTCCTTGTTGCTTACAGTGTATGTGTGCACTAGATAGGCTGACTTCCATTCCTGTCTATTAAACCTCCTTGCCCTGATACAGGCATCCTGTCCTAATCACTGCCTTTGGTCTGGAAGACTGTGGGAGGGGGGAGGGGAGAGGTTTGAGGGAGGGAACAGATGCAGGGAGGACAAGAAACGACAAAGTTGAACATGGAAAAAGGAGGAGAGAGACAGAGAGATCAGAATGATACTGGAATGCGCAGGGGAAAGAGAATCAGGCACTCCGTGCAGCAGTGTTTGGGAAGGCAATGCCACCTTCGCCCCTCCGCTCCAAACCATTAACTCGTCCTCCCCCTTGGGCCCAGCCCCAAAGTCTTTCATTATCTGACAAACTGCTTCTTATAGTCTTACCGGTAAGACGTAGTGCACGTCTTCTTCAGCAAGGTCTCTGGCTATGCCAGCCCAGGGCTCTCCTCTCAACCTCTCAGATCGTGGGGAGGGTTGCAGGTGGATGAAATCTACCAGCAGTATCAGGAGGGCAGCTGGGCAGCTAAGATGAGGTTGTCAGGTTGGAGTGAACCATGGGCTGTGATCAGGAATGTTGCACAGATTGAGGTGAGCACACTGAACCTCTTGCCTGCAGTGCACGTGCAGGCAGTCCTTTCCTTTGAAGACGTCTCTAAGCTGCACCAATGGGAATTGTAAACAAATTTGAAGTGACTCAAAAGAGGCCAATCAGGGATCCTCTTAGTGATGATGTCACACTAGTTGAAGCGTGTCTTGTCTGCCCTGCAGCTAAAGCAGCCTGGAGGAGGCGCAGCAAGCAGCCGACAAGCAGCAATGAATGAACACTGCAGAACGGACAGAAAAAAGGTAGGTGTCCGTTTTACTGCGGTTGCAGGGGTTAGCACCCGCAGTAAAACTTAGAAACTTTCTTCCATTCCCACGGTTTAACCATGGTTCACCGCGTGTCCCTGCTCCCGTGTCATTCTCTAGTTAAAACAACAAAAAGAAGAAATAGAGAAACAGAGAAAATGAAAGCAGAAAAACACCGTATGGCCTATCCAGTCTTCCCATCCACTATCTTTTCCTCTTTCTTAGAGATGTTATGTACTTGTTTCAAGGTTTCTTGAATTCAGATAAAGTCTTCATTTCCACCATTAAGGCTGCAGACATGGCAAGTCTACTACTACTACTACTATTATTTCTATAGCGCTACTAGACGTATGCAGCACTGTACACTTGAACAAGTCACTCGCAATTGTCCCTCTTCTCCAGCTCACACGCTAAAACACCTTTTCTCCAGCATTGACTCCTCACCTCTCCTCCCCACCCTTAGTTTGGCATCTCTCTCTTGCTATCCTCCTGGTCCTTCATCTGATTCTACTTCCTGTTTCCGGAGGAGGCGGGACCGACAGAGGGAAATCCCTGTGGACTGCACACGGACAACCTGCTTTCAATGCTGCAGTCAGGCAGGATGGAAGGCAAGTTTAAAGGACACCGGGGTGTGGTAGGGAGCGAGTGAGTGAGTGACAACTGCAGAAATGGGAGGGAAGCCAGAGAGAAATGCCAACCCAGGAGAGAGGGTGGTTGACAGAAGCTGAAATGAGGAGGGAGGAGAGAAGGAGGAAAGGGGAGTGAGAGATGCCATACCATGAGAGAGAGGGAGAGCTAGAGGGTGCGGAACGTGTAGGGAAAGGGAGGGAAATACAGGAAGGGGAGGGGGAGAAGGAAGAGAAAATGAAATGAAATGATGCTGGCACCTGCAAGGGAAAGAGGAAGAGAAAGAGATAGTGGACCATGAAAAATGGGAGTGGGGAGGGGTCAGGAGCAGGAGTGAGAGGAACCTTTGCTGAATTCCTGGGGAGGAAGGCATGAGGAAGGGGGGAGAGAGGGAGAGAGGTTGAACATGGGCATACACAGAGGGATGATGCCGGGCAGGTGGGTAGGGGGATAGGGACACAAAGCGATGATGACATATGAGAGGGGATGGGAATACATAAGGGTGATACTGAATAAGGCAAGAATGTAGACACAGAGAAGAGGGATACTTAACATGGTGGGAGGATAGGAGCAGGGACATGGGAAATACTAGACAGGTTGATAGTGACACAGAGGGAAGATGGATAGTGGACATGGCAGTGGCGTAGCCAAGGGTGGGTTTAGGTGGGCCCAGGCCCACCCAGTACCAGCATAGCTATAATGTGGCTGGCAGGGATCCCTAAGCCCCACAAGCTGAAAACTCCCAACAACTGTCCCTCCTGCATACCTTGTAAATAGCAGATCTTCGCCTGCAGTGAGCAGTGACTGATGCATACTGCTCGCACCGGCCCCACAGCCTTCGCTCTGATGAATTCTTGCCTAGGCGGTAACAGGAAATTGCATTAGAGAGAAGGGTATGGAGCCAACATCAGCAGTGTGTATTAGTTGCTGCCCGTTGCCAGTGAAAATCTGCTATTTATATGTTTATTAATTTTCATTATATACAAAGATATCATCTTTGATAAGATACACCAATATTGCCACCTTTTTACAAAAAGTAATCAAATATAGTAACACTATTCCATAATTATATTAGTTTATAGTCCACTAAACAATGTGAGAATTCAAGATGGTTTGAAAACCAATGGAAGTTGGAATTTAAACATAACATAGAATTTAAAAAAGAAAATAAGCAGGAGGTTACCCTTTTAATTATACAACCTTTTCTTTATATGGACTTAACCTTTATCACCTTGCGCATTAAGGAAAGTACGTAATTGTTCTGGGTCAAAGAAAATGTATCTTTTTTCGTTTAAAGTCAACAGACACTTGCATGGAAAACGTAACTGAAAGTTTGCCTTATAGCCAAAGATTCTTGTTTCATCTCAAGAAATTTCTTTCTTCTCAGCTGAGACCAACGAGAAATATCTGGGAATATTGAGATTTTACTACCTTTAAATTCCGGATGAGTATTTTTAAAATATAGCCTCAACAGAGCTTCTTTGTCTTGTAAAAGTACAAATGAAACAATTAAAGTAGCTCTGAGCTCAATATTTTCTTTCGATTGTTCCAAAAAGTCTGTTAAATCAAGTACTTCAGGTGTTTTATCTTGATTTCCTGGAACATTCTGTTGTGATTTTGGCATAATTTTCAGATAATATATTCTTTGCAGAGGTGGAAGGGATTGATCCGAATACTTGTACACCTCCTTCAAAAATTTTACAAACATATCTCTTGGAGAAATGAGTTGATCTCTTGGAAAATTTAACACACGTAAATTTAAATTTCTTGAAGAATTTTCTAGATTTTCTATCTTTCTATGTAATATCATTCTGTCTCCAGAGATTTGTGCTTGTTGTTCTAAAATCTTAGCAGTTTCAGTCTCAAGTTTAGTCTGTTTCACCGAAATACCTTCCATCTTCTCTTTTAAATTATTTATTTGAGAGGAATTATTTAAAGATACGGAAATAAAGGCATTACAGACCTTGTGCAAGGATTCTAAGGCTGTCCATATAGACTCCAAGGACACCTCTTGGGGCTTTACCAGTGGTTGAATCGCCATAGCACAAAGATAAGATTCTTGTAATTTAATATCTCGAGTCGAGTCTTCCGTTGCCTCCCCAGTTGCCATCTCCGGTGTTCGTTGGGCTCCCGCAGCCTGCCCTGATTGTATCACGGGTGCCGCTCCTTCAGACGGAGTTTGCCACCCCTTCGAGGTTCCTGCTTCGGGCCTCGGCACAGCAACGCCGTCTGTTTGCGGAGGCGGCGGGGTCAAAGGTCCCAGCAGACTGAGCGAAAGATCGCTCTCCTGGACGGGACTCTTCCCAGTCTCGTCAACGGATACGCCTGAAGTTGGTGTCGACACCAAAAATGAGGACATTGGCAGTTGTCCCGGTAAGGAAGGGATCTGTTTCGGGAGAGGTGGTCCCTTCGTCTTACCCTTCCTTTTCGGCATTATTAAGAGGGAAAAGGGAAACTTTCTAAGAGCTTTTTAGGAACAACCGCCGTCCACATCCTGCTCGGACGCCATCTTCAAAATCTGCTATTTAAAAGGTATGCAGGAGAGGGAGGATATTTGAGAAACCATATGGCATGCAGGTGAGAGAAGGAGAGACCACATCATCTGTGGGATGAGGTGGGGTTCTTCTGCCCACCCATCTTGGGCACAGGCCAAAATTGGGTGTCTGGCTATGCCCCTGGGACATGGAAAGAGAAGAAATGCCAAATGGACCACGAGACCCTGGCAAGTGAGTTAAGAGAAGACAGACAAAAGCAGAAACCAGAGACTGGGACCACCATGATGAGGAAAATTAAATGACCAGATGACATAGGCAGAAAAAAAGACTTTTATTTTCTATTTGTTGATTAGAATATGTAGATTTCTGGAACATACATCTGCCTGAACTGGTTTTAGAAAAACCTCACTCATTGACCTTCAATCTCCAGAAGAGCAGTGATAAATCTCCAGCTTTGTGATGAGCTACCCTTGGCATCTCTGAGGCTGTTCTTCAAATTCACTACCCTTTCCATGAAGAACTATTTCCTCAGGTTACTTCTGAGTCTCTCTCCTTTCACCTTCATCCTGTGCTTCCTCAATCCACAGCTTCCTTTCAGCTGGGACTCACTTCCTAATATTGACTGGGAGCTGGATAACTTCTGACAATTGCCTATGCCCCAATTAGGCCTGACATTGAATATTCAGGTGTACTGCTATGGATTAACAGCCTGTCTCACTGACACAGACTACTCAATAATTACTGTGGATTCTTTTGGATTCATATTAGATAAATGAACCCTTTATTAGAGGTGCTAAATTCTACAATGATTAAGGTATATACAATGATTAGCTATATAAACACAATGAATAGTTGTATAAACAATCATTACATCACTGGTCTCTACATCTAAGCAATGCTAAGAGTTCTTAGACCAGGAAAGGAAGCAATAATACATTATATACATACAACATCACTGGTCCTTACATCATCCAGGTTCTTAACATCAGCTGGGGGGGGGGGGGGGGGGGGGCGTTACAGCGAAAGCCAAAAACTTCTTGACCAGGAACAGATCCTCTGCACAGCGCGTCCACTCACAGATGAGCCCCCACTCTGCTGTAACAAGCCCCCCTTTTTATTAGGCTTAGAGCTCATGTTCAGGCCTCTCATAAACTGTCCTCTAAGTTTAGATATCCTGACATTTAACCTTGGCACCCCAATTCACACCTGAAGACTCTATATTTCTGAAGTTCCTTTGTTGAATAACACAAAGATTATTCACAGTCAGATGTAATTCAGAAGAACTGCCCCATGGCATAGAGACTCTGTAATTCTGAGAAGACAGTAGCTCAGAGCTGGGTGACCGGAGTGCAATATCTCTTCAGTAAGATATACACAAGGTAAAAACCAAGTACATTAACAGGGGGTATGGCAGGAAAGGGTGCTGTCTTAACAAGATGGAGACTGCCCCCATGAGAGAGGGATAGAGAAGGACACACACTGGCCCAGGGAGCAGGGGGAGACCCACCAATGGGAACAAAGCCTGCCATCTAGCAATAGCACAACCAATAATAACAGTTTTATGCAGACAGGCCAGTGTAGCTACATTCCCTGAGAACCACACCACCCACAATGCATCGTTCATGTGACTCTGCAGTGAGAATGACAGCAAAGGTATTAAACTCATCTGCAGGGCCACATTGTAAATCAGGGTAAGGCTGTCAGAGGACAGAACAAACATCATTGGGCCTTACATCATCCAGGCTCTTAACATCAGCTGGGAGGGCCCATTACAGCAAAAGCCAGAAGCTTCTTGACCAGGAACAGATCCTCTATGCAGCGCGTCCACTCACAGATGAGCCCCCACTCTGCTGTAACAAGCACCCCTTTTTATTAGGTTTAGAGCTCATGTTCAGAGCTAAGGAAAATTACAGAATGCTTCTCTGTTTAGGTAAACAAGCCATACTGTGGGAACGTGGTCATATGTTTTCCAAGTCCAGGTGGCCAGGCTAAACTTCCAAAAACAAGCAAAATGCTCCCCTTTGCATACCAAATTAATTAGACCTGTGACTTATCTTCTTCAACTTGTTTTCACACAATCAAAGTTAAACAATCATTTTTAAACAGAATTACTTCTAATCAACAATACAGACCCCGAGTGCACTGGTCGGTCAAGACAGAGTTGAAAAACAATCTTTAAAATTCACTTGTATTACATCAGCCTGCAGCAGTCAATGCCTTTAAATTCAGTAAACCACTGTAAGCTGAATATTTGGGGGGGGGGGGGTCATTTTCTCTCAGTGTCTAAATATATTTATAGTATGTAGCTCCATGGGTCACATAAAAAGCAAGAGGACTAGATTTCAGGAGTGAACAGAGGGAAGAGAAAG
Source organism: Microcaecilia unicolor (assembly GCF_901765095.1). Lineage (NCBI taxonomy): Eukaryota > Metazoa > Chordata > Amphibia > Gymnophiona > Siphonopidae > Microcaecilia > Microcaecilia unicolor. The sequence continues at coordinate 134,501,883 of NC_044038.1, forward strand.
TTCCGCCATGAGTCCTCTGGCACAAGGTCAGGGGTTTTGCATTACAGTGAACCCTGCCATTTGTTTTAATTTCCAGTACTTAAGTTCAGTTTGTGCAGTACCAACAAACTGGTTAAATTCTTAACTGTTAAGTGTCATGATATTGTGATATAATGTTGGAAAAGTAATTGGAACTGTGTTTGTGAATGGGTATGGTAGGAGGCCAAAAAGAAATTGTTACAAAAATTAATAAAGCAGCGGCCGGTTGTTTGCATATTTATATGTCTGGAAGACTTAAATCCCACCTGTTCATTTTAAAAAAAATGCCCCAAGCAATATACAGCAGTACAAAATTTTAATATGTTAAATTTTAATGTTTACATCTAAAATAAAACACATTGCTCACACATTCCCTCTCCTTCCATTAACCACATGCATGTATTTTTATTTCATGTATTTTGGATTTGGCTCTCTCATTCGAGACACAGTTAAAGGCAGCAGTGAGAAAATCAGGAGCTCAGAAACATACATATCTATTGTGCATCAAATTCAGGCATTTATATGCCCACAGAATATCTGCAGGTAAGGCAGTGGTATTAACACACGTGGATTATTGTCATGACGTGGCTCACAAGTAGAGTTATGCATTTACCACAGGAATCAGTATCCTGCAGTATTGAGATACCACAGGCTGATGACTCCTGTGGTAAGTGAAGATGCAGTAAAAACCTGACTTTTACCACACCTTGATAACTCCCTCCCTGACTCTCCACATGCTTTTTAAAATAGTCTTCATAAAAGCTCCCACACTAAGTTACACCTACGGCACAGCAGGAGTAAATCTGTACATATTTGAGGGTAGAAATGGGAATATTTTAAAAAATATATGCATATATCTCCAAGCAATGTTACGAGTTCCTACTTGAATGTGTAAAGTGTTATTCTACACACACTCATCACTTATAAAGGAAATGCCCTATATGCACACAATTTTTGCGAGCCTGGAATCTGCTTGTATATTCAGGCAACATCATGCCCCACTCACTCTGCATTAACCTGATGTGGTGGGGTATTACCCACGGAAGTCAGTCACAAATACATGCAAAGGTAGCTCAATAAAAAAAAGGTGTCACACACAATCTATTAGCTCTTCTCTCTCTATATCCCAGTGGAATAACACAACCGGCACACTACTTTCACAATTTGGAATTCTGACACCTGTTCTCCCTAAATCTCCTTATAGCTTTCAAATTCTGGCAGATATAGCAGATATATTCTGACCTGAGAGAGTAGTAGCATGGTTGAGCAACAGAAAGAAAAAGCTTCTTTACTGTCGAATTCCATACATCTTTTAGAGGTGGCAAATCAAGTCAAGCAACACACGTTTCAACTGCTAACAGCAGGATCAGTTGTCGCATGAAACCTGTTTGTCTTCCACTAAACTCTGTGAAGAGCATCTTTTCAGGAACTAATAGAATCTGCCCTACATTTCCATACATATTTCAGGAGCCTTTCTTGGCTAGTAATTAACCTGAGTGTAAATCTTTTCACTGAAAGACATTTTTAATGTTTCGTATGCATTCCATTAAACCAAATACCCGTGCCTTTCCCACGCCTTCATTAAAGTGATGACTCCAGGCTCAGGTCAGCATAGCTCAAAGGTAGCCTATGCTTTCAAAGAGTTTTGCTTAGAAAGCACAGCTTAATCGACAAAGAACACATTTAAATAGCATGCTTATTTTTTTAAAAACCTACAAATGTAAGAATAGAGGCTCAATGTTTGAGGAAAGCGGGATATAAGATCAAGACAGCCTCTAGAACTCAAAGATATCCTCTCACATTGCACCTGCAACGCCATACCCATAATTTTGCAGACCATGATCTATCATTATAGGCAGGCAGATAACAGTTTCAGTGACTGCTCGAGTGGTGAAGCAGTGTTTGCCACCTATAGCCTACAGGATAACTCTTAGAACTTATTGTACAAAACTTATGTCCATGTTGCTATCTGTGGATAGCATCTAAGTATGTATTTTTCTGAAGCTAAAATAAAGTCGCCTGCAAGCCCAATCAAACAATCACAATAACAGGCTCTTTTCCTAACACACGGTAAGAAATATGCTTAGCACATTTTCATGTGGGACTTTCCCTTGCACTATGCTCATTTGTAATGTAGCCCCCCAAAAGGGCTTTTTTTCTTTTTTTAATTTTGTAGGTCCAGCACTAGTTTTTCCATTAGCACATGAGACCTGCAAAAAATATTAATTAAGGAGCACTTACTACCTCCTATTTAGGAGGTGCCAAGTGCTCCCGTGTTAAGTCTGTGTTATCCAGTTAGCATACACTAATGGGAGCAGGCAAGCTGGATAACACTTCTATATCCACTCCCCACCCATAAAATGCTCCCTCCCAAAAAAATAACAACAACAAAGGGCTCTGTTTACTAAGCTGCGCTGTAGGCTCGCTAGTGTTTTTAGCACACACTAGAAACATTGGCACACCTTAGTAAACAGGGCCCAAAATAGCATACATTTAGTGCACACTGACAGGCAAATTATCGCAAAATGTTTTAATGCATTGTACATTAAGCCTTTTTCCCATAACGTCATTTAATAAAAGGGACCCTAGCAGGCTCCTTTTCAAAAGAGATAGACGACCTCCTCCTCTGTTTTGGACATCTTGCATTTGGATGTCTTTTGTTCGAAAGTGGACAAAAAAAAAGGGGCGTCCAAATCACAGGATGTCCGTAGTATTTTTGAACACAAAAGATAGAAGTCCATCTTTTTCGAAAATTACCTTTTTTCCTGTTTGGAATGTGGATGTCTTCGTAAAAAGTCCAAATTCTGATTTAGATGTTTCTTTCGAAAATGCCCCTCTAAGTGGCTCAGTGCTGTAACACTAGATGAAGATGTCACTGTACAGCAACGATTCTTAACCCCTTTCTAGGACACACTCGGTCACTGGGTGTCAGGATATTCACAGTGAACTGGCATGGCATAAATATGCATACACTAGAAGCAATGTCTGCATATTCATTGTAGATATTCTGAAAAACTGGCTGGGTGTGTCCTGAGGACTGTGTTAGGAACCACTACTCTACAGCATATCATTAGCTCACAAAAATGACATGCACACACTTATTCTGTATATAAATTCTGATCTGCCTTTATTAGTTACTGATTTATTATTGCGTTAGATGTATTTGCTGCATCTGGTGTATATTTGAACTTCACTGGTCTGTTGTTTAACTACAGACCTAGCAACGCTTGAATAATTTGGCAGCTAAGATTTAAGGCTAAAAATGCAGGGTCATTCATTTGGGTTACAAAATCCCAAGAGAGCAGTACAGTTTTAGGGGGTGAAGAACTTTTGTGCACGAAAGAGGAGCGAGACTTAGGGGGTAACCATAAGTGATGATCTTAAGGTGGCCACACAAGTAGAAAAAATGACAGCGAACGCTAAAAGGAAGCTTGGGTGAAAAGGGAGAGGAATGACCAGTAGGAAAAGGAGGTGATGATACCTCTGTTTAAGTGTCTGGTGAGACCTCATTAAGAATAATGTATACAATTCTGGAGACTGTACCTTCAAAAAGATATAAACAGGATGGAGTCAGTTGAGAAGATGGCTACTAAAATAGTCAGTGGGCTTCATTATAAAGCATATGAAAGCAGACTTAAAGATCTCAATAGGTGTACTCTGGAATAAAGGCAGGCGAGGGGAGGTACAAAAGCGATTGAAACACCTATGTAGCATAAATGGACAGGAGGCGAGTTTTTTTCAAGTGAAAGGAAACTCTAGCATGAGAAGACATAGAAAGAAGGTGAAAGGGGGTAAATTCAGGAATAACCTAATAAACTACTTCTTCATGGAAAGGGTGCTGAATTCATGGAATCTCTCTCGGTGGAGGTGGTAGAGATGAAGACTATATCCAAATTCAGGAAAGTCTGAGACAACTACATCTAAAGAAGATGAAGTGATAGTACATGAAAGGCAGATTGGATAAGCCATTTAGTCTTTATCTGCTTTCATTTTTCTATGTTTCTAAGGAAACATACATAAGTAAAACTTGTAATTTCGTATCAATTTGAGAAAGATTTAAATTCTGTCATGGAACCAAGGCAACTGGCTTCATTGCTATATCTGTCTCCCCTCATCTAACCACAGTGTTCCCTCTTCTTTCTCGTTTCTGCCAAACTCATTTGCTACCATTTCCCATTATTTATTTTATTTTTATTTTTATTACATTTGTACCCCGCGCTTTCCCACTCATGGCAGGCTCAATGCGGCTTACATATTGTATACAGGCACTTATTTGTACCTGGGGCAATGGAGGGTTAAGTGACTTGCCCAGAGTCATAAGGAGCTGCCTGTGCCTGAAGTATTACCCTCATTATCAGCCAGACTGACAGTATATTGGGCCCCAGGTCAGCATACATTTGTGGGCCCCGCTGCCATGGATCCCTAAATAATATATGTAAACCACTTTGGTTGTACCACAGAAAAACAATATATCAAATTCATGACCCTTACCCTTATTCCCCCTCTTCTCCCTTTCAATAGATCCCACATGAAGAATATAGTCAGCAGGATGAGCGAGGTCTATTGAAAGGGGGCATCCTTGATAAAGCTTTAGGCAAAGCATGTGTCATGTCAGATAAGAAGTCCCCCAGCTGACACTTAAAAGAAACAAAATCATTCTAGATGAGTATACAGTTTACTTTATAATTAAATTGACAAACACAAGTGTATAAATATATAAGACGACACATACCCCTGATATTCAAAACCATTTAATCGGACAGGAATGGCACCTCACAGCCTCACTTTTGTTTTCCTTTCCTAATAATACCTAACATTCTATTTGCATAGCCGTCGCAGGACACTGAGCAGAGCATTTCAATATATCAACAACGACAACGCCGAGATCCCTTTCTTGGTCAGTGACTCCTAACGTGGAACCTTGCATTACGTAGCTATAGTTCGGGTTCCTGTTTTCCACATGCATCACTTTGCACTTGCTCACATTAAACGTCATCTGCTATTTAGACTCCTAGTTTCCCAGTCTCGTAAGGTCCTCTTGTAATTTTTCACAATCCTCTTGCGACTTAACAACTTTGAATAACTTTGTGTCATCAGCAAATTTAATTACCTCACTAGTTACTCCCATCTCTAAATCATTTATAAATATGTTAAAAAGCAACGATCCCAGCACAGACCCCTGAGGAACCCCACTATCTACCATTCTCCATTGAGAATACTGACCATTTAATCCTACTCTGTTTTCTATCCTTTAACCAGTTTTTAATCCACAATAGGACACCCTCCTATCCCATGACTCTCCAATTTTTTCTGAAGTCTTTCATGAGGTACTTTGTCAAATGCCTTTTGAAAATCCAGATACACAATATCAACCTGCTCGCCTTTATCCATATGTTTGTTCACCCTTCAAAGAAATGTAATAGATTGATGAGGCAAGGTTTCCTTTCACTAAATCCATGCTGGCTTTGTCTCATTAATCCATGCTTTTGAATATGCTCTGTAATTTTGTTCTTTATAATAGTCTCTACCATTTTGCCCTGCACTGTCATCAGGCTCACCGGTCTATAATTTCCCGGATCCCCTCTGGAACCTTTTTAAAATATCGGCGTTACATGGGCTACCCTCCAATCTTCCGATACCACGCTCGATTTTAAAGATAATTTACATATTACTAACAGTAGTTCCACCAGTTCATTTTTCAATTCTATCAGTACTCTGGGATGAATACTATCCGGTCCAGGAGATTTGCTACTCTTCAGTTTGTCAAATTGCCCCATTACATCCTCAAGGTTTAAAGAGATTTTATTCAGTTTCTCCGACTTGTCACCTTCGAATACCATTTCTGGCACCGGTATCACTCCCAAATCTTTCTCAGTGAAGACCGAAGCCAAGAATTCATTTAATCTCTCCATTATGGCTTTGTCTTCCCTGATCGCCCCTTTTACCCCCTTGGTCATCTAGCGGTCTAAATGATTCTTTTGCAGGAATTAGAATATTCAGTCATTCAAATGGGCATGCTCCTCTTTTCCTTTTTCCTCCAGTATCTACATGGAATAAAGGCATTCTGACAGACTCATTTGTGGATCAAATTCTATAGACTAAGGAACTGAGGGGCCATTTTACTAAGCTGTGTTAGGTGCCAAAATGGCCTAACACAGGATGTGCAAAAGCATTCTGCAATACTTTTACTATGTGCCTGTGCTAATTGTGTGCTAAATATTTTTTTGTATTTTTTTGAGAGGGTCATGTCAGGGCAGAGAGTGGGTGTTCCTGCACTAACCAATTAGCGTATCTACATAACAGCACATTAACTGGTTAGCACATGACTAGTGCAGGAGTCCATACCGACTACCAAATAGGTGCTGGCAAGTGCTGCCATGTTGACAGTGCACTAATGTTGCTAGAAATGAAAATAAGAGAAAAAAAAGGCATTTTACAGCTGCGGTGGGAAAGACCAGTGTAAAAGTCCCCTAAGCTGTTTCCCCATAGTCAGAATCAGAAAAAAGCCCTAGTGAATCAGATATGAAAAGCCTGAATAACCTCTCTCCTAGCATACTGTCTAATGCATGTTAACATTTAATCACAAAAAGTACACTGCATACCAGATGTGTCATTAGCTGTTTCTTTTAAAAAATTAAAAAAAAATAAAAAAGGAAAGCGAAATAAAATCACCCAGCATGTGAATACTGTGGAATAAGTCAATACTAACAGATGGTGTTTATTTTGTCACTGCCTGTGTTAAAAAAATTACCACCTCTTCTCACTGAATCATTTTCTTTAAGGTGGAAGTTGTGTGCATGAGCTGCTGCAGAGCCCCCAGGATTTACTCAGCCATCCCACAGTTCCTTAAAAGGTGAGTGCTTGTTTTACTGGCTTTCGGTTTTCAAGGACACTGTGTAACAGGCCAGGGGACAGGACTTCTAAAAATCTGACACTCTGGAGCATGGTGTCAGTAGCTCTGCCTTGCAACCTGCAATATCTTTTTCCTCTGTGAGCAGTGTCTATTCAATGCAACACCTATGCATTTGAAGAAAGATTACAAATTCCAAGACAAAAATGTTTTCTCTGTACTGCTTACACTAGCGCAAACAGTATACGCCTTTCCTCTGCCATTCAATCTACAATAAGTTTCTTCACAATATCCTCCCTTTCTGAAGAAATGCTGTTTTTTTTAAATCAAATGCTGTTATACTCTGTTGTTTCCTAGTGATTTATTTCAGAGGAAATAAAACATATGCTAAATCGGTACTGGCTGTTCTACAAATCAGTGGTAAAACATGTGTGCATGCGCTTACACACACACACACACACACACACACACACACACACACACACACACCCTGCTACTGCTTACTGTCCATTTAGGTCAGACTGCATGGAAGACGAGAGTAGGCACTGACTCCTAATTATGGGACCCTTTAAGCACTTACCCCTAATTGTATGAAAGTCGCCAAAAATTGTGCACAATTTAATTAAATGAGCCCATTAGTGTCAATAATTAGACTTTTTAACAAGCAATTATTGATGCTCATCAACATGCACGTGTGCAAATTTAGAAGCGTGATCTGCACCTACATTTTTGCAAGTGTCCCAGGAAAGGAGGCACGAAAATAAGAGAGTCATGAGAGGCTCGGAGTGGAGCATGGGCATGGATTCCAGTTACGTGCACAATTATAGAATAAGGGGGTTCCATGCATAAGTTTAGGTGGGGGCATTTGCACCACATTTCCGTTGGTGCAAATGGACGTGCCTAATTTTACGAACGACCCCTGTGCTTAAAATGCAATTCTATAAACCGTGTCTAACTTTAGGCGTGGCTTATAGAATTGGGCTTAAAGGGTGAATTTCATAAAATCGCACCTAAACAAATTGGCATGGAAAAAATGCTTAAGCCCTATTCTTTAAGTTGTGCCTGAAGTTAGATGTGGTTTATAGAATAGCGCTTATGCGCATGGGTCACGTATAAATTTAGGCATGTACATGTTGATTAATTTCAATTAGCACCAATAATTGCATGTTAAAAAGCTAATTATTAGCAGTAATTCAATTAAACTACGGGCACAATTTTTGGCAGCTTTTATAGAATTAGAGGTATTTCTTTTGCGCAAATTTTATAGGTGTGATGTATAGAAGTCACCCCTTAACATGTAGTTAACACTGGGAAACAGGGTACCACGTGACTGCATTATGGGGTTTTGCAATAGTTTGGCTGTTACGTTGTGTTACACCGCATATTACTGCTTTTTTCCTGTCATGGGGTGTGATATGGATGGAGAGCGGGTGTGGCAGCTTTAGCCAGTTAGCACATTATACTTACCACACACTAAGTGGCTAAGGTGGGACCCACTTAGGGCTAGGTTTATTAAGCAGTGTTATGGGCGCGTTAGCATTTTTAACGCGCAGAAATGGTTTACACGCGTTAAACGCTAATGCGCCCATAGAAATGTATATGCACATTAGCATTTAACATGCCTTAAATTTACAAGCGCGTTAAAAACACTAATGCACCCTAGTAAAACATACCCCTTAGTGTCTTCTAAAAAGGAGGCATTTAGTGCACCTTGTGCTAATTGCCACTTTAATGTGAGGGCCAGCATTAGAAAATACTGGTTTTGCACCCACTGGTTGCTAGCAGCTACTGCAGCATATAATCCCGCATTAAGCTGCAGAAGCTATAAATTTTACTGCAGTTTTGTAATGTTTAAATATCCCTTTAAATAAATAAAGAAGGATTGTCCTAATGATTGAAAGTGACTAGCATTTTATTTTAATATGCCTTGTGTTTATTCTTCTGGGTTATTTTTGTGACACGTTAAATAAACAACATATTACCCAGCAGGAAAACAAATTATTTTCTGTCTGTATCTACTAAAAATATTGATAGGGCAAACTTGCATACATCTGACCCAAGTTTAAGGGCTCTGTTTTTAAAATAGTTTTTTCCAAACTTTTCATATTTCCCGGACAGCAGCAATGCTACACAAGCCACATGTATGGTTTTGAGGAGATTGTTTTGCATAGAATTTGAACAGGTTACTACCAATTACATATGTACTGGTACAGAATTTATACATGAACAACTATACGTACCAGAATAAAGGAACTATGCATGAACTCACATTAGCAGTACGAGGTATGTCTACTAAAGAGTGCCAGGAAATGGTCTTGGTGCATACTAACATGAGACTTTTCTGCACGCTAAGTCCATTTCCTGCATGACTAGGAAATAGGGCATTTTCAAGTGTTTCTTTTTCAGGTCGCGGGCTAATGGGAACATTTACCACCTCCTATTTATGAAATAAGGGCAGCTGTGTTATGGATACGCTAACCAGTTAGCAAACACAAATGTTGACACACTAGCTGAGTAGCACGTCCAAGCCCGTTCTCCACCTTTGACGTGCCCCCTCCAAAAACTATATACTCAAATATAAATAATGCACACTTAGTGCATGCAAAAAGATTACTTACGCAAATGCTTTAATGCGCTTTGTGATAATCATTTTCACTTGTGCTAAGGCTAGATTCTATATAATGCACCAAGAATATCAGTGCCGAAAAAAGTGTTATTCTATAAGCTGTGCTTAAAGTTAGGCAGGTTTACTACCAGGAACCGTGCCTAACTTTAGGCACACATCCCAGTTATTCTATAAGAATACGCGTAAAGTTTAGGAATGCCCCCCATTACACCCATGACCTGCCCATTTCCGTGCCCCCGTTTTTAGATCATGCCTAAAATTTACACACAAAGTTCAATTAAATCTAATTAGTGCCAATGATTGCTTATGAAAAAGCCAATTATCATGGAGGCAGTTCACTTCAAGTGGTCACCCCCAGCAAAAGCTAAAGACAAGATGCGGCAGTAGAAAAGAAAGCAATGAAAACAACAATCTTAGCTAATCACTTCTTACCAACACAGCAGGAAGTGAGACTGAACAAAAAACTAAACAGAAGATAAAAATTCCACTGAAATGTAGATGGAAAGCGATGACCACAAATGCTCACAGTCTAAGCAATTAAGTTCTTGACCTGCAAGCCCTGATGTTAGAGGCAGACTTAGATGTTGTTGCAGTCACGGAGACATGGCTCAATGGTTCCCATGAATGGGATGCAAACGTACCAGGCTATAATCTATTTAGGAAGGATAGAGATGATCATAAAGGTGGAGGAGTAGCTCTGTATGTGAGAAATGATATCGCAGCGACTGAAATGACAGGGGCCTGGGGAAAGGAAGAAGTGATACGGATCACCTTAAAAAAGAGATGATAGAACCTTTGTCCACATGGGTTTTGTCTACAGACCTCCAACACAATTGGAGGAACTAGATAAAGATCCGATCACAGTTATTCAAAAGTTGGGAAAGAAGAGAGGTACTGTTGCTGGGAGATTTCAATCTGCTGGATGTAGATTGGAAGGTTCCATCTGCGAAATCGGAAAGAAGTAGAGAGATCGTGGATGCTTTTCAAAGTGCTGTGCTCAGACAAATGGTGACTGAACCCGCGAGAGAGGGAGCAACACTGGATCTGGTGCTCACAAATGGGGATAGTGTGTCAAATGTCCGAGTGGGTGCCCACTTGGGCAGCAGTGACCATCAAACAGTTTGGTTTGATATAACAGCTGAAGTGGGCGGCGACCACTCAAAACTCAAAGTCCTGGATTCCAAGCATGCTGACTTTAGTAAAATGGGGTAATACCTGAGGAAGGAGCTGATGGGCTGGGAGGACATATGAGAAGTGGAAGGGCAGTGGTCCAGGCTGAAAGAAGCTATAAATATGGCCACAAACCTTTATGTAAGGAGAGTAAATAAAAGCAAGAGAAAAAGGAAACAGATATGGTTCTCCAAACAAGTGGCTGAGAAAATAAAGAGTTGGCATTTATGAAATACAAAGATTAAGACAAGATTCAATCTGCACAGACATCACATGAAAATAGCCAGTGCCAGTCAAGCCCCCACCCCTGTGGGCCAACACTTTACAAGACCAGAACACTGCACCAGTGATTTCACAGTAAGAATACTGAAAGGTAATTTTAAAACAATACAGGAATGTAAGACCTTTGACATAAGAATGATTGAATATTTTAACACCCAACAGACAGGACTTAACAAGGATCTGGGTTTTCTAACCCATTATAATCCATAAAGTTGTATTTCTCTGTTTATTTCTCTGTTTATTACCCTCCTCTCACCTACCAACACCCATCCTGTTAGAATATCAATGAAATGCTTTGATGTCCCCATGCATACTCCCACCCTCCCACTCTGTCAGACTGTTAAAGTAATGCTTTGATGTTTCTCTTATATATACTATCTGCTACCACATTTGCTTATTTATGATCTGACGAAGAAGGGCAACCTTCGAAAGCTAATCAAGAAATGTATTAAGTTATGTCCAATAAAAAAGGTATCACCTTATTTTCTTTTCCATGCTTTATTTTGTTTGATTTCTATTGATAACCTTTAAGAGTGGACTAACACTGCTACCACACCTCTCTACTTATGAAATACAAAAAAACCCAAAAGGAACACGGAGAGGAATACCAGATGAAACTGAAAGAAACCAAAAAAGAGATATGTCTAGCGAAAGAGCAAGCAGAAGAACAAATGGCTAGAAATGTAAGGAGGGGCGACAAAAATTTCTTCAGGTATATTAGTAAAAGGAGGAAGACTGAAAGATTCTGCGAACCTCTATGTAGATAATGATAAAGAAAAAGCAAATTTACTAAACAGATATTTTTGTTCTATTTTCACAGAAGAAAATCCTGGAGAAGGACCACGATTGACTGGCAAAAATACATATGAGAATGGAATGGATATAGCACCGTTCACAGAAGAGAGTGTGTATGAACAATTTGAAAATCTAAAGGTGGACAAAGCCATGGGACCGGACGGGATCCACCCCAGGATATTGAGGGAGCTCAGAGAGGTTCTGGCGGGTCCTTTTAAAGATTTGTCTAATAAATCCTTGGAGACGGGAGAGGTTCCGTGGGATTGGAGAAGAGTGGATGTGGTCCCTCTTCACAAAAGTGGTGATAGGTAAGAAGATGGAAACTGCAGGCCGGTAAGCCTCATTTCGGTTATTGGAAAAGTAACGGAAGCGATGCTAAAGGAAAGGATAGTGAATTTCCTGGAAGTCAATAAGTTGCAAGATCCGAGAGACAACATGGTTTTACCAAAGGTAAATCGTGCCAAAAGAATCTCATTGAATTCTTTGACTGGGTGAGTGGAGAGCTGAATCATGGACGTGCTATAGATGTAATCTACTTAGGTTTCAGCAAAGCTTTTGACACGGTTCCCCACAGGAAGCTCTTGAATAAACTTGACAGGCTGAAGATAAGACCCAATGTGGTGAACTGGATTAGGAACTGGTTGACGGACAGGCGCAAGAGGGTGGTAGTTAATGGAATTCGCTCGGATGAGGGAAAGGTGAGTAGTGGAGTGCCTCAGGGATTGGTGCTGAGCCCGATTCTGTTCAATATATTTGTGAGTGACATTGCCGGATGGTTAGAAAGTAAAGTTTGCCTTTTTGCGGATGATATCAAGATTTGTAACAGAGTGGAGGAAGTGGAAAACATGAAAAAGGATCTGCAGAAGGTTTGACAATTAAAATTCAATGCAAAGACATAGTGATGCACTTAGGGAGTAGAAATCCACGGGAAACGTATGTGTTAGGTGGTGAGAGTCTGATATGTACAGACGGGGAGAGGGATCTTGGGGTGATAGTATCTGAGGATCTGAAGGCAACAAAATGATGTACAAGGCGGTGGCTGTAGCTAGAAGACTGCTAGGCTGTATAGAGAGAGGTGTGACCAGCAGAAGAAAGGAGGTGTTGTTGATGCCCCTGTACAAGTCGTCGGTGAGGCCCCACCTGGAGTATTGTGTTCAGTTTTGGAGGCCGTTATCTTGCTAAGGATGTAAAAAGAATTGAAGTGGTGCACAGAAAAGCTACAAGAATAGTATGGGATTTGCATTACAGGATGTGTGAGGAGACACTTGATGACCTGAACATGTATACCCTGGAGGAAAGGAGAAACAGGGGCAATATGATAGACGTTCAAATATTTGAAATGTATTAATCCGCAAACAAACCTTTTCTGGAGACGGGAAAGCGGTAGAACTAGAGGACATAAATGAGATTGAAGGGGGGCAAACTCAAGAAAAATGTCAGGTAGTATTTTTTCATGGAGAGAATGGTGGATACTTGGAATTTACTCATGCGGGAGGTGGTGGAGATGAAATGGTAACGGAATTCAAAAATGCGTGGGATAAACAGAAGGAATGGATCCTCACAAGCTTGTGGTGGAAGGCGGGGCTAGTGCTGGGCAGACTTCTATGGTCTGTGCCCTGAAAATGGCAGATACAAATCAACGTCAGGTATACACATAAAGTAGCACATATGAGTTTATCTTGTTGGGCAGACTGGATGGACTGTGGATGGACTGTACAGGTCTTTCTCTGCCATCATCTACTATGTTAATATCAAGCTTATTTTTGAAACAGAAGGGCGCCCTTCTTCTGACACAAATCGGGACATGGGCATCCTTCTCTCAGAATCGCCCAAATCGGCATAATCGAAAGCCGATTTTGGGTTTACTCAACTGCGTTCCATTGGGGGCATGTCGGCACCGTAGCGAAGGCGGGACTGGGGCGTGATTAAGAGATGGGCGTCCTCAGCCGATAATGGAAAAAAGAAGTGTGTCCCTGACGAGCACGTGGCTGACTTTACTTGGTCCATTTTTTCTTGCAACCAAGCCATGAAAAGGTGTCCGAACTGACCAGATGACCACTGGAGGGAATCAAGGATGACCTCCCCTTACTCCCCCAGTGGTCACCAACCCCCTCCCACCCTAAAATAAAATTTAAAAATATTTTTTGCCAGCCTCTATGCCAGCCTCAAATGTCATACCCAGCTCCATGACAGCAGTCTGCAGGTCCCTGGAGCAGTTTTAGTGGGTGCAGTGCACTTCAGCCAGGCAGACCCAGGCCCATTCCCCCCTACCTGTTACACTTGTGGTGGTAAATGTGAGCCCTCCAAAACCCACCCGAAACCCACTGTACCCACATGTAGGTGTCCCCTTCACCCCTTAGGGCTATGGCAGAGGTGTACAGTTGTGGGTAGTGGGTTTTCGAGGGCTCAGCACCCAAGGTAAGGGAGCTATGCACCTGGGAGCAATTTGTGATGTCCACTGCAGTGCCCCCTAGGGTGCCCGGTTGGTGTCCTGGCATGTGAGAGGGGACCAGTGCACTACTAATGCTGGCTCCATCCAAGACCAAAGGGCTTGGATTTGGTCATTTTTGAGATGGGTGTCCTCATTTTCCATTATGGCTGAAAACCGGGGACGACCATCTCTAAGGTCGACCTAAATGTTAAGATTTGGGCGTCCCCGACCGTATTATCAAAACAAAAGATGGACGCCCATCTTATTTCGATAATACGGGTTTCCCTGCCCCTTCGCGAGGCTGTCCTGCGAGGATGCCCTCATGAAAACTTGGGCGCCCCATTCGATTATGCCCCTCCACGTATTGTTGCTAATTAACTTGTTATTCAACCAAATTGCACGCAGATTGGGTGCACATCTAAAAGTGTGCATTAGGATTTAACAACCTTGTACTACACATACACCTATGTCATAAAGATTTTTAATGGCTGGTGAAAGTGGGTGGACACACAATGTGCATAACAGTATTCTGTGAGTTGCACGCATTGCTTGGCAACATGAACATGCTCCACCCACATGTATACACTGTGAGCAATTTAGATGCCTAGAACTTATGCACATAACTGCCAATTATTGGTGCCAATATTCTATACATTAGGCACGGGCTTATAGAATTGACCATTTACATAACTTAAGGTAAATAGCACTATTTTTTAGCCCCAGAAATATGAGGCTTAACTGCTGAATTTCTCTCTAAACAGTTCCTCCTCTCTTAATGGCCATTTTAACTAAGCTGTGCTAAAAAGTGGTCAATGCTATGACTAGTGTGGGGCTTTCCTGTAATCTGAGGCCACTTTTAGCTCATCTGTGAAAGAGCTGCATTTCCCATTTTCTCTATTAATGGCCACACACTAATTCCCACGGTAGTTTTGGGTAAATGGCTTTTTTTTTATTGCTGAGGGCATGTCTGGGGCATAGAGTGGGCGTTTCAGCATTAATCAGTTAGTGCGTTGGTGTTACTGCGTGCTAACTGATTAGTGCAGGATTAGCATGTGAGCCCTTACTGCCTAGAAAATAGGTGTCGGTAAGTGCTCACCGCGGTCTAATGGGGAAATTAGTGTGTGGTGCATGTGACATATTCCAAACACTATAATGAAAATAAAATGATCTTTTCTACCTTTGTTGTCTGGTGACTTTGTTTTTCTGATCATGCTGGCCAGGTATCCGATTCTGCTGCTATCTGTCCTCTTAACTCCGTTTCCAGGGCTTCCTTTCCATTTATTTCTTTACTTTCTGCCTTTCTTCTTCATTTCTTGTCCTCGCTCTCCTGCCCCCCCCTCCAGCCATCCATACCCACCCATTGATTCTCTCCTCTCCCCTGCCCCCCCTCCAGCCATCCACACCCACCCACCCATTGATTCTCTCCTCTCCTCTCTGTTCCCGGGCAGATTTTCTAACAGGAGCTGCTCATCCAATCAGAGAGCTCTATTTGAATGCAGATTAACATACAGACAGTCTAATGGGAATTTTTAGTCAAAAACACTAGCTAAACCCTTCGTTTTTGGATCAAAGTTCACATTTTTGATCAGAGCCATGCCCTAACATTAAGGCTGTAAACATTTCCAACAATTTTTACCCATAAATATGCAAATGAGAACCTCCCAAAAACAGACTAATTTGCATATGGCTTGAGCAAATTTGAGTACATAGCATACCAATCCCACTTCCTAGCACCTAAATTCTGCAATTAGATTTAATGCAAATACTTTTAAAACTTATTTTTAGCACTTTTAAAATTTCAGGGGTCAGTGCAAGTCTCTTTGGTGTGAACTGCTCATGTGCAGGAATTCATGATCCTAGTTAAATATCTCCCTGGCAACCCAGGACATCTCCAGCCAACCCCCCTGCTCTGCTCTCCCAGCAGTAAGATAATCAAATTACAACTGATTATACACAAGGCTAGAGAGCTTTCACTGAAGCTGCTGCTATTTAAACCCCCCCAGAGCAGCAGGACTGGCAGGAGAACTACTACTAATACTATTTAGCATTTCTATAGAAACAGCTGATCCATCCTGCTGTGGCTGGGGAGGCATAGCCTCCCCAAGCCTTTTATACCGGGTGCCTATGCGTGAGCCCTTACCACCACCTATTTACTAGGCAGTAAGAGCTCCAGCGCAAACCCTGTGCTAATTGAGCAGCATGCGGCGATTTGTGCTACCCAATTAGTGCAGGACACGCCTACTCTCTGCCGCCAAAGACACCCCTGTGCTAAAAAATAAAACCTATTTTTTTAGCATATGGGTAGCATGCGCCAATTCCTACACTACTGAAAGACACCTGAGCGCATCCCACAGTAGTGCCTTTTTAACCTGCGGTAAGCATGTGTTAGTGCTTACTGCAGCTTTGTAAAAAGGCCCCTTAACCTAACCATTACATAATTGGTTCTGGACACTTAAGAAGCTCCCCAAAATCACGAACATATAAAATTCTCACATACATTTATTAACCAGAAAAAGTCTGGACCTAAATGTATAATAAGCAGTTTTACAATGAGATGAAGGGCAATTATTTTATAATGATGATTTCTGTTAAATGGACAGGCACCCCCATAAAATGTAAATTGAAGAAAAGGGTTAAAAGGAAAAGTTTACCTTTTTGCAGACAATACGAAGGTAGCCAATAGAGTGGATATCACAGGGGGAGTAAAAGCCATGAGAAGAGATCTCCAAAAATAAGAATGATGAAATGTCTAATGCCAAGAAGTGCAGAGTGATGCACTTGGGGTACAAATATGAGGGGAAAGATTAATAAGCTCAGCTCAGGAGAGGGACCTAGGGGTGATGGTGTCGGAGGATCTCAAGGTGAGAAAACAATGTGAGAAGGCGATGACTGCGGCCAGGAGGATGCTAGACTGTATAGAGAGGGGTATAACCAGTAGGTGTTGATGCCCCTGTACAAGTCATTGGTGAGGCCACACTTGGAGTACTGTGTTCAGTTTTGGAGGCCGTATCTTGCTAAGGATGTAAAAAGGCTGGAAGCAATTCAAAGAAAAGAGACGGAAATGAGATGGGGTTTGCTTAGCAAGACGTATGAGGAGAGACTTGATGACCTGAACATGTATACCCTGGAGGAAAGGAGAACCAGGGGTGATATGATACAGCCGTTAAAATGTTTCAAAAGGTATTAATCTACAAACAAACCTTTTCCGGAGATGGAAAGGTAGTAGAACTAGAGGACAGGAATTGAGGTTGCAGGGGGGCCGACTCAGGAATAATGTCAGGAAGTATTTTTTTCACTGAGAGGGTGATAAATACCTGAAATGCACTCCCATGGGAAGTGGTGGAGATGAAACAGTAATGGAATTAAAAATGTGGGGATAAACACAAGAAATCCTGTTTAGAAGGAATGGAGCCAAAGAAGCTTAGCGGTGAATAGGTGGCAACACCGGTAATTGGAAAGAAAAGCCAGTGCTGGTCAGACTTCTACAGTCTGTGCCCTGATTGTGCCTGGACAGATTCAGCTTCAGAAGTTGGAGAACAAGGCCAGTACTAGGCAGGACTTCTCTGTCATGCCCTGATCATGGCTGAATAGTTTTGGATTGGTTGGAGCGAGATTTTCAGGTGCTTCGATGACTTCTATGGTCTATGTCCTGAAAATGGCAAGGACAAATCAAGTTCCGGTATACATATGAAGTGTCACATCATCTAAGTTTATCTTGTTGGGCGGACTGGATGGACCATACCTGCCATTATCTACTCTGTTACTATGTTAGGTGCAAAGGCATAAGTTTAATGCACTTTTAATGCTCTCTTCACATAAGCTTTTCTTGTCAGAACAGGGTCCCTTGGATCTTTCAGCTGGATAGGAGATGCAAATGCTCCTTTTTTTCTGAAAGAGGAATAAAACTCCAGACCTATTCTCTAATGATTCACATTTGCACTACTTGCTTGTCCATCCTGCAAGCCAATGAAGTATCTGATTGTGCATGGAGAAAGCTTAACTTTCCATTACCTGGAGGAGTAGCAGATGCAGCTTGCTTCTCTTTGCAAATGGAAGCAAAACTAGTTCATACATGTGGCAACATGTCTTTTCAGAGTATAGTCAGTTGTGACATTTATAAACCCACTATTAGAAACAGAAGGCTGTCGGCTCGAGACTCACAGTATGACGAGTTCTGACAGAGTTGGCACGGGCAGAGTAATGCAGTACTCAGAGGGTTGCTGCCTTTTGGAGATGCCGTCTTCCAGATGAGACTTTAAACCAGGATCCCATCTGTCTCTTTCTGGCAATGTTTAGGAAGAACTTAAAGACCCCTGTGACAATTCTTTTCTGGAACAAATGTTGATGAAACAGGGTTTTGCTGTTGTCACAATTTCATTCTCGAGTGGATACTATACTAGATTAAGCAACAAGAATGCAAATGCCTATAAAAGCTTACTGACTGGGTTTGCTCATGTGAATCTCTCATTTCATAAGAGCTTGAGGATTAACACTCAGCCACCATGCTAAAAAATGAACTTGCTAGAACTACAAGAGAAGCAGTAATAGATATGGTGTACGGTAAAGAAAGTCAAACTTTAGAGAATAGAATGATATCCTAAGGACACATATTCAGTCAGAAAACAAGAATAATTTGAGATCTTATTTATTTAAAACATGTTTAACCAGCCAATCTATACTATGTTCTAGGCAGGTTACAACAAACGTTAACATTCAAAATATAATAAAATGAGTGCATACAATAAACAAAGGAAAAACAAGCACAAGACAAGAAGATTATACATTATCAAATTATGAGGTAAAAAGAAAAGCCTTCAATTGTTTTCGAAAACTCACAATGTTTGGGATTTCCTGAAGAACCAAAGGCAGGCGATTAATCATTCTACGATTCTTCTGTTTGATGCACACTGGTACCTGCCTCTCCCCAAAAGTCATTCCCAGATTATTCATATTTCTGAGCTCAAAATGTGAGATTTTTTTCCTAAATCTTAAGTGTCAAATTCTAGACCACCATTTATTTTGCCCTTAGAAAAGGCGGTATATCAAGTTTTAACAAACATAAAACCTTTTTCTGTATTACACCTCAAGTTTTCACACCATCCAATGTATCCATTCCATTACCGGGCAAATACATGTGCCGTGGAGAGGAGATAGGACATTTAATTACTTGAAAGGTATTAATATACAAATAACCTCTTCCAGAAATGTGGAGACGGTAGAACTAGAGGGTATCAACGGAATTTGCAATGCGGTGGGGAAGTCAAAACAGTGAAGGAATTTAAAAAATATGTGGGATAAACACAAGGGTTGTCTAAATAGAAGAAGGATAGAAACAAAATACAGCTGTTGAGGTATTATAGAAACAAGAGAGCAGAAAAGGGCCACATAGCCCATCCAGTTTGCCCATCAATTATGCTGGACAAGAGTATCTAACCCCTGTAAGCACAAAAGCCCCAGAGGGCTTATAATCTATGGGACCCTTTGCTAAACTGCATTACGATGTTAACGCATAGTTTTGAACTCGGTAACAGTGAATGCTGGGACCTGTTAATCAAAGCGGTGTGGTAGAAAGCCCATTAGTGAGTAGCAGGTCATACGTTAATGGCATTTTTTGTGAGATGGCGCATGGGTGGAGAAGGAGTGTTTTACCCCTAATTGCACATGCATTTTTCTTTAAATAACAAGCTAATTAGTGACAATTGGCTTTTTTTAACATAATTATTGGTAATAATTAATTTAATTGAACTTTACGCATGTAAATGTAGGCGCGGAATCCAGGCGTGTAGAGTGGAATGGTCATGGGTAGAATGGGGGCATTCCTAAAATCAACACGCATTGTTATAAATAATGGGGATATGCACCTAATGTGTAATGGGCACGCACCAAGTGACATTTGACGCACGCAGGTAATTACCGCCCAGTTACCGCATGAGTCTTTACTACTAGGTCAATGGGCTGGTGGTAAGGTCTCAGACCCAAATGGATGTGTGGCAATTTTCATTTGCCGCACGTCCATTGTCATCCATTTACAAAACTCGCGCCTACAATACCGCAAGCCATTTTTTATCATGCCTTTGTAAAAGGGCCCTTAGTGAGTTGTACTCATAAATTCTAATTTTTGCCAATTAGTGTTCATTATTGCTTAAGTGTGTATCGGTTGCTGATTAGCTTAAGCCAATTAAGTTACACGCATTGTTAGTAGAATATGCCGGATTATTTCACTGGGGATCTCTGGCGTGTCTATTGTAGAATCCAGCATTAATGGTCCTCAGATATCTGCTCATGGGTTCCTTAATCTTGACTAGACCTGAGCTTTTTAACATTCGTTCTCTATTTTTCCAGTTAGTATGAATGGTATTTCTCGTTTGACACCCCCTCCCATCCCACCTTAACACATAACATAATTGTGAACTTGCACTCCTCACCAACCTGAGAGAAAATAATAAGAAAATTAAATTGCCTGTACCAGCCCAATAGTCAACTAGGCAAGATACTATTTCTTCTATTCAAAGTCCAACATTCACTTTCTATGCATGAATGCAAGAAAAAAATCTCTTAGGAACATGAGAGCTTTCATTGTAATGTATTGCCATTTTATGTAACATTTTTCCTGGAAATGTAGAATCAGGTTTACATTCAGAATCATTCTAATCAAAGTCATTCTGATAAAGTTTAACTAGAGCTAGACAAATGTCTTAGAAATAATAACTGGAAAAAAACCGACTGGTTTCAAATATCAATGCTTAGTAAAAATTCTACAAAACAGCTTGAGAAATTGTTTTTCTAAACCTGCAAGGGGCTTCTGTGGTTCACTCAGCCTTTTCTAAACATGTTTTATTCCACTTAAGCAGCAAACTTATTCAGCTTTCAAGACTGATTCATTTAAATTGTGGCAGAACATTCACATTCCATGTCCTTAATATGAATGAGGCCAATTAATTATTACAAATCTAAATGGAATTTAAAAAAGATGGCAGACATTTCAAGAGCCATTGCTTTTATAGTGGTTGAGCACAGCCTTTTAATAAAATTCATCTAATACCAGGTATTTGCACATATGACAGCTCAGATTTACAGCTTCCATTGTTTTCCTATTACAGCACAGATTCAAAGAATAACATTTCATTTTAGTGGTGTTTTTTTTAATTATTAATGTAAATATCTATTCAAGTACAGAATGAGTTTTTGGACAAACATTTGACTACAGGGACTCTCCAAATCGCAATACACAGATTGGTGAAAGTTTGAATGGACTAGTGCTCAAGAGATTCCTACACTCAAATTTAACACCTACCAGTTTTATAAAACTTTCACTGAAAATGCACACTATTGTGTTTGATCTTTTTATCCACTTTCATTCAGGCTACTTAACCTTTTGAGTTCTCTATAGGGAACCCAAAAAGAGGTGGAAAGAACCAGGAACTCCTGTTAGAGTTACGGCCCAAGAAAGTTTAAAAAGGAGCATCCTGTATTATGTCTCCCTTGACACAGAGAAGGCCTTTTGACCGGGTAGTTTGGAAATATTGTTTTGGCGTTCTGTGCAATTTGGTTTCCCTGCATCCTTTATACATATGCTGCAGTTGCTATACTCTCTACCCTCGGCGCGTATACTAGCAAAGGGAGAATTACCAGGCAGGGCTGTCCTATTTCACCCTGTATTCAATCTGGCCCTCGAGCCTCTTCTAGTGGCAATCCGTAACTCAAAGGACATTGCTGGCATTTCTTTGGGTAAGGAGGAGTTTAAACTCTCTGCATATGCAGACGATTTTCTGCTTTACTTCACCAATCCTCAATCATCTTTGGAAGCCTTCATTAGCCTAATTTCTAGATTTTCAAAGATTTCAGGTTATAAAATAAATCGGGATAAAACAGAATTGATGCCTCTGAATGATGTTTGCACTCCTTTCTCCATTCAAGGATTGCCTCTCAAATGGGTGCCCTCCTCTCTTAAATACCTTGGAGTTCTCTTTGACAGGGATCTTGTTACCACTATTAAACTTAACTCTGACAAAATACTTGCGCAAGTTGATTCCTCTCTAGCTGCATGGTCTCCATTAAACCCCACTTGGTGGGGAAGGTTAGATACCATCAAGATGATGATAGTCGCTAAAATTACATTTATTATGAGTATGATTCCCCTTCTTTTCCCTCTTTCCTTTTGTAGATGGCTGGAAAAACTGCTCTCAAATTTCTTGTGGAACCACAAGGTACCCAGAATTTCCCTAAGTAAGCTAAAGCTACCGAAAAGACGTGGTGGAGTTAAATTTCCTGACCTTCTGCTGTATCACAAAGCTTTCATTATGTGCCAAGGCATGGAATGGGTTGCTCTGTTAAATGCTGATCCCCAACCCAGATGGCTAATTTCCAAACAATCCATTATTGATTCGCTTGTGCATTCATATCTAATTGGCATGCGCCTTCCTAAAACATTACCTCTAACCTAATCATCAACACTACCCATAAGTTATTGTTGCTCTTGGACAAATCTTTGAGTATTCCTTGGTCTGCTACATCCTATATGCCCATATGGTATAACCCCAACTTTAGAACTGATAAAAAACAAATCTGTTGGTCTCTGTGGCAATGCATAGGAATCTGGGCCCTGAGAGATCTGATTCATCCGAACAACCAGTCGTGGAAGTCTTTCTCAGATCTGAAAGTGGAATTTTCGCTGCCGGATGCTCAGTTTTATCAGTGGCTACAGATTAGTTCCGTGCTACTAAAAAGTAAGTTGCAAATTCAGCTATTATCTCAAACCCCTGAGCTTATTAATTTCAATTTGAGGCTCCAGCATTCGGGTCATGCCGCTTCTTACATATATAAGCATCTCTTAAGTACGTCCTCTATTAAGTGTACAGGTTTGTGAAAATGTTGGGAGGAAGACATACAACAGCCTATTACAGATAAGCTATGGGAACAATTATGGAACTCCCTCTTTAGATGTTCTAACTCTTTCTCAACGATCCAATCTTTATATTTCTTCATGCATAGAACCTTATGGACGCCACATAGATTACATACTATTTCGGCCTCTAATTTTAACCTAAGCTGGTCTTGTCAATCTCATATAGGCAATATTAAGCACCTTATATTTGACTGTGTGTATATCCAAAATTATTGGAAAGAAATTTGGGCACAGCTGGTAGGCATTTTCCATCTTCCTGGCTCAATAACTTTTCAGTTTGTAATACTAAAAGATCATTACCTTAAAAGCTTATTGATCCCCAATGAATGTATCTTTGTTAACACCATGATATCTTTGGCTCTGAAAGTAATCTTTGCGCACTGGAAGTTTTTACATCAAGTCACTTATCAAGAATGGTGGACCTTGTTGTTTCAAACCTACAAATATGAAACATACCTTGCAAAGAAATTTTCTCGCTTTGCCCCGTATAGGAAAAAATGGCTTCCTCTTGCATCTTAAATGATGTAAAATTATGATTATCAAACTTAGTGCATCTTGTGGCCTATGCATGCTTCATGTTCTGTTGTAAAATAATTTTTTTTCTCATCTCTCTCTCCCTCTCTCCCCTTCCTCCTTCTTAATTTTAATTCTGATACTGTTCTCTCTCATGATTGTGAGCTCCTAGTTCGCCTTGTATTGTAATTTGTTACTTTGTTGTCAAGCCATGAGCCCTTATTTTAATGTTTTATTGAAAAGCAATAAAAGAAATAAACAAGAAAATTATAAATTTATGATATTTAGGGAGGATTTTATCATTGTTGGCTACCAAAAGACATGTTATATATGTCTAACTCGGAGTGATGGCCCTGACATCATCATACTTCCACAGAGGGGCTATTTTCTAAAGAGCTTATCCTAAATTTATAGACTTAAATTTCTGCTAAACTTTTGTATCAAAAGCATTTATTTGGTGCACTTTATTTACCAAATAAAAACACAAAGAGTACCCCCTCCCCAATGCTAACTTACAATACTTGCAGACTTATTTTCGAAAGAGGACACCCATCTTTCGACACAAATCGGAAGATGGGTGTCCTTCTCACAGGGTCGCCCAAATTGGCATAATCGAAAGCCGATTTTGGGCATCCCCAACTGCTTTCCGTCGCATGGATGACCAAAGTTCCTGGGGGCATGTCAGAGGCATAGCGAAGGCGGGACCTGGGTGCGCCTAACACATGGGCGTCCTCGACCCATAGTAGAAAAAAAGGGCGTCCCTGACGAGCATTTGGATGACTTTACCTGGTCCAGATTTTCTTACGACCAAGGCACAAAAAGGTGCCCGAACTGACCAGATAACCACCGGAGGGAATCAGAGATGATCTCCCCTTACTCCCCCAGTGGTCACTAACCCCCTCCCACCCTCAAAAACGAAAAAATATTTTGTGCCAGCCTCTATGCCAGCCTCAAGTGTCATACTCAGGTCCATCGCAGCAGTATACAGGTCCCTGGAACAGTTTTAGTGGGTGCAGTGCACTTCAGGCAGGCTGACCCAGGCCCACCCCCCTACCTGTTACACTTGTGGTGTTAATGTGAGCCCTCCAAAACCCACCACAAACCTACTGTACCCACATGTAGGTGCTCCCCTTCTCCCCTAAGGGCTATGGTAGTGGTGTACAGTTGTGGGTAGTGGGTTTTGGGGGACTCAGCACAAAAAGTAAGGGAGCTATGTACTTGGGAGCTTTTTCTGAAGTCCACTGCAGTGCCCCCTAGGGTGCCCGGTTGGTGTCCTGGCATGTCAGGGAGACCAGTACACTATGAATGCAGGCTCCTCCCACAACCAAAGGGCTTGCATTTGGTCATTTCTGAGATGGGCATCCTTAGTTTCCATTATCGCCGAAAATCAGAAACGACCAAGTCTAAGGAAGACCATCTCTAGGGACGACCTAAATGTCAAAATTTGGGCGTCCCCGACCGTATTATCGAAACAAAAGATGGACACCCATCTTATTTTGATAATATGGGTTTCCCCGCCCCTTCACCGGGATGTCCTGCGAGGACGTCCTCAGGAAAACTTCGGCGCCCCTTTTGATTATGCCCCTCTTGGTGGTCTTGTAGTATAGTCAGGGCAGGAGCAATGCCCCAGTCATGGCAGCCATTTTGATAGCAGAGCCAGGATGGGCAGGAGTAACTGGGGGTCTCTTCTGACCCAACTACACCCTACACCACCAGGGATTATAAGAAAGGCCCAGGGGGGGGGGGGGTATGGGGGGAGGCACTCTGAGGAGTCTGGGAGGAGGGGAAACTCCTGTTTGGGGGGGGGGGAGGGTCAAGAGGGATGCTGATAATGTGCAACTACTCATTCCATTAAACCAGATCTACCCACAGACTTGAGTAAACTGATTGCCTGTCTAACCGCAACTCAGGAATGGGCAAACAACAACAAACTCTGCCTGAACCCAAGCAAAACAAATTTGGACAAATACCAGACTTCAAAATACCTTTTGGGAAGTACAAACTCCCCCTAAAATCACAGGTCAGGAATCTTGAGATAGACTCATCACTCACTCTGATCCCACAAATTCAAACAATCTTTAAAAACTGCCTCTATCACCTGCGACAGCTATGAAATCTCTCTTTATATATGGATGAGTCTGACCACAGTGATCCATGCCATGATAACATAATGGCTAGACTACTCTAGTGTCCTGTACACTGGTCAAACCAAAAAGAGTTTGGATCAGCTCCAACTAATTCAGAATGCTACAGTATGACTAATAGAAGGCTGCAAGCAGCGTGATCACATCACACCCTTCCTGCAAAAACTACACTGGCTACCGGTACATTAATGGGCTAAATTTAAAACTCTATGATTTTCATGGTTCTCAGACAAAATGGGCCAGAGTACTTAATGAATAAGTGAGCCCTTGACACAACTTTCAGATCTCTAAGGACCTCTCAAGGAGCATCACTACATGTACCCTCATCAAAGAAAATGTACAATGTGATTCCCACCAGGGAGCCTTCTCAGGAGTAGCCCCCACACTCTGGAATTTACTCCCAGAGAAGCTATGTCTAACTCGAGACTACCTCTGCTTCAGGAAGCAGGTGAAAGCCTGAGTCTTCTCTAATGTGTCCTGTTCTAATGTGTACTTATTAGATGTTTCATTAGTATTATGCTGACATTGCATTATATCTCTGTTATTTGAATTTCAGTGCTGTTAAATGTGTATATTTTGTATACTGTTTTATGTTAGTCCTAGGTTTTAATTTGCTGTTGTCAAGTTTACCTCATTTATTTTATTTATGTTTATATTTGGTCATTTTTTACTATTGTTATGCTGCACACTGCCTTAGGTAAATCTTTTCATAAAGGTGGTTAATAAATCCCAATAAATAAATAAATATAAAAATAAAACCAAGTTAAAGCACAAATTTTCAGCTTCCAAATACAAGATCATTTTCTGCTGAAATCAAAAACATGGACGAAATGTAGATACTTTTATGGCCAAAACTGAAACTGGGAAGAAAAAGGATTTTGGACTTGTTTCAGCACCTCGAAACCAAAACTGAAATTCAGTGGGCCTGCAATCATAGTAGTCATCCTGTTCCCCTTCCTCCAGCTTCTCTTCCTGGACCAATACTTAGCGCCTTTTGATCACTTTGGCAGATTCTCCCCCTGATCTAGAAAGTTTTCATTTTTTTTTATATCAACGTATATTTGAAATATAGAGTACTTAAACATGGTTGTGAGGTGAAATGTGCATTATTTGATTGAGTGTGATTAATAAAGGTGGATTTGTAGGATTTTGTGGTCTTCTCATACTGTTAATTACTAGCTAGTTCTCATTTTTCTGGTTGTACATAGTAAGATATAGACACCCTCCCTCCTTTTGGCTAGATAGCTCCCGGCTTTTTGGGCACACAAGTTGCTGGTGCAGTATAGAAACCTCATTACTGTTTTTTTTATACAGTTTCCTTTGCCATTTAACGTAGCTGCTTGTTTAATTCAAAGCATGTTTTTATGTGGTGTCTGTTCTGATACTGTAGGCCTGGTGGCCCAGTGCTGTATTCTGGTATTTTCTTTTTTTTCACAGCTGATGATCACTGCTTGTGACTCTCTCTTTTATGTGTTATGCTCTATGAAGTGTCATTTCTTTGTGCTTTACAAGAAGTCCTTTGCATGTAAAGAAATGGCACATGCTTCTTTTCTCTATGCCAAGGTTTGTTAAGTGGTGTGTTATATGGCTGCAAGTCGTCTTATCCTCTGTGCTTCTCACAAGTCGTCTTATCCTCTGTGCCTCTCACTTTTTTTTTTCATGAGTACCCTCCTATTTTTGCATATATATTTATAGGTGTAACTGTTTTCATTATTTTTCTATTTCTTTCATTCTTTTCCTGCCCCCATTTCTACATTTGCCTTCAGGATATGCATGATCTATACTAGTATATCCCTTCTGAAGGTGGAAACTACCACTCAAATTCTATAAATGGCATCTAAACTTAGGCGTACAATTGTGCGCCCAGTTACATGCATAGCATTATTAGTTAATTAGTACTTAATTGGTGATAAGTACCAATGGTACTAATTAACAGTTGTGCATGTAACTGACTTATGTCTCTGTTCTATGAACAGCGCGCCAGACTTCTCTCATGTGCAACTGTGAAGCTGTTAACAGGAGAGTGGAATGGGTATGTCAGGGATGTTCCAACTAACTTTGCGCACTGTGATGAGCAAGGTAGACCTAGAGGGGAAGACACGGGGATAAGGCTCCGGAAAGACAGATATTCATCAGAACAAGTGGGGGACTACAACTCCCAGCTTCCCCAGGGTAGGTCACCTGACTCTTTTAGAGAGGGTAGTCCACAATACAATTCCCAAGATCCTGGGAGGCAGCCACAAGACTCTTTTAAAGGGGTTAAGCCTGACTACAATTCCCAGGTTCCCAAGGATGGGACCCATAACCTTTTCAAGCCAGCTGTTAATAATTATCAGCTGCAGGAGAATAATGGAGAGGGGGAACCGATGGAGTGGATGCCAACAGAAGGGATTTCAGAGCTTCAAAGGGTGGATGTAGGGACTGCAGCAGAGCCTATGGACACCTCTGCCCTAGCCAAGGTAAAGAGTGGGAGTTCTAAGGGACTGTTAGCAACCTTGGTGGGTAATTTGATTCAATATGTGGAGAGAAGCTTAATGGGAGCACCTGAACTTGTTTTGGAATATAACAGAAGCCTGTCCCTGGACTCGTGTCTGGCCATGGGGTGGATACCAGAGGTTCAATTGCTGGTATTTTAAAAGGTGGGGTCCCCTTTCCTCAACCGCTTACTGAGGGGACGGTACAGAAGGCTTGAGTCTGAAGGAGGACAATTGTATTGAATGAATTTTCTTTAAAAGACTGCATTGAATTTGGGAAGAAGCTGGGGAGCTGAGGACTTTGCTGCTGTCAATTGAAAGAGGGTGTTTTTAGCTCCCTGTGATAAACCCAGATTGTAAGCTGGCAGCTTAGGAAAAACTCCACATTTATTAATTGCTATAATTTTTTGAGTTGGTGAAAAATTCTATAGAAAACCCTGGGTGGTGGCATGCTCCTGGACTGGACAGAGGAGAGGGTCATAGGTGGTACAGGGTAGATTGTGGGCATGGTTTTGGTTACGTGCAATTATAGAATAAGTGGGTTCCTTGCATAAATTTAGGCATGGCATTTGCGCCATATTTTCATTGGTGCAAATGGACACGAGTAAATTTATGTGCGACTCCCCCCCCGAGACTTAAGCACTATACTATAAACTTCACCTAACTTTATTCTCAGCTTATAGAATAATGCATAGGCAGTTTTTTCGGTGCCAATATTTTAGGCATGATTTATAGAATTCACTCTCTAAGGAACAGTTGCATTTGCGCACCCAACCACCGCATTTAGTTGCCATCATTTACTCTAGCTATAGACATGGTGTCAGTGGCCACACCCAAAGTTTGGCATGTAACTGCAGGCTTATGCTAGCATTCTATAACAGATTTGGCATCCAACTCTACCCAAGTTTTAGTGACCTATATTGACTTGACCTCTATACGCAGTGTCTCCTTTCTTCTGCCTTTTCATGTTGGCCTTTTCAGTCTTTCCACACCCAACCTCCTAAGTGTGGTGCTAGGTATACTGAGAGAGAGAGAGAGAGAGAGAGAGGTGAAAAGTTGTATCTTCTTCTTTTAAGACATCATTCCCCCCCCCCCCCCCCCCCCCACTCCTGGAACTGAGCAGCTAATTAAGTTTCCTCTGATGCTTTATAATTCTAAATGATAATGGGATAGTTATTAATCTATTGCCCTTATGATGTCACAAGAAAGAGAACTTCAGCTGGAAATGCATTTTCACAGTACAGTAAATAAGGAAGTAAAAAGAGATTTTATCTAGGAAACTAAGCAGACCTGACCTGGAATTGTAGGCTATATGCATAGCATCCATATTTAACCTTACCCTACCAATTTCACAAAATTACTGCTTGTACTACGGAGACATTTTAAGTCCTTATTATAATATTTCTAAAGCGCTGCTCTCACTCCCCCAGAAGAGGAATATCATACACTTGAGTAAGCTTTCCATGTAGTACCTGCATAAATTTACAGGCTATGTTTGCCAGACTTGTAACTTTTGAAAATTAGAACAATCAAAGCATATTAATTCTGAGGGCGATGTGCAGAAAAAATGCTCAGACAAGATTTTATTGTGAACAGCTGTTCTGCCTGTTCTTTCATTTCACAAACAAAATTTGCAAAACACTGTACATCTAATCAACTTCTATATTAAGAGCTGCTGCATTATGGTTTTCCCCTATTCTCTTTCAGTGAAACAGTTATGTATACAGCTTTACTATTTGCTGGCTGTGTTATATTTTATATATTTTTAAATGATATTTGTCTTTGATTTCTCTTAGTCTTCAGAGTTGGAATAATAGCCACTCACTTTATTCTAGTTCTCTGATCTGCATTTGTCAAGCCCCAAAAGCTTACATTTAGATCATGTTGCTCAGTGCTAGTTTTTGTTATGGAAACACTCCAGCTGTATTCCTTGCCAGTACTGAAATCATAATTGTGTTTTATATTTGCAGAGTTCAGCTCACCTGCATGAAGTGACAACATGAATCCTCCACAAATAGGCAGTTATGAAATACTTCACAAAGAGGCCACTGCTGACAGCAGGGTCCTTTTACGAAGCTGCAGCAAAAAGGGGGACTGCACTGGCGTTGGCGTGTGTTTTTGGTCACGCGGACATTTTGGGGGGGGG
Organism: Microcaecilia unicolor; assembly: GCF_901765095.1. Lineage (NCBI taxonomy): Eukaryota > Metazoa > Chordata > Amphibia > Gymnophiona > Siphonopidae > Microcaecilia > Microcaecilia unicolor. Next base: position 134,532,237 of record NC_044038.1, read on the forward strand.
GGCACTTACCGCCACCCATTGAGGTGGCAGTAAGGGCTCCCGCACTAATCCGGCAGTAAACAGGCAGCGCGCGGAACTGCATGATTACCTCTAGGTACACGCTGGATATGGGAACTACCATTGGGCTGCTGTGGTAGCCCGGTGGTACTTCCATTTTTGAAAGCGAACGACCCCAGCGTGAGAGGATTTGGTGCTTATTTGATTTCCTCTATATTAACTATAAGTACACAAAGGGGGAGATTCTATATATGGCACCTAAAAAAACTGTTGCTGAAATTAGTGCCAACTAAGCATATTGTATAATCTAGGCGCCAATTATAGAATAAGCTTAGCTGATATCTCAGTGTCTAAAACTACATGCATCCATTTACAGCAACATAAATGTGGCGTACATCCTGGAACGTAGATTTATACACACTGAGCTATATTCTATTACTACGTACATACATTTTGGAATGCCCACAAAACGCCCATTTCCCCACCCATAACCATGCCCGTTTTGCCTGCACATGTTAGAAGTTCGACCCACTTTGTTACAGAATACGCTTAGCGACGTATACATAAATTCTAATCAGTGTCAATTAGTTCTCATTAATGCTTGTTAAGTGGTGTTATCAGAACTCATTAGCTTGTTAAGTTGCGCGCATTGTTATAGAATCTGTGCTGAAATTGGCATGAATCTCTAGGTGTGCTATATATAAATCTGGGGGAAAATGTCATCCACAGTTTTAGACACCTACAATGAGCAAGTAACAAAGTAGAGAAGAAAGTCTAATGGGCAGGTCCTAAGACTGCACACACTTCAGTATACATTTAGTTCCTTAGATCACCACTGAAAATACAAAATGGCAAAATCGATTTAAGGCACATCAACCTGTGAATTATTGTGCATTTCATTGTTTGCCTGTATTAAAAAGTTCAAAGCACATTAAGGGGTCCTTTTACCAAGCTCTGGGAAATGTTGACCTTTACATGAGTTTTTCCTGTATGTTAAGGCCATGAAACGGTCGATTTGTGACTTTTTAAATTAAGAGCCATACACAAATGCTGCCATTAGCACACGGCCATTAACAAAAATTAGCACATGAGCGCTTACATCTACCCATTTTGTAGGCAGTAAAGGCTCACATGCTAATCCTGTGCAAAACAGTTATTGCATGATAATATAGATGCACAAACTGATTAGTGCAGAAACACCCACTGTCTGCCCCCGTTACACACCCTCTTCATGGAACACTTCATACAACAACTGTTGCACAGACCCAAAGATAATTTCAAACACCAAACTGTGCTCATCAATTAGTAAACTCATGTAGCGTTTCTATATTAAGAAAAGTTTTTTTGAAAAAAATGTTTTAAGGAGGAAAAGACCTCAGAAGCCCACGGTGCTCAGTGCTGCAGAGCAGAAATTTCTTAGCACTCCATAGGCGATCTGCTTAATCATTGGTCAGAAACTCCTCCCCTTTTATTTAAATATTTCAAATTTGTATAATCCACACCATCACTATATAATTATCAGGCAATATGAGGCACTCAAAATATTAAAGCACTTAGCTTCATATAGCGCTCCCAACTGGGACCCATTTTGCCATCGTCTTTCTCAAGGGAACTGCGCTAGCTTTCTATTATACCCAATATTGTCAATCACTGTCCTCTAGGAACAACATTTTTTTCAAGATGCCATTTTTTTTTGCTGCTTGCTACATTTCAGAATGTGGTATTTCTGCTTAGCCTTCTCATTGCCAGCCAATCATGGGAACCTGAAATAGGAGAGGTGTAAACAATTTCTCTAGGTGCAGTAAACTTCCCTCTAGTCCTTAACCCCTACCTCCATCCCATAGATTTTACTTTTTGAAAGACTGACCATGCTTGGGGCATCCTGATGCACGATGTTAGGTCACGCACCATCATTTCTGCTTTCATGCTCTTGGCCCTCCTGGAAGTCTGATTTATAAAGGCAAAAAGGAATCCACGTTGCCTTTATAAAATAGAAGCCTGGCACCTTTTTGGACCTCTCATGTAGGTGCTCGGTTACAAAATTACCCCCAAAGCATAAATTGAATCTTTAAGACTGTAAGATGTTTTCTGTGGGCTAGTACTGATCAGTATTTTAAGAATTACGATAACTGGAATAGTGGTAAACAGGGACTTAAATCACTTAGATGCAGACTACAGAAGAATGAGATGCTGCCTGCAGCCTTATTGCTTCCCTGAGACTCTGTGATGCAACGACAGAGAAAAACAACTGATGCATGGTGTTATAATTCACCTGCTTCAAAATACATCTACAGAATAAACCAACAGCCTTACCAATCAGGATTTTTGTTTTCTGTGCTTCCAGTTGTGGATGATTATTTGTTGTTTCTGAGACTATAAATTATACATTACTTCTAGGGCTATGAACGGCTCACACTGGCACCCTAAAGCAGGCAACTGAATTTTGTCATTACACATTTTTGAAACTTCACCATAATCTAGTCTTTATACTTATAGTCAATCTCTTTCATTGGGCCTAGAAGAGTTTTTAAAAAGTGCATTTTTTTGCACTAAAAGCATTTTTGCTGAAAACAGTGTTTGTGCCCTCGATCTTTTAAACACTTGAATAAAGCTCCATGAGATTGCTGTTGTTGGGTTTTTTTCTTTTGTGTTGATCTCTTCAAGATTGAGCTTGAAGTAATCATTATATTTATTTTTATTTGCAATTTTCAGAAAAAAAAATCTTTGAATAAAAGAAGTGACCGAGTATGTGAACCAGGTTAATGATTCTAAGTATGAGCCTTTTAAAACAGCCGTGTTAACAGATTGCTGCAAATTGGCTTAATGCTAAATGTTTATTTGACTTCATATACCACCTCTCTAGACATGCCGCCATTTACAATAAAAATAATCAACTTTTGATCTGACCTGTGGACCTTTTTTATTAGGACTGGATGCTTTTTGGCTTGCTATTTCCATGTCATTTTAAAGCAGCACATCCCCAATGATCATATACAGTGAACTTTCCCTCATAAAATCCACTCAGCTTGAACTAAATTAATAACACAAATCCACCTCATGTAGTTTCAAATTTAAACATTTACTGCTTAGCGTAAGAACCTACACAGAGCAATGATCTGATGCACTGACCTTCCTCAGTTTATGCAATCATACAACACACACCAAACACAGTGCACCACAACACACAAAGTTTGGTGAAAAATGGAGATGGCACCTCCTCTCTACACAAGACTAGACATTGTCTATGCTTCTTCTTTTTTTTTTTTTTTACAACTTGTCCCCACTGGAACTACTATATGGGCTATGAAGTACTGGTATTGGAAACCAGTGATGTGGAAATGATCTGCCAAATATGATTTTGCTCGTCCTTTTGTGAATAGAAATGAAAGTGAAGTTAGCAGTTTTTCATCACACACAGCATTATCCTTCATTTGCTGCCAGAGTACAAATAGAAGCTACAACCCTTCCTCCCCTATCCTCTGCACCAGATCAAGAGGATACAGATTTATATCATATTTCTGTGAGATTAAATAAAAAAAAACACCTAATAAATGAATATACCCATGGAATAATATTCAATAAACATCACTTCTGCATGTAGGTTTAATGCCAACACTAAACAAAGAGCCATGATCAGCGCTTCAGAATGAGACACTGCCTATATTGAACTGCTTCATGTGTATATATAGATTTATAAGTGCCCATGAATAAAAAATCATGGTAAAAATGTAATATAGACAATAAGCTACCATACAACATGAAAAAGCAGTAAGTTTTACCACTGCATATTAGATTTTCACACTAGGGTAGCCACAGTATACAAGAGCAAAATGTATGCTATGCATACCAGCTAAGTGCCAAAATTGTCTATGCTTACTGTTCCAAAATAAAAGGGCTGAGTAGCACAAGAACACAAGAAGTATCATAATGGGTCAAATAAAAGGCCCTTGCAATCCAATCCACTAATGTTGCCATTTCTCTTATATGTTTCAACATAACCAATACTCTAGCCTAGCTTTATGACAAACACACAATTATTCCTAATATGTTAAAATGTTATAATTATCTAAACAAAGCCAAACAGAGAAACAAAATACACAGCAAACAATCCAAAACAAAAAGTATCAAGAGCCTTCAAGACCAGAACATGTTCTTTAATTGATGGAAGTAGAAATAATGTACATCAGTGACCTAACATGGGCTGTGTTTCAGCACAGTGCCTGCATCAGGGGTCCCACGAAACAAAATACTTCCAAGTGCAAAGTGAGACCCCTGGTGCAGGCCATGTGAGCCAAAACATGGCCTGTGTTGGGTCAGTGATGTACATTATTTCTACTTCTATCAATTAAAGGACATGTTCTGGTCTTGAAGGCTCTTGGTGCTTTTTGTTTTGGATAATTAATTATCTGACTATTATATTTTTGATGTTTTTCTTCTTGAATTTAAGACACAGTGAACCTGAGCTTGTTCAGGATAATATGAGATATAAATGTTGTAATAATAATAATAATCATACCTGTCAGCAGCCAGTTTAAGTCACAAGTACCCACTAGGGGGTAAATTCTCCAAAGGATGCATTTAGGTGCTAGGATGATGTGCACATTTTATGACAGTGCTGTGCATGCTAGTATAAGTCTGCATTTATGTGCCTAACTCTAGGCAGTTATGTGCATAAATGTTAGTCTTCCATAACCCATGTATGTAACTGCCTGACATGCCCCTGACCTGTCCATGCCCCTTTGAAGCTGCACAACTTCTGGAATAGCAACTAAGGGCAGTTATGTGCATAACTGCTAATTGGTACCAATTATAGCCAATAACTGGCTGTTAAATCCAATTAACATCTGATTATTTAATTAAATTACACAGGTAACTGACCTTATTCTATAATTTGTGCACACAAATTTTCATACTAGTTGGAAATTTGAGCACTGCAATTTATAGAATTAGCAGGTACATACCTAAGGGTTGATGCACTCCTTCTTACTTACGCCAGTATGTTTATGCTCAATCAACCTAGTTTTAAGCATTTTTTTAGTTTGACGATATATTGTAATTCACAGGAGCAAATAATCATATAAGTACATAAGTATTGCCATACTGGGACAGACTGAAGGTCCATCAAGCCCAGTATCCTGTTTCCAACAGTGGACAATCCAGGTCACAAGTACCTGGCAAGATCCAAAAACAGTACAATATATTTTATGCTACTTATCCAAGAAATAAGAAGTGAATTTTCCCCAAGTCCATTTTAATAATGGCATATGGACTTTTCTTTTAGGAAGCTAGCGAAACCTTTTTTAAACCCTGCTAAGCTAACTGCTTTTACCACACTCTCTGGCAATAAATTCCAGAGTTTACATGGAGGGGCATAATCGAAAGGGGCGCCCAAGTTTTCCTGAGGATGTCCTCATAGTATGTCCCGGCGAAGGGCTGGGGAAACCCATATTATCGAAACAAGATGGGCGTCCATCTTTCATTTCGATAATACGGTCGGGGATGCCCAAATTGCGAAATTTAGGTCGACCTTAGAGATGGTCGTCCTTATTCCTGATTTTCAGCGATAATGGAAACCGAAGACGCCCATCTCAGAAACGACCAAATGCAAGCCCTTTGGTCGTAGGAGGAGCCAACATTTGTAGTGAACTGGTCCCCATGACATGCCAAGACACCAACCGGGCACCCTAGGGGGCACTGCAAAGGACTTCAGAAATTGCTCCCAGGTGCATAGCTTCCTTACCTTGTGTGCTGAGCCCCCCAAAGCCCACTTCCCACAACTGTACATCACTACTATAGCCCTTATGGGTGAAGGGGGCACATACATATGGGTGCAGTGGGTTTTTGGTGGGTTTTGAAGGGCTCACATTTACCACCACAAGTCTAACAGGTGGGGGGATGGGCCTGGGTCCGCCTGCCTGAAGTGCACTGCACCCACTAAAACTGCTCCAGGGACCTGCATATTGCTGTCATGGAGCTGGGTATGATATTTGAGGCTCGCATAGAGGCTGGCAAAAAATTTTAAAAAACATGTTTTTTTGAGGGTGGGAGGGGATTAGTGACCACTTGGGGAGTAAGGGGAGGTCATCCCTTATTCCTTCCTGTGCTCATCTGGTCATTTAGGGCACATTTTGTGGCTTGGTCGTAAGAAAAAAGGACCAGGTAAAGTCGTCCAAATGTTCATCAGGGATGCCCTTCTTTTTTCCATTATTGGTTGAGGACGCCCATGTGTTAGGCATGCCCCAGTCCCGCTTTTGCTACACCTCTGACACACCCCTTTGAACTTTGGTCATCCACGTGACGGAAAGCAGTTGAGGACGCCAAAAATCGGCTTTCGATTATGCCGATTTGGGCGACCCTGTGAGAAGGACGCCCATCTTGCGATTTGTGTTGAAAGATGGGCGCCCTTCTCTTTCGAAAATAAGCCCGATAGTAACATAGTAGAGAGTGGCAGAGAAAAACCTGTACGATCCATCCAGTCTGCCCAACAAGATAAACTCATACGTGCTATTTTATATGTATATCTGACCTTGATTTGTATCTGTCATTTTCAGGGCACAGACCATAGAAGTCTGCCCAGCACTAATCCTGCCTCCCAACCACCGGTGCTGCCACCTAATCTCTGTTAAGCTTCTGAGGACCCATTCCTTCTATACAGGATTCCTTTATGTTTATTCCATGCATTTTTGAATTCTGTTACCGTTTTCATCTCCACCACCTCCCAAGGGAGGGCATTCCAAGTATCCACCACTCTCTCCATGAAAAAAATACTTCCTGACATTTTTCTTGAGTCTGCTCCCCTTCGATCTCATTTCATGTCCTCTAGTTCTACCACCTTCCCATCACGTTTGAGTGAAGAAATATTTTCTCTGATTCGTTTTAAATTAACTACTTTATAGCTTCCCCAGTCTACAGGACTAAAATGATTATTTATGGATTTGACTTCAAGGAACTTGTCTATACCCTTTGTATCACAACTACACAATACACTACATAATTGCGTGTCCACTGAAAATAATTCTTTTCTCTGATTTGTACTAAATGTACTATTTATTAGCTTCATCGAGGGTCTCCTAGTCTTAGTACTGTTTTGGAAGTTCCCTAGTCACAATATTATAGTCCTCTATCATGTATTCGCAGCTATCATTTTTCCCAGATTAAGAGCCCTAATGCATTTAGCCTTCTTTGTCACAGAAGATTTCTTTCCCCACAAACGAAAACTTGCAACACTCCGACTTTCAGAGAGGAGGACTCTTCTTATCTTTCTGGATTCAAATCCTTCCCAGTCCAGAAGGGAAGGTACTTCAGATGCAGGAGGGATATCAGAGCCCTTCTGCAAAAAACACAATTGCAAAATCAAGCCACTTGAAGATCCATACAAAGCATATGATTTGCTTCATCATAAATGGTGATGTACCTTTTAGTAGGATCATAAGAGTATTGTGGTATGGAGTAGAGTGGCTGCAATACATTTCCTTACTATAAAGCTCCTGCCCTATTAAACACCTAATTCTAGAGGGGTCTCTATGGGGAGATGTCCAGTCTCTATGTCTACATATTTAGGGCCTCTTTTACTAAGGCGCTAGCGTTTTTAGCGCATGCTAATATTTAGGGCGCACTAAATGTTAGAGACTTAAATCCAATGCATTTCTCCCTCACTTTGAAAGACTCTGCAGGTTCCAATCCAGAGATGTACAAATCATTCAAAGGAGGATTGCACCAATCTGTGGATTGCCTTTGGTCTCTCAATACTGTATGCTCTGGATTTATATGGTGTCTGCAAGAAAACAAAGATCAGGCGGATTTCCCTAGCAGCTGCTTGATTCAAGTTTGAACTTTCAACACTACATATATCTCTAGACACTTCTACCATCTAGACTGGTAAGTTCATAAGCAAGAATTAATATTACACACTCAGTCATTGGGGGGGGGGGGGGGGACTTTGCACTTTTTATATTTTTACAAAGACCACAGCAAAAGCCATTCACAGCGGATTGTTCCAAGCAAGAACGAACAGACTTGGCACAATTATTAAATCAATGACTCAGCTGTTCTCATAGCATTTAAACATATTACACATACTTTTCTCTTTGCACAATCCTCTTTTATATTAATATTTCAATTCCACATTGAATAGTTTGTTCATGAATATCTAATGAAAATTATGTCTCTACAGTAAAAGTATTTTTGTAAACTAAAAAGAAAAATCACTATAACCATTCCTTTTCATCAAGCATTTGGAGAACTGGTGGGCTAATACGTACCTGAGCCATTCCTGTGACTTTCCTCTTGGACATGATTGTCTGTTGTGTAATGTTTTACTCTTGTGTGATGACCACGTTGTCACTAAATAGTGGATGAGTCTGTCTGCTCTATCTTACTATGACCATGAATGTTTTGATCTTGTTTTAATGATTTCTATCCTATTTTATATTGTAGTTCCTTTCTAATTTCTTATTTAATCTGTTCATCACTTTGGCCTGCTTAACAGAAAAACTTGTTGGAATGTAATTGTATTTTACATGCATTGCCTGTCACCTATTATTTCTCTGTGATTACTCTGTGACCTCTGATGTGAATTACTTAGAGAGGTCACACAGCTATGTAACTTCCTGTTGGGGGTTAGATGCAGCACATGCAGCACATGCAGCACATGGAGCACATGGAGCTCATGATCTCTCCTAACCTGAGAGGATCTATGGTGGTGTGAGCATCCATTACCATCTAAGCACATGGAAGGAGCTGATAATACAAATGTATAGTAATATGTATATATAAGCCTGTCTGATTATAATCTAACTACAAACTGTGAGTAAACAGATGTTTTGTTACTTCAACTTTAAAGTGACTCAGCAGTGAATTATTCAGGGGTGAATGAGAGAGAGATGAAGAAAGAAATTAACATTTCTAAAGCTGAAGCTGTGTGTACTAAAGTCTGCTAATTATTTACTACAAATAATCCAACAAAAGGGTTATGGGCCCAGGGTCCAGGAATTGAAAAATAAGAGAAATATTACCAGGCAGAAAAAAAGGCCACATTTTTCTCTTAAGTTTTAAAGGAAAGATTCAGTCTGTCTCCCTCTCCCCCCACACAGCAGACAGAAGGCTAAGAAAATGGCTGAGGGAAGAAATTCACCATTGTTCTACTCTCTCAAGGTGCCTAAATTAACTGAGTTTAATTATCGGCAGTGGGAACTAAGATTCATATGTCTCCTTCGAGCAAAAAGATTAAATATATGCTTAGACCAAGACAGAACAGCTGAAAATATGGCTGAATGGGACAATGCAAACTATTATGTGAAGTGCATGCTTTTGGAAGCTCTCTCAGAAAAACAAGCCATATTAGTGGAGGGAAAAGATACACCAAAGGACATTTTATATAAACTGAGAACTATGTATGCAACTACATATGCAAAGCAGCAACCAATTTGGTTGGCAGAGTTGAATGAAACCAAATTAAGGGATAAAAGTAAATGTAATGATCACATTATGCATCTTATGTCTTCATTTCAAAAGTTAGAACTTTCTGGAATTCCCATGTGTGATGCATTGAAAAGAGCATTTCTTTTTACCTCACTGTCAAAGAAGTTTGATGTTTTTAGGTCTGTAAATGAGGCCATTGAAGGGCAATCTTTTGAACAGGCAACATCAAAACTAAGGCAGGAATGCATAATAAATGATTCTGAGGAGATGTGTTCTCAAAGCAAGTCAGAGAGAAATGAAACAAATTTCTTGGCAAAGAACAGAGGAAGGCGGAGCTATGGGAAAACTCCACCCAAGGGCAAGCTGATTTGCTACTCATGTGGAAAGGAGGGACATGTATCTAAATGGTGTAAGGAAACACAAAACACTCCCTCTAGCTCACCTAAGCCAATGGAACTAAAGAATTTTCAAACCAGGAAATGTATGAAGGACAAAGATAAACACAAGGGCTTTCTAATGGCAGAAAAATCTTTGACTATGGTAAATAATAATTCAAATGAAAGTACTTGGATTTTGGATTCGGGGAGCACATGCCATTTAACCAATTGTAAAGATTTCTTTCAGGAAATGTGTCCAGAGGAAGGTATTCTTAAAACTGCAAACGCAGGGACTGCTAAGATCCAAGCAAAAGGGATTGGATTCTTAAAATGCAAAGTGTCTAATGAAGTTAAAGAAATTCCTGTAAGTGATGTCTTGTATATTCCCCAAGCAGTTTGCAATATGCTTAGTGTATCTACATTAGATAAGAAGGGATTTGTGATTCATTTTGAAAACAGTAAGTGCACAATCTCTAAAAATGATGAAGTGTATGCTGAAGCTTTTATGCATAATGATGTTTATAAGCTGAACATTTCAGGTGAAGCCTCACATATGGCGCAAGTAAGGAAGAATGATGGTAAATGTAGTCTGGAAATCTGGCACCGCCGCCTGGGACATCGTGATTCTAAGGTGATCCAGGATCTTTACAGTAAGCAACTGGCCACCGGCATTCAGATAAGTGCAGATGCTGGTAAAATTGAGAAATGCATAGACTGTGTTACTCAAAAAGGTGTGAGACCCTCATTTCCTGCATACACAGGAAATAGGAGTAATAAAGTGCTGGACTTAATACACAGTGACTTATGTGGACCGTTTAATATCCCATCATTGGGAAATAACAGATTTGTGCTAATATTCTTGGATGATTTCTCTAGATATTGTGTGGCCTATTTGCTGAAAGAAAAAAGTCAAGTCACAGACATGCTGAAGAAATACGTAGCCATGGTGAGCAATAAATTTGAAAGAAAACCAAAGGTTCTTCAGACCGACAATGGTGGTGAGTTCACTTCACAAAGCATGTGCACATTTCTAGAACAAGAAGGCATTCAGCATATCACAACAGTAGCTTATACACCAGAGCAAAATTCTGTTGCAGAGAGAAAATTTAGGTCACTTGTGGAAATGACCAGATGTATGCTGTCAGATAGCAATCTCCCTAAAAGACTATGGGGGGAAGCCATTCTCACAGCAGTGTACCTACAAAACAGAATGCCAACTAAAGGCGCTGAGCGCACACCACATGAGACATGGCATGGTAGGAAGCCAAACCTGTCACACATAAGAACATTTGGAAGTACAGCATATGCTCATGTACCAAAGCAAAGAAGGCATAAGCTGGATTCCACAAAAGAAAGGGGCATTTTAGTTGGCTATGCTCCAGGACACAAAGGATATAGAATTTTGAATCTGAAAACTGGCATTGTTGGCATAAGACATGTTACATATTTTGATGAAAACAAAAGGGTTGATAAAGGCTGGATTATCCCAGATGAGCCTTATCATCCAGAATATGAAACTAGAACCATAATAGACATGCCAGTGTATATAAATGCCATACCAAGGCAGATGTCTGAAAGCAACTCACCTGTATCTAACGAGGAACAGGCAGAAGAAGCAGACACAGAATGGATCATTGAAGAAGACAGTACAGTTGGAGAAGGGGAATCAATTGGAGAAGAACTCTCAGATTTTGAGGATGCGGAAAGGTCAGACCAACCTGTTGTCAGACGCTCATCCAGGGAAAACAAAGGTGTTCCACCCCCAAGACTGTCTTACCTAACAAAGTCAGCAGAAGCTCAAGAGCCCTTAACATGGGATGAGATTGAGAAAATGCCAGCAGAAGAAGCTGCTGAATGGCATAAAGCTGCACAAGAAGAAATTGATGCATTGGATAAAAATAATACTTGGATTCTTACAAAATTACCTCCTGGCAAGAAAGCTATAGGATGCAAATGGGTATTCAAGTTAAAAAGGAATGCACAAGGAAAAGTGGAAAGGTATAAAGCCAGATTAGTGGCAAAGGGATATCTTCAAAATATGGAGAAGATTTTGATGAAGTGTTTGCACCTGTAGTGAAACACACGACAATCAGAACACTTCTGAGCATTGCAGTCTCAAAAGGCATGCAAGTCAACCACATTGATGTGAAAACAGCGTTTCTTCATGGAGAAATAACTGAAGACTTGTACATGGAACAACCAACAGGTTTCATAAATACAAAACAAAGACAGCTAGTGTGTAAATTAAACAAAGGTTTTTATGGATTAAAGCAAAGTGCAAAATGTTGGAATGAAAAATTGCATGAAATATTGACAAATTTAGGATTTAAGCAAGGTGAAGCAGATAAATGCTTGTACACTAGGTGCACAAATGGACAATATGCATACATTTTAGCTTTTGTTGATGATCTGCTCATTGCAAGCAAAAGTGAGCAAGAGTACAAGGACATTGTAAAGTGTTTAAACCACAATGTTGAGATAAAAGAACTTGGAAATGTGTCATACTATCTTGGTATAGAAATTGAGAAACAAAATGATGGTTCTTATCTTCTAAGCCAGAAGCAGAAAATAAATGAGCTTATTGAAGTTTAGGTATGCAAGATGCCCAAGTTGTAAGCACTCCCATGATCACTGATTTTCTGAAGGATGAAACAGTAAGAGAACCTTTACCAGATAACATCCAATATAGATCAGCCATAGGTAAGCTTTTATATCTAGCTACCACATACAGGGCTGATATAGCAAATGCAGTAGGAATTTTGAGCAGAAGGGTCAGCTCACCTACCAAATCAGATTGGACTGCAGTTAAAAGGATGGTAAGGTATTTAAAGGGTACCATTGATTGTAAATTAAAGATTTCAGCCAATAGTAATCCAAAACTAATATGTTACTGTGATTCAGATTGGGCAGGGGATCATTCTGATTATAAATCCACAAGTGGATATGTGTTTATGTATGGAAATGTACAAATTTCATGGGCCAGTCATAAACAAAGTATTGTGAGTTTGTCTTCTACAGAAGCTGAATACGTGGCTGTATCGGAAGCGTGCAGAGAACTGATGTGGATTGAAAAACTTTTGCTGGATTTTGGAATAGCTGAACAGAGACCAATCCAGATAATGGAAGATAATCAGAGCTGCATCCGACTGTCACAGAATGACAAGGTTCAGTCACGCACCAAGTACATCGCAACGAAATACCACAACGTGCGAGAGTTGGCGAAAGAAGGGGTCATCAGTCTACACTATTGTCACACCAGTGAGATGACAGCTGACATCATGACCAAACCGTTACCCAGAGAACATTTTGTGAATCTGCGTATAAAGCTTGGACTTTGTATGAATAAATAATTGCATGACAGTTATGCATGAGAAGGGGTTTGTTGGAATGTAATTGTATTTTACATGCATTGCCTGTCACCTATTATTTCTCTGTGATTACTCTGTGACCTCTGATGTGAATTACTTAGAGAGGTCACACAGCTATGTAACTTCCTGTTGGGGGTTAGATGCAGCACATGCAGCACATGCAGCACATGGAGCACATGGAGCTCATGATCTCTCCTAACCTGAGAGGATCTATGGTGGTGTGAGCATCCATTACCATCTAAGCACATGGAAGGAGCTGATAATACAAATGTATAGTAATATGTATATATAAGCCTGTCTGATTATAATCTAACTACAAACTGTGAGTAAACAGATGTTTTGTTACTTCAACTTTAAAGTGACTCAGCAGTGAATTATTCAGGGGTGAATGAGAGAGAGATGAAGAAAGAAATTAACATTTCTAAAGCTGAAGCTGTGTGTACTAAAGTCTGCTAATTATTTACTACAAATAATCCAACAAAACTAGCACAGAAAGTCTAGATAAACTGTAAAAGTCACTCCGACTGAATTGATTTTTCTATTGAATCATCTCTGTTCTTATCTAGTCCTGTAGCAATGGGGGATAATATGATAGAACTGGCATTAATTTTCTCTTCTTTCTGCATACCCAGAGCAATTATTATCACAATATGCAGCTTTAATCCAAGAGTGTTAAAAAAATCCAACAACACATACGTGGCCCTTATTTTAGAAGCCCTACTGGTGATTTGCACGTTAACACTGACATTTACAGTGTTTACCAAATAAACACACATACACAAAGTTTAGAAATCCAGGATTTACAAGTGCAGCTACAAATATGTAAAGCAACAATAGCAAAGGTGGTCCAAGAAAGGAGGAACAATCAATGGTATGCAAACAAGTTTAATGAAGAACGACCTGACTTGGCCAAGTTTCGGCAACTGCCTGCATCAGGGGTCTACAAATATACATCAAACCATTAACAATTGAAAACCATGAATAAAAAGTGTGCTTTGAATGTTAGATTTTAGCTTCCAATGTTCTTCCAAGAATCTTTCTTGTGTTTGTAGTGGTGATTTTTATTATATTATCTTATTGAAGACTTTTTTGTTTGTCCACAGGAGGATCTTTTCTCACTATTGTGATTATTTAGCCTTTTATTGAAGAATCTGATGGTAACTTCATGTTTATTTCTGGTTTTAATGTTAATGTTGCTGAAACTTGGTCAAGTCGGATCCTTCTTCAATAAACTTATTTATGTACCATTGGTTGTTTCGCCTTTGCTGTTGCTGCTTTTTCTGTTGTTTCTGCAGAGGTTATATTCCTGGTTTTTTGTCCCAAACTAGAAATATGTCCACGAGGATGTAGCTTGGGCATGGCTAGGGTGGGGCTAAAATATAAACATGTATTTCCCATTTCAGAAGTGAAATGCATGTACATGTTCACTGTTCTGAACATCAGGATTTACACTGCTATCAGGGACGTTTAAGCTTTTTAAAAGTGTTCATACTGGGCAAAAAGGGATTAGGGGAGGCTGCCCCCTTAATTCCCCTATCCTCTCCCCCCCCCCCCATTTATTTCTTCTGAACTGTGGGCTGTTGTCTGGACTAGTTTATCAGGAGATGAAGGCAGACGCTTGAAGATTCTGATGACATCATTAGTATAACAGGTGGTGCAGCTAGAAACATTCCAGTATGCTAATGCCAAAGGCACTAAATAGAGAGACCAAAACAATTCATAGGGAAAAACAAGGGAACCAAACTGAACCTATAATAGAGGCCCCATAGAACAACTATATACAGACAAGTGGCAGTCCTAAGGCATAGGAATCTACAGAATCCCTTAGTCTTACAGGGTGAGTCCTGGAATACTCTAGAGGACGCAAGGAAAAAAAATTAATAGGTATGAACAAATTTCACTTCCTTATCCTTCTACTAGACCCATCCAAAACTATGGGATGTGCAAGAGCTTTTATATCAGATGGTAGGAGTAAGACACAACACCTTCCATGACTGTCCTGCCAAAGGCAGTCCCCATTTAGTCTCAACATCAAGGTGCTCATTTTCAAAGCCCATAGACTTACAGAATCAGTTCCCTTGTTTTTCCCTATAAGTCTATGTGTTTTGAAAATCAGCCTCCACATTTATAATGTTTCAGAAGAGAATAGAGGCAGGATCATGTTGCTGCCCCTCATTAAACAGCCCCTGCTTCAGCACAGGATGCAGCCTATTACCTAGTAGAATGAGCCCTAAGATGCCAGGAAGGGATCCAAGTCACAGTATCCCTTAACATATTTACAGACCTGGGACAACAGGAAGAAATCTATTCCAGATCTGGTCAGAGGAAACCTCATACACAACATCTACAGATGGCACTTCCTTTGAAATACTCAACATGTGTTAATTCTAGCAGAAAATGGGAGCTAATAAAATAGAAATCCCAAGACCACATATTGAATGTATTGTGATTTAGCAAAGGGTTGACCCTATCAAATTTTGATTTAAATAAAACTATTTTTGCAGCCATATTTTCTGAAAGTTGAATCCTCTTCAGACACTTTTTAGGAAATCCTAGATACAACATAGTGCAATGATCTGGATGAGAAAGTAAATAGACTACACTTTCCTTGTCATCTATACCAGACCAGTCCAGACTAATGGGTTGTGTCCATCTATCAGCGGAAGGAGACAGAGAAAATAGTTCCAAGTAAACCGCCCCTTAAGAGTATCGTGCAGCCTGGAATGTTCTCTATTTTCTCTGTCTCCTAGCAGATGGTGGACGGATCATGCAGCTGCTCTGGATTGCTGGCTGGTAGCTCCTGTCCCAGATTCTTCTGGTGACAGTGGAGCAAGGGGTGTGCTGGTAGCCGTGTTGGGGTTAGTTTTAGATGATACTCAGTGGTCCTGAGTTCCTCATCTGCCAGCTAGGGTGATATCCAGTGACCCTGGTTCCCTCCCCTCCCCTACCTCCCCTGGCTGTCTTTCTAGCAGGGTGATGGTTGTGGCATGGAGTAACTTTTCTCCCCTGTGGGGTTCTTCTCCTCTTTGGTGGTAGTGTAATCAGCTATGCTCACGCTCAGTTAGCAGTGCTTTGCTGGAAATCTGATGTAACTAGTCGTGGTCGACTCCCAGCTTCCACACCACTGAGCGTCAGAAAGCTGCACAGGTCACTAACCACGCCCTTTACTCCCTGGAAGTAAAGGGGGAAAAAAAACTAAAAATTGGATTACTCCTGATTTTGAAAAAAACCAGACTAGCTTGGAAGATTTAATAATTTTATATTTATTAAATAACACCAACAGTTACAGTGAATGGAAATGGTCAAACAATGACTGTAATAATTTTAACTATATTTTCTATTACCAGTTTTCTTAATTGATCCAACACATTTACAAAAGATTAACCTTTAAACTTTTTCTTTTCTTTACAGGTTCCGCAACCTTATGATCGTAGACTAGAACAAATCAGATAAGTATTATAACTTTCAACCTACCCCTTTTTGAACAAGTAAATGTATAGTTTTAAGATAAACCCCTACAATCAGCGACCCACCCCTATTAAGAATTTGATTCTTTGTTATTCTTTTCTTTTACAGGTGTCACAAGGATCTTCACTCCCGGGAGACTTAAGGTAAGTATAATTTTTGTCTGTTTCTGTTATTTGTATTCTTTAACTCTCTTTGTTTCTACAATAGTACTTAGCTGTCACCAAACTTGTACACTGGATCTTTCTTGCGGTGGGGCCCAACAATTCTTCCGATGTTCACTCTTCCCTCCGTGACGTCTTCGTGCTACACCTCTCGCTTAACAAATAAAATGGGAGCAAAACCCTGCCTTCCTATCTTAAACCTTTAAGAATATTCTATTTATGGGGATTTATAATAATAAACTGGGGCTCACTAGCTTAAGTAAAATAAAAATTAACTTAAACACCCTTTACTTGTCAATTCTAGGTTTTTTTTAATATTCCCCAGGCTAGACAGAGTGTCTGATCACTTGCAGCAGAGCAGCGCAGCTCAACATTCCACTGTCAGCCTTACTTCTCAACGTTCCACTCCTTCATCCACCTTGCACTCGTACAGCCTTTCAAGAATTTTTCCTTTACTCTCACCTAAAATCCCAAAACCCGACTTTAAAAAATACTTAACACAGCCACCTAACCTCCCCCCTCACCTTATCTAACCTAGCTTTCACTCTCAATCACCTCTTACCCACCCAGGACATTCAAACTCAAAATAAACTTAAGGAAACACTCTTCACTCCTAATTACCCTTGATAATTCTATTGCCCTAAAATTATTTGTTCTCCTCTTTTCACCCAAAATCACTCTTCCTCACTCACAACACCACAGCGCTTCCTCACTCTCTGAAGGTCAAAACCACTCTGACCAACTGTCCACCAAGCCGTTTCCTAGGAAACGGACCCTTCGGCTTGGGGTTCCAAACCCCAGCAGCCAATCCTAAGTCCTGCTCAACATTCCACACCTGTCTGCTGACAAGCGGAATGTTGAGCAGCACAACTTAATCTCCATTTTAAATATGAAAACCCCATAGGAATCTATGAAAAATTCCTAAATTATTTAAAAACCACAATAAATTTATGCTAAATCACCCCAAATTTACTATGCCCACTAAACTTCCCATTCCCTACTAAACTGTATTTTTAGAATTTAAGTATCCCACAATTTAACGTCCGCCCGCCATTATTCCACCTACACCCCTTCCAAAAATCCCAAATTCAAGAAAAACCATTCCAAAAATTCAATAAATACTTCCTTAACCTGCCCCATCGAATTTAACAATTTAACCCTTTCCTATCCCTGTTAAACCCCCGCTCGTCCAGAACCCCTATTTAAAAATTGAAAAACTAAATCACCCCAAAAATCTTTAAAAAATTCCCCGAACACTAAACAGAAAACCCCATCCAAATCCGTTAAACCCCTGATTTATTAAAAATCAAAAACCGCATTTTCATAATTTAAAATTAAACTAATTAAAATTTTAAAACAAAAACCTCCTTACCTGTTTGCCGAATTTCCTCTCACTCGAGGACCCCTGCCTGTTCCGGTCCACGAAGTCTCAAACCAAAATCGGAGGAAAAAAACAAAAAAGCTCCGAAGCCGGCCCAAAATTTAGGCCCCGGCTTCGGCCTACACGGAGCTTCGCGCCGCCTCATGCACGCGCGTGCACGTCAACTCATCGCGTTTCCTCTCCTCCTCCTCATTTCTTCAGCGCAGAGAGCCCGCCGGCCCCAAAACAGACTTCCTGCGTTCCGGCACCAAGTTCTCCGGCCAGGTCCAGCCTTCCCCGGACGGCTCCCGCCTCCTCAAAATGCCGCGACCCCCCCGAAGACCGGCCTCTAAACACCCAACCCGGGGACGTGACCAAACGTCCCCGGGAGTCTAAAAATGAAGGCGCTGCTCCCCCCATAGCGCTCCTCAGACGCTCCCCTCCACCCTGAAAATTACGGCGCTGCCTCCTGTCCGATGTCCCAGCGCAACACTGGCCCCAAAAATGTTGTCGCTGCTTCCCCCACCTCCGGGGACGTGCCCAACCGTCCCCGGAGCACCAAAACTTCTGGCACTGCCTCCCACAGCACTCCTCACTGCCGGCACCCTCTCCCCAGCATTCCCCCAAGTCCTGCACCTCTCCCCTCGTACCTCAACCCCAAACGATGCCTCAAACTTCCCCTCACTGCCCTGCATCCTCCGGACATCCACAGGTGAGTAAAAAAACTTAATTATATATATTTTTCCCTTTCCCTGTCCCTATATTACAGTAGGTATATCTGAATTTCTGCCTCTGAGGCAAACCTTTATTTATTCCTGTCACTAGTGAAGAAGGTTGTTTTAAAAAAAAAAAAAGGAAACTGTTTTTCCCTCTTTTTCTGCCTCTGAGGTAAACCTTTTTTAATTCCTGTCACTAGTGAAGAAGATGGTTTAAAAAAAAAAGAAGAAACTTTGTTTTTCCTTCTTTGACAATATATTCTAGGGGGTCGCTTGCAAAGTTTCTTTGAATTTCGCTGGCCAGCATCTGATTCTGATCTTGGACCCTTCTGAGCTGGTACCAGTTGCCTTGATTTTTTTCTGTGGGGCACGGCTCATGTCTGGATCATGAAACTCAGTTATTTTTCTCATCTTCACGGTCCTAGACGGAGGCTGGTTCAGAGGGTGGCCCCTTGCTGGAACTTGTACCTTTGCGGTTCAGAGGTCTTAGTCTGCCATTTCCAAAGTGGGGGAAGTCTCTTACTGGCTCTGTTTGGCTGCAGGCTTGGTCTTTTTAGTCTAGGGCTATTTTTTTCATTCCTGTCAGCCTTACGTGGCTGTTGGTCAGTTCTTTTTCAGACCATCCAGTCTCTGCTGCTTCTGGCATCTTGCTTGAGATGCCCCTGCTATTTGATTCTTGTTTTGGCAGCAGTTTTTCCTCCCTTCCTTAGGGAGGTTCTGGTTCTCTTGTCTCCGTGGATCCCTCCTGTCTGCTCTGGTTTGTCTGCAGGGTACTTTCCTTCTGGTAGGGGTCTGAGTTGCCCTTGGTGTGCAACTGCTAGTTGGGACAGGGGAGTGCAGTGCCAGGTCTGCATTTCCACAAGTTGTGCTCCTTTCCTGTTGGCCTCCTGGCAGCACCTTCTTCTCTGGCTGTTCCCTGGGACTCCATCTATAAATTTTCCTTGTTGAGCGCAGCTCCATCGCTGCATGTTGAGCACAGCTTCATTATTCCATGCAGTTCCACCGTTCCAGGTTGGGCACGTCTCAATCGCTGCATGCTGGGCACAGTTCCACAGTTCCAGGTTGGCTTTACCTCCATCGCTGTATGTTGAGGACAGCTCTATCATGGCATGTTGAGTGAAGTTCTTCCCTGCTTATTCTGCAACCTTTCATCTCTGCATGTTGAACGCAGCTCCATTGTCACATGTTGAGTGTAGTTCTTTCTCTGCAGGTCTCAGCGTGGGGAACAGCTCTGTGTCTGCCTGTGGAACGCAGCTCCTTGTCTGTGTGTGGCATGCAGCTCTCTATTTGCCTATGGAACACAACTCCCAGTCTGCGTGCAGAGCGCAGCTCTACTGCCTGTTGAGTGTAGCTCCATCTCTGTATGTTTAGCACAACTCTTCTCTGCAAATTGGGTGAAGTGGAGCACAGCTCTTTGACTTCAGGTGCTACACAGCTTCATGTCTGCGTAGAAAGCATAGCTCCTTGTCAGAGTGTGGAGTGCAGTTCCTTGTCGTTGTCAGGAGTGCAGCTCCTTGCTGGCATCCGGAGCGCAGCTCCTTGTTTGTGTGTGGAAAGCAGCTCCTTGTCTGTGTTTTATACACAGTTCCATCGCTACCGCAGCTTCAGTTCTGCAGGTACTTCTAAAATCCAGCTCTTTCAGTGGGGCACTGCTCATCCTCTGTCTGTTACTCCCAGGTTCTTCTCTGCTTGTTCAGTGCATTTCTATTTTTGCCAGAGGTGTGCAACTCTTTCTCTGCTTGTGGTGCATGGCTCAGTTTGTGTGCTTTGGGTGCAAATCCGTTTGTTCTCATTGAGCACGGATCCTACTCTGCCTGATGAGTGCAGCTTCTTCTCTGTCCCTTGAGCACAGATCAGTCTCTGACTGTGGAGCATATTTTCATCTTTGCCTGTTGGACACTGTTTCACCTTGTCGGTCAACCCCAGCTTTTTTCTACAGGTTGGATACAGTAACTTCTCAGCAGCTGTGGCATACCGCAGTTTAGTCTGCTAGACAAGGCTGTCTTGTCTCCTGTTAGCTACCATTCCTGTGCCACCTTTTCTTGCCGTAGCTTCTCGGTGGCTGGCAAAAAGCTTCTCCATTGCTGGAGTTTGAATTAGTCTCTGCTCTTTTTGTGGCTACTTGGCACCTTGGGGGTCTTTTCTCCACAGTGTGGCTCTTGACTCTCTTTCTTTTTGTCTCCTTTTATTCTTGGCTCTGTTCTTTCATCCCTAAGTCCAGAGCGAGTTGGTTGAGGAGTACTCTCTTTCTATGGTTGTACCCTGGTATGCTGCTGCCCTTTTCTTCATGGTTCTCTTGGAGAGACTAGCGCTCCAGTTAGTTGGTTCTCTCGACTCTGGAGTCTCTTCTTGTTCTGGGGAGTTTGATTCTCTCACTAGGCGCGGGTCTGGTTGGTTCCTGGGCCTTGCTTCCTTTCTTATATGAAGTGTGGTGCACTGTTTGGGGTTGCGTACTCGCTTCATCTGACCATCTTGGACTCAAGGCAGACCGGCAGGTTTGGGAGTTAGTCTTTGTCCTGCCAGGGTTCTGAGAAGTGGATCCTGGTCTAGGAGAGACAGTTTTCCTTGTTGCTCAGATTCGACTGTTGCCTTCCTTCCAAGGGGGGTCTTTTGGCATGAGTATCTTTTGATGTTTCTTTTACTACTCTCGGGACAGGGGGGTACGTAATTTTTCTTTTGCTCAGGACATTTGTTTTACATCCTATGGCTTCAGTTCCTTTTCTAGTGTCTGTGTTCCATTTTGGTAGCCTGGTGGTTCGGATATTCGAATCCTTTTCTGCTGATCTGTTTTTTGCTATGTGTATAGCTTTGTTGATTTTTCAAACTTCTGCATTCTTCTTTTCTCCCCCCTCCCCCACTTTGGGAAACTGCTTTGCTACATCCCATTAGTCTGGACTGGTCTGGTATAGATGACAAGGAAGGAAAACTTATGTTCTTACCTGGTAATTGTCTTTCCTTTAATCGTACCACACCAGTCCAGATGCCCTCCCTGGCTAAAGTCTGTCAGAGTGTTGTTTCCTTTAGGTATCCCTGGCTGTTCCACGATGCTTCAATACGCTGGGATGTCCTACAGCACTGCCTACTTCATCTTCTCTATTTAATCTCCTTCCACTTGTTGTTGTGCCAGCTCTGTATGACTCCTGTTACTTGGCATCACGGAGTTCTTTCCCCAGATTCAGGGGTAGATCTCTATGTGCTTGAACAAGCTCAGTATGGACCATTCCCTCCCACTTACTTTACTGTGAGGGAAGGTTGCAGTTGCCTTTGGCCAAGCAGGAACAGTGAGGTTCTGCATATTGGCTCCAAGAGTTTGCCTGTTTGGTATTAACTGTTTTTTTCTTCTAGACTTCAGAGCACCATTGCTTGGCTATTCGAAATACTGAACATTCCAGGCTGCACGATACCCTTAAGGGGCGGTTTACTTGGAACTATTTTCTCTGTCTCCTTCCGCTGGTAGATGGACACAACCATTAGTCTGGACTAGTCTGGTATGATTAAAGGAAAGAAAATTATCAGGTAAGAACATAATTTTTCCATTATTTGTAGATCATCCACAGAAAAATAGTTACCTTTCAGTAACTTTAAAATAATACAGGAACGTAAGACCTTTGAAATAAGAATGATTGAATATTTTAACACCCAACCGACTGGACTTAATAAGGATCTGGGTTTTCTAACCCATTATAAACCATAAAGTTGTATTTCTCTGTTTATTTCTCTGTTTATTACCCTCCTCTCACCTACCAACACCCATCCTGTTAGAATATCAATGAAATGCTTTGATATCCCTTTGCATACCCCCACCCTCCCACTCTCAGACTGTCAAAGTAATGCTTTGATGTTTCTCTTATATATACTATCTGCTACCACATTTACTTATTTCTGATCTGACGAAGAAGGGCAACCTTCGAAAGCTAATCAAGAAATGTATTAAGTTATGTCCAATAAAAAAGGTATCATCTTATTTTCTTTTCCATGTTTTATTTTGTTTGATTTCTATTGATAACCTTTAAGAGTGGACTAACACGGCTAACACACCTCTGTACTATGCATTATCTGAAAACTCATTTCTAAATTTGAGTCAATAAAAATCCTAAGACCACATATTGAAGAATTTAAAGAAGTGATTCTATTAATCACAGGATTGTTTACAGGTTTAGGCTGTCTTCTTTTCCCAACCCATAATAACGCCATCAACACTCAATTATAAAGCAGAAGCTTTCATCCAATCCAACATTCTCTTATATTCTGCAAAAACCATTCAAGTTCAATGCGGATTACAAGAGGACCAGACAGTCTCTGGAGAAAAACAATTTCAACAGATAAAAATCTAAGTTAAAAATTTGTTGAAACAAAAAGCCTTCAATTGTTTTCTGAAAAGATCATTTGTATTTGCTCTTATTCGAATGGGAAGAGCATTCTATACATGTGCAGCAAGATAAGCAAAGTGAGCTGAAAAAGCAGTTTTTGAAATTTGAAATCTTATTAAAACAAGTGCTGGATTCATGATAAGCCTCAGAAATGAGGATTTAACTATGATAATTACCTGAACATCATCTGCATAAATATAATAACATAAACCCAAAGCCTGAGTTTCTTTTCCCAACAAAGAAAAACATTGAATAAAATGGTGAGAGAGGAAAACCCTGGGGAAGATGGCAACCAGGACACCAGTTCAAAAGCTTCCTAATTAAGACAATTTTCTCCCTGAAATACTCAGCAAGCTCAGAAACAGAAGGTTCTGCTACAATAATATACCCACTGTTATGGCACTAATGGGTAATAACAACATCAATATCATGGCATATATTAATCGAGGAAGGCAAAAAGCCTCAGGGGCCTATTCTGAAATCACGTTGTGATTTCAGAATAGGTCCCTGAGGTTTTTTGCCTTCCTCGATTAATATATGCCATGATATTTAAGTGACGAGAAGGGGCATTTTCAATATGACGTTTAAGTCGGATGCTGGATGTTTTGTGTTAAACATTCCAATCTGAATAGCAAATGTAACTATTTTGAAAAAGAAAATGTCTATCTTTTTCTTGGAAAATACCATTTCAAATAAGATTTTGTGATTTGTGCATTTATCGTTTTAGGCCTTTTTTGGAAAAAAAAAAAGTTAAAAATGCACAAAATCAAGCCATTGGAATGTAGGAGGGGCAGCATTTTTAGCAGACTGGTAACCCAGACATGCCAGAAGAGCAATGGGGGCACTGATGTGGACTTCATATAAATGCACCCAGGTACACATCTCACCGTTGCTACCTTACCTTGTCTTCTGAGTCCTCCAAAACCCACCTAAAATCTACTACCCATCAAATATACACGACTACAATAGCCCTTAGGGGTGAAGGGAGCACCTATATGTGGATAGAGTGGGTTTTTCGTGAGTTTGGAGGGCTCACAGTTTCCACCACAAGTGTAACAGGTAGGGGGAGAGATGGGCCTAGGTCCACCTGTCTACAGTGCACTGCACCCACCACTACACTACTCCGGGGACCTGTATGCAGCTCTAATGGACCTGGCTATAACATCTGAGGTTGACACAGAAGCTGGTAAGTACTATTTTTTATTCACATTTTTGAGGAGTGGGTGGGGGTCAGTGACCACTGGGGGAGTATGGGGGGGGGGGGGGGGGTCAACCCTGAATTCCTCCAGTGATTATCTGGTCATTCTGTGCACCTTTTTATGTCTTATTCATTAGAAAAACAGATCTAGCCCAAAACATTGACATTTTTACACTAGACATTTTGGTTTTGTTCCATTATGGCTGTAAGACGTCCAAGTGTTAGGAACACCCTAATCCCACTTTTGAAATGCCTCCAACATGCCCCCTTGTGATTTGGATGCACTGTAGATGAATTGCATAGGTAAACATCTGCAAAATAGGTTTCAAAAATACCAATTTGGATGTTTCAAGAAAACATTTGTTCAAATGGTGCTTTATGACACTTTTTGGACATTGTTCTCTTTCAAAAATGAGCCTCATAGCATGTAATGAAGATATTTTGTGGTGATTCACTTAGCCCCCTTTTTTTTAGTACAAAGTGTCTATATCCACCATGATGAATTTTAATTGATCTGGAAACTGCTGTGTTAACTCTTATCATAACTGTAAGCATATATGACTCTGATAAAGGGAAAAGCCTTACATCTATAATCTTGAGCTAGATCCTTTCCCCTCCATTACTTCAGGCTACATTTACAAATATGACTGAAGTTTTAATGTATATTAATCAAATTTAATACACATTATTTAACACAAGCCCATCATTTTCAATGAGGCCTATATACTCATTGTTTCCTCTGTGCAAAAGAGCTGTTATAAATTTCTCCAAGGAGTTATGAATGTATAAAATAGGCATGGAGTGTTCAGGAGAGGAGACTGGGTGGGGCACCAGTGGAGCTGTGAAGTACAGGCATATTCTATAAAATGTGCATGCAAATGTATGCCAACTTCTAAGAAGATGTAAATGTATGGGGGTGCATTTACCTACCACTGTTACAGATTCTATTAAGGCAATTCTGCATCTAGAAGGACCTATGCAATCCTGCAAAGGGGCACCTATGTTTGGCCATCTAGAAGGACCTATGTGTGAAGAAAAAGTGTGTTTTAAGCCTGTAAAATGTATTGGATATTTTCCTGCATTGATTATGTTATGAATTGTTTTTCTCCTATTTGGCAAGCAGATGGTGATTCTTTGCTGTAAAGCTGTTACAGAGAACTGAGTGTTTTTTTCTTTAGTTTGACACAAACAGAAAGCACGAAGCAGTATATATTTGAAATCTTGTTGACTGGGCTCTGATTGGCCCAGGAGCTCATCTTATTTGGACTTTACTGGTTTTGAGTTCAGTTTCAGCCCAGGAGAAGAGAGAGAGAGAGAGAGAGAGAGAGAGAGAGAGAGAGCTCTTTGATGAAGCCCTGTAACAAAAGTTATATTTGATAACTGGTTAACAGCTATACATGTCCTGATCTCCCCAGGTACTTTCTAGGAAGTTTGCAAATGTTTAGTTAGTTTTCTAATGGGTCTTTTTACAAAGGTGAGTTGAAAAGTGGTTTGCGGTAGTGTAGGCACGGGTTTTGGGCACGCGGAGAATCATTTTTCAGCGTGCCTGTAAAAAAGGCCTCTTTTAAAGGAAGTGCAGCAAAATCAAAATTGCCGCATGTCCATTTTGGGTCTCTGACCTTACCGCCAGCCATAGACCTAACAATAAAGAATTTGGGCATTAAGCACCTACACACATCAGATGCCACTTGGCGTGCATCCACTACACTCGTTCAAAAATAAAAATAATTTTTCAGATGTGCGTCAAAAATAAAATTACCACAAGAGCCACGCGGTAATTGGGCGGTAAGTCCATTTTGGCATGCATTGGGCGTGCATAGGCACCTACGTGGCTTAGTAAAAGGGGCCCTAATTGATCTATTTTTCAGTTACTTGCTACTGTTTGCTAATTGCACATTTTATTATTTTGTCCACTGTTCCAAGTTCTGAGAATAAACACATTTGTTTGTTCTACCTGTCTGGACTGATAAAGAATCCTGGTGGTTTGTGTGTTGCGTCTGCAAGTGCTTTCTTGGAACTGTGGGACCACTGGGAGTGTGGCCCCAGTAGCCTAGAAATCACTGGGGATAATTTGAGAGCGGGAGACTTGCCCAGAGGTGGTTGTGACCCAGGGTGATAGTGCAGAGCATGAACAGCAGGTTCAGGTGAACCTGAGCAGTGCTGGGGACAGACCCTCTAAGTGGCCACAGGGTAACCCCAGGTGGGTGGTTAGGCATTTCGTGACACTATGCAATCCTGTAAAGGGGCACCTATGTTTAGGTATGTAGAAGGACCTATTTGAAGCCTATTTTATAAAAGAAAGTCAGCATGTAATTTCTTTTACAGAGTTCTAGTCTGTAACTGGGTATTTGTCCGCAGCCATAGATTCAGTAGATAGGCGCCTAACATATAGTATTCTATAATCTTGTGCCCCGCCCACATCTTACTCAGACTTCACCAAAATGAATGCTAACCTGAGTATATGGTATATGGTGTGAAAGATAAACACATACTTACAAAACAGTGCACAGTTGGATTATTATTTACACACATATGTGATCACGGACATCTGCAAATGACTAGTATACCAGCATTTACACATGGAGTGGCTCCTTATAGAATTCTCTCCTAAACCCATAAATGGTATCATTCCATAATAAAGTGGGTTAACACATGTTATTAAATGAAACTCTCTGATTCTAAGACTTTTGGGGATAGGGTAATACCTTGTGCAGCTGAAGAAAAGATGTGAGGTAAATATATATATATATATTATGGTATACTAGTCATTTGCACATGTCCGTGATCACATATGTGTGTAAATAATAATCCAACTGTGCACTGTTTTGTAAGTATGTGTTTATCTTTCATACCATATACCATATACTCAGGTTAGCATTTATTTTGGTGAAGTCTGAGTAAGATGTGGGCGGGGCACAAAATTATAGAATACTATATGTTAGGCGCCTATCTACTGAATCTATGGCTACGGATAAATACCCAGTTACAGACTAGAACTCTGTAAAAGAAATTACATGCTGACTTTCTTTTATAAAATAGGCTCCAAATAGGTCCTTCTACATCCCTAAACATAGGTGCCCCTTTACAGGATTGCAAAGAGGGGCATAATTGAACGAAAACGTCTATCTCCTTGGGTGTTTATCTCCGAGAACGGGTCCGTGAAGGGGCGGACCGAACCGTATTTTCGAAAAAAAATAGACATCCATGTTTTATTCGACAATTTGTGAGCTGGGCATTTTTGTTTTTCAGCGATAATGGAAAATGAAAGCACCCAGCTCAAAAACGAATAAATCCAAGGCATTTGTTCATGGGAGGAGCCAGGATTCGTAGTGCACTGGTCCCCCTCACATGCCAGGACACCAACCGGACACCCTAGGGGGCACTTTTACAAAAACAAAAAAAAAGGTAAAAGAGCTCCCAGGTGCATAGCACCCTTCCCTTGTGTGTTGAGCCCCCCATATCCCCCTCAAAACCCACTGCTCACAAGTCTACACCATTACTATAGCCCTAAGGGGTGAAGGGGGGCATCTACATGTGGGTACAGTGGGTTTGGGGGGTTTGGACGACTAAGCATTAAGCAGCACAATTGTAACAGGTAGGGGGGGGATGGGCCTGGGTCCACCTGCCTGAAGTCCACTGCACCCCCTAACAACTGCTCCAGGGACCTCATACTGCTGCCAGGGAGGTGGGTATGACATTTGAGGGTGAAAATAAAAAGTTGTGAAACATCATTTTTTTGTGGTAGGAGGGGGTTAGTCACCACTGCGGGAGTCAGGGGAGGTCATCCCCGGTTCCCTCTGGTGGTAATCTGGTCATTTAGGGCACTTTTGGGGGCCTTATCCGTGAAAAAACAGGGTCCAGGAAAAGTGCCCTAAATTCTAGCTACAAACGCATACTTTTTTTCCATTATCGGCGAAAGGCGCCCATCTCTGCTCGGGTGCTAACCATGCCCCGGTCCCGCCTTCACCACGCCTCCGACATGCCCCCATCAACTTTGTACGCTTCCGCGATGGAGTGCAGTTGAAATCGTCCAAGTTCGGCTTTCGATTATACCGCGTTATTCGTTTTTGTGAGATAAACATCCATCTCCCGATTTAGGTTGGAACTTGGGCGTTTTTCTTGTTCGATTATAAGCAGGATAGTGTCACGAAATGCCTAACCACCCACCTGGGGTTACCCTGTGGCCACTTAGAGGGTCTGTCCCCAGAACTGCTCATGTTCACCTACACCTGCTGTTCATGCTCTGCACTATCACCCTGGGTCACAACCACCTCTGGGCAAGTCTCCCGCTCTCAATTATCCCCAGTGAATTCTAGGCTACTGGGGCCACACTCCCAGTGGTCCCACAGTTCCAAGAAAGCACTTAAAAATCTTTCCATTCTTTAGCTGGTCCAGTTATATATATAACTGGACCAGCTAAAGAATGGAAAGATTTTTAAGAGCAGCTTGTGTGGCAGTAAGAAAAAATAATAGATTGGGATAATGAAAGATGATCTAGCAATAAGATCAATAGATTACAACAGAATCAAGAAATAGTTTAAGCAGTAAAACTGACACTCCTGCTTTAAACTTTAAAAGGCTTAATACATAAACAGAGAGGTGCTAATATTAGAAAAGCAATTTCAAGCATCAAAAGCTGTTCATGGAGTTTTGACAAGAAAGAGCACAACAGCACCCTGATTTAGTTATGCTTGTAGCAGTGAGTATGTCTGAAAACGACAGGCTTTCCCAACCTCTAAACACAAACACTTGCTTCCACAGAAAATAAGTGCAACTGTGAAACACAGAAATAAGAACTGTCTCCTGCAATAAGTAAAGTATTGCTAGCATCACTGCTTTTATGTGACAGGAATACAATCATAAAACCATATGAGCTGTGTACTTTATGTTTTAGCAACATAGCTACTCTATTTAAAGTGCAACTTTCCCAAGTTCTGACCAAATTTCAGGGCACAGGGCTAAAGTTAGGCCAAAGCCTCCTGCAGCTGCTCTTCTGACTTCCACTGCAAGTGGGTTACACATTTATCTTAACTGGTACATTTTAGTACAGCCACAGGGGACAGGCTTCCCTTAAATAACCTGCAGCTTGTTAAAGTAGGTTTTATGTTACAGCCAAAATAAAGAAATAAAGAAAAAATAAAGGATTCCTGTTTTTCCCCTCTGAGTTTCTCCCACTTTTAAAATGTTGTTTATAATGAGAGCTCATTGAAAGAACAAATAAGCACCATTTGTTTTCTTCTCAGTCTTATCTCTGTTCTGAGGGAATTTAAATGCAAATGCGAAACAGAAGGAAAGCCAGCAAATGCATCAACCAGTGCCCCTGAATAATGATTGCAATCTATAAAGCAGAACAAGCTCTATTGGGCTGTCTGTTTACTGTCACAGTATTTTACAGTTGGAAATCCTTTAACAACACCTGTGGGTGGCATTTTGATACACATTTGAATAGCTGTGGAATTCTCTACCTAGAGATTTGTGATTTTGTAAAGATATTTATATAATTCTATATAATCAATGTATTTATTTATTTATTTATGCAAATTGGTTACAGCTTAGGTTTTCAATTCTTTTATGGTTTTATATGTGGACAGTGTTCATATATTTAAAATCTAAAGTCATATGTGACTATTTTTCTTTTCATCTGCTGATGGACGGATTAGGTTTCCTTGCTTTATCTATTTGATCTTATTATCTTATATGAACTATTAAGCATTGCCTAGAGCATCTTTGATAAAGCAATTTATTTATTTAAATAAATAAACAAAGTAGCTGCTCAGAAGCAAGGCACGTAATTGAACACATCACAGAATAACAGACAAGCCATTAATAGTTTCAAGGGAAGAAAACCGCAACATTAGAAAGAATGACCATCGCAAAAGAATTGTGGCCTGTGTAGATCAAATCAGATTTAAAAGTACAGTGCATATGAAATAAGGACAGGGAGGAGCCATTTTCTTGGCAGTGCTAATGACAGAGCCCAAGTACCTATAAAAAAAACTCAGTGGTTAATCCTTATTTTGTTTTCTATACTAGGACAGACCAAGGGCCCATCAAGCCCAGCATCCTGTTTCCAACAGTGGCCAATCCAGGTCACAAATACCTGGCAAGATCCCAAAAAAGTACAACATATTTTATGCTGCTTATCCCAGAAATAAGCAATGGATTTTCTCCAAGTCCATTTTAATAATGGTCTATGGGCTTTTCCTTTAGGAAGCTGTCCAAACCTTTTCTAAACCACGCTAAGCTAACTGCTTTACCACATTCTCTGGCAACGAATTCCAGAGTTTAATTACATGTTTAGTGAAGGAACATTTTTCTCTGATTCATTTTAAATTTGCTACTTTGTAGCTTCATTGCATGCCCTCTAGACCTAGTATTTTTGGAAAGAGTAAACACGTCTACCCGTTCCACTCCACTCCACTCATTATTTTATAGACCTCTATCATATCTCCCCTCAGTCATCTTTTCTCCAAGCTGAAGAGCCCTAGCCACTTCAGCCTTTCCTGATAGGGAAGTTGTGCCATCCCCTTTATCATTTGCATTACCCTTCTCTGTACCTTTTCTAATTCCACTGTATGTTTTTTGAGATGCGGGAACCAGAATTGAACACAATATTCCATGTGCGTTCACACCATGGAGCGATACAAAGGCATTATAACGTCCTCATTTTTGTTTTCCTTTCCTAATAATACCTTACATTCTATCTGCATTCTTCACCGCCGCAGAGTAGCCTGTTATTGTACTTTCACAGACATAAACCTTGCACCAATTAAAGCTCTTGTAGGAGTTGCTGTCATTGCTTATACCAAAATGGCTGCTTGGCCAACAGAGGACACTGCTGCACTGGCTGTTCAAGGCCCTCCCAAGCTGAAAATCAGTGAAGCTGATAAAGATTCAGAAAGTACCAATGGTTATAAAACATTCCTATTACACATTAAGCAGAATTTTAGAAAGAACATCCAACTCAGAATCTATGTCTGATATGGATATCCATATTTCACGTATTTTAGAACAGGATCTGCTGACATACAGCCTGTTCTAAAATACAAAACATGTATGTCCCAAGTTCTAGCTATATACAGCATGAACCTCCATTTTACAAACCGAAGCATGACAAGCATCTAATCTATGAATGGGACAAAACAAGGTACTTGGACATCTGTGTGGTAGCAGAAGAACATTCATATTTAGAGGTCCATGTGAAAAAGTATCCTAATAGTAAGAGCAGAATGCTGAGAACCAGGGGAGAGACCCAAAGGTTGCTGGCTCAAGTCTTTCTGTAGCTTTTTGTCATTTTTCTTTCTTTAATTGTGAGCCCTCCAAGAACAGGAAAATATCTACTGTGACTTCCCTTACTCCATTCAGTTGGAGCACCTTTATGTAATCTGGACTTGCCAAGTACCACGTCTAAATACAGATGTCCATCTTTTTGAACATGGATGTCCCTTCTCCTTCTGCAACTGGAGCTGGACATCCATCTTTTGGCCCCACCTTAGTTCCACCCAAAACATACTGAGACCATTCCTCCTCATCATATGGATGTACAACAGTTTTAGATGTCGGTATTTGTACGTCTATGCAATATGGATATCTAAATGCCAGTTTTCAGATGTCCAAAACACAAATAGAGCTTCTAAAATAAGCACTATTGTTAGTCATTTTCTTCCACATCCACTCGGTCTTGATATGGAAAAAGAATTATTAGGCTCATATTCAAAACAAGTCATGCGTTGGCCAATGGGCATTCAACCCATAACTTGCTTATTAGTAGAATTTTCCAAATTCTACAAACAAGCATTGGGTTGTATAAATTGCTAACCACTTCATACTATCTGTATAACTGACGGCATGGCTGGGGTGGGGGAGTCATAAAATAATATCTTAATAACAGCCTAAACTGAGCATAGCTCTGGCACACTAACTAGCCAGGAAGTATCAGTGCTACTACATATATGAAAAACAATGCTGACTATAAGGATTGCGTTGAGTACTGGTGTTTTAGGGGCCCTATTACTAAGGTGAGGTAGGCCTAGCGCAGACCTACCATGCGCTAAAAAGCACGTGCTGAGGACGTGCTGAGGCATCTCGCAGTAGTAGTTTTCCGATTAGGAGGCATGCCCCTTGGTGGAGAGTAGGTATGCCTGTGCTAGTTGGGTAGTGCGGGCACATTGCCGTGCAATACCCTTATCACCTCTTGAATAGGTGGCAGTAAAAGCTCCCGCGATAATGGCCATGCGATGAGGAAATTAGTATGTGGCCATTACAAAAAAAATATGACAAAGCGGCCATTTTACACTGCCACACTAAAAATGGCCACAGTGCATGGAAAACCCATGTACTAACAATAGCGCTGGCCACTTTTTAGCGCAGATTGGTAACAGAACCCCTAAAGTTAAGCTAGTATCTGCATTGGTCTTTTCTGAAAACTTAAAAAAAAAAACAAAAAAAAACAAGACCCTGCTAGCCTGGCTGCATGAGTTTGTCAGTTTCCTATTGCTGCTTTGGTGCTTGCCAAAGCTTTTACCTCTTAGAGCTATGTCATCCTCTACTCCAACCGCTTTTGCTCAGCAGTTTCATCGACAAACCCTCACTTGTAATCAAGGGAGTTTTACCTGCGCCTGTTTCCACTGAAGGAGCAGTGGTGCAGTTGGGTTTGTAAGCACCATTATCTGTGTCCCCCCCCCGAGTCGCAACCGCCACCATGTCCAGCTTCAGGCTCCGCTATGCAGAACAACAGATGAAGGTGCTGGAGTGTTTAAGAGGGAGATGCCATTGAGAACCCAGCTGTGGCTGAGGCAAAGACTACTTGTGGTGGAATGACTAAAGGAGCTGCAGACCCGGTTTTGACTGGAGGTAATATCTTGGATTCCAGTTTAACTTTAGAGGTTCTTGGAGATATAAGACCATCTAGAAGTGAAGTTTCTGCCTCAGAGGTGTATACTGTTCAATCTAACTTCTTCATCAAGACAGTTAATAAATACTAATAAATAATATTTTTGTGGTGCTATGGAGGCCATATGAGCCATACTGCAAAAAACTGGATGTATCAATTCAAAAATATTAAACTGAATTTAATTGCTAAAGTAGAGGATCTGGCTAACAGCTAGGAAAAGGCGAGAATGGCTTTTGCAGCAGTATCTTGCCATTATTTGTGGTGACACAAACTGATTATTGCAGTGGTTTTTCTTGTGTATTTCTTCTGTGGTAAGAAGTTGAGACAGTAAAACAGATACTCAGACTCCTGAAGCAGGCATATCGTTGCTGAAACACAGGACCGTGTCGAGTCCATTATATCTGTTCCTTGGCAATAAAGACTTTTTACCTATCTATCTCCGGAGTCATGCTTGTTTTAGTTGACCTACATCCCTTTCCTACTTCAATGGATATAGCTTTTCTTCATAGGGAATCCTTTCTTGTTTATCAGTGTTGGTAACTATGGAGGCCATATGGTCCATACGGCAAAAACTGGAAGTATCAATTCAAAAAATATTCAATTTAATTATTAATGTGGAGGATATTCCTAAGAGTCATGAAGAGGCAAGACTAGGTTCTTTATCTAAATTTCAGAGTGTGGAAGGTGAAGTTGAAGCTATTACAATTCTCCAGTTGTTCAATTTTATGATATATCACGGTCATCTTGAATTAATTCCATAGTGACCTCAAGCTCTTGAGAAGGTCACTATGGAATTAATTCAAGATTTTATTTATTTATTTATTTATTGCATTTGTATCCCACATTTTCCCACCTTTTTGCGGGTTCAGTGTGGCTTACAATATGAGATGAATGATGGAAATACAGTTTGTTACAAATTGGTTTTGGATTACATTGTGCAGAGTTATGCGAGACAATCGAAGTGTCGTTAAGGAATGTAACAATGGAACACAAACATTGACTGTAATACATCGTAAAACTGAACAACTGGAGAATTGTAATAGGCATCTTAATTTATGATTACTAAATGTCCCTTGACCCAGTAGTATGGTACCTAGGGGCCCTTTTAGGAAGCAGCTTTAAGCCCAAAATGCACTTACCACTCGCTAAAAGGGAAGTACCACAGGGCTACTGCAGCAGTATGGCAGTAGTTCCCTCCTCCAGAGTGTTCCATTTCTGATGCTGCCAAAATATTTCAATTTTTGTAGTGCTGGTATGTACCTGGCAGGAATCAGGCACTGCTGATGTATCCTGGCTCTCCTGGTATACAGGGTGAGTTGGTAAATAACAGACTCCTAGTTCTGCAAGGCAGAGACTCTTGTCCAGCACATCTAACTGTAAGTTATTCCCCTTTGAATTTGCATTAAAGAAGATTTTGGTACAAGAGTTCTGAGTCTTCACAGTGATGTTCTATACTCAGGTTATCTGAATGTTAATCTCCTGAGTAGAGAGCGCCTATCAGGAGAGAGAGCAGAACATCTACTAACTTACTCAGAATGTATCTTTCTATAACTATCTAACCAAATCCTCCTGTTTCCTTGATTTCTTTGTAACACCAATTGTATTCCCTACCCTGGGATGGCGATGCCATAACAGGTCTTTGTAAGCCACATTGAGCCTGCAAATAGGTGGGAAAATGTGGGATACAAGTGCAATAAATAAATAAATATATAAATAAGAGAGATTTGCATGCAGTGGAGACAGTGGAACCAGGTTTTGGAACCACTGCACTAGGCATTATTCTAAAGCAGGAGTTCTCGACCCAGCTCTTGGGACACACCCAGCCAATCAGGTTTTCAGGATATCCAAAATGAATATGCACAAACTGCCTCCATTGTGTGCAAATCTATCTCACAATCTAAACTTCATGTTTTAATGCTCTTAAATATCTCATAATGATTAAATGTTCTGGCTACTTACCATTGCGGCTATTATCCAGATGGGGTATACAGACCGTATTCCCAAAGCGTTACATTCATGTCATACTCAATTAGGTCTTAAATACTCTTTGTTGAACCCGCCCTTTAAAGGGATACTACACTTTCAGATCCATTCAACCTCCAAATTAAGGCCTCTAGGGGCCACCGTATCCCATATAAAAATGTATCACTGTTCAATTGCACGTAATTGGGCACTAATATTACCGCCTCTAATAGTAGGGGGTAACTGTATCAACAACACACACTTTAAATCCTCAATAACATGATTTTGAGTAATCCAATGACTAACTAGTGGTGCTTCCTTTTTTTGATTTCTCAAATTGCTTATGTGTTCGGCCAACCTGTTTTTAAGTTGCCTCCTTGTGTGCCCGATGTAATAAAGAGAACAAGGACACATAATACAATAAATGACTCGCTCACTGTTACATGTTGTATTGGCTCGCAAATAAAATTTTCTTGTGGACCCCGGGATTGTGACCCATTTGGCCAAAACAGAGTACTTGCAATAAACACATCTACCGCAAGGAGAGTACTGTCCATCATCCATCTGGCCAGCTGGTCTAATATTTCACCCAAATTCGCCTTTCAGCGGTATGTGATCTTAGGGTCCTCATTAAATTCTGGGTGCACAGACAGCACATGCCAATACTTATGTACTATCTGTCCAATTTTAGAAGCGTGGTGGGAGAAGGGGAGCACACATGCCAAAGCTCTGCCCATCGACTCTTGTTTAGGAGCAAATAACCAGGGTCTATGTGTGTATAATGCTCTCTTATATGCCCTTTTAAGGACCCTCATTGGATACCCTCATTGCCTAAATCGAGATATCATATCTGCCACCTGGACTTTAAATTCAACCACGGAGGAACACAAATGCCTCAACCTCAGAAATCGTCCGACAGGCACCCCATTTCTTCAAGCGGCATGATGATGACTAGAAAAATGCAGCAAGGTATTCCTGTTGGTCAATTTTCTAAAGATCGTGGTAGAAAACCCTCCATGTTCCGACTTAATAATCTTAATGTCCAGAAATTCCATCTCTTTCTTAGCATGAGGAGAGACTTGCCGACCTGAACATGTATACGTTGGAGGAAAGGAGAAACACGGGTGACATGATAGACGTTCAAGTATTTGAAAGTTATTAATCCGCAAACGAACCTTTTCTGGAGACGGGAAGGTGGTAGAATTAGAGAACATGAATTGAGGTTGAAGGGGGGCAGACTCAGGAGTAATGTCAGTAAGTATTTTTTCACAGAGAGGATGGTGGATACATGAATGCCCTCCTGCGGGAGGTGGTGGAGATGAAAACAGTAATGGAATTCAAACATGTGTGGGATAAACAGAAAGGAATCCTGTTTAGAAGGAATGGATCCAAAGAAGCTTAGTGGAGATTAGGAATCAACACAGGTTGGGTGGCAATGCCGGTAATTGGGAAGCAAAATCGGTGCT
This sequence comes from Microcaecilia unicolor, assembly GCF_901765095.1. NCBI lineage: Eukaryota > Metazoa > Chordata > Amphibia > Gymnophiona > Siphonopidae > Microcaecilia > Microcaecilia unicolor. Next base: position 134,568,993 of record NC_044038.1, read on the forward strand.
GGGCAGACTTCTATGGTCTACGCCCAGATTGTGACTGCATAGATATGGATGGGCTTGAATGCAAATTTTAAGGGGCTTTGACATTAGCTTCAGAACTTTTAGTACAAGAAGAGTGCTGGACAAACTTCTATGGTCTGTGCCCTGAGAATGGCAAGGACAAATCAAACTTGGTTATACATGTAAAGTATCACATAGCATGTAAAATGATTTTATCTTGGGCAGACTGGATGGACTGTACAGGTCTTTGTCTGCAGTCATTTACTATGTTACTACTGCTACAAAAATGCCTCACTATAGGTGCCTTGATGACACACACAGTGCAAATTCTACAATGCTGTTATAAAATACTAGTGTAAGTTGGCATGCTGGAATAAAACTAATATAATTCCCTGTAATTCTAATGCTGATCATCTCAATTTTGCAGAAAATGCCAATTGAACTGAAGGTTATTTTTAAGAAGAACACTCAATATTTAAAGCACCAAGCAAAATGCTCTGATCACCATGAGTACCACCCTGTACTACTTATCATCTAATTGAAATTTTCATCAAGTTAACCTAGTTAAAAAAAGGGGCAGGGAAAGGTTGATTATGTCGTTAACTCAAGGTCACATTGAGATTAAAAGGGAAATCTAAAAAAAAAACAGCCCATGAAGAGGCAACCTCTTGGCTCCCAGTTTATTTTTTGAAGCAGTGGTTCTTTGGAAATCACTGAGAATAAACAGTACTGGAGGATAGTTTCAATTTCAAAGGAGAAACAAGCACTTACAAGCACACAGACAAATCAGGTCACTGAGATTCAAACCAGTATATCACATCCAGATCATTCTTGTGCATTACTACCATACAGAAGGCATGGGTTCAATTCTTGGCCTACCTTCTATTCCCTAAGTCAATCAGGGCTGGTGAAGCCACAGAGCTAATGTTCATAGGGATACTGTTCCCTACACTTAGATAACCACCAATATTATCGAGGACAAAGTGCTTAAACAGGGGAGAAAAAAAAAAACAAACGTAGTGGAAATTTCATCTAAAGAAGAAGGAAGTGGAAAGAGGCTGTAGGGAAATATTACAGTATGCTGACAGCACAGAAATAAAGCTGGAAAGGATCAGGGGCATTACAAAGGAGACATGGATTTCCTCTTGTTACCCACTTTCAACAAGACACGCGACTGTTGTCCAAAGGGACCATTATCATATTTCATTGATGATCTGGAACAGGCAGCAATGAGTGAAATGATCAAATTTGTAGATGACACAAAAATATTCTAAGCAGTTAAAATAAACAGATAAACAGAGACAAAATGAAGGAAGATAAAGACCATATGGCCTATCCATGTCATCTACTATCCCCTCCGCTCCCTTAGAAATCTATGTACTTGTCCCAAGCTTTCTTGAATTCAGACACAATCTCCATTTCCACCCTTCTTCCGGGAGACTGTTCCATGAATTCACCACCTCTTCCATGAAGAAGTATTTTGTTAGGTTACTCCTGAGTCTATCCCCTTTCACCTTCATCGTATGCTCCCTCATTCCAGAGCTTCCTTTCAATTGAAACTCACCTCCTGTGTATTTAAACACCTCTAACATAGCTCCCCTTTCCAGTCTTCCAAAGTTTGCATTTTGAGAGCTTCAAGTCTGTCCACATACGCTTTATGACAAACCACTGACCATTTTAGTAGTAGCCCTCTGGACTGACTCCATCCTGTTTATTATATGCACTCTCTAGAACTGTACGTATTCTAAATGAGGTCTCACCAGAGACTTATACAGAGGTATTATCACCTCCTTTTTCCTACTGGTCATTCCTCTCCCTATGCACCCAAGGCTTCCTTCTAGCTTTTGCAGTCACCTTTCCTCCCTGTTTGGCCTGTTTGGCCACCTTAAGATCGTTACATATGATCACACCCAAGTGTGCAAAAGTGAATAAAAGTACTTCACCCCATAAACTGTAATGCTCTCTTGGGTTTTTGAAGCCCAAATACATGACGCTGGAATTTTTAGCATTACATTTTAAAGAAACAGAGACCATAGAAATAGAGATCATAATGGTACATTCAAAGTAAGTAGACAAGTGCAAAGTGATGCACATAGTGAAAAAACAATTGTAAAAATAGTCCTACAATGTTGGGTTTCATATTAAGAATCATGTCCAGGGAAAGGATCTAGGAGTCATTGTGGACAGTACCTTGAAATACTTAGCTCAGTGTGTAGTTGCAGTCAAACATCCAAACAGAATGTTAGGAATTATTCAGAAAAGACTGGATAGTAAAACTGAGATTATAATACATATGTATAGATCCAAGCTAGGACTGCATCTTTAATACTGTGTGCAACTGTTGTCGCTCCATTTCAAAAAATATAGAGCAATAACAGGTAAAAGAGAAGGGAAACAAAAATGATAAGGGGGTAGAAGTGGAACAACTCCCTTTTGAAGAAAAATTGAACAGATTAAGGCTCAGAAGAAGTAACAAAAGAGGGGGTATGATAGAGTTTATACAATCATGAATAGGAGGTAACAGGTAAACTGGAAAAAGCTATACCTACCTTCAAACTGTACAGTACATGACTCCGTGAAGTTAGCAAGTAGCAGACTTTGGATAAAGTAACATAGTAACATAGTAGATGACGGCAGAAAAAGACCTGCACGGTCCATCCAGTCTGCCCAAGAAATGTGCTACTTTTTTGTGTATACCTTATCTTTATTTGTACCTGTCTTTTTCAGGGCACAGACTGTACAAGTCTGCCCAGCACTATCCCCACCTCCCACCATCAGCTCTGGCACAGACCGTATAAGTCTGCCCAGCACTATCCCCGCCTCCAACCACCAGCCCCACCTCCCACTGTGCCACTTTTTTGTGTATTCCTTACCTTGATTTGTACCTGTCTTTTTCAGGGCACAGACTGTACAAGTCTGCCCAGCACTATCCCCGCCTCCCACCATCGGCTCTGGCACAGACCGTATAAGTCTGCCCAGCACTATCCCCGCCTCCCACTACCGGCTGAAGAGTACATTTAAGAATAGCACTGATGCACTTGGATAAAGTATTTTTGAACTCAGTCAAACAAGCTGTGGAATTTCTTGCCAGAGGATGTAGCCAAGGAATCTAGAATGGCTGGATTTAAAAGGACTTTGGCCATATTCAAAGATGAGAAATCCATAAGCAATTATTAGCTGAGCGTTCTTTGGAAAGCTACTGATCACCAGAAGGGAAGTGCAATGAATGAGTCTAATGTTTGGGATTTGCCAGGTACTTTCTAGTGAGCAGGCTTAGCCACTGCTGGAAAGAAGTGTTTGGCTTGATGGATCTTTGGCCTGACCCGTCCTGGAATATTCTATATGATATTTACTCAGCTGTTTTAACAACTGCAGGATTTCTGTGTAACTAACTTAAGATATGCTGCATTGCCTGTCAGAGAGAATACAGCAATATATATTTAACCAGGAGCTAAGAGCTGCATGCTGCTAACAAAGAGAGAGAAAGAGAGTGCAGAGGTGCAAACGAGCATCAAACAGTGTGATGGCAGTCAGAGCATACCTGCTAGAACCTACTGACTGAAGCTTGCATTCACCTGCTTCTCCAAATACACAGCAGAACATTTAAAAGACATCTTTGGTTTAACATTTACTTTTGTCTGAACTAATTGATACTGTAAAATATTCACATTTCACCTTTTATCAATAAAGCAAAACACCAGATTGGACATTAGATGGCCACAGGAAGTCCAAGGTAGCATCTGCCAGGAGGGAGCAGTACATTGAAACCTGAATGGTGTGATTGATATTAGAATAAACGTTAAAAAGGAACTGAATACAAAAATGGCAGGTCTGGGTTCCTTCCCCACCCACCCTCCTCCTCCAGAGAGTGAAAGTAGAAAGCATGGACAGCACTGTCAGGCTCCAGCAGTCTTCTTCTTCACCGTCCTAAGCTTTCTTTTTTTGGTTTATGATTTCCATCTCAAGTTGTCATAAAGCATCAGTATTTTGATGGAAGCTGTTTATTGTTCACTGGTTTACAGTGAATCTAATACACAGTGGCAATATTTTTTTTGAATGTGAACTGCTCCACTTTTCTGGAAAGCCATGAGTCATGCTACTGGTGATGCTGCATAATGTCTTGCTTTAAATGTTTGCACATAAAGCCTCTGTGCCCAGTTATTTTTTTTCTACTTTGGTGTTCACCTTTAGTATGTATAGATTTACTGTACATAGAAACTGGTGTCAGGAAAGACCACACAGCCTAATCGGTCTGCCCATTACTCTGCCAGCCCAGTCCCAGCAATTCTTACCTCAGAGATCCATGGCTCTTTCTTGAATTTTTATCCTCAACACCTTCACTGGAAGACTGTCCCATGTTTGCACCGACTTCAGGGCTGTGCACCATTGCAGGAATTTGGAATAGGCCCCAAAGCTTGCCAGCAAGCTGTGCATGTTTCATTTATGGCTAGTTTGGGGGCCCCTATAGCATGGCAGCCCAGGGTAGCTGCCTTGTTTGCACCCTCCCCCATGCTGACCCTGACTGACCTTTCTATAAGAAAATAATGAGATTACTTCTAATCTACTTTCACACTCATCCTATGACCCCTAATTCCAGAAGCCTTTCCCACTGAAAGGGCCCAACCCCCATGTATTCATACCTTGAGGATATTTTTCCCTTTCCCTCCTCTCCTGTAGGTATATGTTTAGATCTTGAAGTCTGTCTTCATAGTCTTTATAACGAACTCTGCTGACCATCTTAGTAGCCACTAAGGATGAGCTGTCATTAGAAATGATAAATGATATGAACATTGTCAATGTTGTAACACATGCTAGTTCATATCGTTAGAAACCAACAATAGCCAGGATAAATCCAAAATTTGATCTGGTGTCATCTTCAGAAATGTGTTTGCACTGTTTGATAGGTGTGCGTACTATGCAACACAACTGCACAGTGTGCACTATCAGAACTGTGGGGGTCCTGATCCTTTGCTTTACTCCCATCCCCACCCCAAGTATTTGCCTAATCAACAATTTAACCCCTGCCAGGCAGAGGCGTAGCCAGACTCAGTATTTTGGATAGGCCCTTCCATACACCCCTCCCCTCAAATATCTTCCTGGAGATACTTTTTTAAAATACAGATTTTTATCACCTACCCCAAATCTCCCCTCCTCTTCTTCACAGCGTCCTGGCATCTGTGTTTGTCTCTGAACCCTGTCCTTCCTCAGTGTACCATGCAGGCATCCTTGGTGCCTGCATCAATTCATTCTCGCTGCTTGCGCCAGCCCTGCAGGCTTCCATCTGCCACGTGCCTTTGTCCCGCCCTCACTGATCTCATTCCCTGTTTCCTGGCGCAAGCAGTGAGAATGAATTGCAGCAGGCACTGAAGATGCCTGTATGGTACACTGGGGAACGATGGGATTCAGAGACAGAAGCGCAGATGCCGAGATGCTGTGGATGAAAGAGGGGAGAGAGCAGTGTTGTGCTGCCACTGGATGGGCATGAGCCACGAATGGGTGGGCATGTGCCCACCCAGGTCCATCTGTAGCTACACACCACTGCTGCCAGGTCATTCCATGCAGCTTCTCTCCCTGAATGCTGACTGGCTGTTTGCAGCTGTGTGTTTAAGCTAATTATGGATCTTTTTGTGGAGGGAGCATTGGCTGAATCCTGTGCTGTATGAGGGGATTTTTTTTTTCTGGTAAGTGCAGACAGACACCAATATTTCAAAAAGACTAGTTGTGCCAAACAGACCATATCTCTTCCTAGACCCAAGGAAGATAGTTGCTCAATATTGGAGGTGCTCAGTACCCACAGGTACGTGCTGGCTCCTACGAGTGCAGGAGTTTGGCTATGCAAGCATGCTGATGCTGGAAATTCTGTTTACTGAAGTGTTCTTTGCAGGGAATAGTTTAACAGTGCAAGCATGCATGCGTTCCAATTTGCAAAGTGAATCAGCCAGTCAGTGTGCAGGCTTTTTTTTTTTTTTTTTCAAATAATCTGACATGGAAGGAACATTACATAAGAACAGACAGCTCTTCCAGCACTTCTTGTTGGGATTATGGGGAAAGGGCGCAGGACAGGAGACTGGAGGATGAGAGAGAGAAACATTTTTCTTTTATAATACAAGGCATCAAGCTTGGCTGAATAGCACAACTTTGTAATTGTTGAGGCAAGAAAATAAAACAAAAAGGCAGACCTTGTAAAAAACACAGTTTTTATTAATAGATTAAAAGCTCCCAGAAATTTAACATAAAATGCCCGACATGGCCATGTTTCGCCAATATAAAATGGTTGCATCAGTGGCAGTGGGTCACCAGCTAATAAAAAATCCAAAAAGAGCTTGGCTGGTGACACTGTTAAAACTTATACAAGCTAGATTCTGGGATCAGTCTCATAAAAACGCTGTGATTAAATGCCCGACATGGCCATGTTTCACCACAATGTTAAATTTCTGGGAGCTTTTACTCTATTAATAAAAACTGTGTTTTTTTACAAGGTGTGCCTTGTTGTTTTATTGGATTTGGCAGACCACCTGCCTTGCTGCTTTTTGATTGTTGAGGCAGGGGCATGGAGACCCAGCAGTGCCCACTGTGCTGTGTGTGTATGTGTGTCTCAGGACAGTGCTCCTCTCTCACAGGGGTAGTGACAGGGACATTAATCACACCCTTGTCAAGAGGAAGGAAACATGCAGGTGAAAAAGGAAAGGAAAAATTACAGCTGTACTAGGTGGCATGAATATTAGTTCCCCAACCAGAAGTAAACATGTGTTATCAGATGGTGAAGCTGGAAGAAGGTTGGAGGTTCAGCCTGGCAGTAGTAGAAGACATTAGCAGCCTGACATCAGATGCAAACGCTGCCATAACACTATTTGAGCTACTACTAGTACACCAGTATCTTCTGACATACTAACCTCTTTTACGATATTTAAAATTTAGGGTTACCCTAGTATGTTAATCTTTTCATAGACCTCTGTGAGATTCTAGTTGCACATTATTATACTGAATTTTAATACTTTAATGTTACTAGCTCAATTTTGGTTGGAAAATAGTACAAGAACAGTATAATCCCCTGCCTGGGCCCTTTGCCCATCTCAGAATAGCAGATTAGTAATTCTTGCAAGTAATAGGTATAGCTGCAGTCAATTAAAGATTGAGGATTCACTTTGGTTGCTCCAGTTTTTTTTTTCAATGAGCTTATGGTGAGGGATGAGGAGGGCTGGGATAAGATGACTTTTGTTTGGTTTTATTATGTGTTTTGAATAATGTTGCAATTAATATTCTTAAAATGTATTATTGATGGTCTGTTTTGTAAGTCACTATGGGTGGTCTCCTAAGTGTAATGAATGAAGAGGAGTGTGTTACAGAGAAGCCATGATGAAGGCCAATGTTATACATGCTGGAGCCCAGGGAAGAAATTTGTGTGGAGGTCCCAGGACCTGCTAGTACACAGTTGCACCTTCAGCTTTGGGCAGGCATGGGAATCCTGAGTAATTGCCCCGGTTGTACCCTGTAACACCTGCCCTGGTTGTGACTGAGGATGTCAGACAACGTAATAGAAGAGATACTGAAACTACCACTGTGCAGTCTACTGGAGTTCCAAGACAGTGCTCGTGGTAATATCTGGCGAAACGGGCAGACCAATCAGTGCTGTGCATTAATTCATTCATTTAAAAAAAAACAAACACTTGTATACCACGTACTGGCCCCCAAAAAACATCAAAACAGTTTACAACATTAAAGACAAAGCAAACACTAATCAGCTTTCCAGAACCCACACAGTCACCCATCCCAGCTTTTCTCATGCCACATATTCTGCCTTCCAGGTAGCTCACTGGACATCCCCTGTCTGTTTGTCTCACATGAGATTACTATTTTTTGTTTATTTTGAAATCTATGCCCTTCTTGGATTCTATTTTATGCTCCCCATATTTCATTCTTGCATTCCATAACAGATGCGACTTGTTACTGCTTTGACTAGCAATTCCTTTTGTTCCTTCATGCTTAAAGTTCAGTTGGATCCAGCTTTTACTGATGCTGTGGTTCCATAACCCTTTATTTACAAAAATGAATAGCCCCCATCCATGTTAAAGCCTCTTTCCTCTTCTATCTAGTCACGCTATCACCAGGGACTAGAGACCATGGCTTTTCCAGAACATTGTACATATGCACTCCAAGCCAGTCTATTACAATTCTGCAATTGTACAACAGCTGGGACCTCCCTTCCCAAGAGGTTGTGACCACCACCAGGCCAAAAGCAGAATTTGGAATCTAACCCAAGTTGCCCCCAGGTCAGCACTGCCACTGAGCCACGGGGCTGGACCTTTTACTGTTACTTACATATAACTTCTTCTTCAGTTGCGGAAGCTCTATTTTTATTTTTTCATTTGTGCTTCCTCCCAGCCCACCTGCAGCCTAGGGGCAGTGCATCAGGCTCCTTTTATAGGAGTGTAACAGACAGAAACTAGATATTATTATAAAGGGTCAGGTTTTCTCCTAACAAACCGAAAGTCCTCTAGCATTCCTCTTCTAAAGAACAACTGCACAGCTGTAGAGGAGACTGGGAGTTTATTCATTCATCTCTCTAGTTTAGGATCATCATCCTACGGGTTATACCAGAAATGAATATCTTCTGAAAAAGTAGTTCTTCAGATCAAAGTGCACGTTGCATCAGCAAGCAAGTCCAGGTCCTTAAAAAAGGTATCTAGTCCCCAACCTATTTCATCTAATAATGAACTGATCCCCAACATGAAAAGGTGGAAATATCCCACGGGGGGGAAGCAAGACAGATCAAAGCTGTGATATGCTTTCTTTCTGAATTTTTAAACCCTCTCCTGGACAGACATCTATCTGACTTCTGAGGGTGAACAGACACACACAGTTAACCACCAGAGACTTGCATCAAACAGATTTTCAAATAGCTTGCCACAGATTCCAAATTCTGCTGGAGGAAAATGGAGTAGGGAGAATTAGTGATTTTGGCAAAAAGGTAGTGATATAAAAAAGAATCCTTCATATTAATTCTTTTTGAAATAAAGTATACAAGTAACTCAGAACATTTATCATCAGCACAACATTGGTAAGTCTCTTTCAACTAAGATAACATAAGAACAAAGGCCTGGGGCTGCTACATTTATACATTTTTTTATTTGATGTTATATAGCACTTTAAAGACAGATTTTAAAGCCATCTGTTTTGGGAAGCCACTAGATCTTCAAGGTGCTTTGCATCTAATTAGAAATGAACAAGATCAGAATGCTTAGGTATAAACTCTTGGTTGTTCTGGTTTAAATGTAGGCTTTTTCTTAAAACATATTGCTGCTGGGCCATTAACTTACTGATCAGAGGTGCTACTCAGCTGGTTTGGAGTTGAACCCATCCAATTCAAGCTTTTCTTATATAGATTTTCTTTTTAATCTAGAGGACTGATCTTTTGAAGTTTTGCTCCATTATTTCTATCTATAATCCATATTGCTTAGCTTTTCCGGATCTTGAACTTACCTCAGAGCCTCTTGTTAGTTTTCGCCATCTTGTCGATCTGATTTAACCAGTTTGTAAACTCCAAAGAGCAGGGACTGTCTATTAATTTTCTCTTTTTAAGACTTGCATATATTTGGTAGCATTGTGCAGATATAAACCCATGTGTTGTATGCCACCAGGAGGTACTCTCCCTGATCCTAAATGAACTTCTATTAGGGGGGGGAGCCTAGTTAATAAGCTGTGTTAACTGTTACATTGGCAATTAATGTATGCTAACAGCTAACATAGCACCATAGTAACAGCTAATGTGGAAACAGTTTGAAAGTGATTGGAGGATGGAGGGGGGACTGAACTATACAGTTAATGAATGGGAAGCTACCACTCATTCATTTAACATGGCAGATAGCTTAACATCACCTGAAGCCACGCAGCCAACTGCATTGTGTTATCTGCATTAATGAAATTGCAAAGGTTTGAAAGGCCCCCAGTACAGTTTTTGTAATTATTGTGCATTCATTTTGATAACCGAAGGGCCCTTTCAGTATAGTGCATTAAGCAATTAACGTGAGAATTATAGTGTACTATTACCACTCTGACATACAGTTTATCCTAGAAAATATCCAGCATTTACAACAGACCATATATCACAGACATGTAAATAGTGCTTTCAGAAGGCCGCCACTTATATACATAGATCCACACCATGTGGTGATTTCAAGAGAATGTAATTGGTGGTGGTGGGGGATGTACACATGTATTGCACATTTTATAAAGGAGGCACAAGTGGATTGGGGCAAATATCCACGTCAGGTTTTACACCAGCTCAGAGGCTCACAGGTTTTTAAAAAGTGCTTGTTTCAGACAGAGTTTAGCAAGTTACAAAAAAAATCCATAAATTAAAAGTCACAAACAGAACATCATAAATAAAACAATAAAAACATCAGATTAACATCATGAGGATATCTGCAACATAATATGCCTTTCAGAGTTCTCGCAGGCTGTTAGTAAAGTCCATCATCATCACCCAAAAGCCTGGGAAAATAAATAAGTATTTAGCATGAAGGAAGGTAAAGAAGTCAAACTGCTTTAATTCTAAAGAAAGATTGTTCCACATAATTGGACCAGTAATGAAAAACATGCCTACATGATCCTCCTCTTGGCATTTTCATATTTGTTGAATTATTTTGTTGTAAGTTGCTTTGTAAACCATCCAGAACCATTGTTGGTGATGGTACATAAAAATGTTTATGTTGTTGATGAAAAGAGGGATCATACTGTAGACATTTCCCTTAAGATCTCAAAGCTCTAGATGGACGATATGGGCCAGATTCAGTACATGGCACCCAAACTTAGACACCGTTATGATCCACACTCTGCTCGTAACGACATTTACAGAACACTAGCTTAAGTTTGTATTTATTTCCATTTGATAAAATCACCTTTTTTAAAAAGTAAGTTAAAACGAACAAATAAAATGAAAACAAGAAAGGAGCTCCAAAATATAAAGTACAGAAAGCGATCATACAGCTATGACAATCACTGAGTAGGGAAGGGTATTAAGTCTGCTGTAATTGCCTATTGCTCATGTTTGATCTATTCTTACTGTACACCGCCTTGAGTGAACTCCTTCAAAAAGGTGGTAAATAAATCCTAATAATAAATAAATCAAATAATAAAGTCAGGGAGGGTCATTAAATGAAAACATCAAAATAAAATCATTGATTGCCAACAGATTCCCTGAACGCCTAAGGGAAAGAAATCTTTCTGGGAGGGCCTAGATTTAAATCAATTGAATATCAAGGAGAAGAGGTGGGTTTTCAGATTGAAAGAGGTCTCTGATCTGAGCATTAGTTGCAGATTATTCCAAAGGAACAGGGCCAATAAATAGCGCACATTTTGGGCCTAACTTTGGACGTGTAAATAATCTAAAATGGCTCTCAATCGTCTACCACTGTGTTCAAATTGTGCATCAAATAAAGTAGACTACACAGTTTTCTATTCCTTCTAACTGATACTTGTGGATATCTCAGTAGAAGGACAAGGTCTCATAAATCACCAGGATCTATCACTATATAGTGATAAACGTATAAATCAATCCCGTTCTTGCAATTGTGAATAATCATAGTCCTAAAAAAAACCTTCCTTCCTCAATGTGTGCTGTGATGCGTGGAAAAACTATTTTTTTTCTTTTTTCTCATTTCTTTTTAACACCACAAAAATCCTAAATGACCAACAGTTCAGTAAAAACTCGTATTGTTCCACTTATCTTTAAGCTCAGCTGGTCCCCTTTGGGACTTTGGACGTGAAAACTTACATGTGCACCCATGTCCTTCCCATGGGCCACACCCCTTTTGAGTTGTATGCTATGGAATTTAAGTACGCATTTTATAGAATAGAGTATACAACAGATATGCACATAACTCCTAATTAGTGCCATTTAAGTGCTTAACCCCAATTATTGATGGTTAGTGCTTAATTAACATGTGAATCTGGGATCTGTGCCCAAATTTGGGAGATGTATATAGAATCAGGGGGTATACCTTTAGACAGGTAGCCTTACTCAAAGGCGCATTATTAAGTTGAACTTTGAAACTAACAATAATATCTTAAATTGCATACGCCAAACAATTGATAACCAATGAAATGTTAAAATTTGAGGGATATTCCCCCAATTATACAAGCAGTCCAATGGCTGTTTCTTCTGCACGTGCTGGCAGAGTAGGTATTTTACAAAAGGCTCTGTTGACACAGAGTTCCACATGTACCAATCAACACAGCACAAAAAGCAAAATCAAGGACAAGAAAAAACAGCAATTGCTGCCATTGAATGAGAAGTGAGTTGCAAGCTACCATCTAAAGCTTTATTCTGAATTTCTGGTACCTGGGAGAATTGGCGGTATGCTCTCATTAGTATGCACTTGATTCATGTGGAGAAGCATTTTCGAGAGAACATCCAAGTTAGAATTGGGACAGTCTGCTCAAAATGTCCAAAAAAACAACCATCTCACAGCAATTTTTGAACAGGAAAGATGTCCATATTTCCTGTTTGAAAATATATGAGAAAGATGTCCTTACCCTGGAAACATTTATCCTGAACAACCATTTTACAAACTGTCTGGCAGCATTCTTATGAAAATGGCCACACAGACATCCTTGCAGATCACAGGAGTATCTTTAGTGGTTAGTGTGCTAGACTATATACCAAGAGGCACAGGTTCAAATCCCAGTATAACTCCTTTTCTTATTGTAAATGTGATCTCTCCAGGAACAGAAAAAATGCCTGCTGTAGTCGCAAGGTATGTTTAGTGGCACGTAAGACTATTCTACAGAAATGGATAGACCCAGATCCACCAGTGTATTGGCACTGGAGGAACTAGATACACGAGTTGGCCACTTGGGAAGCCAGAGAGGCGAAGAGAACCCTGAAAAGAAAAAAACAGTTTATGTCCATATGGGGCCGATATATACAAGGACTTAGCCCACGGGGGCGAAGTTTGCTCCTTAATTTCTTGTGAGCTGCCTGGGTAGTACACATGGTCTGAATGTTTAAACCCACTGTCCCCAATATTGATTGGCATACACAGAACTAAGGGGGGAGGGAGGATGGAAAAGAGGGTAGGGAGGGGGGGAGTACATAAAAATTTGATGAAGGTCTGTTCAAATTTATATGTGAAGTTCCACTGTACTGTTGCAGTTTTATATTTTGTGGTATCTGTTAAGCCATATTATTTCATCATCAATAAAAACGTTGAAACATAAAAATGCCTGCTGTACTTGAATGCACACCACTTCAATAGCCTTCAGGCTTACAGGTGTCTTATATCTGTAGGTACATTCAGTATTTTTCTGTTCCTGGAGGGAGCCCCAGGAAAAAAGATGAGTAGAGTTTTAGTGCAATTTGAACCTGTTTCTCTTGGTTTGTAATCTACTGCACTAACCATTGAGTTACACCTCTGACCTACTTGCTGCTTTCTTCAGAAGGGACATAATACCTGATGCTGTCATAGAACCTGGTGTTCCTTTCCAGTTTCACTTTCAGGCAGGGGCATAGCCACAGACGAGCCTGGACGGGCCCAGGCCCAGCCACTTTTGCTCGAGGCCCGCCCTAACTAGCCCCAACCCAAAATTCCTCACTGCCTTTCTCCCGCGGCTCCGGGTCCAGCTGTCTGGGAGCGTTGCCTGCCTCAAATTCTGCTCCTCCCTGCCGCTGCCTCAGTCCCTGCAGCATTCTTTTTTGGACCATCGCTGGCAGTGCTGCGATTCACATAGGCAGCTCCGCTCCCCTCTTCTGCACCCATCTGGCCCTACGTAAACAGGAAGTGCATCAGAGAGGGCCAGATGGACACAGAAAGGGGAGCGGAGCTGCCTGTGTGAATTGCAGTGCTGCCGGCGATGGGCCAAAAAAGAATGCTGCAGGGACCAAGGCAGCAGTGGGGGAGGAGCAGAATTTGAGGCAGGCAGTGCTCCCGGACAGCCGGACCTGGAGCCGCGGGAGAAAAGGCAGCGAGGGTGTTGGATTGGGGCAGGATGAATTGGAGGAAGGCAGAAGTGCTGGACTTGGTGGGGGGGGGGGGGGGATAGTGCTGCCTGACTTGTGAGAGGAAGGGGATTGGAGGGAAGGGAGAGAGCTGTTGGATGTGGGAGGAAAAGGAGAAGGGATCTGGATGGAATCTTCTGGCCAGGGGAGGGAGAGGAGGAAGGGGCTGGAGAGAAGGGAGAGAGCTGCTGGACATGGGAGGAAGAGGAGGAGGGGACTGGATGGAAGGGAGAGATCTGGTGGACTTCAGAGGAAGAGGGGCTGGAGGGAAGGAAGACAGCTGCTGGACTGGGAGAAATAGGAGGAGGAGACTGGATGGAAGGGAGAGAACTGCTGGAGGAAGAGGAGGAGGGGATCTGGATGGAAGGGAGAGAGCTGCTGGATATGGGAGCAAGAGGGGGCTGGAGGGAAGGGAGAGAACTGCTGGTACAGCACAAGGAGGGAGGGAAGGGAAATAGAGATACTAGACCAAGGAGATGAAGGAAAAGGGAACAAATACTAAACCTACAGTGTGAGGGAGGAAGGGAGGGCGGGGTGGGTGGGCAGGCATGGAATCAAGCAACCAAACCATATGCTGGAAAGGGGAGGGAGGGAGAGGGAGAGAATCTGGATGGCATAGGGTCAGAGAGGGTAGAAATATATTGGCACTGGGGACAAAGAGAGGGGGAGAAGCTGGACAGAGAAATATAGGGACACAGAGAAAGGGAGATAATAAACATGGAGGAAGATAGAGGTACAGAGATGGAAGAAGATGGATAGTGGACATTGAGAGAGAGAGAGAGAGAGAGAGAGAGAGAGAGAGTGGAACTATCAAATGGATATGAGACCTTGGTGAGTGAGTTAAGAGAAGGATGTAGAAACCAGAGCCTGGGACCAACATGACTTGAAAAATAAAATGAGCAGACAACAAAAGGTAGAAAAAATAATTTTATTTTTCTATTTTGTGACTAGAATATGTCAGATTTCAAAAATGTTCATCCTGCTAGATATGGCTGGGGCCCAAGGTAGAAATTTGGGAGGGGACACAAAAGCTTACTAACAGGCTGCACCTTGTTCAGCTTCCAGCTGGCCTGGGGTTCTCTCTGGCTAGGGGGGGCCAAACCCAGTTGCCCTAGTTGTACCTCCCCTAACACTGTCTCTTGTATGTGCTACCATATTTTGCACAGTATAGGAGAAAATGCATCTCTTTGTATTTCTCTGTGCTGTGCTAAATGCAAGGTCTGGCTTCTTGGGATTTTGATTTAATTTGTTTATGGTTTGTGGTCACTTATTCTGTATTTGTGTTCTGTGTGTGTGACCAAAGTATTATGTGAGCATCAATTTTCTATGTAGTATTCTATAGTACTTTGGCTTCTTCAGTTTTCTTGATAGATGTATTGATATTTTAGGGCCCCACTGTAATATTTAGGGCATATTTAAGGGATGCCTATGTGTGTTGGTGGACTGTGGCTCAGTGGAGGATGAAGAGTGCACCCTCTTATATTTCCTCTGGCTCTCAATGTGGCCTGCAGCCACAGATGCCAGCACCACTACTCCCATTGAAGTTATTGGGAGTTGGGTAGGTGTGCGGTAGGAGTAGGGGCGTGGGCAGGGCATATAGTGCCCATCCACCCAAACTGTTTGCCCACCCAAAAATTGCCTTCTGGCTACGCCACTGCTTTCAGGGGAGAGGGAGGGGGACATCAACCCTCCAGTGGTCAGCTGCTCAATCAGAATATCTTTTTGTAACTTGAAACAGGTCTAGATAAAAACATCCTTCTTTTTAGAATTGGATGTTTCTTCCCATTCGAAAATCACTGTTGACGTCCTACTTTTCGGCCCTCCCTAGTCCCACCCAAAACACACCCACAACATGTGTTCTTGCTATTTAGATGAAATACAGTGTGAAACGTCCAAATTCTGAATTTCTATAAACAGGATTTAGATATTTTTAGCAGATGGCCTTTTTGTTAAGGCATTTTGAGGCGTTTTGAAAATGAGCACCTAAGCCGCCTTCAGAGAAAGCTTGCACATTTATTCATACTAATTTACACATTAAAGTGCATATAGTTGATTTACGCATATGAAAAAGTTCTAACACAGGTTAAAGACTTTTTCTTAACATGAATGTGTCAACCTTAAAGTAGTCAGTGAAAACACTATCCACTGAAAATCATCCCACTGATTTCCATATTCAGCCTTATCCTTGGTTGTATTTTAAAGAGTGCAACTTGCAGCTGATGAACAGTAGCCATATCACTGTTGGAACAGGCTGGGATATTAGAAGCTGTTAGTTGCTAATTTGCAGCTAAACCTCTGCCAGCCCCAGTAAAAACAGTTTTAATCTCCCACTGAGACCGATCTCTGACTTTCTTATTCTGCCTACATTCAGGCCAGGACCTTTCCTCCATACAAGCATGCAGCTGCTGGTGCAACTCATGTCACTTGTACTGTTTGGCGGGTTGCACAGCAGGGGAATGACATTTGATACAGATAAGAATAAAATATTTAGCAGGAAATTTGTTTTCTGTTTCTTAGAAGGCTAAGCGTTTTACCCCTTCAATATCTCCTGACCTCTGCTGGCCTGGAGAGACACGTAATATGCCAAGGAACAAACACTTAAGATGATTGGCTAATTCAAGTTTCCTTGTTCATTAATGGCTTATGTATGCCAGAGGTTCAGCTTTCTACAATTTAACAAGATATAATTACATGTTTTGATTAGCTCATACATTTTCCCACTTTGCCATGCCAGTCAGGGTTCATGTATATAACATTAGCACACTGCCTTATAATCACGATATGATTGTTTTTTAAAATTATTTTACTTATGTTTTCTCTCTTTCCCTTTCTCAGTCCCCAGTCTCTTCTCTATTGTAAGCTGTTCTCTTAGCTGCTTTTAATGCTTTCTACTGCTCGAATGACTTATATGGTGAGCCAGAACCACAGCACATTCTGTCATCTCTTCCCCCTCTGTAAGCTGCTTTGCTAGTATATCGTCAGCCCTACATAAATGTGGAATGTGGAAATCTATGCAAGACTGTACAAATTACTGGTCATTTCTGCATTATCATCATTATACTGCTTTTATGATTTTATCATCATGGGAAGAGTTATCAAAACATTATGGCAAAACTGCTAGTACCACGCCACCCACTGATTTCTATTTAAAAGATTAAGCATGTCTCAGTAAAAATTATGAACACTAAAAATGCTGGGGGAATCAAATGAGCAGCTGCAGTTTTAAAAGTGTAAAGTGCTTTTTCTCTCTTTCTTTCGTAGCATATCCTGACAAATTCCCTAATGCTTCAGTAAAAAAAAAAAGGAATGAATATCATCATAATTAAATTTAAACCGTTTACAATTAGCCATGTCCTGGTGATTGTTGTTATGGAAAGACATTCTGGCTGTTTGCTAGCAATGAGCTTCACTCTCTCTCTCTCTCTCTCTCTCTCTCTCTCTCTGATATCCCCCTGATTTACAGGGTCAAAATGTCCCCCTTCATCTACTGAAATAGCAGGTGCTGCTTTAACATTGCTCTGCAGATCTAATTTTTTGGGCTCCACCAATTCTTGTTATCAGGATATCAAGGTTAATGAGGCACCTTCACGTAATTAGTCTGTGAGCTGTGTTCATCTGCTATTAATTGTCCTGAGAACCAGATCAGTTTTGAGAAAAGAAATCCTGAAAAATTCAGTTAGGGGAATACTGCTAGACAAGCACATTTATAGATGAAAAGTAAAATCTGCTCAATAGGAATGTGATATTTGAAAGTTAATTTTCCCAAAGGCTGTCTACAACGAAAGGCTCTGCAGTCTTAGGGGGTGAGGGTGTTGTTTTTGCTTCAGAAATATGACCATTAACATTTGTTGGGGTACACTTTCACAGTTTTCCTCCCAAATGCAGTCACTCACCCCTCTCCCATTAAAGGTCTGAGGATCTTCCAATACACTCACCCCAAGCCCACTGCAATACACTCATCCCTAACTATCCTGTAGCCACTTCTGATGCACTCACTGACTCCCAGATGCCCCTGCACTCCACCCAACAAATTCTGCTCAATGATGCACATTTTTTCTATATATTCATTCCAAACATTCTTCCTCCTGCCATCAAGACTTCACTGACTGCATTCTGCCCACTAGCAATTTTCCCAATTACCACCTCTATGTTTCTGCACAGGTGTATGAGCATCACGGAGCTGAAACACACTTAGAGTCAGGTGGAGGCAGAGAAACAGCAATAGTTCGGCAAAGAACTAGCTGTCAGAGAGACAGACAGTGTAGCTGCCAAGGTCTTGATGAGGGGCATGTCTGTGGTTGCAGAGTCATAGGCAGATGCACTTTTAGAAACA
Source organism: Microcaecilia unicolor (assembly GCF_901765095.1). Classification (NCBI taxonomy): domain Eukaryota; kingdom Metazoa; phylum Chordata; class Amphibia; order Gymnophiona; family Siphonopidae; genus Microcaecilia; species Microcaecilia unicolor. Next base: position 134,587,319 of record NC_044038.1, read on the forward strand.
ACCTATATTGTATGTGACTCTCTTTGACATCCCTAGTACACAAATCACTCAGCTTAGGCAGATTAAGAAAGCAGGAAGACAATTACATTATCCCCTGGAATATATGGCACCGAAATGTGCGCACATCTTAATTGACTAATGAGCCATTAACGAGCAAGAATGCTAAGAACCAATTACTGATGTTAATTGGCACCAACTGGGATTTGCACGTGCATCTGGCTGCAGGCTTTTCTATAATACCAGGCGCCCAAATCTCATCGTGCACATCTCAAAAGGGTGTGATTGTGGTAGGAGCATGGGCATGTCAGGGGCATTCCAAAAAGTTGCACGTGTTGTTACAAAATACTGGGTCAGCTCGTCCAACTTGGGTACCAGCACCCAAGCACTGGCACCCAAAGTTAGGGAGCAGGAATTGGTGCTAAGTGTGATTCTACAGAGGGCCCGAATTTAGTGCCAATCTTTTCTGGCACCCATTTTTGACTGTGTGGGTGGCAGTTTTTATGGATTGAGCAGTTACTTTAGGTTCCCCTGAGGTAGCGTGAAAGAAACAGTGTCCCTGCTGGGAATCTAATTTTTTTAAATTTCAATTTTGAGCATTTTCAAGATGCCAAAATAGTGGATCTGCTCTGCCGACCCCTTTTTCTGCAGCATTGGAATTTGAGAGTCTTCATTGTTGAACACAGGTGCCTTCTATATATATAAAAAAAGCTAAGACAATTTTTTTTTGTGATTTGAATCTTTAGAGCGTTTGAATATTTTTGATACAAGTTGTGTTAATAAGGATTTTTTTTTATAATGGCACGAGTAGGGTAGATGGAGTTTGTTGGACCTTCTACATTCCAGTGCACAAAGCTGAATCATAGTTGCCCTTCAGTGAGATACTGGGAGGTATCCACAGTGAGCCATAATTGTAAAATCACCTTCTTGTCCGTCAAGACTGCACGCTGTAGGAAGGCAAGCATCCCGGAAGGAGGACTCCCCTGCAGCCAAAAGATTTCAAACAACTGGCAACAGGAAGGAGTCAAACAAAGTTTCCAAAATGAGGAGATATGGGAGTTGAGTCCAGAAATGGTGTATGGCTGGACAAGACCAAAACATATGTCCCAGGTGGGCCCCGCTCTCTTGACACTTAGGACACAAGTCATCCTTCTGTAGTGTCGCTCTAAAAGTCTGGTATGGAGATATATACAGTCTCAGAATAAATTGATAATGAAGTTCCCATAAAGAGGCACTGTCAATCATATGATAAACATTCAGTAAACAAGTATTTAACTGATGAGAGGTGAGTGACACAGGCAGTTGCCCTGCCCACTTAACAACTAGAATATCATAATCACATTCGGGGAGATGCTCTTGAATGTGCCCATGATAATATTTAATTGGGACAGAAAGTTATGCATCCAAACGGTCCCATACAATGGATGTCAAATGGATGACTGGCAAGGAGCATATGTAATGGTGAATCTGAAAGTAAGCAAATCAATCCCTAACACCAAAGCCATATTCCAGACCAAGATCATCAAAGGAACAAATATGACCCTCATCATCCAACACACAATAGAGATACTTAATCCACTCCACCATCCAACATTGAAATACTGGAGACTTATCCTCCACTGGGAAAGCAGGATTCCCCACCAAGGGGAACAAGGGTGAAACATCAGGAGATAAACCATGAAATTTACAAAGTTAGCGCCAGGTGCACCAAAGTGGACAAAAATAGGACCATAGCTCCAAGGAGTCTTAGCCTCTTCCCCCCTCACCTCCCCCCCCCCCCCCTCACCGGGTGTGAAGCCAGTACCCAAAGTGACAGAGATACAACAGCTCTATCTTGGTAGCAGTACAAGTAAAACAATGAATACCTCTATACCAGTCTCAGAGATGACGCATACAGCTGGCGACTGAGAAAAATTTGACATTCAAAGGATCCAGGACACCCTGGCAGCATCAGCTTTCTTGTAGAGAAACAAGCCCTTTCATCTTGCCAAAAACAGGAGGTTAAAATCCTCAGCAAAAATTGCTTGTCTGTATAGAATAAAAACAAAGAAAGTGAAGTATATAGATCCATTTGGGAACCAGAATCATATTATAAAGAGATATCCTCCAGTAAACAAATTGGCAGAGTACGCCAACTCTGTAGAGTGTGAGTTGTGCACGTGAAGAGACGGCTGATGTTACAAGTGTATAGCTGGTTAAGGTTGATAGGAATGTACACCTTGAGATACTTTAAGGCATTCAAATCCCATTGCAAGGAGAAGTCCCCTTCCCTGTCCTTCCTCATTGACAAAGGAATCGATAATGCCATTGATCTATGAAGGATGAGATGAAATCCCAAATAAAAATTAAACTTATCAATAATACTATGTAAATGAGAGAGCACTCGTTGGGGATGGGTGAGCATGAGCAGTAGGTCATCAGTGAATGCTAGTACTTTAACCTTTAAAAAAGGGAGTGTCACACCCGAAACATCAGGGTCGAGCTAAATTGAACAAAGAAGAGGTGAGAGGGGACAGCCCTGCCTGGTACATTTTTGAACATCAAATGTGGTTGTGCACAAACTGTTCACAAGCAAGGCCACCTTGAGATTGGCATATAAAGTCTGCACTGCACTGAAGAACCACCCCCCTATATCAATATACTGAGAACCTGAAATAAATAATCCTATGGCACCTGATCAAAGGACTTTTCCACATCCAGGCTGACCGCTGACCAGCAGCAAAGATTCTTGAGTAACCTTGCTGTGGGCTATTGATAAAAGAATCTTACGGATATTTAAAACTGAGTGATGCCCATGAACAAAACCCACTTTGTGATCCCCAACCAGAGATGGGAGATGGATGGCCAGCCAGTCAGCCAGAACGTGGGCCAGGATCTTCAGGTCCACATTTAATGAAGAAATGGGATGAAAGGAGTCAGACCTATCATGGGGTTTACCCAGTTTAGGGATTAGTGTTATTAAAGATTTATTAGCATAGGGGGAAAGGCATACTAGGATGGATGTTGCCTCATAATACACCACATGAGGGCCACAAAGATGAGGAGATATTAATTTGTAATATTCAGATGAAATCTATCCGGACCAGGTGCAGTTCCCATAGAAAGGAATTTAATGGCATTCTGAACCTCCAATGCTTGCAGCAGGGCAGTAAGCTGTTGTTGCACTTTTGGGGAGAGTTTGGGTAGATCAGAGTCTGTTAAATAATCAATCAATTGTGTTCTGGGGCTACTCTTTAGAATGCTCTTCCATTTGAACTGCACAAAATTGCTTCAATAACATAATACGGAAAATATCTAAAACTGCATCTGTTTGCTCAGGCTTTTCCTGCTGTTTAATCTCCTTGCTTTGTAAGGCTTAATTTTACTAAGTCTTCTTAAAGAACTTGCCACCTTGTGGCAAGCTTTATGTAAGTTTTGCTGTATTTTAAATAAGTTGTTTGTTTTATCTTATGTTTGTTTATTATGTATGTTTTTAGTATTATCCGCCTAGAATTGTTGAGACAGTATGGATTATAAATATTTTTAATAAATAAATACACTTCAAGTCAAGCGTATCTGTGTGCTAATTTCTCATTTGGCCCTCAGTTTGGAGAAAAGCTTGATAGAGGGATTATGCTTACTTGTCTTTGATAAGTATTTAAGTTTTTTCGAAGATTGCTCCTTAATTAGTTCCCCATATGCAGGTTTCATGCAATGAAGCAAAATTGCTGCTTATAGGTGTTGAAGGGCTACTTAAACGTCTACCTAAATAAAAAGGTCACCCAATGAGTAATGCTGAGATCAAAACGTTAAGTAATCAACAAAAGTCTAAAATGTTTAGTGATAAGGGAGCCCTCAATATCCCTTCCTCCACCCTTTCAATCAGAAGGGATAGGGTAAATGCAACATAGGTTGGGATGCAACATTCCAATCTCCATGGTTCTTTGGAGGACAATTCCAGAAGAGGAGGAAAACAGATCTGCCTCAGCTTCCAGTCTTCTTACATCCATAGCAAGATACAGTACTCCAAGTGGGGCCTAACCAACGACCTGAACAGGGGCATCATCACCTCCTTTCTTCTACTGGTTATACCACATCCATAGCAAGTTACAGTACTCCAAGTGGGGCCTAACCAACAACCTGTACAGGGGCATCATCACCTCCTTTCTTCTACTGGTTATACCCCTCTCTATGCAGCCTAGCATCCTTCTGGCCATGGCCACTAACTTGTCACATTGTTTTGTTGCCTTGAGATTCTCAGACACCATCACTCCAAGGTCCCTCCCCTGAGCCGAGCTTACCAATCCATCACCTCCTATCTGGTACATCTCTTTTGGATTTTTGCACCCTAAGTGTATCACTCTGCACTTCTTTGCATTACATTTTAACTTCCAGATCCTTAGCCATTCTTCCAACTAGAGATCCCTCCTCATGGTTTCTACACCCACCAAAGTATCCACTCTATTGATTATCTTCAAAAGGCAAATGTTTCCTTCTAACCCTCCAGCAATGTCTCTCACAAATATATTAAACAGAATTGGCCCCAGCACAGACCCCTGAGGCACTCCACTGCTCACTTTACTTTCCTCCACGTGGGTTCCATTTACCATCACTCTTTGTCACCTGTCGGTCAACCAGTTTCCAATCCATATTACCACTTTGGGTCCTAAGTTCAGCCCTCTCAGCTTATTCATGAGTCTTCTGTGAGGGGTCATATCAAAAGCTGGGCTGAAATCCAAGTAGATTATGTCTAGTTCATGTCCTTCATCCAGTTCTTTAGTCACCCAGTTAAAGAAGTCAATCAGATTCATTTGGCAGGATTTCAATGCCAACAAGAACGATATTGAACCCATATTCATCCTTGGTTTGGGTTTGATTCTGACAGATCCTGGGGCATGCTTTCTGCACCTGATGTTGAGGTGGGGGTGGAGACCTTCTCGATGCCAGAGTACTTCCAGTGGTAGTTGAAGTCTGGGCATCTATCAAAGTCGATACTTCCAGTGCCAGTGTCGATGGATTGGCCTTCAAAAAGCCAACAAGTTTCTCTGCTGGACCTGCCACACCCTCTGTGTCCTCAACTGCATTTTCAAACAGAGAGAACAAGAGTTAGGCTCATGCTTAGACCCAAAGCACCAAATGCACCAAGAGTATGGGTCCGTCACGGAAATCACCCAACTACATTGGACACCTCTTGAAGCCACTGAGAGTCTTCTTAGACATCAAATTAACATCCTTGATTATGAGCGGTAAAAAGGGACAGCATTTAAATTGAGGTCAGTGCTCCATCCTAAGCGGGCCTAGCAACTTGCAAAACAGAAAGTAAATTTGAACAGCCAAAAACACTAAAAACTGAAAGGAAACAAAATAAATTGAAAATTAAGGAAATAATAATAACAAAAGGGACACAAATCCCCACATGGGAAGGCACTGCAAGAGCAGACAAAAACTGCACTGTGAGGAGAAAATGAAAATGTGTCCTCCCTGCTCAGCGGAAAAACTAAGACTGAAGAACCCACACTTCGGCTGGAAAGCATGAGTGTATGCATGGTGGGACGCTTCTAGAAGCTTCTACTCTCTAGTCAGCATCCACACTGGGGTCTGTCAGATGACATCAGTTGACATGTGAGAATATGTACAGTCTGCTTGTCCTCAGAGAAATATTTGTAACAAAATGCATAAAGTGGAATTAGAACACACAAACTGGTTTTTAGTAAAAGGGCCCTTTTAATTGTAATGATTACATGTAATAGCCATGAATAAATAGGGGGCAACATTTAGTCTGCATCAGTTGGCGGCTTTAAAGTTACTTACAGCCATGTACTGATTAGATCTGGATATTCAGTGTCTGTCCATGTCCAGGTACCAGAATTGAATAACTAGAATCTTTTCCAGAAGATATTAAAAAGTAAACTAAAAAGTATTTATATACCACAATGACCTTGTAGTTTCTAAGTGGTTTCCAATTAATAAGAAACCATCACAAGTGGATAATTACAATTAATGACAACACAACTAAAGAATTAAAATGTGATAGTCAAAATATGAATATAAAAACTTCTCAAATAACCGTGTTTTAAGGATAAGACACATAAGATTGTCAGAAAGTCTAATAGATATAGGAAGATCATCCCAACATTTGGCACCTATAACAGAGAACGAGGATTGAACCATTCTTTTATATCTAACTGCTTTCAAAGAGGGCAGATGCAAAACTAACCTATTTCTCAGTTTTATAACAGATGCAGAAGATAGAAAGGATATCTTAAATCAAGCTTTAAAATAAATCCTGGCTTGAATCAGGAGCCAATGTGCTTTAATTAACAGCAGAGTAACCCTGTCAAATTTCTTTGCTGCATAGACCAGACAAACTGACACATTTTGTAATGTTTGTAGTTTCTTCAGAATTAGCGAAGAACAACCCGCCAGAAGCATCTTACAATAATCTAGTTGATTTAAAATTAGAGCCTGAACAATCAGTCTAAATCAAATCAAGACCAGGTATAAATATAATGTATCACATACCATATGTAGTGAGTTTATCTTGTGGGGCATACTGGACGGACCATAGAGATCTTTATTTGCCATCATCTACTATGTTACTATATTAAGGGGATCAAAACAAGATATTTATTTTATGTATTTTCAGCACTTGATATACTGCAAGTGATCCCTGTGGAAACTATGTGGTTTACAATTTCTATTTCAGGTACTTTGCACTGTCCCTAATGGGCTCACAATCTAAGTTATATATTGTGTCTGGGGCAATGGAGGGCTAAATGACTTGCTCACGGTCATGTGGAGCTGTAGAGGAAATTGAACCTGATTCTCCAAGATCTCAACCCACTGCCAACTCTCAGGCAGCTGCAGAAATCAAACCTGGTTCTCCAAGTCTGCAACCTGCTGCACTAACCATTAGGCCACTCCTCCGCTGTGTGCATGCCAATATTCAATGCTGGCACCCTCATACCTCACCAGGCAAAGACAGAACTACTTTTATGCTGCCTTGGTCTGTCAGATTAGATATGCAGGCACTGGCCCTGAGTATCACTACTGGCCACATATCTCCTGGCTTCGCCCCAACTGCTTCCCTCAACCTTATCCACTGGTATGCTGGGCAGTAAGAGCCATTATTCAGTGGACCTACTCAGCTTAGTACTGCTGCATATCAGTGGCTGGCTGGCTGAGGATGATTTAACTCATTTTCAATATTGACCCCATAATGTTTAGCGAGAGGTCTCCTCATTTGAAGTGTCCTGATTTTTTATATTATGACAAACGTCCTGCAACTAGTTAAAAGATGCACCACTTGCCAAAAAGAGGTAAGGAATGTGTTTTCTTTGTTGAGATAAAAATTAAAAATTGATTTCTTCAAGACCCAGGCCAATTTCCCATTAGTTTCAAACTTACATGAAAGTATTGCAAGGGACTTTAAAGGTTAGCTGAAATCACAAAGAAAAATAAAATAAAAATCTATTTGTAGCTGATTACGTGCTTAGAACTAAAATTCTCTTTGTTATGCTTCTCTGTGAGTTTTGTATTACCTGAGATAGTCTGTGTACATATTCTTTTTTATGAATTAGTTGCTAACAATAGCTGCCTGCTAAATACAGAAATACAGGCATGCATTTAAATCTTCTCATGTTTGTGAGGCTCTTGTTGAATTCCCACAGGAGGGAAATCCAAAAGGAAAAGATAATTGCGGAGATGTTCTACCAATTAGCTTAGTGCACACTTTCTTCATTATGGTCCAGAACAGCCATGCACTCTTCCGATCCCATCATCTAAGTGCTTAGGGGTACACGCACAGAAAAGAGAAAGTGGATCCACAGGACGCTAGCAAGAAAAAGCTGGCAAGCTCAGAAAGAGAATATTTATTGAGCAGGCAGCTCTTTTTCTACTTGCCAAGCAGTTTTCGGTTATACTTTGATATTTATGCATTATTTAAAAGCATCAAGTTTTAAAGATTATTTTGCACCTTATAAAATGTGAGTTTTTCTTTTCTACTGCATCCTTGCTATATTACTCATCAAACTAACAACAGAGATTTACAGCAGCCTTCCAGCAGATACTGCAAAATGAACTTTCCTTTGGTATACGTGATCTGCAAACCAACTTTAAGAAAACTAACTTGCAAATCTGAGGTTGTTATTCAACATGAAAACAGCCATGCTGATCACTCCACGTTATAATTGACAGCAGTGCTGGAGATATAATGAAACTATCCCCTAATATGTGTTGCTGCCATAAGTATAGTGGAAAAAAATGCCTGTTTCTTTTTTTTGCATTTTTAAGGGGGGGGGGGCTGGAGTGGAAGAACAGGGAGGTGGGGGATGCATTTAATTCCACTGAATAAAGATCATCCATCAAAAGTATGCCATAGTATCTGTATAGTTTGCTATATTTCTGATGGCCTTTTGGTTAAGAGACAAATTTTAGAAAGGACCAACTCTAATAAGAAAATTCAAGTCTGTACATTAGGACTAGATGTCCATTTCTCATGTATTTTACAGCAATATCTGCAGACATATAACCTGTTCTAAAACACATGAGAAATGTATATACACATGAACATCCAAATTTTGAACTGGACAAAAAAAGGGACAAGGACATCTTTGTGGCAGCAAGGGAACATCAATGTTACAAAATAGCCACATAGACATGAAGGCAGAGGAGTAGTCTAATGGTTAAAAAAAAAAAAAGAACATGATCATTGCTGTATTGGGACACATTGAAGGTCCATCAAGCCCAGTATCCTGTTTCCAACAGTGGTCAATCCAGGTCACACGTACCTAAGAAGATCCCAAAAGAGCAAAACAGATTTTATGCTGCTTATCCTTGATATAAGCAGTGGATTTTCCTAGTTCCTTCTTAATAATGGGTTATGGACTTTTCTTTTACAAAATTATCTAAACCTTTTTAAACCCTGCATGCCCCCTAGTTCTAGTATTTTTGGAAAGAGTAAACAAGTGATTCATGTCTACCCATTCTACTCCACTCATTATTTTATAGACCTCTATCATATCAGCCATCTCTTCTTCAAGCTGAAGAGCCCTAGTCACTATAGCCTTTCCTCATAGGGAAGTCATCCCATCCCTTTTATCATTTTCATCTCCCTCCTATGTACCTTTTCTAATTCCGCTATATCTTTTTTGAGATGCGGTGACCAGAATTGCATACAGTAACGATACAAAGGCATTATAACATTCTCATTTTTGCCTTCCATCCCTTTCCTAATAATACCTAACATTCTATTTGCTTTCATAGCCGCTGCTGCACATTGAGCAGAGGGTTTCAACCTATCATCAATGATACCACCTAGATACTTTTCCTGGGTGGTGACTCCTAGGACTCTGTTTACTAAGCTTCACTATAGGCATGCTAACTTTTTAGCACACACTAAAAATTAGAGCATGCTAACAATAGAGACACCCATTATATTCCTGTGGGTGTCTACTGTTAGCGCACACTAATTTTTAGTACACGCTAAAAAGTTAGTGTGGCTTAGTAAACAGGGCCCTTAATGTGGTACCTTACATCACATACAGTAGCTATAGTTTGGGTTGAAAACCAGAGCAGAGAATCACTCCAGCTCTTTCTTATTTTTTTTTTATTTTTTTAAATTATGAGCTCTCCAGGAACAGAAAAATACCTACTGTGACTTTCATTATTCCCTCCAATGGAGAACTCAATCAGAGCACCTTTCTGTAACCTGGACGTGATAAGTCTAAATAACAACATCCAACTCTTAGACATGGACGTCCCTTCCCCTTCTGAATTTGGAGTTCAAAATCCATGATTTAGCCACTCCCTAGTCCCACCAAAAAACTCCCAGACCATGCCTCTTGCCATATAGATGTACAGCAGTTTTTGATATCTATATTCTGGTTTTATAAAATCAATATTTTTATGTTCATGCAATACGGTTATCTAAATGCTGGTTTTCAGATGTCCAAAACACAAATAGAGCTTCTAACCACCCAAATGTACTGAAACACTTATCCCAATGCAAATAAGGAGAAGTGTATCAATATCTGATAGAAAACACACTTTAAGGGGGACTGGAGAAACAGGGAAGTGGTTAGAGCAGTGGGATAAGAGCAAATGGAAGCCAGGGCAATGGGCAAGTTCCTTATAGCTTCTTGTGGCAATGGGCAAGTTCCTTAACCCTCCATTAATCAGGTCCAAACTTAGAGTGTAAGTCTGTCCTTCCTCACCTGAATGTAACTCACCTTGAGCTACCAGCTAAAAGCTGTGAGTTAAATCTAAACAAATAAAAATTGGATGGTTAGAATCTTTCACAACATTTCTGGTGTAGTAAATGATTGTGAGAATATCCATCCCTAAGAATCATTTATGCAAGTAATCTCCGTAAGAGTCTCAGAAGTCCCCACTGCATTATGAACACATTCACAGACACATATTTTGTCTGGTTTTGTTCTTATTTAAACTGACCTGCAGATAAGCCATGAGATGTTACTAGTTTCCTGTATGTATCAGCATATATTTTAGACAGCTAGGCATTCACAAAACTAAACTCCCTGATGCCAACGGAGGCTTAGAAAGTTTAAGACCAGTCACCCCCCCCCCCCCCCCATCTCTGTCTGCATTCATCCCTGAGTAGCTGCTTCTGTTCTTTCTAAATCACAAGATGAATGACCTTCCAGTTCCCCTGCAGTAGGCTGTATAAATGAGAGAGACATTTCATTCTAAACCTAAAGCTTACAAGGCAGAGCTGGGATTTAAATGTGAGTTTGTCTCAATCACAAAACCAATGCATTTGATGTTCAGAACTCTCTCTCTTCCTCTAGCAAACTCGATGAATTCTTTACAAAATTACAGTGTTCTTTTGAAGTGTCATCATGATGTTTCAAAATAATATACTATGGGGCTCATTTTCAAAAGAGAAAAATGTCCAAAAAGTGGCATAAATCTGCATTTATGTCCAAATTGGTATTTTTAAAAACAATTTTTAGATGTTTTTCCATAAAGTCCGTCAGAAGTGCATTCAAATCACAAGGGGGTATGTCAGGGGTGTGTAAAGGGTGGGATCTGGGCATTCCTTGGATGTTTTTCAGCCATAATGGAACAAAAAAAAACTGTCCAGGACTGAAACTAGACCTGTTTTTATAACAAATAAGGCACAAAAAGCTGCCCTAAATGACCAGATGACAGTGGAGGGAATCAGGGATGACCTCCCTTTACTCCCCCAGTGGTCACTAACCCCCCCCCCCCTCTCATCCCCCAAAAATGTGATTATAATGTTACTTGCCAGCCTCAGATGTAATACTCAGGTACATTAGAGCAGCATGCAGGTCCCTGGAGTAGTCTATTGGTGGGTGCAGTGCAGACAGGTGGACCCAGGTCCATACCTCCATCTACCTGTTACGCTTGTGGTGGAAACTGTGAGCCCTCCAAAACTCACCAGAAACCCACTGTATCAACATATAGGTGCCCCCTTCACCCGTAAAGGCTATTGTAGTGGTGTACGGTTGGGGGTAGTAAGTTTTGGATGGGTTTTGGGGGGGCTCAGCAGACAAGATAAGGCAGCAGCAGCAGTCAGATGTGTACCTGGGAGCATTTATTTGAAGTGCACTGCAGTGCCCCCTAGGGTGCCCCATTGTTCTCATGGGATGTCTGTGTGGCCAGTCTACTAAGAATGCTGGCTCCTCCTACATTCCAATGGTTTGTTTTGTGTGCGTGTGTGTTTTTTTTTTTTTCAAAAATGGACCAAAAAGATAAAGGTATGGAGCACAAAAACTTCTAGCAAATAGCCATTTTCAAAAGAAAAAGATGTTCTTCTGTTTTGAAAATGGCTATATTCCCCACTTGAATTTTGGAAGTTTTTAGCAAAACATCCAATGAAAATGCCCCTCCACATAATCTGTGTTTGTAGTATAATACAAGTCTACCAGTGAGTTTGAGAGAGACTCCTTTACCCAATGGTCCCAAGGTAATTTGAGTGTTGTACCAATCTAGGATTTTCTTCCTGATGAATCTTTTGTGTAGGAGAGGTCGGGCACTCATTGTCATGATGGTACCAGGCCTTTAGAAAATCCTACTTAAAATGATATTATGTTATTTGGATCTCTATCAAGGGAACTGTCTTTAAAAAAATTAATGTAATTAACTATTTTCAGTGACTCAGTCATTCTAATGTTTAAAATGTCTGAAAGGAACAAACACAATACGCTGATATTTTAAAATGTAAAATAAGTGATTTAATTAGAAGACAGCAATGAATGAAAGAGGAACAATCCTGGTCACTTCTTATTCAGCTACATTTTCAAGCAAAGAAGTCTGCTGTATGCATAATAATTACTGCTTCTTTGTATTCTAATCTGCCTTTCCATTGCTGCAGACAGTGCAAATTACAGGTCTGTGAGCATTAATGCAATTAATTCACATAGTTCCATGTTGTTAGGGGTTTAGTTATTGATGAGAGTCTATTCAGAGAGAGAGAGAGAGAGGGAAAAAAAAAACCTCTGACACCCTCCTTTATTTCAACTCTTCCTATTTGTTATGGTCAGTAATTACGGACATAGGAAAAATCGGCCAACGAAATCATTCCTGTACTGCTATAGTGTTACCCTTATAGCTTAGATAGACTAGGGAGGGATTCTGAAAACTTGCATGAGAGAACAGCACCAGATTATCTACCAATGAAAATCCAGTTTATCTGTGTGATCTTGAGACCTCTGTTTGTATACCACTCAGTGTACTCATGTACTGGCCCTTGCCCCAATAATACGAAAGTCACAGAATGGGATGGAAGGTCCTCCAACACTAATCTTGCAATGTCTTCAGTTTTCAGACTATGCCTGGGTGCCTCCAGGTCTTTTGCATTTTGCTGCTTGGATCCCAGTCTCTGGAACTCACTCCTGGCTGCTCTACACCTGGGAGTCCTCCAAGAAGAAACGGAAATCTGCATTGAAAATGTGGCTTTTCTCCCAGGCCTATACAGATTAGCTGCTAGTGCACCCTATGCAAATCCTCTAAAATGTTCAGTTCTTCTATTCATTATCAGGCTGTTGTAATATGGAATTCGTTGCCAGCATCTTTACAAGTTATAAATGATTATTCAGTGTTTCATAAATGTTTGAAAACCTGGTTGTTTAATAAGCATTTGTTCTAGTTTTTTTGGCTTGAATTTAATGTAATTGTAATTCTTGGATTTACTGTATCCAATCTTGATGTAATGTAATCCGCACAGAACTTTAAAGGTAGTTGTGGAATAAAAGCAAAGTGTGTTATAATCTATCCCCCTCACCCTGTTTCCCCTCCAGACTGTGTTCAACTTAATTTATCTTCTCAGGATTAGATGTGCTGCCCTTTTGGTTTTGGATCTCTGTTTTATTGATGTGTTACTTTGCTTATAACTGTACGTTAGTCTTCTCCATGTCCACTTCTTGTTTTTATGCTGGTTTCTGTACATCAACATAAGTACATAAGTAATGCCACACTGGGAAAAGACCAAGGGTCCATCGAGCCCAGCATCCTGTCCACGACAGAGGCCAATCCAGGCCAAAAGCACCTGGCAAGCTTCCCAAACGTACAAACATTCTATACATGTTATTCCTGGAATTGTGGATTTTTCCCAAGTCCATTTAGTAGTGGTTTATGGACTTGTCCTTTAGGAAATCACCTAACCCCTTTTTAAACTCTGCCAAGCTAACCGCCTTCACCACATTCTCTGGCAACGAATTCCAGAGTTTAATTATGTGTTGGGTGAAGAAACATTTTCTCTGATTTGTTTTAAATTTACTACACTGTAGTTTCATCGCATGCCCCCTAGTCCTAGTATTTTTGGAAAGCGTGAACAGATGCTTCACATCCACCTGTTCCACTCCACTCATTATTTTATATACCTCTATCATGTCTCCCCTCAGCCGCCTCTTCTCCAAGCTGAAAAGATCCAAGTTTCCATGTTTAATCAATATTTGATATACAGTTTAATTCATAGATCTTCTAGGCAGTTTACATAACTATATATTCTAAGAAATACACAGGAAAATGAACTACATGAGCAACAGAAGAGCAGAAGGACAGAGTGAAAGCATAGTGATCCCATCCATAGCCAAAAGGTGCCTGAGAGGCAAGATATGTAAATCTGCTGATGCCAGTGGTCCTATCATAGGAGACCCTAAACAAAAATGTTTTAAGACCTTCCTTACATTTTTGAAAGGATTGTTCTAGCTTAAGATGTTGGGGTAAAGAGTTCCAGTGGGAAGGGCCTATAATGCTGAAGATCCTGGTACAAAAGGTACCGAGACAGATGATGTGAAAGGAGGGAAGATCTAAGGGACCTATTAGGAGTGTAGGGAACGAGAAGGCAGAATAAGTATAGAGGGGGAGTCAGAATAGGGCAACTCATAGATGACTATTTTATAAGTAATCCTGTGGAAGATGGGGAGCAAGTGTTCAGCACGAAGTGGGGGAGGGAGGGTCATGATCAAAATTTCTGGAATGTGACAGCAGTTTTACAGCCATATTCTGGACAACCTGCAACCTCTGAGCATCTGAGGTGCATATGTCGATTAATAGGATGTTACAGTAGTTTATATGGATCATAATTAATGAATGGAGTAGAACACATAATGCTAATTTAGTAAATAGGTTCCTTTTTAAATAATTCTTTATTTCTAAATTTTGAAACAAATTTTACAAGCATAAATTTGTTTACAGAAATATACAGCATATAACAAGGTATGAATCCAACACTTGGACTATACTTATAAGGAAAAAGAAAACAAAAAAACAAGAAAAAATTGTTTGTTCTTTATCAGACCACTATCTGTTTGGGTGTGGAGTAAAGAAAATATAGGAGTATCTTAAAAATAAAATTTAAAGAAAGCCTATTAACACGTTCTAAACTCTCTCATTTATCTAAATACTGCAACAATCAAGTAATAGGCATAGATAACCTTTTCATGTCTACAACAGACTTTAGCTGTTCAGGAGCAAAGAAAACCATCATTTACTCCTATATAGCATACTGCACATTTACAAGGGTAATTCAATAAAAAGGAAGTTCCTAATTCTCTTCTTGTTGTTGCAGTGCTAAAAAAGCCTTCTTTCTTTTCCGTGTTGTCTTTGTAATGTCTGGAAATATCTTAACTTTCTGGCCAAAAAGACAATTTGTGAGATTTACTAAAATACAACTGAATAAGGGAGTTCAAATCTTGCTCTAACACAAATGCCACAAGTAAAGTAGATCTTTCTACTGCATCCATTGTGGAGTTAAAAAAAAAAAGCTGTTAGATTGTTCAAGTTCACCTTGTTATTCTCTGTTATTCACTTTGAATCGTTCCCGGAGAGGTATTGCTTCCATTCTTATTTGAGGAAACAAGCAAGAAGTAAATCATATTTATAGAAGGAATATGTTCTGGGGAATACTTCAAAACATCCACTATGCCTCGCCAATTTGGGAAGTTTAACAGATGCAAATGTAATCTCCTATTGTAGTTCTGCAATTGTTCAATTTTTTTTTATCTATCATCACTTTATCCTTTACCCAACCGGCAGTCATTTCTTGATTATTTTTCACATCTTCCTTAACTAGTTGAATCTGTCTGTGTAGTAAGCTCTACTTTAAGATTTTCCATATTAGTAGTTAGGGAGTCAATTTTACTCACATGAGTTGATACATCTGACAAAGTCTTAGACAACGTTGCCTCTAACTTGGTCAGCACCCACCAGATGCCTTCCAGTGTCATACGACTTGGGGCCAAAGATTGCATTAGGCCACTGAGGTCTCTAGCAACTGTTTCACAAGGGTGAGTCTCCTGCTTTGGGTCACTGGTAGCAACTTCCATAGTTGGCAATACCAGAGCTCCTTCCTTTTCTCTTGCTGCGTATGGGGGTAAATTGCAGGCCAGAGGAGAGAAAGAATATTCCAGGTCTAAGCTTTTGGATGCTCCTCTGTCTTGTTGAGCAGCAAGCTCTCCAACTCTGGGTTCATTCAGAGAGGTCTCAAGTGCATACTGCTCAATGGTTTGCTGTACAAGGGTCAAAGTTAAATTTGAAGAGCCACTCCTTTCCTTTTCATGTGTGGCATAGCAGTTCAGACAAAACAGTGCAACCTACAGTCAGGTATGTGTGACCATATTATATCCACCTTCAAGTACAAAACTTCTTCAGTAAACAGGTGAGGTTCCTAATGAAAAAGATCACTCTATGTGTAATAGCAATGTTGGACAGTATAGTATATTTGTTGGGGGTTTCTTGGTGAATGGCAATCACATAAATGCACTGAATAAATAAATAAATAACCCCCAAAACAGGCCTCATGCTCATTACACAGATCATCTGGATTCAGCAGTTGTTAATGCTTCGGAATGAGAATCACATTCATGCAACATCTTAGAATCCAAGGTTTTTTGATCTGGAAATTGGAGACTATTCACTGCAAAGGTCTTCTGCAGTTAGTTTGGGACCTGCTTATATACCCAAAAGACTTACTGCATAATGTCAACACCTGCTGATGGCACATTTAAAATACATCTTTCTATGTATAGACTAAGCAAGGATCAGATTTGATAGGAATGTTATAGAAGTTAAAATGTATCATCACTTTTGATATGTAAGTCAATTACCCACTGTTCCATCAGCATTGTTTGTGTTCTGAGGGGATCAGTAGCACACAAGAGAGTGGATAAAAATTGTATATCTTTCTATTTTAAGGAACATGGTAACAGCAGGCAAAATATTACATTCTGCAGATGTTAAATCCCTTATTAATTTGCTGTAGTGACAAGTAGCAATGAGATGGAAACAGAAGGGGCAAAGGAGGTGGGAGGGGGGTTTGTCTGCACTTGGTTCTATTTATATTTGTTGTAGCTGACTCAAAAGATTCTTCACATTTGTCAATCATCTATTCTTGCAGTGAGGGCAAAGAGGGTATTTGGTTCCCCACACCAGATTCTACAATTTGTATTTGTTCTAGCTGAATTGGAAACTTATATTGATATTTAGCAATAAAATATATATTCTTGCAAATTTACACATCACTCTCATATTCAGCAAAAATCTATGCAGTTCAATGCGGAGCACAAAAGAAAGGAATTTGTGAAGTACAATCTAGAAAAACTGACCTAAGAGATTAACCCACATATTTATTAAATAAGAAACTTTCAAATGTTTTCTAATCTCTGAGAGCATGCAGTGGACTAGGAAGAGAATTCAGAATGGCTATTTTTCTCAATGGAAGATGGTGAATAGTGGAGTGCCGCAGGGATCTGTACTGTGACCGGTGCTATTTAAAATATTTATAAATAATCTGGAAATCGGAACAAGTGAGATGATTAAATTTGTAGATGATACAAAAATATTCAAGGTTGTAAAAATACATGCGGACTGTGGATCCAAGATGGCCACACATACCTGAGGTGCAGCAGACCTCTTAAATTTTCTTCTAAGAAATGCCTAAACGACGAGGAAATCGGCTGGTCGAGCCTTCCAGCCAATGGAGTCTCCTATCGTTGGTCCGATGGATCGGCATTTGAAAGGCATGGGTCTGGCAGTAGGGTCAGGAGCGGTCCCGTTGGAGACGCTGCCAGTAAGAGAGGAACTGATGGCGTCCCTTGGGCTGGAAATTTCATTGAGCTTTGACCGAAGAGCTCCTCCCACACAACCACAGGGATCGAGCTCCCCACTCCCCGAGGCGATGGCATTGTTGGTGGGAGTTACGCCAGACACCAGGTCGAGTGAGGCTCGATTACAGCGAGTGGAAGTTGGAGGACAAGGTTTGGTGGTTCCCTCTCAAGAAGGCAGCCTTACGGTGAATGGGACAGGGGATCGAGGAGTTGTGGAATGGGAACCGTTAGGTGAACTTTCTGGGTCTACAATTATAGTGTCTCTACCTGATTTCCTGCAAGAAAAGCCTACTGAGGTAACACTGGATTCCCTATGGTCTTTGATTTCGAATCTGGGAAAGACTTTATATTCACAAACTGCTGTTCTTACACAGAGACTCTCCAAAGTAGAATTGAGAGTAGAGAAAGCTGAAATAGAGACGAAGGAATTGTCCTCTCGTATGGATCAAAAAAATAAGGATTTTAAAGGTGTTCAGAATTTTCAGACAGTACTTGTTAAAGACATAACTAATTTGAGAAACAAATGTGACTCTCTTGAAAACTTTGCAAAGAGTAACAACCTTTGCTTCTTAAATTTTCCAAGGGTTTTTACTATTACACCCTTGGATATGTTAAAGTGTTATATGAAGGAAAGTTTAGTTATACCGGAGGATAAATTTCCTCCTTTTTCACAAGTTTATTATCTACTGAGGGAAGCAGAGGAGCAGCAACAAGTTTCTTTAGATGTTTCAGCTATATTGAATCACGGGCCTTTAAAAATGGAACACAGTTCTTTAATGAATGAGCCTTTTGGATACAGAAAGTGAAAGTGCCTTGGTGCTTTGTAGCTTTTACTATATGAGACGTGGGGTAAGGAATAATATATTGTAGAGGAATATATTTGAGTTATTCCCCAAGTTTTCCACGTCATCACTGTGACCCCTGACGCAGGTGCTAGTCACCGAAACACGGCCCGTGTCGGGTCTTTTTGTCAAGGCTCATTCATTAAAGAACTGTGTTCCATTTTTAAAGGCCCGTGGTGCTGTTTTTTTTGTTTGGACTTTAGTTTGTACTTCATTCCCTCTCTTTTGTTATATCAGCTATATTGAATATCTCAGATTCAGAAGTAGCCACCGCAGCCACATTGGTGGCTTTGGTGGCACTATCTCCTGATAAACAATGGTTGTTCAGACTGTTTTTCAAAAACAGAGAAAAATTGTTAGTCAGCCACTTGAGATGTAACTTGCTCTCTTGATA
The DNA here is from genome assembly GCF_901765095.1 of Microcaecilia unicolor. Classification (NCBI taxonomy): domain Eukaryota; kingdom Metazoa; phylum Chordata; class Amphibia; order Gymnophiona; family Siphonopidae; genus Microcaecilia; species Microcaecilia unicolor. The sequence continues at coordinate 134,606,122 of NC_044038.1, forward strand.
TATTTTCTGGTGATTATGCTTTATATTTAAGTATTTGAAATTTTCTATTAGTCTTGGATTATTACCTTAATTTGGGATCAATAGTAGAAGACACTAGTGGAATAATTGTTAGAATTTTTGTTTATGATTTGCTGATATGTGTATTATCATTCATAAGGAATTATGACTGTTAAAAATAGGCTTTAAGATTCAAATTTTTCCAGATGTATAGAGAGACACTCAATGTAGATGTAAGCAGTTTCTGTTAATGAAACCTGGAGTACTTCAAATAGGTGGAACCTTTTTTTATTTTAAGATATCCATGTAAATGTTTTATTAGATATAAAACCTTTAAATATGTTCTTCTTTGAACCTTCTCACCTGTCAGCCTTTCTAGCAACTAAGAGAACTGAAGGAGATTAAGATGAGCTCTTCATTTAATGTGTAGCTAGCCTGTGTACCAGGGGTATATTATTTCCTTTAAATGTTTTCTTATTTTTTTCCTCTAGTTAAATCCTGGATCCTGATATTGTGGACTTGATTGGTTGCTTAAAAAGTTTCTTGGGAAAAAAACATGTATTTTTGATTTCCTGCGTAACACTTTTCTGTACAAGTGGAATTGCTTAGAAAGTAATGTTAAACTTTATATATATTTAAAAAAAAACAAAACAACAACCCACATGCAGACTGTGAAAAATTGCAGGAAGACCTTAGGAAACTGGAAGACTGGCAACCCAAATGACAGATTAAATTTAATTTAGACACATGCACAGTGATGCACATTGGGAAGAATAATCTGAATCACACCTACCTGATGTTAGGGTCCACCTTAGGAGTCAGCACCCAAGAAAAAGACCTAGGTGTCATTGTAGACAATATGATGAAATCTTCTGCCAAGTGTACGGTCCATCCAGTCTGCCCAACAAGATTAGTTTCTTTATATGTATACCTGACCTTGATTTTTATCTGCCATTTTCAAAGCACAAACCGTAGAAGTCTGCCCAGCACTAGTCCTGCCTCCCAACCAACGGTGCTGCCGCCCAATCTCTGCTAAGCTTCTGAGAATCCATTCCTTCTGAACAGGATTCCTTTATGTTTATCCCACTCATTTTTTAATTCCGTTGCTATTTTCATTCCCACCACCTCCCGCGGGAGGGCATTCCAAGTATCCACCACTCTCTCCGTGAAAAAATACTTCCTGACATTTTTCTTGAGTCTGCCCCCCTTCAACCTCATGTCATGTCCTCTAGTTGTACCGCCTTCCCGTCTCTGGAAAAGGTTCATTTGCGGATTAATACCTTTCAAATATTTAAACGTCTGTATCATATCACCTCTGTTTTTCCTTTCCTCCAGGGTATACATGTTCAGGTCAGCAAGTCTCTCCTCATACGTCTTGTACCGCAAATCCCATACCACTCTCGTAGCTTTCCTTTGCACAGCTTCAATTCTTTTTACATCCTTAGCAAGATACGGCCTCCAAAACTGAACACAATACTCCAGGTGGGGCCTCAACACTTCCTTTCTTCTGCTGCTCACACCTCTCTCTATACAGCCTAGCAACCTTCTGGCTACAGCCACCGCCTTGTCACACTGTTTCATCGCCTTCAGATCCTCAGATACTATCACCCCAAAATCCCTCTCCCTGTTTGTACATATCAGACTCTCACCACCTAACACATACGCCTCCCATGGATTTCTACTCCCTAAGTGCATCACTTTGCATTTCTTTGCATTGAATTTTAATTCAAAAATTCAAAACTGCATCAGCAAATATAAACAATAGAAACTAGACATATAATATTTGCTTAATGTGTTAGAAATATTTTGCTCTGCACCAAAAATTATTTATCAATTATAAATAAATGGCCTCATAACAATAATAGGACACCCCTTAAATGGCTATCATCATTGGCCCCACCACCAGCCAAACAACCCACAGAGAAAAACTCTCATAACACGATGAGAGAAAAGTCTGTGGTGAAAGGTCGGTAGGGAATACAAAAACTTTTATTTTTAGATCAAAAAGACAAAATCTAACAAAAATTCTTCAATTAAAATAGACAGATAAGAAGTGAAAAACTATAAATAACAGAGCAAAAGTTCCAGGAATGAAAAACACTTAACTGAACCTCTTCATATCATATCCAGTGTCTTGCATTTAATTCATTCACTTCCTCCGGTAACACCAATGCAATCTGTCATTCTGTCAAAGTCATGGACTCAATCGTCCTAGTTCTTTATTTCCTCATTTCTCGACAGAAATAAAGCTCATACTGTTTCGCCACTTCATCAGGAGAAAGAGCAAAAAAGGAGCAAAAAAATAACAACAAAACATATTTTCCTTCTTATCACAAGCTGTTATAAATCTTAGTATCCTCTGCAAAAAGGCAAACTTTACCTTCTAACCTATGGCAATGTCACTCACAAATATATTGAACAGAATTGGCCATAGCACCGATCCCTGAGGCACTCCACTACTCACCTTTCCCTCATCCGAGCGAATTCCATTAACCACCACCCTCTGGCATCTGTCCGTCAACCAGTTCCTAATCCAGTTCACCATGTTGGGTCCTATCTTCAGCCTGTCAAGTTTATTCAAGAGCTTCCTGTGGGGAACCGTGTCAAAAGCTTTGCTGAAAGCTTAGTAGATTACATCTATAGCACATCCTTGATTAAATTGTCTGATCACCCAGTCAAAGAATTCAATGAGATTCATTTGGCACAATTTACCTTTGGTAAACCATGTTGTCTCGGATCTTGCAACTTATTGGCTTCCAGGAAATTCGCAATCCTTTCCTTCAGCATCACTTCCATTACTTTTCCAATAACCAAAGTGAGGCTTACCGGCCTGTAGTTTCCAGCTTCTTCCCTATCACCACTTTTGTGGAAAGGGACCACATCCGCTGTTCTCCAATCCTAAGGAACCTCTCCTGTCTCCAAGGATTTATTAAACAAATCTTTAAAAGGACCTCTCTGAGCTCCCTCATCCTGGGGTGGATCCCGTCCGGTCCCATGGTTTTGTCCACCTTTAGATTTTCAAGTTGTTCATACACACTCTCTTCTGTGAACGGTGCTATATCCGCTCCATTCTCATATGTACTTTTGCCAGTCAATCGTGGTCCTTCTGCAGGATTTTCTTAAGTAAAAACAGAACAAAAGTATTTGTTTAGCAAATTTGCTTTTTCTTCATCATTATCCACATAGCAGTTCGTAGCTTCTTTCAGTCTCACAATTCCATTTTTAGACTTTCTACTTTTACTAATATACCTGAAGAAATTTTTGTCACCCCTCCTTACATTTCTAGCCATTTGTTCTTCTGCTTTCGCCAGACGTATCTCTCTCTTGGCTTCTTTCAGTTTCATCCAGTATTCTTCTCTGTGTTCCTCTTCTTGAGCTTTTCTGTATTTCAAGAATGCCAACTGTTTAGCTTTTATTTTCTCAGCCACTTGCTTGGCAAACCATATCGGTTTCCTTTTTCCTCTTGCTTTTATTTACTCTCCTTACATAAAGGTTTGTGGCCATATTTATAGCTTCTTTCAGCCTGGACCACTGCCATTCCACTTCTCGTATGTCCTCCCAGCCCATCAGCTCCTTCCTCAGGTATTCCCCCATTTTACTGAAGTCAGCATGCTTGAAATCCAGGACTTTGCATTTTGAGTGGCTGCCCTCCACTCTAGCTGTTATTTCAAACCAAACTGTTTGATGGTCACTGCTGCCCAGGTGGGCACCCACTCAGACATTTGACACACTATCCCCATTTGTGAGCACCAGATCCAGTGTCACTCCCTCCCTCGTGGGTTCCGTCTCCATTTGTCTGTGCAGAGCACTTTGAAAAGCACCCACGATCTCTCTACTTCTTTCCAATTCTGCAAAACGAACTTTCCAATCTACATCTGGATTTCCAATCTACTTTTGGATATCTGTAATCAGATCTTTATCTAGTTTCTCTGATTGTGTTGGAGGTCTGTAGACAACACCCATGTGGACAAAAGTTCTATCATCTCTTTTTAAGGTGATCCATATCGCTTCTTCCTTTCCCCAGGCCCCTGTCATTTCAGTCACTGCAATATCATTTCTCACATACAGAGCTACTCCTCCACCTTTACGACCATCTCTATCCTTCCTAAATAGATTATAGCCTGGTACGTTTGCATCCCATTCATGGGAATCATTGAGCCATGTCTCCGTGATTGCAACAATGTCTAAGGACTTGCAGGTCATGAACATTATTGCTTAGACTGCAAGCATTTGTGGTCATTGCTTTCCATCTACATTTTAGTGGCATTTTTATTTTCTGTTCAGTTTTTTGTTTTCATTGCTTTTTTTTCTACTGTGACATCTTGTCTTTAGCTTTAGCTGGGGTGAGCGCTTGAGGTGACCTGCCTCCATATGCCACCAACGCCTATAAGTCCCAGTGAGACAGCCAAGTGCATTATCAGAAAAAGTTCTCTAGGAGTGACCAGAAATGGTACAGTCTGATCAAACAATTTCAGTTGATTCAACAATCAATTTCCACTAGAATATAACTTTTGTTTACTAAATCTAAATATTCCCAATAATTATAGCAGTTTCATCAATGTAAAATACAAATGTATAACCAGTTGGGAGACAAACAGGCTTATTTTTGAAAGAGAAGGACGCCCATCCTTCAACACAAATCGGGAGATGGGCGTCCTTCTCCCAGGTCCGCCCAAATCGGCATAATCGAAAGCTGATTTTGGGCGTCCTCAACTGCTTTCCATCGCAGGGATGACCAAAGTTCACGGGGGCGTGTCGGAAGCATAGCGAAGGCGGGACTGGGGCGTGCTTAACACATGGGCATCCTCAGCTGATAATGGAAAAAAGAAGGGCGTCCCTGATGAGCACTTGGCTGACTTTACTTGGTCCATTTTTTCTTGCAACCAAGTCTCAAAAAGGTGCCTGAACTGACCAGATGACCACCGGAGGGCATCCGGGATGACCTCCCCTTACTCCCCCAGTGGTCACTAACCCCCTCCCACCCTAAAAAAAAGTTTAAAAATATTTTTTGCCAGTCTCAAATGTCATACCCAGCTCCCTGACAGCAGTATGCAGGTCCCTGGAGCAATTTTAGTGGATGCAGTGCACTTCAGACAGGCGGACCCAGGTCCATCCCCCCCCCCCCATACCTGTTACACTTGTGGTGGTAAATGTGAGCCCTTCAAAGCCCACCAGAAACCCACTGTACCCACATATAGGTGCCCCCTTCACCTCTTAGGGCTATGGTAATGGTGTACAGTTGTGGGGAGTGGGTTTGAGGGTGTTTGGGGGCTCAGAATATAAGGTAAGGGAGCTATGCACCTGGGAGCAATTTCTGAAGTCCACTGCAGTGCCCCCTAGGGTGCCCGGTTGGTGTCCTGGCATGTCAGGGGGACCAGTGCACTACGAATGCTGGCTCCTCCCATGACCAAATGGCTTGGATTTGGTCGTTTCTGAGATGGGCATCCTCGGTTTCCATTATCGCTGAAAACCGGGGATAACCATCTCTAAGGACGACCATCTCTAAGGTCGACCTAAATGTTAAGATTTGGACGTCCCCGACCGTATTATCGAAATGAAAGATGGACGCCCATCGGGTTTCCCCGCACCTTCCTGAGGACGTCCTGCGAGGACGTCCTCAGGAAAACTTGGGCGCCCCATTCGATTATGCCCTTTCACGAGGGGCAGTATTTTTAGTACACTGGTCCCCTTGATATGCCAGAACAGCAATCAGGCACCCTAGGGGGCACTGCAGTGGACTTCATAAAATGCTCCCAGGTACATAGCTCCCTTACCTTGCATGCTGAGCCCCCCAAAACCCACTACCCCCAACTGTACACCACTACCATAGCCCTTACGGATGAAGGGGGCACCTATGTGTGGGTACAGAGGGTTTCTGGTGGGTTTTGGAGGGCTCACTGATTCCTCCACAAATGTAACAGGTGGGTGGGGGGATATGGATCTGGGTCCACCTGTCTGACGTGCACTGCACCCACTAAAACTGCTCCAGGGACCTGCATGCGCTGTCATTGACCTGAGTATGACATCTGAGGCTGGCAATCAGTATTTTTAATATTTTTTTTGGATGGGAGAGGGTTAGTGACCACTGGGTGAGTAAGGGGAGGTTATTCCCGATTTCCTCCAGTGGTCATCTGGTCATTTCGGGCACCTTTTTGTGCCTTATTCACAATAAAAACAGGTCCGGGTGAAAATGTCCACGTTTTAGTCTTGGACGTCTCTGCTTTTTTCCATTATGGCTCAAAGAAGTCCAAGTCTTAGGAACGCACAAGTCCCGCCTTCTCTAAGCCTCCGATATGCCCTACTCAGATTTGGACGTCCTTGCAACGGACGTTCGCTAGAGATGTCCAAAATCGGGTTTCGATTATACCGATTTGGACGTCTCTGAGAGGTGGACGTCCAAGTGCCAATTTATGTCAGAAGATGGACGTCCATCTCCTTCGATAATGAGCCTGTAAGGTTTTTTGTTCTTTTGTGGTTTTTATTTGCCTAGGACTGGCAGAACCTGTCCACAAAGTTAGAATGCGGAAATTCAAGAGAATAGATATATCAGGTAGCTAAACCTATAGCCAAAAAAATTAGAATAAAATAATCAGAAATCACTTAGCAGTATTTTGGCTCAGGTCCAACTGTCTTTTCATAGTATATGCTTAGGTGAGCCTACTCATGAAAATTTTGTTTTATCTGGGTTCAACTTTTAGTGGAAAGACATAGCTCACTGTTCTACAACGTTAAGCCAGTTCCCTATTTCACTTACCACCTCATCATATCCCCTTGGAGATGGCATAAAATATTAATATCATCTGCATATATACATTATAAACCTTCATCTTATCAAGCACCCTACCCAGAGGATACATCAGCAGATTAAACAGAAAGAACTCCACAAAATATAGCCCAGATCTCTGCCAAGGCCCCCTGCATTTTCACCCTGTGACTACGGCTTATGAGGAAACCTCTAAACCAGTCTAACACTACCCTCTGTGCACCAAATTTATCTAACACAAATAATAAAATCTCATGGTCAGCTAAATCAAAGGCACTTAATAAGTCAAACTAAATAACAAAAACATTGGATACCTGTAACCCACTGTATCAGATTCAAGATTTTACTACTTGTATTCAAAACACTTTCATTCAATGAACCTCCATATTTATCACGACTTCTAATTTCATACTGCCCCATCAGAACATTAAAGATCTGCCCAGCAAAATCTCTTCATTCCCAGCTATCACTTACTAGTACACGAACATGTCAGAGATACGATATTTTCTGTGCAAGGATTACGTCTGTGGAATGCCCTCCCTCACTTCCTAAGATCACAATCTTCCCTACTTAAATTTAAAACTGACCTCAAGACATATCTCTTTGAAGACGCTTATAATTGACCATATTTCTGCAGGCGGGCTATTAGCTATGGAGTACCCCCACTGTTTTTACCCCACCCCCTCTTTACTATTACAATTGTACTTCTGCCCTGATTACCCTTCTTTGTTTCCCAGTTTTTCATCCTATGGTCCATGCTTTTCCCCATTTTCTCCCCCTCATTTATTTTTAGACTGTAAGCTACCCTGACGTTCTCCAAAGGCCAGGTTAGTAAATACTAAATTGGTTTTGCAGCCTTGACTCAACAACTGCTTTCTGTGCACCATTAAAAAATCCCAGAACAGTCTTTCATGCTATACCACCTTACAGAAACCCTAATTGGGATGGGTGCAATAAGTCATACTTATCTATGTATGATACCAACTGATACATAACCCAACCCTCCATTATTTTTATGTTTAAATCTTTTTTATTAAAGGTAACACATATAACTAGCACAGTTCTCAAGTAAAAACACAAATACAACACAGCCGTATACTAACTGTTACCACCATACAATTTTGCATTTTCTCCCCCCTCCCCTCCCCTCCCTCCATCAATTCCAGACATATAAGCCCGCATGACTACCCTGTATCCACATTCCCTTAATCTTTTGTCTGATGTGAGGGCCAGGATGCATATAACTTTTTGGAAGGTTCCGTCTAACCAATGATTTGTGGAGTGCTGACACTGACAATCCTGTGGCCTCCATTTCCTGAAAAAAATCTCGTACTCTGCTTTCCAAGTGTACTCTCAACATCAATGGATCCAGTGAAGTAATATAATGTTTAACTTGTACATACGCGAGCCTGTTTCCCCAGGATCTCCCTATTCTGGCTTGTAATGCTTCATAGTTTATTAAATCTCCTTCCCTCCCCATTAAGTGTTCAATCCTTGTAATTCCAGCCTGCTTCCAATCAAGGAACACTGGGTTGTCCTGCCTCGGCCCAAATACTGCCCTCCATTATTTTTATTAACAACGATATAGATGTGACCAGCCTATAATTTGATACCTCTTGCATATTGCTACTAACATTTTTGGGTATCAGTGTCAAAATAATACCTCCTAAGTGTTCAGGAAAAATGCCCTTCGATGATAATTAAGTCAATCAGTCATAGAAGCCACAAATGAAAGTGAAGCGCATATCATCAATCATTCTGGATAGGCGTCCAAACCACAAGTAGATTTAGCATAACTTTTTAACAATCTTATAGTTTCATTCATATCAATTAATTCAAATCTACTCCAGATTCTATCCACCACAACATTAGAATCTCTTTCTAAAATCGATATTACTATAAATGAACACTGAGCTCTCAACAGTTCAAACCCACATATAAAAAATAAGGCCAACTCGTCTGCAGACGGAGGCTGCATACATCCTTCTCCAATCAAATGGTCAACCTTGGTCAACTTATTTACCAGGCTAAATAACATCTTCACATTTAATTTATCCACCCTAAATAACTTAGGGTAATACTCCTTTTTTCAGAGAAATAGTATACTTATACTTATCATCTGACTGCCCAGACTGAAAGTTGACCTGGAACTTTGATGCAGAATAAACAAATTAGCTATTCAAAACATATATGTCAATAGGCCTATAAAAATACAGTACTCTTAAAAGGAAACAAGTTCAGCTATTCACAAAGTCACATCAAAACTCAGAAAATATCTGTTCATTTCAGATCCATACTATTTTGCTTTGATGGGTTTTTCTAAAGTGTGCACACTGTTTTTATAATCAGAATTGCACACAGTGCTGACCTTTGAAAACTGTCATCAATGGTAAGTTTTATAAATTTTTATCCATTAGGATTTATTTACCACCTTTTTGAAGGAATTCACTCTAGGCGGTATACAGCAAGCATAGTCGCCGAGAGGGGGCGGCAGGGGGGACAGAATTCCCCGGGCCTCCAAGGGGGGCCCGGCGCCGAAGTCCCACCCACCCTCTGTCGTCAACCGTCTGCCACCGGGCCGGGCCCCCTGCATTGAAATCACAGTGCCTCTTACCACCATGTGAAAGTGCTGCAGGCAGCAGGGCAGCAGATCGCCTCCCTTCAGGCCTCATTCCCTCCCTGTGTCCCGCCCTCGTCTGACATAACTTCTGCGAGGGCTGGACAGAAGGAGGGAAGGAGGGCCGAAGGGAGGCAATCTGCTGCCCTGCTGCCTGCAGCGCTTTCACATGGAGGTGAGAGGCGCTCCGATTTCAATGCAGGGGGCCCGGCCCGGTGGCGGATGGAGGGGGGCGGGTAGAGGGGGGAGCGGCGGCGACCTCGGGGGGGGGGGGGCCAGGGGGCAAGAATAAGTCAAACATAAGCAATAGCAGTAAAAATATTCAAACAACAATACATAATATGGCATAGTATGATACATTACAATGCCAACACAATACACAATTTGTGCTTTAACTACAGGTTGAAGTCGATATTTTCTATAAACTGAGCAGAAAGGTTTAAAATAAATAAATAAATAAATAAAAGGTCCAAAGATGAGGCAAATGTTTGTTGAAGTGTGCTGCAGGTTACAGTACGATATAAAGAAATGCATCATTAGAATTCTTAAGCATTTTCATTACTCTGCAGAACAGGCACAGCTACACCACTGCCTCAGTTCATGCTACATTCTGTCTTCTTATGTGTGAATAGATTTATTCACTTGTTTGTGAAGAAGCAGAGCGAGACTTAAAATATATTTGTCCAGGCCTCATTGAACAGTGTATGAAATACAGATGAAGCTAGATAAATTCTTGGGAAATAAATGTATACTATATTACATCTGCCTGCAACACAAGGATGTACTGACCAAACAGAGTGATAATCTTTGCAATTCGCCTATTTAAGTTTTCCTGGATAACTTCCTTTATCGGGCATTCTCATGTTGATGTAAGCATGCCAAGTGCAAGCAAAGCAACACATCAACCCTCTATTACTAGCTGGTGTTAAAAGACTGAGAAAATGTATTCAGGCTTCGTGATAAAATCTCACATTGAAATGTGTGTGAAAATGTATCACCAAAAGCAAAATTCTGCCTTGTAAATTAATTTATCATCACGTACAGTCCCAAACTACAGAATTGCAAATACCCACCACAGTCTTTCCATTAATATTAAAAGGAATCAAGGCTTTTCTTTGGGGGGGGGGGGGAGGGGGATTCTCAGAGGTACTGAGTACTGGCACTTTTTCCATTGTCTGCTAAAATTGACACATGGTTCACAAGCACTAATGATCCTACAAATCTCAAACACAAACATAGAGGAGTGCCCCCCAGTGGCGTTCTGTGGTTCACTTCCACCCGGGACGGATCACTGCTGCGTGCACCCCCCCCCCCCCAGCTGCAAGGCAACACGGCCTCCCCCCGGCATGACCCCCCCCCGACCCAGGCGACACGGCACCCCCCCAGTCCCAGTCCCCACCTGTCTTATCAGCTCCGTCGACTGTGCTGCTGTAAAAGAAGAAAATCACCTCGTCGGCCCTTCCCTTACTATCTCTGTCCCGCCCTCTGATGTAACGTCCTATTTCCTCGAGGGCGGGACAGAGAGAGTAAGGGAAGGGCCGACGTGGCAATTTTCTTCTCTTATAGCAGCGCAGAAGCGAGGTGCCGCACCACGCAGCTGCCGGATGGATGGAGCTGGACTTGCCAGCAGAGCACCCTCCCACCCATTGACACCCAGGGCGGACCGCCCCCACCGCCCCCCCCCTTGGTACGCCACTGGTGCCCCCCCCCTACATGGGAGAAGCAGTGTCTGCAGCCAATCCCTGTAGCCCCATGGGAGAATGCGGAGACGCATGCAGTTCTGGTTTAGTGATTTGAATATGGCAGCTTCGGGAATCTGAATGTGCACAGTACAGGAGAAATGTATTTCTATTTTTATTTCTCCAGTGTGGTTCTGCAGGTAGAGTCCATATTCTTGGGTTTTCCAGTTCAGTTTTGTGTCTGTACATTTCTATTATCTGTTGTTACTCATTCAGCATTTGGTAGAGATTCAGCCTGTGTTTTTTGAGTGTTTTTTTAGCCTCTGCCACCATTATTTCTGGATATTCAATGACAGGCCACGCCTGGGCACTGGCATTGAATATCTGGGTTTATGCGGCCACTTATCTCTTATAAGGTGAAGTGTGATACTTAGCACTTAACTGCTTAAGCTTCACTGCATAAAGCTAGGACTGTGTTTTATGCGGTCTGATTTGGCTGCTTAACTTAGCTCAGTGGTTCCCAAACCTAATCTTGGAGGCTCCCCAGCCATCAGGTTTTCAGGATATCCACAATGAATATTCATGAGATAAAAGTTTGCATGCAATGGAGGCAATGAATGCAAATCTCTCTCATGAATATTCATTGCAGATAGCCTGAAAACCTGACTGGCTGGGGTGCCTCCAGGATCAGGTTTGAGAACCACTGACTTAGGTAGTTCAGTACTGAATATTGGCACTTAACTAAGTGCCAAATCTGCCCCTGGACCGCCCACAAATAACTGATTTTCACTTTACAAGTCTGTGATGATATTCAGCGGCACTAATCGGTTAAGTGCCACTCAATATCATGGATAGCCAGCACAAGTGATTTAACCAGCCAGGAGCTGCTTCTGGCCAAACTATTTGAATATAAGAACCCCGTAGTTTCGGTGTTGCAATTTGTAGCGGTCCTGCTTGTCTTCTGTCCCCAGTAAGTAGTGTATTGTAAGAACTGGTGTAATGTTTGCAATGCAGCTTTTCACAGATTCTGTGGCCAGTTGCAGGCAGTGTGGCTTTTGTGGGGTGGATCCCTCAGTGATCAATCCACCCTTTAATGATGTTTCTGCATGTGAGTACTGGCACTTTTTTGTTTTGTTTTGTTAACAAAAGTACCAAAAGAAATCGAGCTTTTCTAGGAATGTTATTTAAACTGTTTTTGAGGGTTAGTCTATTTGTCCATCTATTTGTATAGATGTTCACAGGGAGTTAAAAGGGGAGTGCTAGTGCAGTGAGATGGTCAGTAAGAGTCTGCAGAAGCTCTTGAGGTAGCGGCTGGGTGACAGATTGGCCAGACCCCTCCACCCAAGTGTAGAGACCCCTAAGGTTCTGCTCTATGTGGACAGCAGAGACTTTTAGTGATGCTACTAAAGCAGTGCACTTGACTTATGAATACCCCCCCCCCCCTGTTTCCAGACCAAGGGGAGGATTCTCCTGACCTGTGAGGTATGGTAGGAGGAAAGCTGGTAATGATAAAGCCCCAGCAAATTTTAATTGTGTCTTGAGTTCCCTGGCCATTACACCAGAAAGCCAGAGGAAGAATCTTTGGTGAGCCGAGCCACTACACCAGGATTAGAGAAGCAGTGTTAGGTGATGGGGGTTTCATAGGCTCCTGCACTTAACAGTACGATCTGGCTTAAATGCACCAGCAATTCAGGGTGGCAGCAAGGTATGTGCAGCTGGAGCAGCAGTCACATGGGCCTAAGGGACTTGAGGATGCCTCCCTGTCTTCCTCCTGCCTCTCTTCCCCTTCCTTCAGACATGTGATGCAGCATTTCCACCTCTAACTTTCCTATCCCCTCCCTACAGGAAGCTCTCTTCAAACCTTCCAGTAGTGGGTAGAGACTGGTGTCCAATCTGCAGAGCAACTGCAGGAAACAGTGTTAACAGTGTTTAGCATTTGTGGAAAACAGAGAGAGCAACAATGGAAACAGTGCTGGCTCTATAATTTGTAAGTACCCAATTTTTCAGGCATATTTTCAACTATATCAAGTCACTGATGTCTTAGTGGTTTTCTCAAAATCTCTCTCTCTCCAAATAGCAATCTAGACCCTCACTGCTCTTAATGGATTAAACCCACTTTCAACACCTGCTGAGAAACAAAACACAAGATTGTGCCCTGCATATGTCACTGATTATTTATTGACGTGGCACATGAGATCTGTAAATGGAAATATTTTATTTTATCCTCCTGTGGGACCTGAAGAGTTTAAATAAATATGTCATTTCAACAAGTACATTTTCAAAGGCATTCTGTAAAGGATTACCATATTGCATAATACTGAGCAGTGCTCAGAGGGAAATGCAACTGAAAATTTTTGCTCACAGGAGCCTGGTCTTTAGACAGAGCTACGCCAACCACACTTTCTCTAAAGTAGGAACACAATCTTAAAATCTTAAACCATGACCCAGAATATAACCATGGACCATGGCCTGTAAATAGGCTGGAACCTCCCAAAACCTAGAAAAATAGAAACAATTTGTCCCATTCAGAGGAATTAGGGTATTAGCAATTAGTAACACTGCATAATTTATTAAAGATTAGCAATTCCTGTGAATCTTAAGCGATATTTTTCACACTCTGAAAACCTGGCAATATTTAAACGTTGTTTTTCTACATACCAAATGGGGCCAGTTCACTTTGCAGATTACCCACCCTCAACATGTCGTTATATTAGACATGTTTGGTTCAATCTTGGCAAAATGTTCTCAAAATCAGTTCTAAATGTTGTTTGTCACTATGTTGCCAAATCATGACTCAACATATTTGAATAATTGTTTTGTTAAAAAATGCATTTGGGATGACAGCTTGTATAGCAAGTTTCTGCCTGATGCAATTGGAAGCAACTACGATATGAGTTTCAAATGAGAAAGCCAATTTAACATTAATTACAACAGCATTGCTACAAGATAGATGGCAGCAAAAAAAAAAAAAAAAAAAGTAATCAAAGCAATCCAGATATAACGTTTGACTGTTAAATCTGTTTATGTAGCAAGAAGAGAAAATTTTATATCTAATGTTCAAGTGTTTTCACAGAAATAGAATTTATTTTACCTTCACATGCTGTGTGCATAGAAGAAAAGAAAGGGATCAAAGAGGATTGTTGGTGGGGGTGCAATTATGAAGGCCTAGACCATGTGGATTCAGTGCTGGTAATGTTAAATATAAAGAAAAAAAAAACAATCTACAGACAGTGAAGTATGCAGACATTTTTTCTTCTGTGGATTACAAAAACAAGGCCCTTTGGTGCCCAGCACAAAAAAGCACCCCCATTCCTCCCCTCTTCTGGCCAGTTAATTGAAAGACAATGAGTTGGCAATTCACTGTTTTGGATAGGTGTGTTCAAAGAGGCCATTTGGAGACTACTTGGGTGCAACAGGTTTCCATCTGTTGAGAAGTAGAGGAGTGTGGTAGCCGTGTTAGTCCACTCTTAAGGTTATCAATAGAAATCAAACAAAAGAAAACATGGAAAAGAAAATAAGATACCTTTTTTATTGGACATAACTTAATACATTTCTTGATTAGCTTTCGAAGGTTGCCCTTCTTATTTCTTATTTGCCCTTATTCTTTGGTTTATATCAATTTTTTGTACATTTTTGTACATTTTTTGTAAATTATCGTTTGTAGCTTATAAACAGAGCTTAAACTCGTGCAGAAGCTCTGTTTATAAGCTACAAACGATAGTGCATAAAAGTTTACAAAAAATTGATATAAACCAAAGAAGAATTTTTTGTTATATAAGCACAGTTGTAACATGGATTAATTTATTGCAGAACACTTATTTTGAGGTGGTTGACAGCACTATCGGTGGTTGGGGGTAGTCGATGATTATAACTGAGTCACTAAAGCTGAGGCTTTAAGGAAGCACAAAAAAGAAGTGCCTGTGTGACAGTATGAGACATCCCCTTATTAAAGCATAAATAAGTGTGAGCTGCTCCACTGACAGTTGTTGTGTATATTTCTAGGATAAGCAGCATAAAATGTGTTGTACTTTTTTGGGATCTTGCCAGGTACTTGTGACCTGGATTGGCCACTGTTGGAAACAGGGTGCTGGGCTTGATGGACTTTCAGTCTGTCCCAGTATGGCAATAGTTATGTACTTATGAAGAGGCAACAGGATTCTTGTAGCCTTAAGGAAAAGAAAGGAAAAGACATATTGTGAGGGTGGGGACTCTGTAAGAACTGGATCCTGACCCTTTTGAAGTGAGATATGGGTTCTTTTACTGAGGATGTGTTTAATTAACAAAAAGGACTGAAATGTATCTTTTAAGGAAATATTTTTTAATGTACCTTTTGGCAATTATGACAAATGAATGACATATCCTAGATGATGTATTCTTTAAAAACCAGTTCTTTGTGCTCTGGGCTGAGAAACTCTATATATGTGCCTGGTCTGAAAGGCAGGAGGACACGTTGACTGTATTCCTCAGTTTGTCTCAACTTATTAAAGAATAGGTGTCCACTTCGCTGGCAAATCCCTTTTTGTTTATGTTCCCTTATTACCCTGCTTTTTATTTGCTGCTACTAATTTCTTATTTTTCATATTATTGAGTAAGAAAAAACTTTATTAATGTGAGAAACTTCTCTTTTTTTATAGTTTTTTTTCTGGTGCTTATCAGGCTACTAGTGCCAAGAAACCCAATTGGGGAATTTGTCTGGGTGAGGTGTTGGGTTTTTGGTTCTGAGGTCCAGCACCAACAACCCAAACAGCATCATAATGCTGTAAGCTGAGGTGACAAAGATATTCATACTATTCACAATGACAAAGAAAAGAGGAATTGGGGAAGTGTGCAAGATGGATCATTGAATCTAAATGCATAACTTTAAAAGTGTAATTTATACATTTTATAAGTTATACCTGCTGTCCATGCATTTAAAATTAAAAAGCTAATAACTGGATGAATATCTGCTTCCGTATATTTCATTTGTCCATTTCTATTCAACCTCAGGATCCTTTTCCACTCTTCATCACTTGTCTACTGAAGTCCAAAATACCAGTACGTTCTAATTCTTCATTAATGAGTAATCATTCCAGGACGTCACAGTCCTGCATTTACAAAAGGACACTTATCAGGGCCTGCAGGGCTGACCATGACTTTATCTTTTCCTCATTCAGTATAAACTAGATACTCATAGAGACCTCTGGAACTAGGGAAGATAAGAGATGTCTACATCACTAGCCAATGCCATTGCTGGGTCAACTAGCTGTCTGATTCTGACATTTTGATCCCTGGATCTTCAAAACCCTAAGCAAACCAGCCCTACAGTGGTCCCATGCAACACATGTAAACAAAGAAGACTAGTCAGAGGTAAAACCTTGATTTCAAGTACAACTGCCGACTAGTTGCGACTGTAAGAGCACGATAATCAGACATCATTTTCAGCTTGAACATGTATTTTCAAATTTTCTTTTAACATTTGACCTTAAACAAAGTTAAAGATACCAGAACTACTGTAAAACCGAGGCAAAAATCATGCAGTTCAGCTCTAAACTTTCTTCTTAAAGCAACATAAGACACACACGTGGCAGTAAAGCTAGTATAGTAATGGAGCTGAACATGGTCTTATGTTAGAAACAATCAATGTGTTTTTTTCTAGTGAAAAAGGTGCCAGTACTCAAATGCCAGGGCCACCTTTTGGAATGGGGTAATCACTTAGGGACCCACCCTATAATAGCCAGGCTCCCTGCAACCAGTCACAGAATCTATGACAAGGCAGAATTGGTGTGTAGAGCCTGAGCTCTTTTATTAAAACTTGGGGACCATGGGTCAATTTTAGCAGACACTGGAAAAGGTGCCAGTACTCAGTACCCCCAAGTACCCCCACAAAAAAGCCCTGGAAATAATATAGTTACCCCTCAACTGGAAACTGAAGGAGGAAATGATCTCCATGTCTCCCTCACCCGCCTCTGCCAATTTCATATGCATTTTCCCCCGTATCCAGCAGTGGTTTATGGTAGTGGAGGGCAGGACAAGGAACAACATTTTCTGTGGCTCTTTAAATAAAAATACACCCTGGTGGTCACAGTTTCTTACTCTAAGCACAGTTCTTCCACAAACAACAAATTTTATTTGCCTTCTTGGAGGTGGTATCCAAGCTCCAAACATAGTATTAAAAAAAAGAAAAAGAAAAACAAACAAGCAAATATGGATTGCATCCTAGAAAATATGTTTCTGTCCACTTGTGGCACTGTCTTTATCTTCCATTATAATTTTGAAACATCTTTATTATTTTCCATTTTGAAAGACACAGCAGTTAAAATAGCAAGAGAACATACAAAAAACAGGATTTTAGTTAGGTTTTTTAAATTTTATTTTACTGTCTTTATAATCTTTAAGGATCACTTTGGTTCACTAAAACAATTATCAATAGATGCAGGGAGATAGAAAAGTAGATTGAATGACTTGAAAGGGATTAAACAACAGTTCATTTTAATCATATAAGCAGTGCACTGTCCAATATTTGACTAATGCTCCTACTAGGAGAGCAAGCACAGATAGTTTGAATTTCTTTATTGGAGTTAAATGCAAATACAGCTGCCAATATACACTTGAGCTTATCTGCTGTATGCTGATTTACAAATGGAAACATCTTTAAGAAACAATGCAGGCCATGTTTTGGGGTGTTTTCTTACAATGCCGCTACTGGCTGCAAGAGACAAAGCAACAAGCTTTAGTCCATTAGTATGACAGGTAGTGCCCTAACTAACAACTGCTTTTTACTCTCTCTGACAAATGTGCTCTGTGCCATGGTTGACGTTTGTGTAGTAATCAGGACTGATGGATAGGGACGCTAGTGCTGCCGCAAGTGCCCCCCGATTTAATGTGAGCGATTTGTCAAACATGCTGCGATAGCACTGCCGTCAGGAGCAGCCAGGAAAGCACTCTGTCATCTTTCCACCATGCAAGGTCACTTTGGCAGAGTTGGGAGGGCTCTCCAATGAAATGTTCATGTTTATTGGCGATGTGCATGGCCTACTTTCTAAACTCATTTACTTTCTATTAGGAGATAACCTGAAACTTTTTCTGGTTAGAAGGTTACTATGGAAATAGGTCAGGCAACAAATAACCATGTTTACCATTACAGACACAGTGCTCAAGTTTTATTTGAAATTACTTAAATATTCATGCACTGCATGATGGTTAGGTACAGCATTTGACATTTATGAAGACAAATCCAATTTCTATTTTAGACTGAAATCTTAAATGAATACACTAATAAAATACAGAAGGAAGACTGTTTTTGATAATTTAAACTAATATAGACCTATGCTCTCCTGAGACAGAGTTAAATTGGAAGAAGTCATTTACGGTCATTGGGGATTTCATATCTGCCTTAATCTTTCATAGCCTCAGAAGAGATTATTGCTGAAATATAGTGAGGTCATTAATAGAGATTCAGGATGTATAGATGATGAAAGACTAGAGGTGAGAAACATCAGACTCCTAATAAATGATATTTTAATGCTTCAATAGGTTTTAAAACAAAGTTTAAGCCTTGCAGCTTTCATAAAGGAAATGCTATTTTCTATATCTGTCAGGTTTCTAGTTTCTAAAGTTCCAAGAGCTGTGTCACATTTACCAAACTAGAAATCACTAGTGTGGATTAGTAAAAGAGGTTCTTTATCTTGGCCTGGCTTTTTAGAAATAAAGTGCTGACCTTTTCATATTTAGTGGCAAGAATTATATTACCACGCTAAGTGTTACCAAATTGTTTTCCCCTTATAACATGACAGATTGGAAGTTTGTGTTCCCCTATTTTCTATTGCCTGTGATTTCAAAAACATTTCTGACCTCAAACTTGACATCTCAGATTTCAGATTCCTATTGGGAGTCACTTGAGCATCGTGCCAGTTCCACTACCAATAAAAAATACAGATGGCAGGACAGCATGAGGGCTCAAATCTCTTGGGGACTGGCACACAAATTATCACTATAGAGGGCTGCTATTCAATTTTCAGTGCAGCTGGTCAGATCAGACACCACCAAAGCAGGGAGAAATAACTTTCTAAATTGTAATTAGATGGGGTTAATATGTGGTATAGAGAACACCCTAGCAGGAAAGAACATCTGGAAGAAACAATTTCCAGCAACCCTATAGTCTACATGAGAGATCCTGAGTAATAGTTTGCATTGCAGATGATGAAAAAAAAAATTAGTTGGCTTTTAATTTTATGTTGTCAGAAAAATATAGAACACAAATGTGCCTGAAAATCTTGCAGAGAATTTCACGCTGTGGATGACAAAGGGCTTGCTGCATGCCACTTCGGAACTACCATCGGGCTACCACAGGAGCCCGGTGGTAGTTCCCGCCCCCCCCCCCCCCACCCCATGCTCCATTTCTGGCACTACAAAAATCATTTTAATTTTGTAGTGCCAGGACTTACCCGACAGTAATTGGGCAGGTTACCGCCGGGTTAGCGTGGAAGCCCTTACCATCACTTAAACAGGTGGCAGTAAGGGCTCTCCTGGAAATGGCCATGCGCTAATCCCTATGATTAGTGCACGGCCATTTCTTTTTTTTTAAGTAAAAACATACCTTTTACCCAAACCACAGGCCCCTTTTGAGCACAGCTTGGTTAAAGGGGCCCAATAGTGTTAGTAATGCAGACTAGTGCCAATTAGCATGTGTTATTTTATTGCTGGTCACATTTTATTCAATGGGACCTTTTTACTAAAAACATTTGCAGTGGCGTGTGTGAATATCTCTAGCTGTTTTTGTATACTGCTTAGAACTGAGGTTTCTTCTTATATTTGCAGTACACAATAAACTATACCAGATACTCACAGGCACAATTCTAAAACACATGAATAGATCGTGCATTAGTGGGTAGGGCGATGTTATCAGCATGGGCTACCATTAAGATGTGTTATTTTACTGTTAACCTCAATTACTAGGAACTGGGTTTCATTGCATAAAATGGAACCTGTGCTAAAATAGAATGAGTTAGTGGTAAAATCACGTGTCTTACCGGTGGAGTATGTTGATAATTTCTCCCCCTGCATGTGAAAAGTTTCAGTCTCTAGTAACCAGAGCTGATATTGTGATGTCATAATGCCTCATTCCACCAATTCTTAAGAACTAACCTCATCAGTGATGTCACAATGGCTTGATTGCCTTATGTTTGGCTCAGTTTTATTACATATAGCAGTGATTTTTATTTCTGCAGACATTTCATTATAATTAAGGAGAAGGGACATTATCAACATGGGCTACTGTTTTTAGGGCCCTGTTTACTAAGCTGCGCTCGAGACACCATCCAGCTTATTTTCAAAAGAGATGGCTGGCCATCTTCCGACATAAATCGGGAGATGGCCGGCGATCTCCTGAACCCGGCCAAATCGGTATAATCGAAAGCCAATTTTGGCCGGCGCCAACTGCTTTCCGTCGCGGAGCCAGCAAAACTTCAAGGCAGGGTACAGAAGGCGGGATGGGGGCGAGACAGGGGCGGGGCTATGAGACAGCCTGATAATGGAAAAAAGATGGCCGGCTCAAACGAGCATTTCGCCGGCTGCACTTGGTCCATTTATATTTAGGACCAAGTGGCAAAAAAGTGTCCCAATTGACTAGGAATGGCCTAGTGGTTAGGGTGGTGGACTTTGGTCCTGAGGAACTGAGTTCGATTCCCGGCACAGGCAGCTCCTTGTGACTCTGGGCAAGTCACTTAACCCTCCATTGCCTGCCGCATTGAGCCTGCCATGAGTGGGAAAGCGTGGGGTACAAATGTAACAAAAATAAAATAATAAATAGATGACCACCGGAGGGAATCGGGGATGACCTCCCCTTACTCCCCCAGTGGTCACCAACCCCCTCCCACCCAAAAACAATTAACAAACAAAATTTGTTACTAGCCTCTATGTCATATCCAGCTCCCTGACAGCAGTATGCAGGTCCCTGGAGCACTTTTAGTGGGTGCAGTGCACTTCAGGCAGGTGGACCCAGGCCCCCCCCCCTACCTGTTACACTTGTGGTGGTATATGTTGAGCCCTTCAACCCCCCCCCAAAACCCACTGTACCTACATGTAGATGCCCCCCTTCACCCCTTAGGGCTATGGTAGTGGTGTAGAGTTGTGGGGGGGGGATTTGGGGGGCTCAGCACACAAGGAAAGAAGGGAGC
The DNA here is from genome assembly GCF_901765095.1 of Microcaecilia unicolor. NCBI lineage: Eukaryota > Metazoa > Chordata > Amphibia > Gymnophiona > Siphonopidae > Microcaecilia > Microcaecilia unicolor. Next base: position 134,627,332 of record NC_044038.1, read on the forward strand.
TATGCACCTGGGAGCAATTTTTGAAGTCCACTGCAGTGCCCCCTAGAGTGCCCGGTTGGTGTCCTGGCATGTCAGGGGGGCCAGTGCACTACAAATGCTGGCTCCTCCCACAACCAAAAGGCTTGCATTTCGCCGGATTTGAGATGGCCGGGCCCGGTTTCCATTATGGTCAAAAAACGAATCCGGCCATCTCTAAACCCGGCGATCTCAACATTCGACCTAAATGTTGAGATTTAGCCGGCGCCAACCGTATTATCGAAGGAAAAGATGGCCGGCCATCTTTTTCGAAAATGTGGTTGACTCTGCCCATTTATGGAGCCGGACCCGGAGATGGCCGACCATAGAGATGGCTGGCGCCATTCGATTATGCCCCTCCATATATTCCTGTGGGTGTCTCTATTGTTAGCGCGTGATAAAAACGCTAGTACGCCTTAGTAAGCAGAGCCCTTATTTTATTGTTAAGCCCAGTTATTAGTAACTAGGTCTCATTGCATGAGTTAGTAGTAAAATGACATGTCTTAATAGTAGACCAAGTTGGTTTAGTATAGCAGGGGGCTCATTTTCAAAAGAGAAAAACATCACAAAAATGGCATAAAGTGGCATTTGGATGTTTTTTCTCTGAAAAATGTCGAAATCACAATTTTCAAAACTCAAGTTTGTGATGTTTTTCTTTGCAGTGTGTGCAAACCACAAGGGGGCATGTTGGGGACAGGATTTGGACGTTCCCAAAACTTGGAAGTTTTTCAGCCATAATGGAAAAAAAAGCATAAATGTCCATAGCTACTCCTGTTTTTATCACAACTAAATCGCAAAAAGATGCCCTAAATAACCAGATGACCACTGAAGGCATTAAGGGATAACCCTTCCTTACTCCCCCAGTGGTCACTGATCCCCTTCCACCCTCCAAATATGTGAAGGAAAGAGTGCATACCTGCCTCTATGGCAGCTTCAGATGTTATGGCCAGATCTATTAGAGCAGGAAGCAGATCCCTGGAGTAGCCTAATGATTAGTGCAGTGGGCTTTGATCCTGGTGACCTGGGTTTGATTTCCACTGCAGCTCCTTGTGATCTTGGACAAGTCACTTAACCCTCCATTGCCCCAGGTATAAAAACTTAGACTGTGAGTCCTCTAGAGACAGAGAAAGCTCCTGCATGTAATGCATAAAGCACTGCATACATCTAGTAGTGCTACAGAAATGAGTAGTAGTAGTGGTTGGTGCAGTGCACTGTAGAGAAGGGAACCCAGGCTCATAACCCACTCTAACTTGAGCCCTCCAAAACCCACCACAAACCTACAGTATCTACATAGAGGTGACACCTGCAGGCATAACGGCTATTGTAGCAGTGTACATTTGGGTGTGCTTGGGTTTTGGATGGCTCCCCATACAATATAAAGGGGTGATGCTGAGATGTGTACCAAGGACCTTTTATGTGAAGTCCACTGCAGTGTCTCCTAGGGTGCCCCACTGCTCTGCTGGGATGTCTGTGTGACCAGTCTACTGAGAATGCTTGCCCTTCATACATCCCAATGACTTGTTTTTATGCGTTTTTCCCTTGGACATTTGTTTTCTTTGAAAATGGTCCTAAAGATAGATACACTGAGCACAAAAAACATCTAGCAAATGGTCATTTTCGAAACAAGAAGTTTGATGATTTTCAGGTTTGAAAATGGTCATGTTTGCTACTAGATGTTAAGATGTCATATCAAAAATGTCCCTCCACATATCACTTGCTAATGAGGAAATTTAATGCCTCACGTAAATATGGAACACATTTATTTTAATTTTAAAAAGAGAGTGTTTTGAATAACATTTGCTAGAAAGTACTTTTTTTTTGTTGTTGCTTATACTATGGATTCCTCAGAAGAATAAGAAAAGAGATACTGTGTGCAGGGAAAGGAGAAGCAAGCAAGCCAGATAAAGTATGATGAATCTCCTTGTACCACACCTGTGAATGTTCTGTTAGAATTGCTAAAATTCACATTGAGTCCAGGCTATTCCTGAAGTTGCACAGACTAATCATTTTAATTCCTGCCTCTGTTAGGCCAATATTATAAAAAGCAAAGAAATAAATAAAACAACAAAGAATAAAAAGCAAAAAAACCAAAATTTTAAGCCCCTAAATTTAGGCTCCCAAGTTAGGGACCTATTTTCAGCTGAATTCAGCAGCTTATATTTTCATTTGAAAATTCACCGGTGTGTTTGCTGTCTGTGTATATAAGTATTGCCATACTGGGAAAGACCAAAGGTCCATCAAGCCCAGCATCCTGTTTCCAACAGTGGCCAATCCAGGTCACAAATACCTGGCAAGATCCCAAAAAAGTACAAAACATTTTATACTGCTTACCCCAGAGATAGTGGATTTTCCCCAAGTCCATTTAATAATGGTGTATGGACTTTTCCTTTAGGAAGCTGTCCAAACCTTTTTTAAACTCCGCTAAGCTAACCGCCTTTACCACATTCTCTGGCAACGAATTCCAGAGTTTAATTACACGTTGAGTAAAGAAAAAAATTCTCTGATTTGTTTTAAATGTACTACATTGTAGCTTCATCGCATGCCCCCTAGTCCTAGTATTTTTGGAAAGCGTAAACAGACGCTTCACATCTACCCGTTCAACTCCACTCATTATTTTATAGACCTCTATCATATCTCTCCTCAGCCGTCTTTGCTCCAAGTGAAGAGCCCTAGCTGCTTTAGCCTTTCCTTTGTTCATTTATGCCTTGAGAATGTGAAGGGAAGAACTATGTAACATGGCCATCTCAGGGCTTTAGCATGACTGCCCTGAAGTAAAAATCAACAGCTAAATATCAGAGCAAGAAGCAAAACCAGAGGCAGCCTATGAAAACAGGAGCCAACAACTCAAGGAGATTATCTACTTCTCTATTTTCCAAATTGTAAGAATCTCTGTTACAAATCAATTCATGACGCCTGTTTCTTATATCAGCTACTAAGAAATGGAATTCCCTCCCAAAGTCAATTAGGTGTGTTACCTAAAATTTTGTAAATGGTTGAAAGCATTTTTATTTAGTGAATCCCTTCTCGCTGTTGACCATTGTAATTCTCTTAGCTAGTTTGTTATTTTCAAATGAGTCATTATGCTGCTATGATGTTATACCTTTTATTTTATGTTATGACTTTTATTTTTAATCCTTATTGCACTTTGCTTTAAAATTTGATATAAGCCACATTGAACCAGAACATGTTTGGGATAATGTGGGGTATAAATGCTATAAATAAATGAATGAATGAATGAATAATTAATTAATTAATTAAAATCAAGCCATAATCTGAAGATTAAAAATCATACATGTTCCCTTTCAAAAGCTTTGATTTCTGATTGTAATACTTTTATGTTGAGATCTCAGGTATAATACCATAACCTGTGACTTGAACTCTACTCCTTCTCTTCCTTCTAATCTGTAGAAACTTATATAGATTTCATGGCATATGGTTTTCAGGATATCCACAATAAAAACACATCAAGAAGATTTGCATATCTTGGAGCCAGTGTGCAGACCTTTTCCATGCCTGTGTGGCACTTTAGTAAAAGGCCATTAAGACTAAGTTTCTGGGGACAGGAAAATACCAGTGGTACGTAGATGTAACTTGCCCGAGCTACTACTGATTTGGTGTAAGATTAATCCAAATCCCTTTTATTGATACTGAGGAAAATTGAACAAATTGGAAACTTTAACAAACGTCTGAACTTAAGGATATTACATTTTCCGGTAATAAATGGCCTGAGCTCGATGGAACTTTTTAGAAAGTATTTGATTGAAAATTTACAATATTCCCCCTCTTTGATACCTCCAGTTAATAAAATTTATTATATTCCTATGTCTAAAAATAAAGAGGGGGAAATGAAACAAGTTCGATCTCAGACCAATCCTCAGACCAGCGATCAGGATTTACAAGATATCTCAGCGTTTTTGGAACAATCTTTCTCAGATATAACCCAGCGACAAACTTTACTAATATCATTGGTTATTGAACAAGATCTCAATGCTATCATGAAACAATACTTTAAAAACGCTATGAAAACTTTTGTGGATCAAAGGGTTTGGATTTATCCGGACGTGACTAAGATGACTCAAGAAAAAAGGAAACTATTTCTTTTACTTAGAGAGGAAACCAGGGCAATTGGAGCTAGTTTTTTGTTATCCTACCCATGTAAATGTATTGTGAAATATCAAAATGTGAAATATGTTTTCCTTGAACCAGACCAACTTAAAAGTTTTTTGGCTCAAAAAAAGCTCTCCAGTGTAACTCCAGTGAGAAGCATAACAGCCGATTAATATTTAAGATTGTGTAAATAGAGAAACGCCTTAATTATTTTGATACATTTCCTTTGATCTCCTTGTCTATGTAGAAACGACCCCCAATTATTGAGGTCTAAGGAAGAGAAAATATATGTTTATGTTAATGATTTTGATAATCATATGTTTAAATGATTTTCTAACAAACAAACAAATAAATAAATAAATAAAAACCTAATCCCTTTTATTGTGCAAATTCTGAAAAACCAAATGGCTTAGTGTGTCCTGAGGACTGGGTTTAACCTTGTCTCTCAGTCCCTTTTACATCTGTGCACCAGGCTTGTCCACGTTCAGTTCTGGAGGGCCACAAACAGGCTAGGTTTTCAGGATATCCCTATGGAATATGCATTATATATTTTCTCAAAGACCACCTCTTGTCACTATATCATATACTTAGAGAGTAGACTGTGGTATTATAGTTAAAACACTTTATTGAGTGGTACACATTTTGAGGAATATGCATGAGAGATTTGTGTACGGTAGAGGTAGAGGGTATCTAAATTTCTTTCATGCATATTACTTAGGGATATCCTGAACATGTGGCCTGAATCTGGACAAGCCTGCTATACATTATTGACTCTGCAATCTGGTGGGATTCACACCCAGCAGTTGGGAGTTCAGCTTTTCATCTTGACCTTTGCTTCATTGTCTATTGGAATTCTTGACGCCAGCTTTTTCCTGACTTTGCTGCCAACCTCCGTTTCAACCTCAGTCTGCATCTGACCTCTCTATGTACTTGTGCCTTGGCCTCTGGTTAGGATTATGGCATTCTCATGCACTAGGATCCACTCTGTCTCTGGCCTTCTCTCTGTTCCTTGCAGTCCGACCCAGAGGGTTGAACCAAAGATTGAGCGTGGTTGTTCTATGTAAACACCACATCTCCCCATGCCCAGGGATAGGGCAACATTTTATGTACATATATACATATACACATGCATACACATATGCATACATAAATTAAATTCACTGAAAGATAAGAAGCATGCATCACATCAGCAGAATATCTTAAACCCAACAATAAATACACAGTAGAATTTTGTGCATTTCATAAAGGAACCAAAAATAGCATTTGAGAAATGTTTTTAACAAAGCTGCATCACAGCCTTATTAATAATCTACTCATAAGTTGTGAATCAAGGACATTGCTTCATCATTCCTTATCAAATATTAAAAAGTCATATTCTCAGTCTTACGGACCTCTTCCCTCCATTACAATCAAAAGTTTAAGACGTATAGGCAATGAGAAATTGGACTTCGATGCATCTCAGCAGAGCTTCTATAACAAGCTGCATTCAATATTTCACTAAATTGTAAGTGAACTTCAAGGACTCTGCAATGGTCTTAGATTAATCTATCCAGATCTTCTTCAGGCTTTCAAAAATTATAGGGAAAAAATTAAGCTCTGAGGACAGAGGCGGAGTGTACCTAAAGCAGCTGAATAAGTTGGAAGGAAATAGAATTTATATTAATTCTCAACTGACTGCATCAGATGAGAATAATCCTGGCACTTCACAAAGACATTACAGATGACCTGGGAGGGGGGGGGGGGGGGGGTGGCAACAAAGCAAAGCTGTATATAACAAAAGAGAAAAAGGAAATTGGGATTCCTGATAAATATTAATAATAGGATGGGAGACAATCCTTTGTTTTTTTAAGTATGAGAAGCAAAGTATCTATAGTTAAAACAAACAGAAATAAAATATGTCTTACTTAAGAAGAAAATAGCTAATGTGACAGGGCAATCCTCAGAGACCCTCCAGAAAGAGATGTTTTCATCTCATTATGTGTTCCCTGATAATTATAACAAACACATCAGCTTTTAGATGAACACCCTGCATGATTACATTGCCGCATATTTTCTGAAGCAGAAAAAAGTGAGATGATAAAGGACACACATTGTACTATTCTAGTTCTCATCTTGTTTGGAGAACAGCAGAACATGTAATGTGTCCTGGTATTGAAAGTTTTTTTTTTGCTTAGGATGGTTAGTACATAAGTACATAAGTAGTGCCATACTGGGAAAGACCAAAGGTCCATCTAGCCCAGCATCCTGTCACCGACAGTGGCCAATCCAGGTCAAGGGCACCTGGCACGCTCCCCAAACGTAAAAACATTCCAGACAAGTTATACCTAAAAATGCGGAATTTTTCCAAGTCCATTTAATAGCGGTCTATGGACTTGTCCTTTAGGAATCTATCTAACCCCTTTTTAAACTCCGTCAAGCTAACCGCCCGTACCACGTTCTCCGGCAATGAATTCCAGAGTCTAATTACACGTTGGGTGAAGAAACATTTTCTCCGATTCGTTTTAAATTTACCACACTGTAGCTTCAACTCATGCCCTCTAGTCCTAGTATTTTTGGATAGCGTGAACAGTCGCTTCACATCCACCCGATCCATTCCACTCATTATTTTATACACTTCTATCATATCTCCCCTCAGCCGTCTCTTCTCCAAGCTGAAAAGCCCTAGCCTTCTCAGCCTCTCTTCATAGGAAAGTCGTCCCATCCCCATTATCATTTTCGTCGCCCTTCGCTGTACCTTTTCCAATTCTACTATATCTTTTTTGAGATACGGAGACCAGTACTGAACACAATACTCCAGGTGCGGTCGCACCATGGAGCGATACAACGGCATTATAACATCCGCACACCTGGACTCCATACCCTTCCTAATAACACCCAACATTCTATTCGCTTTCCTAGCCGCAGCAGCACACTGAGCAGAAGGTTTCAGCGTATCATCGACGACGACACCCAGATCCCTTTCTTGATCCGTAACTCCTAACGCGGAACCTTGCAAGACGTAGCTATAATTCGGGTTCCTCTTACCCACATGCATCACTTTGCACTTGTCAACATTGAACTTCATCTGCCACTTGCACGCCCATTCTCCCAGTCTCGCAAGGTCCTCCTGTAATTGTTCACATTCCTCCTGCGACTTGACGACCCTGAATAATTTTGTGTCATCGGCGAATTTAATTACCTCACTAGTTATTCCCATCTCTAGGTCATTTATAAATACATTAAAAAGCAACGGACCCAGCACAGACCCTTGCGGGACCTCACTAACTACCCTCCTCCACTGAGAATACTGGCCACGCAATCCTACTCTCTGCTTCCTATCTTTCAACCAGTTCTTAATCCATAATAATACCCTACCTCCGATTCCATGACTCTGCAATTTCTTCAGGAGTCTTTCGTGCGGCACTTTGTCAAACGCCTTCTGAAAATCCAGATATACAATATCAACCGGCTCCCCATTGTCCACATGTTTGCTTACCCCCTCAAAAAAATGCATTAGATTGGTGAGGCAAGACTTCCCTTCACTAAATCCGTGCTGACTTTGTCTCATCAGTCCATGTTTTTGTATATGCTCTGCAATTTTATTCTTAATAATAGCCTCCACCATCTTGCCCGGCACCGACGTCAGACTCACCGGTCTATAATTTCCCGGATCTCCTCTGGAACCCTTCTTAAAAATCGGAGTAACATTGGCTACCCTCCAGTCTTCCGGTACTACACTCGATTTTAGGGACAGATTGCATATTTCTAACAGTAGCTCCGCAAGTTCATTTTTTAGTTCTATTAATACTCTGGGATGAATACCATCAGGTCCCGGTGATTTACTACTCTTCAGCTTGCTGAACTGACCCATTACATCCTCCAAGGTTACAGAGAATTTGTTTAGTTTCTCCGACTCCCCCACTTCAAATATTCTTTCCGGCACCGGTGTCCCCCCCCAAATCCTCCTCGGTGAAGACCGAAGCAAAGAATTCATTTAATTTCTCCGCTACGGCTTTGTCCTCCTTGATCGCCCCTTTAACACCATTTTCGTCCAGCGGCCCAACCGACTCTTTGGCCGGTTTCCTGCTTTTAATGTATCTAAAAAAATTTTTACTATGTATTTTTGCTTCAAAGAACTAAACAGATGATAGTTTTATAAGGATATTGCAGACCATAACATATTCTAGTACTGATGATCCACTTGATCAGCTTGAAATCAGGTACCAAACTACTCACAAATTCTTCACCACATTTGATTTATGGACAAATGACTTCTGTTTTACAGACTTTAGGAGGTAATTAATAAGCTGTGTTATTTGCCCCTTAGCATGTGTAAAGGGCTCTACTGCTGATTTTGGCGCCCTAAAAAATTATTTAGGTTACCCTGCCATACATAGTAATGAGATGCAAAAACATGCAAATATTTGTAAAGCAGATCATTACTATGTAAATTCTGTAATGCAGCTTGCAGTGAACTCTGAGTGCACACTGGATGCACTATTGGGAAGGCTTGATGGAGGGATGGGTATTGGACTTGGGGAGTGCACACTTAGCCAGCAGCTATTTTAAAATGTTGCTAACCCCTTTAAGATGAGCACTGGGCCATGGTTTTACAGCCTGATGCTCCTGATACAATGGAATAACTCTGCTTACAAGGTGACTCGGAAGCAACATTATTCATTTATAAGGGAGTCAGCAACCTGCCGTACTGAAATACCGCAGGTGAGTGAATCCATTGGCATATCAAGGTGCAGTAAAAGCCTGACTTTTACCACACCTTGATAATTATCCCCTTAGGTGCTTATTTTAGAAGTGCTATTCTGAGTGGCTCTGGGTGTCAAAATGGTTGTGTTGATCTCTATTGGTAGTTTCATGGCACTACTTCTAAGAGTAAACACTGCCATTTTGACAAATGGAGCCACATGGGGCAGAAGCAGAGAAGGATACTGAGGAACCCAGGAGAGTCTTGGGCATATCTGGAATGTCCTGGGTGGTGGAAGAGGGTTGGTTTGGGCTTTTGGAGGATGTTTGTGGCAGAGGGAAGTGGTTGATGGGATATCCATGTGGGGGCTCAAAAGGGGGGGGGGTACCTGTGATCCATGTATACAGTGAAAGATAGCACCTTGCATCTTTCTCAGTATAAGTCATGTGGGGGTAAATATTCAGCTGGCGGGAGTCAACATTTCTATCTCCACTGCTGGCTGTATTCCTGAACAGTCAACGCCAAGCCATGTTGGCTGCTAAAACTTATGCGATTAAGTCCAATAGTCAGACCTTAACTGTATAAGCTGAACAAGATAGGACTGCTTTTTATGCAGCCCAATTTACATAGTTATCTTATGCGGTTATGGGCTCAATATTGACACCTAACCACATAAGTGCCAACTCCACTCCTGAAATGCCCACAAGTTGGCCGGTTTCGGCTCAGATGCTAACCAAAAATATTCAGCACCGCTAACCAGTGAAGTGCTGCTGAATATTCGTAATTAGCCACAGACAAGTGATTTGAACAGCCAGGAGCCTCTGCAGGCCCTTTAAATTGCTTTGGTATTGGGCAGTTGCTATTTTATCTATGATTTTTCCATTCAGTAAAAAATGCTTAGATTCTACGGGGCCTGACTAATAGATTTTGTTAGTTTTCTGCTTACCATGCGTTAAATGCAAAGCCCGTGTGCTAACAGTTGGGGACACTCCCAACATGTCCCCATACAATTACCACTCAGAAAAGAGTAATGACAAGAGGTGGAAAGAGCATCCAGCATATGGTCCTTTACAGCTACAGCACACTAACTGCAAAATGCAGTGCATTCCCATCCCCCCACTCATAACCTACACCATAGCACACAATGCACTAAGCGCGTGGATTAACATACACCATCATGACTGCGCACTGAGTTACCACACTCATACACTAACAGCACACACTAACTCACACGCCAAATACTTAGTACACTTTAGTAAACAGGCCCCTATATTTTATTAATGTATATAATGGATATCTGTGTGCTACCTGCAAAGGACATATTATTGGATCAGCAGTCTATAAATAATTAAAAATAAAATAAAAATAAATAAACTCAATGATAATAGGCTGTTCCAAGACCAAAACTAGGCAATAAATAATCAAAAACACTTATGTGGTCATCGCCGATGACCACCACACAAGTGTGGTAAATTTTGCCTTTACCGCGTGGTTAATGCAAAAATTACCATGCAGCATATGCAAAGGATAGGTGGTAAATAAGACATAAGACATAAGCATCGCCATGCTGGGACAGACCAAGGGTCCATTGAGCCCAGCACCCTGTCTCCAACAGCGGTCAAAAGAACAAGCATTTCGTCCCGCCCATCCCAGAAATAGTGGATTATTCTTACGTGCATTCAATAACATTGTATGTCCTTTTCCTCCAGGAAGCCGTCCAACCTTTTTTTAAACTCCGCTAAGCCAACCGCCCCAACCACCTTCTCCTGCAATGAATTCCAGAGTCTAACCACGCGTTGAGTGAAGAATCCACAATAGAACCCTATCTCCTATCCCATGACTCTCCAATTTCCTCTGGAGTCTTTCATGAGGTACTTTGTCAAACGCCTCCTGAAAATCCAAATACAACCATTTTTTAAAAGCTCCAACACACTGGAAATGACATGAGTCGGGGGCAGGCACTACTGCCGGGCTCCTGCAGGAGGCATGTGGCAAAGCAGCGGTACAGGTACTGACGCTTTGTAAAAGGGGTCCTTAATATGGAAAGATTGTAAAGGCCCCAAAATGTTTGGATAAAGGCAAAAAAAAAACAAACATTGGTAAGAAAATCATTCACGTGAATTCCTTTCTTGTTTAATACCTAAATTGTCTCATCTGATATTCTCCACAGAGTTTGAAAACATTTCGGGATATAAGAGATGAATAGGAGAACAAACAAAATGATTAGTGTGTTTCAGCTGACCGGCGGGTGGCTCTTCCAGAAATTATTTATGGCCATATGTGTCAGCCTGCCTACTTTTCAGATTTTGGAAACAACACATTAAATGAAACACTCTGGGAACAAATTATGTCAGCATATTGGATTCCAGGAGGATATGGGCTGTAGCTAGAAAGAGGGAGGTGGGGATCACAGACAGAAAGGTGCCACTGTCCTACGCTAGTGCCAAAAATGAGACATCTGAGATAGCAAGAATTATGCTCCACAGGACTTGGAGGTACCTGCCAAGGACTGCAGCTGATTGGCAGCTGTGCATCTTGGATTGCTGACACTGTCAATGGAGAGATACAGGTGAAACTGGATGAAAGAGCCGAAGGAATTGACATACTTGGGTAAAGTCAGGCTTTTGTTGCTTTTGGGTGATTTTAAAACATTCCAGGTTTCTATATGAGGATAACTGGCAGAACTGATAAAGGGAGCCTCTACAAATGTTGCACATACATATTCACCTTGCTTAGTTTAAAGAAAAGACCTGCTTGAAATCGTAAATCAATAGTATGCATTGATGGCCCTTAAGGGCCACGAACAGGTCAGAATTTCATGGTATGCCTTAAGGAACTGGTATAAAAATTTAAAGAATGTATCAATTGCATCAGGGTTTATTATTTATGATGCTACTCAAGGGCTGCAAACAGGTCGGATTTTCATGTTATCTTTAAGCAATATGCATGATAGATTTTCATACAATGGAAGTAATATGCAAATCCCTCTCATTCATATTCCTCCGGAATACCATGAAAATCTGACCTTTTGCACCCTTGAGGACCATCCACAAATATCAATGTCTTAAATAATAAATCTTAGTGCAAATAACATTTTAAAAAAATATATATTTCTAACATAGTTCTTTGTATTGTACGCAATGGAGAAAATAAGCTGAGCAGGATTTGGCTAACGCATGCTGATCTCTCCTCCTATGTTACGACTCTCATATCCCTTTGCTTTGCCATGTCAGCCTCCCCTATACTAATGTGACTGTTCAACGTACCCCAGGTATACTCCCTGTAATTTAATATATCTGTTTTGTATATCACTTAGGGGCTCCCCCCCCCCATGCCCCTGAGTACGTAACCAACTATTCTTTGCTTTTCTTCAAAATAAAACTTTCCCCCACCCAGGCCTGTACATTCTTTTTAATGTGGAGCTCAGGAACCTCCTCGTCTGTCAAGCATATTGAGCACATGATTCAATGTGCTTCTGTCTTCCTACACCCTAGCCACATGTCCCAATTCCCCATTTGCTTCAGCCAAATGCCTTGTTTTTCTTTGATTTTCTTGGCTGCTGAAGGGTTTATGCATGCTTTAATTTTAAATGTAGAATGTTAATACTGACAACAGTGGGCCCTAAGTTAAAAACTATGCATTAAATCACATTAATAGAAATATGTTAACATGCATAAATGTGCATTAATACATTAGCATGCATTAGTAAATGTAGCATTTTCTTTTATATTTTCTCTAAGATGTGAAAAATGTTGCCAATCATGTTGTCTTTATAGACTGGTAGAAAGAAAAATATTAAGAGTGCTAAAGCTGAAAACTAAATAACTTTGTGGTAACAGGTCATTCTCTGCATGTCACTATTAGTTTAAAAATATTATTGTAATTAATATGTTTGCAGAGAATTAGACAACTCAGTGGACTAGCAGAGACGTAGAAATATTTTTATCTATAAGTCACCAGTTCAAATCTAGGGAAGGCTGGTAGTGTCTACATAAGTATTGCCACACTGGGACAGACCAAAGGTCCATCAAGCCCAGCATGCTGTTTCCAACAGTGGCCAATCCAGGTCACAAATACCTTGCAAGATCCCGAAAAAGTTCAATACATTTTATGCTGCTTATCCCAGAAATAAGCAGTGGATTTTCTTCAAGTCATTTTAATAATGGTCTATGGACTTTTCCTTTAGGAAGCCGTCCAGACCTTTTTAAACCCCGCTATGCTAACCGCCTTTACCACATTCGCTGGCAATGATTACAACCTGAACACTGGTTGTCCAGGTGAAATCAGTTGCTCTCAGCCCAGCAACCAGTTGTTCACTTTTTTCAATCCTATAATAAGTAAACAACAGTTGACACCATTCTCATTTTTAGAAAAACAGCCAAAGGTCAGACAGATATGGTAACCTGGTTCAAGCTAAAGCAGGATAGAGAAACACTGGCCAAAGAGCATGGAGAAAGCTACACTGCGGCTGAATGAATTGTGCTTGCTCCAGAGATAAACAGAAGATGTCAATTAGCAGTGTTAGCGCAGAACCTTTCCTGAGCAGTGGCATTCACTGGAAAATAAGAACATAGCACAGTGCATAATAAAAATGTAAACAACTTCTCTCTCACCAAGCGAGCGTCCTACAAATCTAAACTATAGTTAAATATGCAAAGATCTTTATGTGAATATCATTAATTTCAGATACTGGAAAGTCATGAGCTCCAAACACAATTTTCTGTCTATATTTATTCAAGCTAGAAAAATTTAGATAGCTTAATCTCTCAAGTCTACTTAATTACTAAAATTCTAGTTGCATTTAAAATACCATAAAACCTTGAGAGATTTGAGGCAAACCAATGATTGCCATGGCAATGAATGGATGGTGCCAGCACAATTTTGGCACTTAGTCTCTGCAGATCCCAGGAGGAAAAGGACCTCGCATAAAAAGCAGACAGTCTCTTGTTTCCCCCCCTTTTTTTAAATCTTGGGAAGTAAAAAAATGAAAAACTTCACATCATAAAAACTAAATTAGAAAATCTTGGAAGTGTGTGCTAATACACTACATTAAGGTACAAAGCCAGTATTATAAACAAATGCATAAACTAATGTATTATGCAAAGCATAGCCTTATGATAACCAAAAAAAAATGGAGTATCTTTTCCTTCAACTACTGGAAAGATGAAAACAATTCACCATCCAACTCAAATGAGATGGTTTTTAGCTTAATTTTTAATTTTGGCAGGAATTGCCCTGCTTGGAAAAGAGATGAGTGTTTCATCTTCACGGATCTGCAGAAAACCCAGCACAGATCAATGTCTCCCTCCCTACAATGGTGCCATCAAACACTGTTTCCTTTTCCTTGCTTCTACATGGCCCGACCATCTTATTTATTTATGGCAGTGTTTTTTTTGTAGAAAAAAAGGTGCCGATACTCATTGTGGGTGGAGTCACCACACATGACTCCACCCCTATTATAACCACACCCACATTAGCCACACCCCTTATGCCAGCCATAGAACATATAAACAGACATCATTGAAAATATTATACTAGTATAGGAGAAAAAAATAACGTGATTTTTTTTATTATAAATAATTTCTGTAAGCTGTTACAGCTCCAGTATACCGAGTACAAAATAAGACAGCAGATGTAAATTCTCAAATTGGCCATATTCCAAACACTAAAATGAAAATAAAATGATTTTTTTCTACCTTTGTTGTCTAGTGACTTTGTTTTTTTGATCATGCTGGCTCAGTATCTGATTCTGCTGCTATCTGTCCTCTTAACTCCATTTCCAGGTCTTCCTTTCCATTTATTTCTTTACTTTCCGCCGTTCTTCTTCATTTCTTGCCCTACATCCGTAAGTAAAAGCTGGGTCCTCCGCAGACTTCACTGTCCAGTGGATCCAGCTTCTGCCTATTTTCTACATCCATGTGCAGTTTTTCTCCTCTCTTCCTTTTCCCTCATCTCATCTCCTTCCTCACTCTTCCCTCACCTCCATCCATGTCCATCATTTCTTCTCTCTCCCTTCCCCCTCCTCCATCCACCCATGTCCAGCAACCCTCCTCTGCCCCCTGCCTTCCCCTCCATCCACCCATGTCCAGAAACCCTCCTCTCCCCCTGTCCCCCCTGCCATCCACCCATTTGCAGCGACCCTCCTGTCCCCCTTGCCTTCCCCCCATGTCCAGCGACCCCCCCATCCCACCTGCCCTCCCCCCATGTCCAGCGACCCTCCTCTCCCCTGCCATCCACCCATGTCCAGTGATTCTCCTCTCTTCCCCCTGCCATAGGCGGTCGGTGGCCCAACTGTTTGGGGAGGCTGAAGGGGGCGGGGTTAGGGGTGGAGCCAGGGGTGGAGCTTAAAACCATAATTGTCTAATAACACACAGAAAAAATAAATAAAAATAAAAGTCACAATTAATACCTTTTATTAAATTTAGATATTAGATATGTATCATATGTCAAGAATAAAGTGGTTGCTCAAAGCATATACTAACCACAATCGCTCAACTGGATTGGCCGCTGTCGTGGACAGGATGCTGGGCTCAATGGACCCTTGGTCTTTTCCCAGTATGGCATTACTTATGTACTTATGTACTTATGTAAAACACTATGCACAAATTTGTGCAAAAACACACTCAGAACCTTACTGTACCATAACACTAGGCAGACCCTAATACACCAATATACTACTACTACTACTTAACATTTCTAGAGCGCTACTAGGGTTACGCAGCGCTGTACAATTTAACAAAGAGAGACAGTCCCTGCTCAAAGAGCTTACAATCTAATAGACTAGTGAACGGTCGGTCCGATAGGGGCAGTCAAATTGGGGCAGTTTGGATTCACTGAACGGTAAGGGTTAGGTGCCGAACGCAGCATTGAAGAGGTGGGCCTTAAGCAAAGACTTGAAGACGGGCAGGGAGGGGGCTTGGCATAAGGGTTCAGGAAGGTTGTTCCAAGCATAGGGTGAGGCGAGGCAGAATGAGTGGAGCCTGGAGTTGGCGGTGGTGGAGAAGGGTACTGAGAGGAGGGATTTATCCTGTGAACGGAGGTTACCACCCATATGGAAAATGCAGAACATCAACAATATGAAACAAGGGATCATAATATCACAATTCTCACATAGAGTCACAAAACACCCTTTTAGGGTGGATAGTGTTCACAATGAGCTCCTTTTATTAGCGACTATATGTAGATCCTTCAAGAGGTATTGTGTCATGATTTAGGCTCCCTTTCTGATGTTTTGGTGCCACCTCAGTAAGGCCAATACACAATCTCTCCACTGCAAAACACTATACACAAACTTGTGCAAAAACACACTCATAACCTTAGCAAACCACAACAGCACTAATTCCAAGGACAGGATGAGCTACAACCTTATGCGTGGAAAGGCAGCACTGTAATTACACCGGGCTCTAAAACCTAGTGAAACAAAAAAAAACAACCCAAAAGGGCTGTAAATACTACACACTAGTAGAATAAATACTGCACCTTGATTACACATGAAAAACACATGACACAACAGATATGAAGGCAAAACTGGAAAGTTACCTCAAGAAGTCAGACTCAGCATGCAGCAATACTAGAAAAATTGAAACTTACATGCAAAATATCACAGATGCACATTTCCAAAAGCTGACATATTCCAGTTAATAAATTCTGAATAAAATACTTTTTTTTTACCTTTGTTGTCTGATCATTTAGTTTTTCTATTCGCTTTGGTCCCAGTGTCTTCTTTCCATTTGATATTTTTTCTCTCACCATGTCCACCATCCTCCTGTGTCCTTATGCGTCCTGTCTACCATCTGTAGCCCTGTCCCTATCCTTTCTCCAGTTTCAGCATCTGCTCTCAAAGTGTTCCGATCCAGCCCTTAAATTCAGCAATTTTCCCTCCATCTATATTCAGCATTTCTCCCATCCCTCCATCCATGTGCATGTACTTCCTTTGTCTTTCCTTCCCTCCATCCTTGTCCAACATTTCTTCTCTGTTCCCTGCCCTCCACTCCATCCATGTCCAGATTTCTCCTCTCTTCCCTCCCCTCCATCCATCCATGTCCAGCACCTTCCCTCTTTCTCTCCTACCCTTCCATCCAGTGTCATCCCTCTTTCTCTCTCCATCCTTCTACCCATTACCCTCTCCCAATCCTTCCATCTATTGTCTCCCTCTCCTTCCATCCATTGTCTCCCTCTATATCTCCTTCCTTCTAAAGAGTTCTCTCTCTTGACCCTTTTCCATTCAGCATGTCCTCTCTATCCCCATCCTTCCAGTGTCTTTCCTCTTTCCCTCCCTACCCTTATGTCCAGTGTCTTCCCTCTTTCTGCCCCCTCCTTCCAGCTTTTCCCTCTTTCTTCCTCCTTTCATTCAGCATTTCTCCGTCTGACAGCTAGGGTCTCCCCCAGTTTCTCCCCAGCAGCTTCTCTCTCCTGCCCATGTCCCCTCTTTCTCCCACCATCTTTCCACTAATCTCTCTCTCTCTCTGTACCCCTCTTCCATCCAGCATCTTCTCTCTGGCTCTCCCCTGCTCTCTTCCATGTCCCCTTTTTCTCTCCCCATCTCTCTCTGGCTCTCCCCTGCACTTTTCCACTTTCTTTCTCTCTCTCCTCCAGCGTCCTTATGCATCTCTCTTCTCCCTCATGCATCCCACCTTTCTCTTCCCTCCCCTTCTTGCTTCCATCACTCTTACTCCTTTCTCCACCCCCCTTTTCCCATTCCCATGCCCTGCCATTGCTTTCCTTCCTCCCTCTTCCCCTTAGATGTGGCATCTCACATCCTCCTCTCTCCACCCCCCCTTTCCCTTTGGTCAGTCTGTCTTTCTGGCATCGCTTCCCTCCCCCCCCCGGACTAGTGCGGTACCGTATCGCTCTCCCCCTCCGCTCCTGTCACGTCGTCTTTCAACGAGGCTTCCTTCCTGTAGCATCAGCAATGATGTAAGCGCCGTTGCTTTCAGCCTGCCCCGGAAGCACTCTCTGAACAGCTTCCCACATAGGAGGGACGCTGTCCAGAGAATACTCCTAGGCGTATTTTTTTTTCGGCACCAATTTTTTAGGTGTGATATATAGAATCTAGTCCTAAGTTTATAGAATTGTGCACATATGGGCACACACAAACAGCACACTAAAAAATACATTTAATTTTTTTCAGAGGAGGAGTGTCTGGGGGCATAAAGTAGATGTTTCTCCGCTAAACAGTTAGTGTGTCTGCATTCCTGCATATTAACTGATTAGTGCAGGATTAGTGAATGAGCCCTTACCATCTACAAAATAGGTGACGGTAAAAGTTCACGCAATAATTTTTGTTAATGGCCGCACACTAATGGCAACATTAGTGCATGCAAAAAGAAAGAAAAGATTCTCTATTAACAAAATCAGGAGAAGTGGGCTACTTTATAAACAAAAAATAAGGAGGAAAAAGCCTCAAGAAGCTCCCAGCCTAAAGCTGCAAGAGCAGGACTTCATCACCATCAGCAAAAAACCTCCTTAAGAAATAACTGTACTAAAGCAAACATCAGAAAAGTTATATATATATATATATATATATATATATATATATATATATATATATATACACAGTTATACAGTGCACTCCATTTAAGTGCACGTCGGATAAGCGCATGCCGTACTTTGGTCCCGTTTTTGGCGCCATCAATTTCTATGGGGACAAACTTCAGTTTAGCGCACCACTGATAAGTGCAAGATTCACTTATATGCATGGTTTAAGAATGTTGTTAGAGTGTACGCTGGAGTCGTCGTTGCGCAACTGTAAGACTAACACTGGCTGAACGAATAGAAGTTCTTTAAAAATTAGAAAACAAAGTCAAGCATCTGTTGCTAAAGAATATGGTGTCAATCCCAGTCAAATTTCACGTGTCTTGAAGCAGAAAGACCAGCTTCTGGAAGACTGACAAAACAATACAAATCCACAATGGAAACGAAAACGGGCGGGAAAAGCTGAGGAGGTAGAAGATGCTCTTCTTCGGTGATTTTCTCAAGTCAGGAGCAGACAGTTTCCTGTCAGTGGTCCACTGCTTATGGAGAAAGCTAATCAGCTAGCTGAAATTCAAAGTCACTGTTGGATAGTTGGAAAGATGGAAGGAGAGGAACAACATAAAATTCAAAAAACAGCATGGTGAAATACAAGACGCTGATGACTTTGGTGCAGAAAATTGGGTTGTTTCAGTTCTTCCTACCATCTTAAACGAGTTTGCACCTCGTGACACTTTCAATGCTGGTGAAAACGGTCTCTACTGGCGAGTGATTCCTGATGAAACACTTGCATTCAAACAAGCCGAAACTGCAGGAGGTAAAAGGTCGAAGGACCGACTGACGATCCTCCTTTCCTGTAATATAGATGGGAGTGAGAAGTTGGAACCACTTGTCATTAGAAAGAGCAAACAGCCCCGTTGTTTCAAGAATGTTAAGCGACTTCCTGTGTCATACAAGGCTAACGCAAATTCATGGATGACTGGGGAAATTTGGAAGCAGTGGCTAAAGAAGTTAGACACTAGAATGCGGGCACAAAAGCGTCAGATTTTGTTGCTTTGTGATAATTGTGCTGCACACAGCGATGATGTCAGGCTGACTAACATCATGGTCTTCCTGCCACCAAACACTACCTCTCTGATCCAACCTATGGATCAGGGCATAATAGCCAATTTCAAACAACATTATCGGGCTCGTGTGCTACGTCGTCTGATGAGCGTTATGGATGACCAGACTGGCAAGGATAAACATGTGGTTGAACTGGCTCGTAATCTACCACTGTTGGATTCCCTGCATATGCAGAAAGAAGCCTGGAATCATGTTAAACAGGCAACCATTGTGAACTGCTACAAGCAGACAAGCTTTGTTAGGGATGTGGGGATGGACGAAACAGATGCAGCTGTTGCAAACGCGTCAGATGAACAGGTTATTGACATCCCAGCTGGTGTTACTGACGAGGAGTTTCATCACTACGTAGATGTTGATTATGATCTACAAACAGCTGACGACAGCACTGATGCACAGACATGCGCCTACACGCAGGCACAGAGCGGGCCTATCTGGAGGCCACTGGATGTCAGTGCTAGACAGTTTTTACCATCTGGCAGATGTAGTCTATAGAACTCACAGACACAAAAGTGTACAGAGGACTTTGACTGATTACTTCAAATACGCCTAACGTCAGTTAACGGAGACTGTATACTGTACATATAATAAACAGTACTGTACATATGTTTATCAGATGTCAAGCTTCTTTGGGTCACAACGGTTAAGTGCATGCTCCAGTTAACTGCATGTATTTCTTTGGTCCCAGACCCTTCCACTTATGCGGATTGCACTGTATGTGTGTGTGTGTGTATCTATCTATCTATCTATCTATCTATCTATCTATCTATCTATCTATCTATCTATCTATCTATCTATCTATCTATCTATCTATCTATCTATCTATCTATCTATATAAGCAATCGATAGTTAGCTGTGGAGTCTCTTCCTTCTATAGCAAAGCAGACCACGACCAATGGTGGCCAGCATTTCACCAAGCTGCATCAGGGTCTAACAGTCAAAAGAATTTCAACTGTTTCTCTGAAGACCGTCTATAATTAATATCAATTAGCACCAATAGTTGGTTGTTACAGCCCTATTATTGGTGTTAATTCACTTGTTGGGGGCATGCTCAAATTTGCCTGCACAATTTAAAGCATCATTTACAGAATTCAGGGGTTAGCTTTTTAGCAAGGCAGCTATATCACTTTGAAAAGTGCAGCCCCAGCATTACTAAGAAATCTAATTATATACTGAAGTTAACTCTATATACACAACCTATGCCACTCTCATTTTTAATTAAAGAGCAATGGTTTTGATACACCACCTGTTATATAGAGGTATTTTCTCTGTCCCTACTGGACTCATAATTTAATTTTTTTTTTTTTACCTCGGGCAATGAGGGTTAACTGACTTGCCCAGGGACCCAAAGAGCTGCAGTGGGAATTGTACCCAGTTCTTATGTCACTGCACTAACCATTAGGCTACTCTTCCACACCAATTCAAATTCACATCGCTTGCTTTCTCTCAATTTATAACATCTTCCAAAAGTCTTGTTCCAATACCTACTTACAAACTACTAATACTTATGAAAAACATTCAAACCAATTGATTTGAGATTTGAAAAGCAGCATAAAGACTGCTGTAATGTCTAGTCTAGGGAGATGCAGGTCTCAGTAATAAATAAATTCACTGTGTCTGAAAGAATACCAATACTGTGGAAGGGGTCAGGAAGGGCCCGCTGTTTATGCATGCTAATGAGAACACTTAAGCAAGAAATATTACAAAGAACACTTGGGGGCTGTAGTTTAGAAAGTAAATCATGCTGGAAAAGCTGTGATTCTGAAGCAATTCTCATAAATTATATGTTGTTTGGTATGTTTGATATGAAGATATCTAAATATCCCTATAGAACTTATAATGGAAAGAACTAAGAGGCTCTTTTAGTAAGTTATTTAAAGTGCTAACTTGCACCTAATGTAGCTTGAAATGGCATACTGCAGGGTGCACTCGGGTGTCCTGCAGTAAGTGCCAAACAGTGCATGCTAACCGTGAGCTCAATTGTTTTTGAGGAGGGGTACCGGCCGGGGGGGGGAGGGGGGAGAGTAATCTATTAACACAGCTATATTACCACGTACTAACTGGTTAGCACAGGTAATGTGAACTCTTACCACCTATAAAATGGGTGGTGGTCAGTGCTACGCAGTAAGTTTAATAGTCGTTTGCCAATGGCAACATTTGAACACAAGGTAAGTCACCAAAAATACAATCAGATATATAATTAAAGATACATATAGAAGAAGCAGGGAAAAAAAGTGGAAAAAAGACCTCAAGTCTGCCTTGAAAGTAAAGCCAATACCACTCACAAATAGTGGCACAGAAAAAAGGCTACCCAAGGGAAACATTAATGGTCATAAAAATTCCATTAAGGAAATAAGTCTTTTCTCCACATTTTTTCTGTCTTTTCTTTACATATCTTTATTTGTATATCAGAATGTATTTTTGGTAACATTCAACTCCTTATTTTATATAACACTAGTGGAATCAAGCCCGTTTTGTCCAAAATGAAGCGGGCCCTAGGAAGGCTCTCGTCTAAGCGATTTTTCCTCTCTCTCCCCTGCCCTCCCCTCTATGTCTTGCGATTCCTCCCTCCACTCTCATCCCTTCCATGTCCCGCGATTCTGACCTCTCCTTTGCCTCCCCTCCATGTCCAGCGACTGTCCTGTGCCCTGCCCTCTTATCCATGTCCCGCGATTCTGCCCTCCCCAGCAATTCTCCTCTGTCCCGCAATCCCATCATGTCCTGCGATTCTCTCCTCTCCTCCCATCCCATCCATGTCCATCGATTCTCCTCTGCCCTGCCCTCCCCTCCCCTCAATGTCCCGTGATTCTGTCCTCCTCTCCGTGTCCAGCGATTGTCCTGTGCCCTGCCCTCCCATCCGTGTCCCATGATTTTTCCCTCTCCAGCGATTCTCCTCTGCCCTGCTCCCCCATCCGTGTCCCACGATTCTCTCCTCTCCTCCCATCCCTGTCCATCGATTCTCCTCTGCCCTGCCCGCCCCTTGATGTCCCGCTATTCTGTCCTCCCCTCCAGTGCAGCTTTTCATTGCCTACTTGCCTTTAGTTGCTTTCATTCGGAACATCCTGACGTCAGCAAGCCTCCAGCGTTCCTTTCCCTCTCACTGTTCCGCCCTCTGATGTCATTACATCTTTAGGGGAGGGCGGGACAGTGAGAGGGAAGAGAACGCTGGAGGCTTGCTGACGTCAGGATGTTACAAACCCAGCCAGCCAGCCAGAGAACGTTGGAGGTACAAATTATATAGATAGATTTGTATGGTCATTAATACAGAAAAATAGAAAATAGCCATTTTACAGTTGCGGTAAGAATGGCGTTTGTGCAAAGGAAAGACACATGTAAGGCCAGTCTTTGCTGCAGCTTAGTAAAAAGACCCTTAAGTGACAAGTACACATATTGCTAACTTACAACTGTTAACTGAACTCTGCAGATTTATATTTACTTTCTTAGATAGAATTTGAGCTATTTTGTATCTCACATAAAGTGTCAAGTTACAGAAAACCAGTTGGGGCCCTGTTTGACTGGCAAATGAGAGAAGCATTATTTGCCACAAAGACCATTTTATGCAATTGGATATGCAGCCGATAACCTGCGTTAATACTGTTGTTGCACGTTAAGCTTTAGTAAATAAGAGCCTTGAGGATTTATTGCAGTAAAAGCAAATAGTATTAGGTAAAAAAAGAAAAAAAATCCTGATAAAACCTTGATTAGACAGCTGTTGGAAAACATTGAAACACATTTTTCTTTTCTAGTCATTCAGAACTTTAACTCTGTGGAGTGGCATGTTTCATGCTGTCTATCAAAATACAAAGCAAAGGAGAGGTATATATCAGCTTTATAGCAGGAAGACAGACTTCATGTCAGGAAGTGGCAAATTTAAATATCTAGCTTGTCTTTGTGCTACAAATTTAAGAATATGGGCTTCTGTGCTTTATTGTCTGGATTTCAACACAGAATCCCCCACATTCTATAAATGGCACTTTAAGTTGTGTGCAATAATTTGTCTACATGGTCAAACTGCATGCACAAATTAATTAACAAGCCAATCAGCGCCAATAATTTGTATTTAACCAATTAGTGACACAAATTGGCTTTAATTAAAATTTAAATGCACAACATTCTAGGCGTGTAAATTCTAATATGCAGAGGGTGTGGCCCTGGGCGTGGAATGGACGAGTTGTGGGTGCTTCAAAAAAACTATGTGCACTATTATGGAATACACACGATCTGTGCCTGTTAAGCGCAGGTACTTAGGCCTGCTTTTAGGTGGCCTAAATGGATATACCTAAATTTTACTTGCAAGGACAGCACATGAGCATATTCTATAAAATATGCCTAACTTTTTAGGCATAGTTTGTTTTTCAGCACCAATCTTTCAGCCACCATTCATAGAATCTGGCCCAATGAGGATACGATCCCAAACTGAAACTATATATTTTACCTAAACTGTAGAATATTTTAAACATTTTAATGGTCTGACTTATTAAATTCTAACCCCTCCCCTACATATAGAATGGGGGGAAAAAAGCCTTAGTAAATTAGGTCCTAAAGTTTTTTTTTACTTGTTACTATTCACAGTCTTCTATCTTTCATAGGTGGACTTGATGGACTGGTTTCCCCTTGGCTTCATCACTTATGAATAGAACAAAAAAAAAAGTGTGGCAGCCCTATAGACACTATATTGAAACACATACATTAAAATGGATGTGACATGGTAATGTTTCGGTTGTTGCCCAACTAGAACCACTATCCTTTTCTAAAGTGTGAAAACTATGCTGTTCTTAGCTTGGGGAGGAGGAGGAGGAGGAGACGACAAGAGGGCTGCTAATGATAATATATGGCCACCCTCATCATTAGCACTATGGTTACAATTAGTTGCCACCAAGACCGGTATTAGGCATGTTGAGACCCAGGGCAGAAATTTGGGTTGGGACACAAAAGCCAGCTGGCAGGACAAGTTTTCTTCTTCTGGAAGGTTTGGCCGCCTGTGGCGTGGAGGCCTAGAGTAGTTTCACTATTTGTAGCTACTTAACTCTAGCCCTGACTGCCAGAGTTCTAAGGGGGAACCAATAGCTAGAAATACAGGCTTGGCTAATAAGCAGGAAGAACAACCACTCACCTCCAGCTCCACTGTTATGGTGTAGGATCAGAAGGAAGAAGCACAGAGGACAGATCTGAAGCTGAAAGCAGTGTCAAACTCCATCATTTATTGTGATCCAGATCTAAAAAAGATCCTTTACACCTACTGATTCTGAAAAATCATGTTTGATGCTTGACTATCTTTATAGAATCATGTGCAGCCAGATCTGCATGCAGATTCAAATTAGAGCCTATTAATGTCAAGAACTGATTGTTAGCAGCCACTTATTGATTGTTAATGTCTCGTTAACTAATTTATTTGCATACAGTCCTCAGTAAGAGCTGATATGAGAGGGGGAGCAAAAGAAGGGACTCTACAAAACAAAACAGAGATGTAGAGGGAAAATTGATATTTTGCAAAGTGTCTTCACTATAGGCAGACAGTGTCCTAGTTTGATAAAATAATTATCATTATTTTTACCTGTTTCTTGGTATAAGATATATTTCTCTGCTCTTTTTCTTTTCACTTTCAGAAAACCATCAATAGAGGAGAGTGTCCTCTTTGAAACAATGCCATACAAGATACTTTGTGAAGATGTTAGTTTTGGTTTCAGGCAAGGCTGGTTTTAATCTGAGAATGTGATCCTCTATTGAAAAGAAAACAGCTGAAACAAGAAAACTACAGGAAAGGGAAGCCATCATACAAGCTGACTCCCAGGCTTTTACCCTACAGAAATGGCAGACCAGGAGTCCCATAAGAACATAAGTGTTGCCATGCTGGGACAGACCAAAGGTTCATCAAGTCCAGTATCCTTTTTCCACCAGTGGTCAATCTAGGTCAAAAGTACCTGACTAGAACAGTGAAACAGACTTTATGCTGCTTATCCAAGAAATAAGCAGTGGATTTTCCCAAGTCCATCTTGATAATGGCTTATGGACTTTTCTTTTAGGAAAGTATCCCTTTTTTAAACCCTGCTGAGCTAACTGCTTTTACCACATTCTGTGACCAGAATGCACACAGTTATTCGAGGTGCGGTCGAAGTATGGAGCGATGCAATGGCATTATAAAAGACTTAGGTTGTCAGTTGCAAGCCATGACATAACAGATGAGGTTGTGTTCCAGATCCTTGTCCTTAGACAGTAACATCAAAGGAAGTGATATGGTGCATCCATGAAATCACCACCCAGGATGACCATCCTCTGCATGTGCTGTCAGCTGGATGGAACAGGCGCAGGGCAGATTGACTGGGCTTTGCTGTACACCCTGGTAACAGATCAGAGCCACATCTCTGTGAAATCTTTGAGGCAATTGGAGTATTAAGAGAGGACAGGTTAAGCCAGAAAGACAGGAATATTCCTGTTGAATTTTTTTAATTAACAATGCTGGTAACAACATTATCCAGGGAAGTGGGCAATGAGGCTAAAGGGGATTCAGTACTATAAATAGTTGCTGCACATGGCTGTAGGGGATGCCTTTGGAATGGGGGGCATGGAAGGCATCAACTATACCCTGTAGAATCTGAGAGATATGCAGGAAAACAACAAGACATTTCAACCATACTGTGAAGGGTATGTCACCCTAGGGCATCAGGAATGATTATAGTGATGTGTAAAGTATTTATCTCTCTCCTGATTTCCCCTATACATCACACTGAATGGTTTATGATCTTTAAACAAAATAATATTAGACAAAGGGGACCTGAGTAAAAACATAATACAGTTTTTAAATAATTACTTCATGTATTTAAGGAATAAAGTTATCCAACACTCATATTACCCTTGCAAAAAAGTAACTGCCCCCGTAGTTACTCAGTCAACCCACTGAACAAATATAATTGATAATTAGATTCAGCTGATTGAACACAGACAGGCATGATTGCAGCCAGTGATGCTAAGTCTAAACATCACTATATATTAAATTTTACAATGAGAGTGAAATAATCACCACAAAGCTTCTACAAGAATTATATGCCATGATGAAAGGAAATTCCAGAAGAGGTGAGAAGAAAAGTTGTTGAAATATTTTACTTTGGAAAAGTTACAAAGCCAATTCTCAAGGTCTGGGACTCCACCAAACCATAGTGAGAGTTGTTAGCTCCTAATAGGGAAGACTTGGAACAGTGGTGAACCTTTGCAGGAGTGGCTAGCCTGCCAAAATGAAGAGTGCAGTGACAACTCATCCAGGAAGTCACAAAACATCCCAGAAGAACTTCCAAAGAACTAAAGGTCTCTAGTCTCAGTTTAAGGTCACTGTATGAATCCACAAATGGAAATGGAGAGAGAAGGGCCAGCATGTGATTGACTTTTGCTTTGTTGGTGACCCATTACAACGAGTCTGGTTAGACACCTGGCTCATAAATAAGGCCTGCCAATTTGAGGCAGGACTAGCAAAGTGCTCATCATTGTCAACAGTCACGTGAGAACACATGGTTAGCAACTCTGACAGCTGATACACAGCACCTTCCTTGTCCTAGAAAAGGGGATTGAAAAAGTTAAATTAAGCAGAAAGGGAACATAGTAACATAGTAGATGACGGCAGAAAAAGACCTGCAAGGTCCATCCAGTCTGCCCAACAAGATAACTCATATGTGCTACTTTTTTGTGTTTACCCTACTTTGATTTGTACCTGTGCTCTTCAGGGCACAGACCGTATAAGTCTGCCCAGCACTATCCCTGCCTCCCAACCACCAGCCACGCCTCCCAACCACCGGGTCTGGCACAAACCGTATAAGTCTGCCCAGCACTATCCCTGCCTCCCAACCACCAGCCCCGCCTCCCACCACCGGCTCCGGCACAGACCATATAAGTCTGCACAGCACTATCCCTGCCTCCCAACCACCAGTCCCGCTTCCCACCACCGGCTCTGGCACAGACCGTATAAGTCTGCCCAGCACTATCCCCACCTCCCAACCACCAGCCCCGCCTCCCGATCTTGACTAAGCTCCTGAGGATCCATTCCTTCTGCACAGGATTCCTTTATGCTTATCCCACGCATGTTTGAATTCCGTTACCATTTTCATTTCCACCACCTCCCACGGGAGGGCATTCCAAGCATCCACTACTCTCTCCGTGAAAAAATACTTCCTGACATTTTTTTTGAGTCTGCCCCCCTTCAATCTCATTTCATGTCCTCTCCTTCTACCGCCTTCCCATCTCCGGAAAAGGTTCGTTTGCGGATTAATACCTTTCAAATATTTGAACGTCTGTATCATATCACCCCTGTTTCTCCTTTCCTCCAGAGTATACATGTTTAGTTCAGCAAGTCTCTCCTCATACGTCTTGTAACGCAAATCCCATACCATTCTCGTAGCTTTTCTTTGCACCACTTCAATTCTTTTTACATCCTTAACAAGATACGGCCTCCAAAACTGAACACAATACTCCAGGTGGGGCCTCACCAACGACTTATACAGGGGCATCAACACCCCGTTTCTTCTGCTGGTCACACCTCTCTCTATACAGCCTAACAACCTTCTAGCTACGACCACCGCCTTGTCACACTGTTTTGTCGCCTTCAAATCCTCAGATACTATCACCCCAAGATCCCTCTCTCCGTCCATACTTATCAGACTCTCACCGCCTAACACATATGTCTCCCGTGGATTTCTATTTCCTAAGTGCATCACTTTGCATTTCTTCTTATTGAATTTTAATTGCCAAACCTTAGACCATTCTTCTAGCTTCCTCAGATCCTTTTTCATGTTTTCCACTCCCTTCTGGGTGTCCACTCTGTTACAGATCTTAGTATCATCTGCAAATAGGCAAACTTAACCTTCTAACTCTTCAGCAATGTCACTCACAAATATATTGAACAGAATCGGCCCCAGCACCGATCCCTGAGGCACTCCACTACTCACCTTTCCCTCCTCCGAGCGAATTCCATTCACCACCACCCTCTGGCGTCTGTCCGTCAACCTGTTCCTAATCCAGTTCACCACTTCAGGTCCTATCTTCAGCCCTTAAAAGTAATGCGTTCCTTAAGTGGGAGCCAGTGTAGCTTCTCTCGTAAGGGTTTTGCACTTTCGTATTTTGGTTTTCCGAAGATGAGTCTGGCTGCTGTGTTCTGGGCTGTTTGAAGTCTCCTCAGTATTTGCTCTTTACAACCTGCGTATAGTGAATTGCAGTAATCCAGATGGCTGAGTACGAGGGATTGCACTAGGATGAGAAAGAAGAATGGACTTATTCTTTTCAGTTTCCACATGCAGTAGAACATCTTTTTGGTTGTGTTGTTTGCATGGGTTTCGAGTGTTAGGTGGCGGTCGATAGTGACTCCAAGGATTTTTAAAGTTTCTGAGATTGGAAGATTTAGTTTTGGTATGTTTAAGGTGGTAAATTCATTCGTGTTGTATTGGGAGGTGAGTATTAGGCATTGAGTTTTTTCCGCGTTTAGTTTCAGTTGAAATGCATCTGCCCAGGTGTTCATGATGTGTAGACTTTGGTTGATTTCGTTGGATATTTCTTTGATATCTTGTTTGAAATCGATGTATATTGTTACATCGTCGGCGTATATATATGGGTTGAGGTTATGATTTGATAGGAGTTTTGCCAATGGGATCATCATTATGTTGAAAATGGTTGGTGAGAGGGGTGATCGGTCCCAGCACCGATCCCTGAGGCACTTCACTACTCACCTTTCCCTCCTCCGAGCGAATTCCATTCACCACCACCCTCTGGCGTCTGTCCGTCAACCAGTTCCTAATCCAGTTCACCACTTCGGGTCCTATCTTCAGCCCATCCAGTTTATTTAAGAGCCTCCTGTGGGGAACTGTGTCAAAAGCTTTGCTGAAATCTAAGTAGATTAGGTCCATAGCTCGTCCCTGATTCAATTCTCCTGTCACCCAATCAAAGAACTCAATGAGATTCGTTTGGCGCGATTTCCCTTTGGTAAAACCATGTTGTCTCGGATCTTGCAACTTATTGGCTTCCAGGAAATTCACTATCCTTTCCTTCAGCATCGCTTCCATTACTTTTCCAATAACCGAAGTGAGGCTTACCGGCCTGTAGTTTCCAGCTTGGATTATATTTCTCTGTTAGGTCATCCACAGTAAGCATAAGCAGAAATTTAAATTTCATTGAACTTGGCTTCAGATGGTCCAAACAAGGTGAGAACCAGGGAGCCTGGTTCAAATTTCACTGCTGCTCCTTGTGATCTTGGGTAAATTACTTAATTCTCTATTGCCTCAGGTATAAACAGAGATTGTGAGCCCTCCTAGGACAGAAAAATACCCATTGTATCTTAACTTTCTATTTGCTTTTATGGCAATCAGGGCACACTGGGCTAAAATTTTCAATGCATTGTCCACCATGATTCTAAGTGATGGGAGCAAGTATAAGGCCATTGGTGACAAGTATCTTATTGTGACCCACCAACACCACTAGTTTTTTTCAAAATTTAAAACAAATCCATTACCCACAAATCATGACTTCACTTATCACTGGTATAAGTGGCTAAATTATAAAGGTGCATGTTTCTCTTGTTACACATATAGTATTCTATAAAACAAAGAAAGAGTCTGTTTTCCTTTATAAAATAAGTGCCACATAGGTGTTATCTAAGCACCTAAATATAGGAATAATGTTACAGAATTGCCCCCAGAAATTAAAAAAAAACAAAAACAGACCCAGACTTTGCAACTGAAAATAAATAGGGGCTAAAAACAATTGGAAAAGAACTATGTAAAAATCCAAGCCCTGAGGCAAACTCTGGTGGAGGACAGTCCAAGCTCGGATTCTGTTACCCAACCTAACTTTCTGCTGTAACCCATGCAAAAATAATGCTTTGTCCTCCACATCCCACAGTTAAGAACCTTAGAAAAAAAGGAGCCGGTTACTAACAATAATAAAAGCGGAATCCATATCCAACAAGATCAAAACAAAACAAGTTCTTTTATCTATCACCAAAAGCAATGTATCCATCAAAGAGAGCAATCAAGTCTCCCAGGTTGTGTCCTTCCCTGAAACCAAGCAGTCTGAAACCATTTATCTTTGACTGCACCCAAGCTACTTCAGCCTTTACCAAGACCTCTCTATTAGGATGTTTCAAATTACAGTGTTCTCTAAGTATCTTTTCAAAATACTGTGCTATGAAACATGTGTTACTAAGCAACTGTAGTTTTACCTCAAGATCTAGTCTGAATGCTGTGATTTCTCTTTGTTAGCACAAACAGCCTGGTTCTACCATGATTAAGGTGGAGTCCATCCTACTGAAATAGGCTCTCTCTTAACCAAAATGTTGCCTAACAAATCTAAATCCCTCTTTCTTGCACTGTCATTTCATTCATGCAGTGAGATTCCAGAGCTCTGCCTGTATGAGGCTCTGAAAGTGGAACGGGGAACATTTCTGAGAATGCTAACCTGGAGGTTATATATTTCAATTTTCTATATAAAAAACTCAATTTGGTTGCAGGACCTCCATCTCACACCTTTGTATATCCTGGCACCTAAAATCCTATCCAGGTCTTCCACCCTTGCATCAGGTAAGATATGAAAAGAATTTCCAAAGATAAAGTTTCTACTTATAGTGACTCACAGTTTCCATAGACATTCAAACTTATACATCAATTTAATTAAAAAATAAATACAATACAAACGTCCTGAGCAAAAGAAAAATTATGTACCCCTGTCCTGAGAGTAGTAAAAGAAGCAAAAAAAGATACTCATGCCAAAGGACCCCCCTTGGAAGGAAGGCAACAGTCGTATCCAAGCAACAAGGAGAAGAACTGTCTCTCCTAGACCAGGATTCACTTCTCCAAACCCTAGCAGGACAAAGACTAACTCCCAAACCTGCCGCTCTGCCTTGAGACCAAGATGGTCGGATGAAGTGACCGTAACAAGTACTAGGAGTACGCAACCCCAAACAGTGTGCCACACTTCATATAAGAAAGGAAGCAAGGCCCAGGAACCACCCAGACCCACGCCTAGTGAGAGAATCAAACTCCACAGAAGAAGAGACTCCAGAGTCGAGAGAACCAACTAACTGGAGTGCTAGTCTCTCCAGGAGAACCATGAAGAAAAGGGCAGCAGAATACCAGGGTATAACCGTAGAAAGAGAGTACTCCTCAACCAGCTCGCTCTGGACTTAGGGATGAAAGAACAGAGCCAAGAGAACAAAAGGAGACAAAAAGAAAGAGAGTCAAGAACCACACTGTGGAGAAAAGACCCCCAAGGTGCCATGTAGCCACAAAAGGAGCAGAGACTAATTCAAACTCCAGCAATGGAGAAGCTTCTCGCTAGCCACCAAGAGGCTATGGCAAGAAAAGTTACCACAGGAATTGTAACTAACAGGAGACAAGACAGCCTTGTCTAGCAGTCTAAACTGCAGTATGCCACAGCTGCTGAGAAGTTACTGTATCCAACCCGCAGAAAAAAGCTGGGGTTGACCGACAAGATGAAACAGTGTCCAACAGGCAAATGTGAAAATATGCTCCACAGTCAGAGACTGAACTGTGCTCAAGGGACAGAACAGAAGTTGTGCTCATCAGGCACAGTAGGATCCGTGCTCAATGAGAACAAACGGATTTGCACTCAAAGCACATAAACTGAGCCATGCACCACAGGCAGAGAAAGAGTTGCACACCTCTGGCAAAAATAGAAATGCACTGAACAAGCAGAGAAGAAGCTGAGAGTAACAGACAGAGGATGAGCAGTGCCCCACTGAAAGAGCTGGATTTTAGAAGTACCTGCAGAACTGAAGCTGCAGTAGCGATGGAACTGTGTATAAAACACAGACAAGGAGCTGCTTTCCACACACAAACAAGGAACTGCGCTCCGGATACCAGCAAGGAGCTGCACTCCTGACAACGACAAGGAACTGCACTCCACACTCCGACAAGGAGCTATGCTTCCTACGCAGACATGAAGCTGTGTAGCACCTGAAGTCAAAGAGCTGTGCTCCACTTCACCCAATTTGCAGAGAAGAGTTGTGCTAAACATACAGAGATGGAGCTACACTCAACAGGCGGTAGAGCTGTGCTCTGCACGCAGACAAGGAGCTGCGTTCCACAGGCATACAAAGCTGTGTTCTACATGCAGACACAGGACTGTGCCCCATGCTGAGACCTGCAGAGAAAGAAATACACTCAACATGTGACAATGGAGTTGTGTTCAACATGCAGAGATGAAAGGTTGCAGAACAAGCAGCAAAGGAACTTCACTCAACATGCCATGATAGAGCTGTCCTCAACATACAGCGATGGAGCTAAAGCCAACCTGGAACTGTGGAGCTGCGCCCAACATGCCGTGATGGGGCTGCGCTCAACATGCAGCGATGGAGCTGTGCTCAACAAGCAAAATGCGTAGATCGAGTCCTGGGGAACAGCCAGAGAAGAAGGTGCTGCCAGGAGGCCAACAGGAAAGGAGCACAACTTGTGGAAATGCAGACCTGGCGCTGCACTCCCCTGGCACAGAGGGACTAAAACTAAAAGAAGAGAAAGCCCCGTGCCCCAAGAGACACTCTCGGCCCTCAAGTGGTCTCTGAGCCACAATGACCGCCCTCCTAGGCAACCGATACGGAGCAGCAGTCAACGTAGAGAAAGAACGCCCGCCAAGAGGGAGGTAAGCATCACAGAGCTGGAATCTTCAGACCATGGGGAGCAAAATACAGCCGTAAGGGAGTGAAGAGGAAACTACTCTCGCCAGGCCAGGAACAAAGAGGAAGCTGGCCACTAACACCAAACTGAGGAAAAAACAGCTAACGGAGAGTCAAACTCCAGACCAAGAACACAGCCACTTCCCTACAGAAAAGTAGAGAAAAGCACAGAGCTAAGAGGTGATAATCCAGATGCACAGCAATAGATCTGCTCAGCAGGAAAGAACTGCGTCCCTTACAGAAAAAGAAGGAGTGCCAAATGTGCCAGGAGAGAGGCGCCTGAAACTAGAAAAGGCAAAATCTACCTCTGCCAGACTAAAACTCCCCCCCCGAAAGCAAGGGAAGCAAGGAAGAGCTGTGGCAAACTAGTCCTAAAAAGGCACATTCCCATAAAGAGATACTGAACTGAGTCCAAGCAAAAGACTGGCAAGAATGGCGCTCCCAAGGGTACTCCGAAGAGGGATGTGAGTTAGCAGTTGCACACCAAGGGCAACTTGGACCCCTACCAGAAGGAAAGTACCCTTAAGACAAACCTGAGCAGACAGGAGGGATCCATGGGGATGAGAGAACCAGAACCTCCCTAAGGAAGGGAGGAAAAACTGCTGCCAAAACAAGAATCAAATAGCAGGGGCATCTCAAGCAAGATGCCAGAAGCAGCAGAGACCGGACGGTCTGAAAAAGAACTAACCAACAGCCACACAAGGCTGACAGGAATGAAAAAATAGCCCTGGACTATAAAGACCGAGCCTGCAGCCAAACGGAGCCAGCGAGAGACTTCCCTCACTTTGGAAATGGCAGACTAAGACCTCTGAACCGCAAAAGGTACAAGTTCCAGCAACGGGACCGTCCTCTGAACTAGCTGCCGTCTAGGACCGTGAAGAGAAGAAAAGTTTCGTGATCCAGACATGAGCTAAGCCCCACAAAAAAAAAAATCAAAGCAACTGGTACCAGCTCAGAAGGGTGCAATATCAGAATCAGACGCCAGCCAGTGAAATTCAAAGAAACTTCGCAAGTGACCCCCTAGAATACATTGCCAAAGGTGGGAAAATAAATCAGGTAACAGGCAAGAGAAAGAAGGAAAAACAAAGTTTCTTCTTCTTCTTCTTTTTTTTTTTTTAAACAACCTTCTTCACTAGTGACAGGAATAAATAAAGGCTTAACTGAGAGGCAGAAATTCAGATGTACCTACCACCACAGAAGAGAAGAACCCCACAGGGGAGACAAGTTACTCCATGCCACAATCAACCATCACCCTGCTAGAAAGACAGCCAGGGGAGGTAGAGGAGGGGAGGGAACCAGGGTCACCGGATAACACCCTAGCTGGCAGATGAGGAACTCAGGACCACTGAGTATCATCTCAAACTAGCCCCAACATGGCTACCAGCACACCCCTGGCTCCACTGTCACCAGAAGAATCTGGGACAGGAGCTACCAGCCAGCAATCCAGAGCAGCTGCACGATCCGTCCACCATCCGCTAGGAAACAGAGAAAATACTGAACATTCCAGGCTGCACGATACTCTTAAGGGGCAGTTTACTTGGAACTATTTTCTCTGTCTCCTTCCGCTGGTAGATGGACACAACCCATTAGTCTGGACTGGTCTGGTATAGATGACAAGGAAGTGTTGCTTGTATATTGTATCTGTTTTGGAAAGTTTCACCTATCTCTAGTTGAGACAAATCAAGCACTTTGGCCTCATGACTCACGTGTGTTGTGTGCTTACATCCTTTCCAGCAGATTTAATTAAGGACTGCAAAACATCCTAATCACTTTTCATAGGACACTGGGATTTTGTGTACATCAAAGACTTAAAACAAAAACAGTGGGGGAAAAAACCCCCAAGGTTACTACATGCTGCAATTGTGGAAACTTGATTTTTATTGTTACGGCAGAAATGAAATTCTTTCTGTGACATCACTGCTATTCCATACATAGCGCTTCAATTCTGCAGTGTCATCTTAAGCTATGGTCCAGATGTCACAATATTATTGGGCTCAATTACAAAAGAAAATGTACAAAAAAGGGAGAACTAATTTTTAAAACACGTGGGCCCTAATATTCAGACCACAGGAGATAGCCAGGCAGTCTCCCATGGTCCACAGTGAAGCTGGATACTCAATGTCAGGCCATTTCCAGTGATCAGCATTAAATATCAGGTTTTTTTTGGCTGGTCTGAAAATAACCGGCTATGTCAATATTCAGACATAGCCGGTTATCTTTAAACCAGTTAAAGATATACCAGGGTTTGACACTGTCAAATATGACCACCAAACCCTGTTTAAAAATTGGTGGATAGTCAGTTATATTGTGTGATATAAACAGTTTTCTGCCAGCTGCTAATCATAGATATTCAGCAGAAGATAGCCAGTTATCCCCTGCTGAATATCAGCAGATAGCCAGTTAAGTGCTATTTAACTGGTCAGCATCAGTTCTGACTAGTTAAATAATGTTAAATATTGGGTGGAGGCTGTTTTCAAATCAGTCTCCTAAGAAGAGAGATTACAGGATTTATAACAAGAAAACTCTTAAGGGGTCCTTTTACTAAGGTGCACCAAAAAGTGGCCTGCGCTGGTGTAGACATGTATATTGGACATTTGCAGGTCCATTTTCAGTGCACTGCAAAAAAATATCTTTTTTTTTTAAGCAGATAATGGATATGCAGCAAAATAAACATTGGAGCGCATTCATTTTGGGTCTGAGTCCTTACTGCCACCCATTGACCTAGTGGTAAAGTCTCACATGTTAACTGGGTGGTAATCATCAGCATGCATACAATGCTGATTACTGCCCGGTTAGTGCTGTGCGCCAGACATTTTCCGGGGTGCGTAGTGAGAGCGCCTAGAAAATGAAATTACCGCCCGGACCATGCGGTAGCCGGGCAGTAGTTCAAAATTGGTGCGTGAAGGACTCACGTACATGCCTAGCAACTTATTAAATAAAGGGCCCTTTTACTAAGCAACGATATGCACTAATGTGTGCTTATGCTAAAAGGCGCTACCGCAGGAAATGCTCAGGGGTTCCATGGTAATTCTGGGGTTGTCATGCGCCAATCATATGCTAAAAAATATAAAATATTTTTTTAGCATGGGGGTGTGTTTGGGGGCAGAGAGGAGTGGTGCCTTGTGCTAATCTGTTAGCACAGGTAAATCATCGTGCACTGCCAATTAGTGTGGGGTTAGTGCATAAAGCCCTTATCGACTACAAAACAGGTGATGGTAATGGCCAGTTGGGAAATTAGCATATATAGGCCAATAATGGAAAAAAAAATTGCAGCCATTTTACAACCGTGCTAAAACTAGCCTCAGTACACAGGACACACACACACTAAAAACAGTGAAGGCCATTTTTTAGCGCAGCTTAGTAGAAGAGCCCCTAAATGAATACCTGCCATCCATGAATCCATAATAGGCATCAACATAGAACATACAGTGGCAAAAACATACAAACACACAAGCTAACAACTGATAAAATACATATAAACCACATATATTCCTTTAAACCAACTTAAAATCATGACATGATGACCTCAGGTTCCAGTATTATTTTGTGTCATCTCCTACACTCTACTACTCAGAGAAACATACTTGTCAATATTCAAAGAGATTTAAGTGGGCTGGCGATGCTCCTGCCCACTTAAATTGTTTGTGGCTGCCTAACCATTGATATTCAGCGGCACGTAACCAAGCAGTGCCATTGAATATCAGCTCTGACCAGCCATGTTTGAAGTGGGTAGGGCAGGGGCAGTACAGGGGGAGGAGCCTGAGAGGAGCTCTGAGTTATACGGGTGCCAGCAATATTCAGTGCTGGTGGCTGAATATCTAACCATGCATGTACGACTGCAGAAAAAGCAGTCCTAAATTTGACTGGTTAGCTGTGTGAGTGCCTCCACTGAACATTGCTGGCACCCCTATAACTCAGATCCTGGCCTGTAGACTACAGCTGTCCTCCTCTCCCTCCTAATTTCTCTGGCACAATCTACGATACCCCCTCCCTCTGACACATCCTCCTATCACCCCACCCTAGCACATTCTCTGAACTTCTGCCCCCCCCCCCCCCATCCACCAATCCCCCTTCCCTCCATAGGCGTAGTTTGACTGTTTCATTTGGGGGGGGGGGGGCAAAAAAAAAAATGGGTGGAGCATATTAGCATATCATTTGCATATATACATATGCAAATGAATATGCTAATATGGAGGAAGGAAATGAAATTTACAGGCAAAATATCACAGATGCACATTTCAAAAAGCTGACACATTTCAATTAATAAATTATGAATAAAATAAACTTTTATTTACCTTTGTTGTCTGATCATGTAGTTTTTCTATTCGCTTTGATCCCAGTGTCTTCTGTTTTATGCAGTGTCTTCTTTCCAGTAGGCTTCCCTCTGCTCCCCACCCTCCCAGTCCCATCCATCTCTTGCTCCTTCCCTCTGCTCCCCACCCCTCCCAGTCCCATCCATCTTCTGTTCCTTCCCTCTGCTCACCATCCCTCCGTCCCATCCATCTTCTGCTCCTTCCCTCTGCTGTGCCTGACCTCTCCCAATCCCATCCATCTCCTGGTCCATCCCTCTGCTCCCAACCCCTCGCAGTCCCATCCATCTCTTGCTCCTTCCCTCTGCTCCCCACCCCTCCCAGTCCCAACCATCTCTTGCTCCTTCCCGCTGCTCCCCACCCCTCCCAGTCCCATCCATCTCTTGCTCCTTCCCTCTGCTTCCCACCCCTCCCAGTCCCATCCATCTCCTGCTCCTTCCCTCTGCTCACCTCCTTTCCCAGTCCAATCCAATTCCTGGTCCTTCCCTCTGCTCCCCACCCACCCCTCCCAGTCCCATCCATCTCTTGCTCCTTCCCTCTGCTCCCCACCCCTCCCAGTCCCATCCATCTTCTGTTCCTTCCCTCTGCTCACCATCCCTCCGTCCCATCCATCTCTTGCTCCTTCCCTCTGCTGTGCCTGACCTCTCCAAATCCCATCCATCTCCTGGTCCATCACTCTGCTCCCCACCCCTCGCAGTCCCATCCATCTTCTGTTCCTTCCCTCTGCTCACCTCCTTTCCCAGTCCAATCCAATTCCTGGTCCTTCCCTCTGCTCCCCACCCACCCCTCCCAGTCCCATCCATCTCTTGCTCCTTCCCTCTGCTCCCCACCCCTCCCAGTCCCATCCATCTTCTGTTCCTTCCCTCTGCTCACCATCCCTCCGTCCCATCCATCTCTTGCTCCTTCCCTCTGCTGTGCCTGACCTCTCCAAATCCCATCCATCTCCTGGTCCATCCCTCTGCTCCCCACCCCTCGCAGTCCCATCCATCTTCTGTTCCTTCCCTCTGCTCACCTCCTTTCCCAGTCCAATCCAATTCCTGGTCCTTCCCTCTGCTCCCCACCCACCCCTCCCAGTCCCATCCATCTCTTGCTCCTTCCCTCTGCTCCCCACCCCTCCCAGTCCTATCCATCTTCTGTTCCTTCCCTCTGCTCACCATCCCTCCGTCCCATCCATCTCTTGCTCCTTCCCTCTGCTGTGCCTGACCTCTCCAAATCCCATCCATCTCCTGGTCCATCCCTCTGCTCCCCACCCCTCGCAGTCCCATCCATCTTCTGTTCCTTCCCTCTGCTCACCTCCTTTCCCAGTCCAATCCAATTCCTGGTCCTTCCCTCTGCTCCCCACCCACCCCTCCCAGTCCCATCCATCTCTTGCTCCTTCCCTCTGCTCCCCACCCCTCCCAGTCCCATCCATCTTCTGTTCCTTCCCTCTGCTCACCTCCTTTCCCAGTCCAATCCAATTCCTGGTCCTTCCCTCTGCTCCCCACCCACCCCTCCCAGTCCCATCCATCTCTTGCTCCTTCCCTCTGCTCCCCACCCCTCCCAGTCCCATCCATCTTCTGTTCCTTCCCTCTGCTCACCATCCCTCCGTCCCATCCATCTCTTGCTCCTTCCCTCTGCTGTGCCTGACCTCTCCAAATCCCATCCATCTCCTGGTCCATCACTCTGCTCCCCACCCCTCGCAGTCCCATCCATCTTCTGTTCCTTCCCTCTGCTCACCTCCTTTCCCAGTCCAATCCAATTCCTGGTCCTTCCCTCTGCTCCCCACCCACCCCTCCCAGTCCCATCCATCTCTTGCTCCTTCCCTCTGCTCCCCACCCCTCCCAGTCCCATCCATCTTCTGTTCCTTCCCTCTGCTCACCATCCCTCCGTCCCATCCATCTCTTGCTCCTTCCCTCTGCTGTGCCTGACCTCTCCAAATCCCATCCATCTCCTGGTCCAACCCTCTGCTCCCCACCCCTCGCAGTCCCATCCATCTTCTGTTCCTTCCCTCTGCTCACCTCCTTTCCCAGTCCAATCCAATTCCTGGTCCTTCCCTCTGCTCCCCACCCACCCCTCCCAGTCCCATCCATCTCTTGCTCCTTCCCTCTGCTCCCCACCCCTCCCAGTCCTATCCATCTTCTGTTCCTTCCCTCTGCTCACCATCCCTCCGTCCCATCCATCTCTTGCTCCTTCCCTCTGCTGTGCCTGACCTCTCCAAATCCCATCCATCTCCTGGTCCATCCCTCTGCTCCCCACCCCTCGCAGTCCCATCCATCTTCTGTTCCTTCCCTCTGCTCACCTCCTTTCCCAGTCCAATCCAATTCCTGGTCCTTCCCTCTGCTCCCCACCCACCCCTCCCAGTCCCATCCATCTCTTGCTCCTTCCCTCTGCTCCCCACCCCTCCCAGTCCCATCCATCTTCTGTTCCTTCCCTCTGCTCACCTCCTTTCCCAGTCCAATCCAATTCCTGGTCCTTCCCTCTGCTCCCCACCCACCCCTCCCAGTCCCATCCATCTCTTGCTCCTTCCCTCTGCTTCCCACCCCTCCCAGTCCCATCCATCTCCTGCTCCTTCCCTCTGCTCACCTCCTTTCCCAGTCCAATCCAATTCCTGGTCCTTCCCTCTGCTCCCCACCCGCCCCTCCCAGTCCCATCCATCTCTTGCTCCTTCCCTCTGCTTCCCACCCCTCCCAGTCCCATCCATCTCCTGCTCCTCCCCTCTGCTCACCTCCTTTCCCAGTCCAATCCCATTCCTGGTCCTTCCCTCTGCTCCCCACCCACCCCTCCCAGTCCCATCCATCTCTTGCTCCTTCCCTCTGCTTCCCACCCCTCCCAGTCCCATCCATCTCCTGCTCCTTCCCTCTGCTCACCTCCTTTCCCAGTCCAATCCAATTCCTGGTCCTTCCCTCTGCTCCCCACCCACCCCTCCCAGTCCCATCCATCTCTTGCTCCTTCCCTCTGCTCCCCACCCCTCCCAGTCCCATCCATCTCCTGCTCCCCACCCACCCCTCCCAGTCCCATCCATCTCCTGCTCCTTCCCTCTGCTCACCTCCTTTCCCAGTCCAATCCAATTCCTGGTCCTTCCCTCTGCTCCCCACCCACCCCTCCCAGTCCCATCCATCTCTTGCTCCTTCCCTCTGCTTCCCACCCCTCCCAGTCCCATCCATCTCCTGCTCCTTCCTACTGCTTCCCACATTCCCAGTCCCATCCATCTCCTGCTCCTTCACTCTGCTTCCCACCCTCCCAGTCCCATCCAATTCCTGGTCCTTCCCTCTGCTCCCCACCCACCCCTCCCAGTCCCATCCATCTCTTGCTCCTTCCCTCTGCTTCCCACCCCTCCCAGTCCCATCCATCTCCTGCTCCTTCCCACTGCTTCCCACCCTCCCAGTCCCATCCATCTCCTGCTCCTTCACTCTGCTTCCCACCCTCCCAGTCCCATCCAATTCCTGGTCCTTCCCTCTGCTCCCCACCCACCCCTCCTAGTCCCATCCATCTCTTGCTCCTTCCCTCTGCTTCCCACCCCTCCCAGTCCCATCCATCTCCTGCTCCTTCACTCTGCTTCCCACCCTCCCAGTCCCATCCATCTCCTGCTCCTTCACTCTGCTTCCCACCCTCCCAGTCCCATCCATCTCTTACTCCTTCCCTCTGCTCTCCACCCTCCCAGTCCCATTCATCTTCCCTCTGCTGCCCCCCCCCCCCCGCGAGGTCCAGGATCGTGACTCCGTTTACCCCCTCTCTTCCTCCCTCCCTCCGGTGCAGGCTGCAGTCTTTTTCAACCTTTCTGTGCTCCTGGCAGCAGTATCGACGTATACACGCTGCCTTCGGTCTACCCCGGAAGCCTTCTCTTCAAGTTCCTGTTCCCACCTATGCGGGAACAGGAACTTGAAGAGAAGGCTTCGGGGCAGAGCTGAAGGCAGCGTGTACGTCGCTACCGCTGCCAGGAACAAGAAAGGCTTAGAGAAGATTGGTACTGCCTGCGCCGGAGGGTAGGAAGAGAGGGGGTAGATAGACGCGCTCGTCTCCGTCCGCTTCGCTGCTTCCCTGCCCTCTCTGTCTGCGTCCCGCCCAAAAGGAAATGACATCAGAGGAAGGCGGGACGCAGACAGAGAGGGCAGGGAAGCAGCGAAGCGGATGGAGACGAGCGCGTGCCTGCTTGTTTTTTTTTTTTTTCATTCTAGCGCCAGTCCACGTCCTCGTTGGTTGGGGGGGCATTGCCCCCCCTCGCCCCCCCCAGTCTACGCCTATGCTTCCCTCCAATTCAAACAGACTTCCCAGACTACCTTATTTCCTTGTGGTGCAGCAGGGTGATAGGGTAGGAGCAAACCCCACTCACTCCTGCCCCTAGAGACTCCATTTAAAACTGGCCACCATGTCCTCTAGTGGTACTTCTATGGCCTTGGGATATTTGAGGTGGGCTTCTGGAAGGGAGCTTCTATTGGGGGTCACTTCCATGTCAGAGGCCTTGATTCAGAAGGCATGCCACCAGGTGGGGCTTCCATGTCAGGAGAAGAATATTTTAGGGGATGTTCAAGTGGGAGTGGGTGTTCGGGGGGGGGGGGGGGGTTGGGGAGATCTCTACACCTGTTTGGCTGGCCCTTTTACAAGGGCCAGGAGCATTAGGGCACCATTTTAAGGCCTGATGCCCCTGGGATAGTAACAAACAATATTATACATATACCATAGAAATCAGTAACCTGTGGTACTGAGGTACTGATGGTTGCTGATTCCCATGGTAAACCAAGGTGTGGTGAAAGTCCAACTTACGCAGGTAACTACTCCTCTTAATCACTAAAAGTGCAGGGTTATATATTTGGGTTGTAACAGCACAAGGGAGTAGTAGAATGGAGGACATGACACAAAATAATAGTGGAACCTGAGGTCATCATATCTGATTATTTTAAGTTGACTAAAAGGTGTAACAGCAAAAAAGTGATGGATGCTTGGATACATAATGAGTGGAATAGCCAGCAGGAAAAATGAGGAGATATTCCAGCTGAGATCTCAACAGGGACTTAAACAGAGGCACTATTTTAGAA
This sequence comes from Microcaecilia unicolor, assembly GCF_901765095.1. NCBI lineage: Eukaryota > Metazoa > Chordata > Amphibia > Gymnophiona > Siphonopidae > Microcaecilia > Microcaecilia unicolor. Next base: position 134,669,710 of record NC_044038.1, read on the forward strand.
GCTCTATTTGTGCTCTGGATATCTGAAAACCAGCATTTAGATGTCCATATTGCATGGATGTCCAAATCCGGATTTTATAAAGCCAGGATATAGACTTTGAAAACTGCAGTTCGTCCATATGACAAGAGGGCTTGGTCTGGGTATGTTTTTTGGTGGGACTAGGGAGGAATCAAAAGATGGACATCCAACTCAGATTGCAGAAGGGGAAAGGAGGTCAATGCCCAGAACAATGAACATCCAAATTTAGACCTGGCACTTGGCACATCCAGGTTGCAGAAATGTGCTCCGATTGAGAAGTTCTCCACTGGAGGCAGTAAGGGAAGTTGAAGTAAGTATTTTTCTGTCCCTGTAGGACTCACAATTAAAAAATGAAAAAGGAGAAAAGGCGGCTGAGGGGAGATATGATAGAGGTCTATAAAATAATGAGTGGAGTTGAATAGATAGATTTGGAGTGAAGCGTCTGTTTAAGCTTTCCAAAATACTAGGACTAGGGGGCATGCGATGAAGCCACAAAGTAGTAAATTTAAAATGAATTGAAGAAAATATTTCTTCACTTAACTTGTAATTAAACTCTGTAATTCGTTGCCAGAGAATGTGGTAAAGGTGGTTAGCTTAGCATAGATTTAAAAAGGTCTGGATGGCTTCCTAAAGGAAAAGTCCATAGACCATTATTAAATTGGACTTGGGGAAAATCCACTATTTCTGGTATAAGCAGTATAAAATGTTTTGTACTTTTTTCAGATGTTGCCAGGTATTTGTGACCTGGATTGGCCACTGTTGGAAATAGGATGCTGGGCTTGATGGACCTTTGGTCTTTCACAGTATGGCAATACTTATGTATGAAAGAAAACAGCTACAAGCAGTGGTGATGGTGGGGGGGGGGGGGGGTTTGAACCTATAACCTCTAGCTTCCTGTTTTGGTTCTTAGTTGGTTGCTCTATCCATTAGTCTACTTTTTCACATAGATGTCTATCAGGCCATTTTATAATATCAAGGTTGCTATGCTGTCACACAGATGTCCATGTCCCTTATTTTGCCCCACTCATAGGGGCCCTTATATTAAGCTGCGATAAAAAGTAGCCTGTGCTAGTCTGAGCGCGTGAAATTGGCACACACTGGGCCATTTTTTAAAAATGGGGCAGTAAATGGCCATGTGCTAATATTAAAAGTAGTGTGCAGCTATTTACTGCCTGAGCCCTTACTACTACCTATTTACTTAGCAGTAAGGGCTCATGCACTACCCATGCAGGTATTGCATGGCACTGTGGCCACACTGCTGATTCCTGCCAGAAACACCCCCGTGGTAGAAATTTGAAAATTATTTTCTACTGTGGGAAACTGCACCCAACTTCAGAACCACCGCCGGGCACCCATTCTAGCATAGCAGTGGGGTCAATTTGGCACACAATACCCGCACAGTAGCCCTACCACAGCTTAGTAAAAGGGTCCCATAGTTTGGACATTTCGGTTTGTAAAATGGATGTTTATGCTGGATGTAGCCAGCAGTTGGATATACATTTCTCATGTATTTTAGAACAGGAGGTATGTCAACAGATCCTGTTCTAAAATACATGAGAAATGGATGTCCAAATCTGACATACAGACTTGGAGGTCCATATTCTGAGTTGGACGTCCTTTCTAAAATTCTGCTGTATTCTCATTTCTGGAGACCATACCTGGAAAAAGATAAAATAAGTGCTTCTGATTTAAGGTTTTAACTGAAACACTGATACAACACTCCAATGGGAAAAAAAAAATAAAAGAAGGTATTCACTGGATAAAAGCAGACCCCCCCCCCCCCCCCAAGAATTTTCACATCTACTCTCTGATCCCTCCCCTACCTTGTCTTGTATTCTCCACTCAGTTTTTGTGCGTTTTGGGGCCCTTTTACTAAAGGGTTGGCATGTGGTAATACTGTAGGCTTGCTGCATGCCAATCCAGAACTACCCCCAGTGTGTGCCATTTTCAGTGCTACAAAAATATTTTCTATTTTTGTAGCCTTGGCGCTTACCTGGTGGTAATTGTTACTACCAGGGTAGTACGGGAGCTCGTATTGCCACCTCAATAAGTGGCAATAAGTGCTCCCCCTCTGAAATGGCCACATGGTAAGTGGTTCACTTACTGCATGACCATTTCTTCCCCCCGCCCAACCAAAAAAAGACAGCTTTTTACCAGTTGCAGGAAAAGGGGGGGCTCAGCGAATGTCAAAAACATGCTCTGATGCTAGTACAGACCCCCCCCTTTTACCGCAGCTTAGTAAATGGACCCCTCTGCCTGCTAATCACACATATACTGTATATATATAATGTCACTGAAAATAGTACCTAGCAATAATCAATAATACTTGTATTAAAAAAAAACTAATAAACACTGATTATTTTGGTGCACACAAAGAACCCTAATTAGCTGGAAAATGAACATCTAAATTTACAATTTATATTTTTTACATCTATAAACCAGATGGAGTCAATCCAGAGAGTAGCTACTACAATGCCCAGGAGACTTCATCATAAGACATATAAGGACAGACTTAATCATGTAGGAAAAAGGAGAAATAAAGGATAACTAGAGATATTTAGAACCCCTTTTACAAACCTGTGGTAAAAGGGTCTCTGCGGTATCGACGGTGCATGGATCGTCCCAGCACCAAGGCCACTTTTACCATACTGTTTTCTTTTAAAAATGGAAACGGCTGTGCTGTAAGTACAAACTTAAACCTATTGTGAACCAGGGTCTAATCAGGAGAGAGCAAATGAGAGAACAAACAGTCTAGTATCCAATCAACTGCTGTGCAATTATTTTTGTGAGAAAATGGAGAAATCTCAGAGTGTAAACTCACCCAAACGGGACTACATGAAGTGTTTTATGCCCCAGAGGGTGGACAAGCTTCTCAATCATAGAATATCTGCACTATATTTTCTCAATTTTTATTTCTTGTGAGCCATAACCCTCATGTGCTCTAAAATAAACAATGTGCCATGCTTAAAATGTTTTTTACCACCAGAGGTTATTTTGGGAGCAATATCTTGTGATTTGGTTTACCATAAGTACAAACTTGCCACATGGCCATTTCCTGGGGGCACCCTTACCACCTCTTATTTAGAAGGTGATATGGACCCCACGCTAACCTGGCAGTAACTGGGAAGCACATGGTGCTGCCCGATTACCACCAGGTAAGCCCCCCCCCCCCCATGGTAAAAATAAAAAATATTTCTGGTTGCTCTGGAAATGGTGACACTGCGGGTGCCACTACTGCTGGCTCCCACGGTGGGCTTGTGATAGTGCCAGATTGGTGCACGCCAACACTGCGGTAGATCTACCATGACATTGTAAAAGCGCCCCTTAAATACTTCCAAGGAATAAATGTGCAGGAAGGAGGAGGCTTTCACACAGAGAGGAAGCTCTGTAGAATGAAAATGGAAGGGAGTAGACTGAAAAGTAATTTAAGGAAATATTTCCAAACTGAAAGGGGAAGAGAAATGGGACTTGATTTACAGCCTTTCTGAGGTTTTTGCAACTACAATCAAAATGGTTGACATATATTCAGGTACTTATTTTGTATCAGGGACAATGGAAAGTTAAGTAACTTGCCCAGAGTCACAAGGAGCTGCAGTGGGAATTGAACTCAGTTCCGCAGGATCAAAGTCCACTGCACTAACCACTAGGCTACTCCTCCAGAAGGATTGTATGCAATCTTTCATTTATTTACTACTACAACTAACATGCGATAAAATGCTAAAGTAAAATAAAAGTGGAACAAGCATTTGTATAAAAAATACCGTATGATGAAAGTCCTAAAATGAACATATCACACAGTTTAGCAAGTGAGGTCCAGTAGAAATAGGACATCTATAGTACAGTGAAGAAGAGGGATGATTAGATTCAACTGCATGTGTTAGGACTGTGGGCCTCTCAGGAATCAAGAAATCAGTGCTGTGCCAATGTACTGGTTCATTAAGGCATTGATTCAGGATGGACTACCACAGCCACACCGGCAAACTAATACAGGAATAAACTGATTAGGTTTGTTTGTCTAACACAGTAATTTGAAAAACAACATAGATAGCACATGAACTATTTGTCAGCAGAAGTAGGCTTATATGAACCGTTTCTTTTTAAGTAGAAATAAATGGCATATTTGCCATGGAATGCTCCAGATTGTCCCTTGTCACATTCCAGGCTCCACTACACATTTATTTTAAAGTGAAATGTTTCACCTCAGAGCATGACTTGTGGCTTGCAGGTTCTTTTTTTCCTGAGTATATACAGAATTAAGTATCCCTTCCAATGACTGCAAGCTAGTGAATATGCATGGACATAAATGTCAGTAGAATAAGACAGATCTTTATAAGCGGCACAGGCTATTTATGATTACAGCTCAGTTGCATGCACAAAAAAAGCTGAACATTAAAATCATACATACACAACACCACGTATATTATTTATTACCCAAGTATGAAACACAAATTCTCAGGCAACTATTTAGGACAAAGGGGAAAATCAATTTATGGACACCAAAGTTAGATGCCAAAATGCAACACGCAGATCGAATTGGAGGAGGGGTAGCACTGTATGTTAAGGAGGGCCTTGAATTAAATAGACTGAAATTTCTGCAGGAAACAAAACACATCTTGGAATCCCTATGGATTGAAATTCCATGTGTAAAGGGGAAAAGAATAGTGATAGGAGTGTACTACCGTCCACCTGGCCAGGATGAACAGATGGATGATAAAGGTGATGGGACGACTTCCCTATGAGGAAAGGCTAAAGCGGCTAGGGCTCTTCAGCTTGGAGAAAAGGTGGCTGAGGGGAGATATGATAGAGGTCTATAACATAATGAGTGGAGTGAAAAGATAGACGTGAAGTGTCTGTTTACTCTTTCCAAAATACTATGACTAGGGTCCATTCGATGAAGCTACAAAGTAATAAATTTTAAATGAATCAGATAATATGTTTCTTCACTCAACGTGTAATTAAACTCTGGAATTCATTGCCAGAGAATATGGTAAAGGTGGTTAGCTTAGCAGGGTTTAAAAAAAGGTTTAGCCAGCTTCCTAAAGTAAAAGTTCATAGACCATTATTAAAATGGACTTGGGGAAAATCCACTATTTCTGGGATAAGCAGCATAAAATGTTTTGTACTTTCTGGGATCTTGCCATGTATTTGTAACCTGGATTGGCCACTGTTGGAAACAGGATGCTGGGCTTGATGGACCTTTGGTCTCTCCTAGTATGGCAATATTTATGTACTTATAATGCATTTGTGTGCCCAGATTCCATTATAGAATACTGGCATAAGTCTGCAATTACATGCCAGCATTTAGGCATGCCCACTGTTTCTACAGCAGGCTTAAATGTGGCACTTTACCACTGAAATGACAGTATTGTATAGCCTATGCATGTAAATGTTTGGCGTGCCCATGCTCCACCACCTGTGAACACCCCCTTGCACTTAGGTGATTTCCCCTAATTCCAGTCTTGGATGCTCAATTTTGTACTTAATGCAGACAACTGCTTGCACAGGTTATAGAATACTGTCAGTTATTGTCATGTCCCCTACCTTAATGCAAGCGGCATCCTCGGGCTCCCGTCGACACGCACACTTGACTGGCACTGCCTGAGCCATGTGTGTGTAGTCCTCCCTGGGTTTGTTCAGAAAGTGGTGGTTGCAGGCTCCTTAATTGCTTTGCTTCCATGCACCTGTTTCTGCTCTCTCTCTCTCTGCCTGGCTTCCAGGCTCCTTGATTGCTTTGCTTCCATCCACCTGGGTCTGCTCTTCCTCTGCCTGACTTCTCTTGCTTCTCTCCTATTGGTCTTCCGGTTCCTCCTTCCCCTGTTCTTGTCCTATGGCTGTGCCCCTTCTCCCTGCTGATGTAAGACGCCAGCACTTTATCAGCTGAGCTCTCCCTGGACTTCATGCTTCGGCTTCTACTTTGGTAGGTGTTTCTAACCCTGTAGTCTGCTTCTTATATGAGATTGAAGGGGGGCAGACTCAAGAAAAATGTCAGGAAGTATTTTTTCATGGAGAGAGTGGTAGATACTTGGAATGCCCTCCCGTGGGAGGTGGTGGAGATGAAAACTGTAGCGAAATTCAAGCATGCGTGGGATAAACATAAAGGAATCCTGTTCAGAAGGAATGGATCCTCAGAAGCTTAGCCGAGATTGGGAAGCGGGGCTGGTGTTTGGGAGGCGGGGCTAGTGCTGGGCAAGACTTCTACGGTCTGTGCCCTGAAAATGGCAGATACAAATCAAGGTAAGGTATACACAAGAAGTAGCACATATGAGTTTATCTTGTTGGGCAGACTAGATGGACCGTGCAGGTCTTTTTTTCTGCCGTCATCTACTATGTTACTATGGTCCTCATTGCTGACTTTGTCTGTACCTAGATTACTCTTCTGCCTGCCACCTGCCTACTGACTTTTGCCTGCATCTGGATTACTCTCTTGTCTGCCACCTGCCTACTGACTTTCGCCTGCATCTAGATTACTCTCTTGTCTGCCACCTGCTACTACTGCCACTTGTACCTGGATTCCTCTCTTGACCTGCTGCCTGCCTGGCCGATACATTCATCACCCCAATTCCAGCTCCGTCACGTAAGTCCTGCAGGCCGCCTGCACCTAGGGGCTCAACCTCTGGGGAACGGCGGTCAGCACAGGTGAAACCTGGGGTTGTCCAGCCGCCAAGCAGAACCTGGTCCGAGTACCGGGCTCAGCAGTGCTCTACTTGGTACAAGAACTCACAAGTCTGACAGTTATGCATGTAACTTAATTGTTCAATTAGGCAATAATTGTCATTAATTGGTTGTAATTGGAGTTACACGCATAACTGTATTTAGTTGGTATCCTATAACTGTAGTTTATAATTTCTTTAGCACATAACTACATAAGGCATAAGTACATGATGATGTACACATGCTCCAAGTACTTGCACAAGGTCTGTGATTGCAGGCATTTAAATGTAAGAAACACCAGTACTGGATTATACTAACATTCAATACTGTAATCTAAGTAGCCAATGCCGTTTTTAGAATAGATTCTTACCACACAGCATCAAGAACTCTACAAGGAGGTGCACACTTACAGAACTGCCACCTAAGGTTGCATTCTAAAGCATACATTTACTTGGCACCTTCTACCTGTGTCAGAGTTTTCCTTCCCCAACCTAAATCTGTCCAGTAGATCAGGGCCCTGTTTACTAAGCTGCGCTAAAGGCACATGAGCTGTGTAGGCGCCCATACTATTCCTATGGGCGCCTACATGGTTAGCACACACTAAAAATGCTAGCACACCTTAGTTAGGGTTACCATTTTTTGTCCTCATAAAAAGAGGACACTCGCCCCGCCCCATTTCACGCCCTCGCCCCGCCCCTTTTGCGCCATCACCACGCCCCTTTTACTCTATCGCCCCACCCCCGGTCACCCCCTCTTCCCCCCATCACCTTCCCTCCCCCCTGTCACCTCCCCACCCTTATGCTACTATCCCTGGTGGTCTACAGGTACCTCTTCGCTCGGGGCAGGAAAGAAAGAGCCCCCGCTTTCCTGCTCGGAGTGCTGCTGCTAGCTGCCCTGCTGCATCCTGTGCGAGTCTGGCTCTCGGCATTTAAAAATGGCCGCTGAGAGTTGAAGCAGCCTCGCGAGACTTCAACTCTCGGCGGCCATTTTGAAACACCGAGAGCCGGACTCGCACAGGATGCAGCAGGGCAGCTAGCAGCAGTGCTCTGGGCAGGAAAGAGGGGGCTCTTTCTTTCCTGCCCCGAGCGAAGAGGTACCTCTAGACCACCAGGGATAGTAGCATAAGGGGAGGGGAAGGGAGTCCTGTGTCCGCCCCCGCCCCCTGCCAGCCAGCCCGTTTGTCCAGAAATCCGGACAAACGGGCAGGCTGGCCAAATCTGTCCGGACGCCTGAACATGCCCTCAAAAAGAGGACATGTCCAGGTAAATCCGGATGTATGGTAACCCTAACCTTAGTAAACAGGGCCCTAAAAGTATGCATTCTATCAGGGTGGCACAACCATTAGGCCACCTGAGGCAGGGGCCTCAGGTGGCACTCTTCAGGAGCAGCATCTCCCCTTCATGGTGTTACCCAGCAGCCACAGCGATTCCCATATGCTGTCCTGCCACCAACACCCGCCTCTTCCCTTTACTGCAGCCGTCTCTCTGATGTAACTTTTCCTAAGCGGGTGCTGGTGGCAGGGCAACGCTATGAACGGGCTAGAGGTAGAAAGAGGGGCAGAATCTCGGCCCAGGGGGAGGCAGCACCCTAGCTCTGCCTCAGGCGGCATCTTGCCTTGGGCCAGTCCTGCATTCTATGTAGGCTCATACATGCTTTTCACTGGACAGAAGAAAGCTATTTTCAGACATGCCAATTTGCTCACATAAATCACTATTCACCTCAGTAAATGGCTTGGAAAACTGCCCTCTTAGAGGTAGAAGCAAACTGTCAAGACAAGCCTAACCACGCAGTTACTTCTGGGTGTGCATGCACATAGGGCACAGAATACATGCATGGTAATGAGCTCAAATAAGTTTTCTGTGCAATGCAGAAAGTATTCTATGGCAAGCACAAAGCTTTTGATGCACTCACTACGCGAGTAATTTTTTTCTTTGTCTGGGGCAGCATTGAGGAGTTCATGGAGAGATTTCATGCCACTTTTTCAGATTTAACTGTCTGCTTTGCGGAGCATTTGCAATAGAACATTTAAGTCAGATTATGGCCATTTTGCTAAAAATGATGAACATAGCTATTTTCAAACCTGAAAAACGTCTTTCTGGTTTGAAAATCATATTTTTCTAAATGTTTTGTGCTCAGTGCACTTTTCTTTTGGGACCATTTCGGAAAATAAAACATCCAAGAGAAAAATGCCCAAAAACCAGCCATCCAAGAAGAATACTGGGACAGCTCAGGGTGCACTGCAATGAACTTATTACTACTACTACTACTACTTAGCATTTCTATAGCGCTGCCAGGGTTACGCAGCGCTGTACAAGTTTAACATGGGGAAGGACAGTCCCTGCTCGAAACAGCTTACAATCTAAAGGTTACAAACTATGTAGTCAGTGTAGGTATCGTGACTGGGGAAGGTGGTTAGGTGCCAAAAGCAAGGGAGAAGAGATGGACTTTGAGTAAGGACTTGAAAATGGGCAGGGAGGGCGCATGGCGTATGGACTCGGGAAGTCTGTTCCAGGCATAAGGTGATGCGAGGCAGAAGGGGCGGAGTCTGGAGTTAGCGGTGGTGGAGAAGGGTACAGATAGGAGTGATTTGTCCTGAGAGCGGAGGTTACGGGTGGGAACATACGGGGAGAGGAGGGTAGAGAGGTAATGGGGGGCTGCAGATTGAGTGCACTTGAAGGTCAATAGGAGGAGCTTGAACTGTATACAGTAGCGGACTGGGAGCCAGTGAAGCGACTTGAGGAGGGGGGTGATATGAGAGTAACGGTTCACGCGGTAGATAAGACGTGCAGCGGAATTTTGGACAGATTGAAGGGGGGATAGATGGCTAAGCGGGAGGCCAGCGAGAAGAAGGTTGCAATAGTCAAGATGAGAGGTGACGAGCGAGTGCACGAGGGTTCGGATGGTCTGATCAGAGAGGAATGGGCAGATTTTGCTAATATTATAGAGGAAGAAGCGACAGGTCTTAGCTGTCTGCTGGATATGGGCAGAGAAGGAGAGGGAGGAGTCGAAGATGACTCCGAGATTGCGGGCTGAAGAGACGGGGAGGATGAGGGCATTGTCAACAGAGACGGAAAGTGGGGGAAGAGGAGAAGAGGGTTTGGGTGGAAAGACAAGGAGCTCAGTCTTTGCCATGTTCAGTTTCAGATGCCAGTTGGACATCCAGGCAGCGATGTCTGAAAGGCAGGCCGAAACTTTGGCCTGGGTTTCGACCGTGATGTCAGGAGTGGAGAGATAAAGCTGAGTGTCATCAGCATAGAGATGGTACTGGAAACCATGTGATGAGATCAGCGAGCCCAGGGAAGAGGTGTAGATCGAGAAAAGAAGCGGTCCAAGGACAGATCCTTGAGGAACCCCAACAGAGAGTGGGATGGGGGTGGAAGAAGAGCCATTAGAAAATACTCTGAAGGTGCGTTGGGAAAGATACGAAGAGAACCAGGAGAGGACGGAGCCCTGGAATCCGAATGAGGACAGTGTGTCAAGAAGTAAATTATGATTGACGGTGTCAAAGGCGGCAGATAGGTCGAGGAGGATGAGGATAGAATAGTGACCTTTGGATTTGGCAAGGAACAGGTCATTGCAGACTTTAGAGAGTGCTGTTTCTGTCGAGTGAAGTGGGCGAAAGCCGGATTGAAGCGGATCGAGGACGGCCTGAGAGGAGAGAAAATCAAGGCAGCGGCTGTGGACGGCGCGTTCAAGTAGTTTGGAGAGGAAGGGTAGAAGAGAGATGGGGCGGTAGTTGGAAGGACAGATGGGGTCAAGTGATGGTTTTTTGAGAAGTGGTGTGACTACAGCGTGCTTGAAGGTGTCGGGGACAGTAGCAGTGGAGAGAGAGAGGTTGAGGATGTGACAGATTGAGAGGTTAACTGTAGGAGAGATGCTGTTAAGCAGATTGGTGGGAATGGGATCAGAGGAACAGGTCGTGAACTTAGAGGAAGAAAGAAGGCGAGCAGTTTCCTCTTCGGTGATCACAGGGAAGGAGGCCAGGTTAGGTTGGTGGAGGGAGTGTGTTAAGAAGTCACTTCACATAAATGGTTTCAGGTACATATCTCACCAATACCCCCTTGTAGTATATGATTAACCCTCCAGGAGCAGAAAAATACCTACTGTATCTCACTGTACACCACTACAATAGCTCTCAAGCTTACAGGTACAGTAGCTATTTAGTGTATTTTGGAGGGATCACATGTCCAAACACAAGTGTATCAGTTAGAGTGGGATAAGGGCCTGGGTCCCCTTCTCTACACTCCACTGCACTGACCACTAGTCTACTCCTGGGACCTACTTGCTGCTCTAATAGGAATGGCGATCAGCTGTCGTAGAACCTGGTATGTACTGTCACTTTCACCTCTTAGGGGGCTGGGAGGGGGCCAGTAACCACTGGGGGAGTAAGGGGAGAATTATGCCTTCATTCTTCCAGTGGACATTTGTTTTGAAACAAGTCTCGTCAAAACCATTTTAATGTTGGCCCTAAATAATTTTCATTTTGTTCCATAATTGCAGAAAAACACCTTCCTTTGATGCCACCCAGATCCTGCCAAAAACAAGCCCCCTTGAAATCTGGACAAATCGTGGGATGTCAAAAATCGCAACGTGGACATTTTTGAGAGAAAAACGTTCTTCTGCTGCATTATGATTTTTTTTTGGAAAATGAGCTACTTTGTCTTCTTTTGCAGCCAGAGTGAATCACCTGCCAGTTTCAAATGCAGACAGGAGATAACAGACGTGAGCATCTCCGAACAAAACTGGAAATAAAAGCGCACCTCAGCACCTGTTCTTCTGTATCTTGAGAATTGCAAACATTTTTTGTGCAAAGAAGTTTTTGCAAGCCTCATATTTAGTTGCAAAGGAACAGGGGTCAGTGGTGCTGGCCTTTGGATAAATGCACAAAGATGCCATTTACCACAAAACCTTGTGCACACGTGTCCAGCAAGCTCCCCTTTTAGCCACAAGAATTCTGTAAACACAACTTGAAAATATTTAACTTTCTGCTAGGGTGGTATTATGCTTGCAGTAGAAGCCACATATTCAATCACGGTTCTTCTACTACTACTTCTGTGTGCAATTCTGGTCACCACATCTCAAAAAAGACATAGTGGAATTAGAAAAGGTACAGAGAAGGACGATGAAAATGATAAAGGGGATGGGACGACTTCCCTATGAGGAAAGGCTGAAGCGTCTAGGGCTCTTCAGCTTAGAGAAGAGACGGTTGAGGGGAGATATAATAGAGGTCTGTAAAATACTGAGTGGAGTGGAAGGGGTTTGATGTTAATCGCTTGTTTACTCTTTCCAAAAATACTAGGACTAGGGGGTACGCAATGAAGCTACAAAGTAGTACATTTAAAATGAATATGAGAAAATATTTCTTCACTCAATGTGTAATTAAATGTGGAATTCATTGCCGAGAATGTGGTAAAAGACGTTAGCTTAGCAGAGTTTTAAAAAGGTTTGGATAGCTTCCTAAAAGAAAAGTCCATAAGCCATTATTAAAATGGACTTGGGAAAAACTACTGCTTATTTCTAGGATAAGCACCATAAAATGTATTGTACTGTTCTGAAATCTTGCCAGGTATTTGTGACCTGGATTGGGCCAATGTTGGAAACAGGATACTGTACTGGATATGATTGACCTTCGGTCTGTCCCAGCATAGCAACACTTATGTATGAGCCTTTCTGCATTGGCCCCTTAATAAGGGATCACAAGTAGGAGAAAGTAATAAGCTGACACTGTAGGGAGAGATATCTGGCAGATCAGGAAATAGATTGTTTGCCCCAAGAAATTAATACTGCCAATGGGAGCATAAAAAAGTTATGAATCTCTATTCATATAACTGGTTGTTTTTTTTCTTTCAGAAAGTTCGTTTTTGTTAGTGTTTTACTCAATAACTTTTGAGAATATTGGGGGGGGGGGGGGGGGGGGGGGGGGGGGGGGAGGGGAACTTATCCAGAAGTTTTTACTCTTCAAGAACTCATTTCATTATTTAGAAAAAGAAAGCAGGCTAATGAAACTGAACCAGATCACTGATAAGGGACTTTGAGTTACACATATTAAAAGAGATGAATTACATTAACCTCTGGCCTTCACCATTATATTCACTGCCCACTAGAAACAACAGCAGAATAACTAAAATCCCACAAATGATATAATGGGATGGTAATAGGATTCAGAGGCCATTAGGGTAAAGCAATCCATTTTTTATAGTTTAATAAGCTCTTGCTGAAGGTACAGTAATCTCTTCCAATTACAGAACTAGTTTAATATTAACCAATCACTAGCATTTCAAAATAAATGCAGGTCAGGATTCAGAGGGAAAAAAAATCCAATCTCATGTTGGTTAAGTTTAAAAAACATTCTTAAAATTTCCATACAGAAAAATGGATATATTTAAAAGCAGATGTTTCACTTTCTTACACGTAGGCTAAAAATTTGTCATGTAATGGGTGATATGCATTAATATTAAAATATTTATAAACGTCCTCCCATAATCCATTAAAAATACCATACATAAAAATAACACAAAGCAACAAAACCAAAGACATATACAAGTTCAAAAAGATAAAAACAAAAACAAATACAAAAGAAATAAATGATACTGGTGTACATCATGAGAGTAACTTTATGAAGAATTTTCCACAGGTAAAGCAGGTTTGCATGTGGCAAGAGGCTGGTGTCAGCATTCGATGTCCAGTTATGGTCCTGGGTCCAGTCCGCAGAGGCAGTGGGTCCCAAGAATACACAATCCATACGGGTTTGTGTATATATATATATATATATATATATATATATATATATATATATATATATATATATATATATATATATATATAAGGTGTATTGAATTTATATATATAGGCTTACAGCACTTAGTACAGGTAAATATTACAATGCTGTACCGGTATGTGTGTGTAGATGGGAATCAAGGAGAGAGAGGTAAGGATAGGGGTGTTCAGAGGAAAAGAGAGAGGGAGAGCCTCAGGGTAGGGCTGAAGGAGAAGGGGGCCAGAGCCGGGTGCTCTGGTGGCTAGAGATGTGGGTGTGCAGAGAAAGAAGAAGAAGAACAAGAAAAAGAACGAGCAGAGCCATGTGCTCTGACTTATATACCTAACAGGGGCCAGATGCACTAAACTTAGCGAGCCTTTAACGAGCCATTAACAAGCAAGTAATAAACCCTGGCATGCACTAAAGGCTTCTCCGAGCCTTTTTTCGACAATGGTAGCAGCTAACGAAAACGGAATGCAGATGAGCAAATTGTGTAGAAAGCCTATTGTAATGAGATGCACTAACCTTTTCCGATTGCCTTAACGCTGGAAAATCTAACGAGAGGTCTGCATCTGTCGTTGGGGCTGCGCGGGGATTGAAAAACGTCTATTCAAAAAAAAAAAAAAACAGGGAAAAAAGTGCTTGTCAGGGACATCCTTTATGGACGTCCTTCACTATATATATATTAAAAAAAAGATGAGCTGTGCCTATGGATGTCCTTTGGCCCCCCGAGATTGCCGCCGTTCCCCCCTCCCCTTCATTGAAATGACAGCTTCCCACAGCCCTGGCCTCCTGCCCCTGCTGCCCCCCCCTGAGGTCATCACCACTGCTGTCACTCCCCCTCCACCCGCCCCCTCTGTCTGCCAGTGGGTTGGGTCTTCACAGTGCCTTTTTTTTTTTGTTACATTTGTACCCTGCGCTTTTCCCACTCATGGCAGGCTCTGTGCGGCAGGCAATGGAGATTTAAGTGACGTGCCCAGAGTCACAAGGAGCTGCCAGTGCTGGGAATCGAACTCAGTTCCTCAGTTCCCCAGAACCAAAGTCCACCACCCTAACCACTAGGCCACTCCTCCACTCTCAAGTGAAGGCGCTGCAGCAGGCAACAGCTGATCACCTCCCTTCGGACTTCCCTCCTTTCCTCCCTGGCCCGCCCTCATCTGGCATAACTAACTTACGTAAGTAACTTACGTCAGATGAGGGCGGGCCAGGGAAGAAAGGAGGGAAGTCCGAAGGGAAGCGATCAGCTGTTGCTTGCTGCAGCACCTTCACAAGGAGGTAAGAGGCGCTGTGAGGGCCTGGCCCGGTAGCAGACGGAGGGGGTGGGTAAAAGAGGGAGCGGCGGTGGTGACGATCTCAGGGGTGGCAGCAGGGGCGGGGCCTTGGGGGTGCGGAGGATGGTGGGGAGGCCGGGGATGCAGGAAGCTGTCATTTCAATGCAGGGGGGAAGGGGGAGCGGCGGCGATCTCGGGGGGGGGGGGAAGGACATCCATAAAGAACGTCCATAGGCACAGCTCATCTTTTTTTTTTATATATATAGTAAAGGACGTCCTTGGCATGCGCAGAGCAGCCAGCATAATTCTTGGCTGCTCTGCGCATGCTCGACTGGCCAACTGGCCAACTGGCCAACTGTTTAACGATGGAATAGAGAATGCAAGTGAGCTACAACGAGCAGCTCATTTGCATTCCTATTCCTTGATGCATGCCTGTTCCTTACTGATTCGCTAAGGGAATCGGTAAGGAAAGGGATTTAATGAGTCTTTAGTGCATCTTGGCCAGGAACAGAGAGGGATCAAATAACTTCTTTCCTTCCCAGCCTTTGTTATCAGCTATTTCCTTTGCAAACTCCAGTTTAATTTCCTGATGTAAGAAAGGTGAGCACTTTCACAGGTTTTAATCTTTGAAGTCCCTAGTTTTGGAGCCTATCTGTCTGGCTTTCATTGCTCTCAGAGAGCCCTGGTCCCAGATGCCCAGAGAGGACAAAGGTGTGTTAAGTAGGGGTACTTGAGAATCAAAGGGCTAGCAGGCAGCTGGGCAACATTTGGTCCATCTGCCATCCTCAGGGATTCCTGAGGGGAGGGGGGGGGGGTTATCAGAAGCTGGTTTCATATTAATCTATGTCCAGCAATCCTGACAGCTGGTATAATATTTTCACTAAAAAGGTTAATATGGGGACCTATGCACTATAAGGTTTCTCCAAATATTAAATAAATACACAAAAATGGAAACTTATTATATTTCTACTTATAGTGACTAAAAGAACCCCTGTGATTGGTGTAAACACAATATAGCTATATAAATACATTAAAATATATTTGAAATATATTTGAACAGTGCTCAGAACTAGGTGCGTGAGTGAAACTAACAACCAGCTTTATAGACACAACACCACTTCCTACATCATCGCACCATCAGCCCTCCCTTCCTACCTCAATTGCATACAAGATCTAATTGTATTAATAATTATTAATTCTTTTTACTAGACGCAAAAAACTAATAGTCCAAAAGACCGATGATTGTACTTAGCTTGGGCTGGCTGGGTGCGGCAGAGGGTGGTGTGCGCTGGACTCTATACTTAGATCCCAGTGGTGTATTATTTGTTCGTTTTCCTTTTTTTTTGTATTTTTATTATGCAGTGTTAAAAACCAAGTGGTGTAGCCACATTTTCTTCTCTTTCAAAGAGCATGAAAGTGAAGAAAATGTGGCTACACCACTTGGTTTTTAACACTGCATAATAAAAATACAAAAAAAAAGGAAAAAGAACAAATAATACACCACTGGGATCTAAGTATAGAGTCCAGCACACACCACCCTCTGCCGCACTCAGCCAGCCCAAGCTAAGTACAATCATCGGTCTTTTGGACTATTAGTTTTTTTGCGTCTAATGAAAGAATTTATAATTATTAATACAATTAGATCTTGTATGCAATTGAGGTAGGAAGGGAGGGCTGACGGTGCAATGATGCAGGAAGTGGTGTTGTGTCTATAAAGCTGGTTGTTAGTTTCACTCATGCACCCAGTTCTGAGCACTATTCAAATATATTTCAAATATATTTTAATGTACTTATATAACTATATTGTGTTTACACCAATCACAGGGTTTTTTGTAGTCACTATAAGTAGAAATATAATAGGTTTCCATTTTTGTGTATTTATATAATATTTTCACTGCCAGATAAGCACATGCATGTATAAATGCTGATTGAATGGTACAAACTTATATGTATGCCATCCACAGGAATTCCCAGGGGAGTAGTTTGGGCAGAGCTAGGAAGATTTGTGATTTGCATTTTATATCATATGTATGTGGAGTTAATTTTATAAAGCTTTCTCTGAATGTTAAGCCTGTCTTACACATAGAAAAGAGCTTTTATAAACACATGACCATATATGTATGTAAACATTAGGTGCATGGGAAAAGGGTGCCTGGGGGAGATGCTGCTGCTGGGAAATTTCAAACCGCTAGACATGAATTATAATAGTCTATATAATACACAGAGATCCAGAATGCTTTCCCAGAGGCTGTGCTTACATAAATGCTGATGGTACCTACAAGGAAAGAGGCGATACTGAATCTGGTACTTGTAATAATGTATTTAAAGCTCCAGTTGGATATAAGTGATCATCAGATGGCATGGTTTGATATAAAAGCTAAAGTAGAGTTCAGACACCAAACTGAAAGTCAAACATGCTGATTTTAATAAAGCAAGAAAGTACCTGAAGGAGAAGCTGGCAGAGTGGGAGGAAATAAGGGAAGTGGAAGAAATGTGGGCTAACCCAAAGGGATCTATAAAAATAAGCATGATAATGTGGATGAGATTATTGATTTTAATGTATTTGTGGAGTTCTTGTGTTGCAAGATCTGTACGTTGGGGATGTTAGTGAAAAATCAAATTTGTATGCCTTCCTTGGATTCTACCATGGTTGGAGTTTGCAGATGCTTGGAATTCATACCTGTAACAGATAGTGAGATAGAAGTAATGATTCAATTTGTGACCCCCTACAACAGCTATGGTGGATCCCTATTCTTCAAGTATATTGTAGGTATTATCAAATAAAATAACTCCTACGGTTCAGAATATGGTGGAAATGTCTTTGCGAGAGAGTTTTTCTTTCTTCTTGTAATCAAGATATTGTAAAACCTGTGTTTAAGGCAGGTTTGGATCCAAAGGAGGTGAGGGGTACTTTTACAGAGCGGTGGTAAGCCCAACGCATGCTTACTATGGGCTCTTTTGGGACTACCGCCGGCCCAACGCGGCCACCGGGGGTTGTCCCGCACTGAGCGCTCACCATTTCCAGGGGAAAAAGAAACCCCCCCTAGAAATGGCTTACAAGGCAATAACCCAGTGGTAATCAGGCATCGCCGCATGCTGTCTGGTTACTGCCGGGTTAGTACGGGAGCAAGGGCTCCCCGTCGCATGACCATGCAGTAAGAGTTCTCTTACCGCAAGGCCATGTGTGCCTGGGGACTTTTTACCCTTTGCAGTAAAAAGGGCCCCCATCATCAGCTCAGGGCCCTTTTTCCCGCAGCTTGGTAAAAGGGCCCATGGGTAATTACTGGCCTATTTCTGTCTTATCATTTATAGGAAAGATCATTGAAAAAGCAGTTTTGAAACAGCTTGATGACTTTATAGAGGTTAATGATGTTCTCGATTCATATCAATTTGGGTTTCAGAAGGCACATAATGTCGAATAACTGTTGGTCTCTACTGTTTAAGTGATTACAAAGAAGATGGATGGTGACACGTTTCTTTTTGGTTTCACTGGATATCTCCAGTGCTTTCGATTTGGTTGATTTGGCACTTTTGTTTGTGAAATAAACAGCTTTAGGGATAGGTGGACAAGTGATAAAATGGATTCAGTCTTATTTGTTTGGAAGAATTATGGTAGTGCATGCAGGTTCACAGGTTTCTGAAGAAGTTGTGATGGAGCGTGGTGTACCACAGGGTTCATCTTTATTGGTTTCTCTATTTAATATTTTTTTGGCCCAGTTAGGTGATGTGTTCAAATCTTTAGATGTTTTTTTTTTTTTTTACTGTGTATACGCTGATGACGTTCAGGTTTTTTTTTCTGGTACAGGTTTGGGGTCATAGTTTGGATGTCCAGTTGAGTTTTTATATGGAACACGTGAGGTTTTGGATGATGAAGAATGGTTTGGTTTTGAATGTTGCTGAAACCAAAGTAAAGATTGTGGAGAGAAGTGAGCATAAAATGTGGCCCGATTGTGTGAATTCAGTTGATAGATACAATGCTGTAGACATCCTTCTCACAGAAACGTCCAAATCAGTATAATCGAAAGCTGATTTTGGATGTCCCAACTACACTCCGTCACAGGGCCGTGCCTAGGGTCTCTAGCGCCCCCCTGCAGACTATCAGTTGGCGCCCCCCCCCCCCCCCCCGCAGACTATCAGTTGGCGGCGGCGGCGCCCCCCCCCCCTCCGTGAAAATGATCGCTCACCACTTGCCACACTGACAGGAATTGTCAGCAATATTCTTAGAAACAGATTGCTATACATTGCAAAATAAGATAGCAGATGTAAATTCTCAAAGTGGACATATTCCAAACACTAAAATGAAAATAAAATGATTTTTTTCTACCTTTGTTGTCTGGTGACTTTCTTTTTCTGATCATGCTGTCCCAGTATCTGATTCTGCTGCTATCTGTCCTCTTAACTCCGTTTCCAGGGCTTCCTTTCCATTTATTTCTTTCCTTTCCTCCTTTCTTCTTCATTTCTGTTCCTCAGCTTCTGCCTATTTTCTTCATCCATGTGCAGTTTTTCTCCTCTCTTCCTTTTCCCTCATTTCATCTCCTTCATCTTTCTTCCCTCCCCTCTATGTCCAGCAATTTCTCCTCTCCCTGAGCCCTGCCCTCCCAATCCATGCCCATCCATGCTCCTCTGTCCCCTGCCCCCTCCATTCATCCTTTTCCAGCAATTCCCCTCTCTCCCTGAGCCCTGCCCTCCCAATCCATGCCCATCCATGCTCCTCTGTCCCCTGCCCCCTCCATTCATCCTTTTCCAGCAATTTCCCTCTCTCCCTGAGCCCTGCCCTCCTAATCCATGCCCATCCATGCTCCTCTGTCCCCTGCCCCCTCCATTCATCCTTTTCCAGCAATTCCCCTCTCTCCCTGAGCCCTGCCCTCCCAATCCATGCCCATCCATGCTCCTCTGTCCCCTGCCCCCTCCATTCATCCTTTTCCAGCAATTTCCCTCTCTCCCTTCCATGACCGCCCCCCCTCACATCCATGCTCTCGTATCTCCCCTGCCCTCCTGCTCCCATTGTTCAATTCAACTGCCCGCCCTCTTCTCTCCCCCCAACATCCCTTTTCTTTTTAAATGTATCTCCGTAGCGGTTCCGGCAGCGCAGCATCAGTGAAGGAGGCGGCGCTCCCGACGTCGCTAGCCTTCCCTTCGCTGTGTTCCGCCTTCTTCTGACGTCATTTCCTTGACGTCAGAAGAAGGCGGAACACAGCGAAGGGAAGGCTAGCGACGTCGGGAGCGCCGCCTCCTTCACTGACGCTGCGCTGCTGGAACCGCTACGGAGGTACATTTAAAAAGGAAAAAAAAAGAAAAGGGATGTTGGGGGGAGGGCGAGCGAGGTGAGCATGGTGCGGCGGTGCCCCCCAGAGGGAAGCGCCCCCCTGCCATGCTTACCTCGCTTACCGTGTTGGCACGGCCCTGCTCCGTCACAGGGATGACCAAATTTCAAGGGGGCATGTCAGAGGCGTAGCAAAGGAGGGATTTGGGTGTGCCTAACACTTGGATGTCCTTGACCCATAATAGAAAAAAAGAAGGACGTCCCTGACGAGCACTTGGACGTTTTCACCCGGACCTGTTTTTCTTCTGACTAAGGCATAAAAAGGTGCCTGAAATGACCAGATGACCACTGGATAGAATCAGGGATGACCTTCTATTACTCCCCCAGTGGTCACTAACCCCCTCCCACCTTCAAAAAAACATCTTTAAAAATATGTCATGCCAACCTCTATGCCAGCCTCAGATGTCATACTCAGGTCCATCACAGCAGTATGCAGGGCCCTGGAGCAGTTTTAGTGGGTGCAGTGCACTTCAGACAGGTGGACCTAGCCCCACCCCTCTACCTGTTACGCTTGTGGAGGAAACAGCGAGCCCTCCAAAACCCACTGCACTAACATCTAGGTGCCCCCCTTCACCTGTAAGGGCTATGGTAGTGGTATACAGTTGGGGGTAGTGGGTTTTGGGGGACTCAGCACACAAGGTAAGGGAGCTTTGTACCTGGGAGCAAGTTAGGAAGTCCACTGCAGTGCCCCCTAGGGTGGCCGGTTGTTGTTCTAGCATGTCAGGGGGACCAGTGCACTAGAAATGCTAGCTCCTCCCATGACCAAATGGCTTGCATTTGGTCATTTCTGAGATGGACGTCCTTGGTTTCGATTATCGCCGAAAATCAGAAACGTCCATGTCTAGGGACAACCAAATTTAAGGATTTGGACGTCCCTGAAAGTATTTTCGAAACGAAAGATGGACGTCCATCTTGTTTCAAAAATACGGGTTTCTCCGCCCCTGGATTGGGATGTTTTGTGAGGACGTCCCTTTCAAAATTTCCCCTCCTTGTGTTTTTGCTTCCAACGCAGCCTTTCCTCTGCCCTAGTTATGTGTTTGTGCCTCCATAGCAGTGGTGTTCCTAGGCTGGCTGACACCTGGGATGGATCGCCGATGCGCCCCCCCCCCCGGGTGCAGTGTGGCCCCCCCGGTGAAATTACCCCCCCCCCCCCGGGTGCAGAGCGACCCCCCCCCCGGGTGCATTTTTACCTGCTGGGGGGTGCCACGCGCCTGTTGGCTCTGAGTCTGCTTGTTCCCTGCTGTTCCCTCTGCACCGGAACAGGAAGTAACCTTTTCCACGCAGAGGGAGCAGCAGGGAAGGAACGAGCGGACTCGGCCAACAGGAGCGCGGCACCCCCCCCCCCCCAGCGGCGTGCACCCGGGGCGGACTGCCCCCACCGCCCCTCCCTTGGTATGCCACTGCTCCATACTACTACTACTACTACTACTACTATTATTCAGCATTTCTATAGCGCTACAAGGCGTACGCAGCGCTGCACAAACATAGAAGAAAGACAGTCCCTGCTCAAAGAGCTTACAATCTAAAAACAAAAATAAATAAAGTAAGCAAAACAAATCAATTAATGTGAACGGGAAGGAAGAGAGGAGGGTAGGTGGAGGCGAGTGGTTACAAGTGGTTACGAGTCAAAAGCAATGTTAAAGAGGTGGGCTTTCAGTCTAGATTTAAAGGTGGCCAAGGATGGGGCAAGACGTAGGGGCTCAGGAAGTTTATTCCAGGCGTAGGGTGCAGCGAGACAGAAGGTGCGAAGTCTGGAGTTGGCAGTAGTGGAGAAGGGAACAAATAAGAAGGATTTATCCATGGAGCGGAGTGCACGGGAAGGGGTGTAGGGAAGGACGAGTGTGGAGAGATACTGGGGAGCAGCAGAGTGAGTACATTTATAGGTTAGTAGAAGAAGTTTGAACAGGATGCGAAAACGGATAGGGAGCCAGTGAAGGGTCTTGAGGAGAGGGGTAGTATGAGTAAAGCGACCCTGGCGGAAGATGAGACGGGCAGCAGAGTTTTGAACCGACTGGAGAGGGGAGAGGTGACTAAGTAGGAGGCCAGCAAGAAGCAGATTGCAGTAGTCTAAACGCGAGGTGACAAGGGTGTGGATGAGGGTTTTGGTAGAGTGCTCAGAAAGAAAGGGGCGGATTTTACGGATGTTGTAAAGAAAGAAACGACAGGTCTTGGCAATCTGCTGGATATGAGCAGAGAAGGAGAGAGAAGAGTCAAAGATGACCCCAAGGTTTCGAGCTGAGGAGACAGGGAGAATGAGAGAGCCATCAACAGAAATAGAAAATGGGGGGAGCGGGGAGGTGGGTTTGGGGGGGGGGGGGGGGGAAATGAGAAGCTCGGTTTTGTTCATATTTAATTTCAGGTGGCGTTGAGACATCCAGACAGCAATGTCAGACAAGCACGCTGAAACTTTGGTTTGGATGCAAGGTGAGATATCAGGGGTAGAAAGGTAGATTTGGGAGTCATCAGCATAGAGATGGTAGGAAAAGCCATGGGATGAGATTAATGAACCAAGGGAAGAAGTGTAGATAGAAAAGAGGCGGGGACCACGAACAGAACCCTGAGGTACGCCGACAGGCAGAGGGATAGAAGTAGAAGAGGATCCACCAGAGTGAACACTAAAGGTGCGGAGGGAGAGGTAGGAAGAGAACCAGGAAAGGACAAAGCCCTGGAATCCAAGTGAGGACAGGGTATCGGGAAGTATGCTGTGATCGACAGTGTCAAAAGCAGCGGAAAGATCAAGAAGAATGAGGATGGAATATTGACGTCTGGATTTAGCCAGTAATAGGTCATTGGAGACTTTAGTAAGTGCAGTTTCGGTTGAGTGGAGAGGGCGAAAACCAGATTGTAGTAGGTCAAGAATAGCATGTGAGGAGAGAAAATCAAGGCAGCGGCGGTGAACAGCACGCTCAAGTAATTTGGAGAGAAAAGGAAGGAGGGAGATGGGTCGGTAATTAGAGGGACAAGTAGGGTCGAGTGAAGGCTTCTTAAGGAGAGGTGTGACCACAGCATGTTTAAAGGCAGCAGGGACAGTCGCAGTGGAAAGTGAGAGGTTGAGAATGTGACAGATAAAGGAATAAGAGCAGGAGAGATGGCATTAAGAAGGTGGGTGGGAATGGGATCAGAGGAACAGGTGGTACATTTTGAGGAAGAAAGGAGAAGTGTAGTTTCCTCAATAGTAACTTCAGGAAAGGAGGAAAGGGAATGAGGGGAAGGAGAGAGAGGGGAACGGACTAGTGGAGGGAGAGGTGGTGAGGTAGAGAAAGCAAGGTTTATCTTTTGAACCTTGTGGTGAAAGAATTCAGCAAGGGTCTGAGGAGATAATGAAGGGGGAGTTGGGGGAGGGGGCACCTTGAGGAGATAGTTCAATGTGGTTAAGAGAAGTCGAGGATTAGAGCCAAGCCACTGCTCCATAGTGATTCACACTGCAATCAGGGCCCTTTTAACTTTTTTCTTTAATCAGTCACTGTGGTTTGATTGACAGATAACTGAACACAGTACTAAGCCTGGTACCTAAAAGGAAAACTCTTGCAAAAGGTTCTCCTACCTTTCTTTCTGTCTTTTTTGATAGAGGTGCCTTTGAAATAACTAGAGTCTAAGATGAGGCTTCCTGTGCCTATTAGCTATGTTTTACACTATTACTATAGTAACTGTAAAAAAAAAAAAGAATCTCTCTTAAATGCTAACCAATGGAACTGTAACAGAGACTTTATACAATAAGAAGACCTATTCCCTTAACTCCTATACTAAGGGGCCCTTTTAAAAAGGTGCGCTGAAAAATGGCCTGTGGTAGTGTAGACGTGTTTTGGATGCGCGCAGAATCACTTTTCAGCACAACTGTAAAAAATGCCTTTTTAATAATTTTTGCCAAAAAATGGATGTGCGGCAAAATGAAAATTGCCGCGCGTCCATTTTGGGTCTGAGACCTTACCGCCAGCCATTGACCTAGTGGTAAAGTCTCATGTGGTATCTGGGTGGTAATGACCTAGGCATGCCAAATGCCACTTGGCGCACATCCGAAAATAAAAATTATTTTTTGGATGTGCTTATTGGACGTGCTCCAAAAATGAAATTACCACAAGAGCCACGTGGTAGCCGGGAGGTAACTCCATTTTGGCACATGTTGGGTGTGCGTAGATGCTCACACGGCTTAGTAAAAGAGAGAGAGACCCTGGCACCGGGCACCCCTTGGAAGGCCAGGCAATTTTGCCCCCCCCCCCCCCCCCCAGCAGCCCTGAGTTGAACAATTTAGACTTGTGGTCCAGGCTGTGATCTTGTCCCTAATAGATTACTGTATTTGGGATGTTCTCGTCAACTGAAAAAATTACAATCAATTCAGAATACAGCGGTTTGACTGATCTTTTCCTCAAAAAAAAGTCGGACAGAATCTCAGTTTATTTTAGCCATCTCCACTGGCTTCCAATAGAAGCCAGGGTTCAGTTCAAACTGGCTTGTTTTATTTTTAAGCTGTTACAAGATTTAGTAACTGCGTATTTTTATGATCAGATCCACTTTTCTATTCCGGTAGGAAACTGTAGGTCCAATAATCCGAGTCTGTTTCATTTTCCTTCTATAAGGAATAGAAAATATTTAAAACAGGTTGAGTTCTCTTTGGGGTTCCAAGTAGCTAGATTTTGGAAAGATCTCTCTTCTATGTATCAGATCTCATGTTCTTATTTTGATTTTAGGAAAAATGTTAAAGTGCTTTTGTCTTGAAAATGTGCATTATGAAGTAATTAGTCTTTTTTTAATGACTTTGTATAATTTAAAATCCTGATATGGTTAAGTATGATTTTTTTCTTTTATGTTTATATTGTTCATTGTTTGAAATTAATGTTGATTATTTCAGGAGTTTTCTCCTGTTCTTGTTCTATCAACCACTTAGAACTACAAGGTATTAGTGGTCTACAAGACTTTTTGTTATGTTATTTTATGTTAGAAATGAATGAAGCACTTATAAATCAGAAAAAGAATAAAGGCAACCACTGAAGCCAAAGCCTTCTTTTTTTAATTAATTGGAAACATACTATAGTCATTAAATTGCAATAGGTTTGTTGGCTGGGATCTCATATGCATGTGTAAGCTCATCTCAAAGCTAATTAGGCAAAAAACTATGCAGAGAAGAAAAATCTACAATTTCAAACCAATGGGAAATAAACTCATTATTGTACATTAGTTAACAAGACTGTGTGACTTTTCAAACCATTTGCAATCAGTTTTACAAAGAAAAGTAACTTAAATGTACAGAGGCAAAGGTGTTAACACCAGGAATGATGCAATAGGTAGGAATATATCTTTACAAATGAAGAGCTACAGAGTGATCTGGTATGAAATAAAGACGTTATGAAAATTCTCTGAAGAACGATGTATCCAAATGTATTTAGTTTTGTACATGATACTAATGAACCTCACTCCTTGGCTAAGGTATGTTGAGTATGATCTTAATCTCTCAAATTTATTGCTAACATTCAGAGTAGTACTTGCATTGTACCAAAGAGAGATGCTTTCCACAGTTTAGCAGATATACCCCCCGGATTCTACATAGCGCACCTAGAGATCCGTGCTGAAACCGGCATGGATTCTACAACAAATGTGCGTAACTTAATTGCCTTAACAAGATAATCAGCATTGATAACAGCTTTTAACAAGCAATAATGAGCACTAATTGGTACTGATTAGAATTTGCATGCACAACTTGCTAAGCATATTTTGTAACAAAGGGGCCCTTTTTCTAAGCCATGTAAGCGTCTACGCACACCCAATGCATGCCAAAATGGAGCTACTGCCTGGTTACCATGTGGTTCTTGCGGTAATTTCATTTTTAGTGCATGTCCGATATGCACATCTGAAAAATAATTTTTATTTTCAGCCGCGCGTATTGGACGCACACCAAGTGGCATTTGGTGTGCATAGGTCATTACCACCCAGTTACCACATGAGACTTTACCACTAGGTCAATGGCTGGCAGTAAGGTCTCAGACCGAAAATGAACGCACAACATTTTTCATTTTGCCGCATGTCCATTTTCAGCAAAACTAAAAAAAAAAAAGGCATTTTTTGTGGGTGTGCTGAAAAATAATTAAATGCACGCCCAAAACACATGTCTACACTACAGCAGGCCACTTTTCAGCACACCTTAGTGAAAGGACCACTAAATGTGGTGAACTTTTAATGTGTGCAGGCAAAAAGGGGCATGGCTATTGGTGGGGAAATGGGCATTTCATGGGTGTTGTGAAATTTACACGTCTAGTTATAGAATATGGCCCAGTACGCATAAATCTATGCACCATGGGAGAGTGGTAAGATGGCAACCTGAAGTTCTTATGTCCAACGGCCCAGCTGCCCTCTGAAGTTTCGTCTTCTTTACGTAAATTTCCTCTCTGCAATTGCAGTTACCTTAACTGAGAGGAAGGGGACAACTGGCGGTCAGCCGCCGATGGCCAGCGTTTTGTCCCCTAAACAGCAAGTGTGGGACCGCTTCGCGATGAACTGCCCACAGACGAAAGGGTTGGTGAGTCCTTTGATTAGCGCCGGTGAAGGAGCGTCGATGCTCTTGGACCTGGAAAAAACAACTCCATCACTCCCGAATTATTCAACCACCATGTCCAAAGGCGTGGAGGAGTGAGTTAGAGGCATATGCTGAAACGGAGGACATTTACAGCAGAACCCGAATCAGCGGAACCACTCCTAAACACCTAAGAAAAATCAACTTGGAGTTTTTGGCTCCCATGGAGGTTACATTGAATACCATCTGGAAGGCGCTCGGGACCTAATGGTGGCAGTAAATAATTTTGTTTCAGATATAATTTTACTAGAGAGTTACATGGACAATTTAACTGAACCCTTTGAGAGTGAAAAATTGATATAACAAATTATTCTACACGAGCAATAAGTGGTTATGATTTTGAAAATGATAATAGACCAGAAACTTTGAATAATAAAATAACTATTATTATAGATGATTAATATCGAGATTATTGTTTTTCCCAGAGTTCCGGGTATGACTCCTAAAATTTCCTCAGAAGTATTTCCTCAATTATTATTTTAAAAGGAGTGAAGCCTGTGAAAACTAGGGTTACTTTAATCAGTGGGATTTGAATTAGAGACTTAAGTATATGTATTGTTAAATAATTTCTGGTTTTTAAAAGAGAAAGAATGTAATCAGATGTATTATTTCTAACTAATATTGGACAATAAGTATGTTTTCAATGAAATGAACTGACTATACACCGTATTGACCTTGAAGAAGCCAACCAGATGATCAATATGGAATAATGAATTAGATGAGTAATATCGGGGATAATCAGGTTAATACCATGGGTTTTTTTTCTGTTTAAGGTTTAATTGATCTCCTTGTCTTGTTTCACTGTCCCTATTTAGTGGTCTAAGGAAGAGAATAGAATTACCTGACTGAAATAATTCCTATATATTACTTTCTCTGTATTTCCGGCAAGTTGTTTTATCGCTTGTAAAAATTTAAATGGTTATAAATAAAATAAATAAATAAATAAATAAAATAAATCTATGCACCAGCATTTACACCATATTTTTGTTGGTATAAATGGATGCATGTAGTTTTAGGCGCTGAGATATCAACTAAGCGTATTCTATAATCTAAGTATAGAATATGCTTAGTCGGCACTGATTTCAGCACTGATGTTTTAGGTGCCATATATAGAATCTTCTCCATAACATACATAGACAACTTACCAAGGAGGCACTCAATACAATACGAAATATTTAGTTATGTTTCTCTGCCACATTCTTCTAGAATCAACGTTACTCTCATGTTTTCTCCTTTTTTACTATATCCAGTCTCTTTACATCAAACTTCTCATTGATTAGAATAGGACTCTCTCGGTGATCACAACCTCTTCAAGTTCTTCGCAGTTCTCTCAGGATCCGACCACTTTTCTAGTATAGCAATACGGTAATGTTTTCAAAGTTGCCAGTGGATAATTTGTGCCACTTTGTTGTGTCTTTCTGAATAGAAATTATCCTGTCAGAACTTTTCAAG
The DNA here is from genome assembly GCF_901765095.1 of Microcaecilia unicolor. Taxonomy (NCBI): domain Eukaryota; kingdom Metazoa; phylum Chordata; class Amphibia; order Gymnophiona; family Siphonopidae; genus Microcaecilia; species Microcaecilia unicolor. The sequence goes on from NC_044038.1 coordinate 134,697,744, forward strand.
TTTTTCTATACAGATATTTTCTCAAGACAGAACACTACAGCCATTTAGGAGATAAGTAAACACTTCCAGCTTTTCCCTGCATAATCTAAATATGCCTGTTTTACCAATTTTTTTACAATATTTGCTCTAGACCTCTCCTGAACCTCTCAAGTGTCTATTTTGATCCCTTTATGGTTCCTGAAGAAACACAATATTTACTAAATGCCTGACGGGTGGAGAACAGCTATGGAAAGCCACTACTTGCCCTGGGATTGGTATCATGGAATCTTGCTACTATTTGAGATTCTGCAAGATACTTGGGACCTGGATTGGCCACTGTTGGAACCAGGAAACTGGGCTAGATGAACAATTGGTCTGACCTAGTATGTCTATTTGTATGATCTTATGTTATTAGCTGTTAACATGGCTGATAGGAAGTAAAGTAACTCTATAAAGAGGGCATCAGCATTTAGGTTCTAAGAATGCAGATACATGCCCAGAATACCAGCACATATACATGTGTGTGTGCATGTACACACATAGGTACCAGTTACTCACCTTCAATAAGAGGTCTGTTAAGAACTCTTTTGCTAGTGTCAAAATATTTCATCATTTTAACTTAAAAGGTTTTACATTCCTGGATTGCTTAAAATGTCCTTTTATTATTCTCTAATTCAAAAGGACTCAACCACTCAAACAAGGAAACTCCTTCCATTATCTAATTAGTGGATGTTGCTCTGTGTTACTCATTCATACATATGATTATTGGAGGAAAGCCTCTGTTTGTCCCCGGTCACTGATTAGATGTCATGTGACTCACGTGAACAGAGTTCTTCATTGGCTCAAAACCTCCGTTGCGTTAATTCAAATTTTTGAACATTATGCTTTTCACTTCTTTTTTTATTGTTTAGTTGAATTTTATATCGATTTCAAAAAATTATTCAGCATATACTCAGCATATAATACTTATCTTAATTTTCATTTTTCCGACGGGGTCCCATTTCGCTGTGTCAGCTTTGTCAAGGAGAACCTCGTGCTTATGCCCACTTAACTTGTTTAACTTGTATTCATTTTGATACAGCGTGTTCTCTCTCTGCTGTATCAAAATGAATACAAGTTAAACAAGTTAGGAACACCCAAGTCCCGCCTTGAACACACCCCTGGCATACCCCCTTGAGATTTAGACGTCTTTCTGATGGACTTAGAGAAAGACATCTAAAAATAGGTTTCAAAAATACTGATTTGGACGTCTTTGTGAGATAAACGTTCAAATGCAGACTTGTTACTTTTTGTCTATTTTTCTCTTTTGAAAACGAGCCTGATAGTGTTCTGGTCTTGGAAAGTGCTTTCCCACAGAAGTATCACCCCGGTTAGCTTTATGATATTAATGTGGTGGCTGTGGGAGTTGATATCTTTCATTAGCATCTGGCCTGTCTCCCCAATATAGCACTTTTCTTTATATTTCAGCACTAAATGATACAGAAAATGTTTAAAACAGGTTGAGATCAGCTGGTAGCGAACTTAGCGTCTATGCTGAGACATTTCTGTGTGTGGTTCTAATTTTGGAACTCTTTCATGGCGTTACATTGGCAATCATTCTTTTGACTACTGAATACTTACCCAGAGTTGTCCACTGAAATGCAGGGCTGCATTGAGTCTATTGTTCATATTTCAATAAAGGGAAAATTAGGTTCTTACCTTGGTAATTTTCTTTCCTTTAGTCACAGCAGATGAATCCATTACGAATGGGTTGTGTCCACCTACCAGCAGGGGGAGATAGAGAACACTGAAAACCATAGAGCCTCTAGGACGGCTAGCTCCATCTGCCTCTCAGTATTTTGAAGCTTCCAAAGCAGTGTTAAACCGCAAAGTAGCATAACATGAACTTTCCTCTCAGCGAACAGACGCCCCAGAACAGGAGCAATAACACAAAGGAGGGACAAACTCAACCTCCTGTAGTAGAACAGAATTCCTGAAGACTGTTTTCCAACTTCTCCCAATGAGGGAACATGTTTGCAGGAAAAACTGGGTATAACAAAAGAGAGGGAACAAAGTACAAACTAAAGTCCAAACAAAAAAACAGCACCACGGGCCTTTAAAATGGAACAAAGTTCTTTAATGAATGAGCCTTGACCCGACACGGGCCGTGTTTCGGTGACTAGCACCTGCGTCAGGGGTCACAGTGATGACGTGGAAAACTTGGGGAATAACTCGAATATTTTCATCTACAATATTCCTTACCCCACGTCTCACGTAGCAAAAGTTATAAAGCACCAAGGCACCTTCACTTTCTGTATCCAAATGGGTCAAGGCTCATTCATTAAAGAACTTTGTTCCATTTTAAAGGCCCGTGGTGCTGTTTTTTTGTTTGCAGGAAAAACTGAACACAAAACAGAGTCAATCAGGGAGGGATCATGGATTCATCTGTTGTGACTAAAGGAAAGAAAATTACCAAGGTAAGAACCTAATTTTCCCTTCCTTGTCATCAGCAGCAGATGAATCCATTACGAATGGGATGTATGAAAGCAATCCCTAGATAGGGCGGGAACAGGCCACACCACGCGCAAGCACTTGTGCTCCAAAAAGCGCGTCCCTCCTGGCAGCCACATCCAGCCTGTAATGACGGGCAAAAGAGAGCTTAGAAGCCCAAGTAGCTGCACTACATATCTCTTGAAGAGAGAGTGCGCCCATCTCAGTCCAAGAGGAAGAAATCGCTCTTGTGGAATGTGCCTTAAAGGCGTCAGGAGGAGGCTGGCCAGATAGCAGATATGCAGAAAAATGGCTTCCTTAAGCCAACGGGCTATAGTGGCTTTAGACGCTGGAGACCCTCTGCGAGGACTGACAACAATACAAAAAGGTGATCAGATGTCCTGAAAGAATTAGACATCTGCAGATACTGCAACAGAACCCTGTGCACATCCAGAAGGTGCAACTGCCCAAAAGATTCCGGACACTCCTCCCTAGAAAAGGAGGGCAGATAAATAGGCTGGTTTAGGTGAAATGCTGAAACCACCTTAGGCAGGAAGGAAGGCACAGTACGTACCATTACTTCGGACTCTGAGAATTGCAGAAATGGGTCTCGACAGGACAGCACCTGGAGCTCAGACACCCGTCTCGCCGACGTAATGGCCACCAAAAAGACTGTCTTTAGAGTCACATCCCTCTCCAAAGCTCGCCTCAGCGGCTCGAAGGGTGAACACTGAAGAGCCTTTAATACTAGCCCCAGGTTCCAAACTGGACAAGGGGCCCGTACGGGAGGCCGGAGCCGAAGTACCCCTCTAAGAAACCGTGCAATGTCCAGATGCGCAGCCAGGGAGAGGCCAGCGACCTTCCCCCGAAAACATGCCAAGTCTGCCACTTGAACACGCAGGGAATTATAGGCCAAGCCTTTTTGTATACCATCCTGCAAAAAGTCAAGTACCTGTGAGACAGAAGCCCGCATGGGTGTGATCACTTTAGAAACACACCAAGCCTCAAACTGGGCCAGATCCGAGCATAGGCAACGGAAGTGGAACGCTTGCTGGCCTGCAAGAGAGTGGAGATGACCTTGTTAGAATAGCCCTTGTTTCTTAATTGCGCCCTCTCAATAGCCATGCCGTAAGATCAAAGTGGCAGGGATCCTCCATGGTCACCGGGCCTTGTGTCAACAGGTTCGGTACCAGAGGCAAAGGAAGGGGAGCCTCCACCAGCATCCGCCGGAGGTCCACCTACCACGGCTGCCTGGGCCAATCCAGGGCAATGAGGATCACCACTCCTTGATGCATATGTTTGATTTTCAGAAAACTTGGTGTGTGATCCTGATGCAGATAGGATTCAAAATGCTGGCCGCCGTAGATCACAGCCAACGTTCACAGCCAATGTGTGTAGTCTAGACGTGAAGATCAAGACCATTGAAGGACATTAAAAGCTAAGTAGTAAAGCTTTATTGTTCTACCTGTAACATCTGGGGGGGGGGGGGGGTTCAGCCGATAATGAGGAAGTCCAACTCCGATTAAAACATTTGTTTGCATACAAAAGGAGTTTTCTCGAGGCTTTTCCCTCCAGTAACACACACTTGTGCCTCAGCACGAGTTAACCCTGTTTTGATCTTTTAAATCATTTAAATTTGTACAGTGGTTGAACCCTGAGTTTATTTTTTAACATTAACACATGGCCATTAATTGAGAAAATGGAAAATCATCCATATTCCATCTGCAGTGAAAATGGTCTTACTGTGTGGGAAAGATCTGCTAAGGGCACATTAAATCCACTTTTTACCCCAGGTTAGTAAAAAAGGACCCTAGGTGAGTTATGCACGCCATTTATAGAATATCACTGATCGCATACCTGCACCTATGTGAGTAAGTGTATATTTACTGGTGTAATGCTACTATTCTACAATATAAGTGTGCAAATGGTGATTAAATTTAGGGTGTCAAGTATGTGTGCACATATGAATAAACTTTACTTATGTGCTCCTGACCAGATCCCTTTGATGTGATAAAACAATTGCTTTGTTTCCTTTGGATCAAAGAGAAGAAATAATTAAAACTAAGAACACATGGCAGGATATTATAGTATTTGCAGTTTATACAGTGCATTGTAAATGCAGGCGTGTCGCCCTGATAGGCGATTTAAATATGACTAGATGTCGCATTCTCGAGGGCCTTGGCATTCTGTCAGGCTTCTTCCCCGGAAGCACTGGGTTGTGAGCCCTTGGACCACTACCGTGGAGCGGCAGTGGCAGGCAAGGTCACCTCCAAAGCAGAGACGAGGCAAGGCTGGACTGGAACCCTGGACTGGAGTTCTGCACAGAAATACATAGGACTGGAACGCACCGGACGGGTGCACACTGGACTGAAACTCACTGGACTGGTACACACTGGAGTGGAGCCCACTGGACTGGAACCCATGGGACCGGAACCCGCTGGACAGGAACACACTGGACCTAGGTTTCACCTACGCTTAGCCACCGTTCGAGCAGCCGGCAGGGCTTACAGGAAAACCGGAACTGGAACTAGCAACCAGGAACAACAGGAATCAGGATACAGAAGTGCCCCCAGGCACCTAGGCAAAAGCAAGGCATACAGGCAGGGAATGTCCGGGTTCCGGCAATAGTCAGGTCTGGCCACAGGCAGAGAATATCCGGGTTCAGGCCATAGTCAGGTCAGGCAGCAGGCCGCAAGTATTGGAGTTCAGGCAGTAGTCGGGTCAGGCAGCAGGCAGCAAGTATCGGGGTTCAGGCAATGGTCAGGTCAAGCAGCAGGCAGAGAATATCTGGGTACAGGCAGCAGTCAGGTCAGACAGCGAGCAGAGAGTAGTCAGATTCAGGCAATGGTCAGGTCAAGGAGCAAGCAGAGAGTATCTGGGTACAGGCAGTAGTCAGGTCAGACAGCAGGCAGGACTAGGGCTGAAGCTCCAGGAGCAAAGGAAAACACACACGGGAAAACCAGAAAGCTAAACACAGGAAAACTAGTAAAGCTGTACACAAGCTAACAAGAAAAAGATATAGTAGAATTGGAAAAGGTACAGCGAAGGGCGACGAAAATGATAGTGGGGATGGGACGACTTTCCTATGAAGAGAGGCTGAGAAGGCTAGGGCTTTTCAGCTTGGAGAAGAGACGGCTGAGGGGAGATATGATAGAAGTGTATAAAATGATGAGTGGAATGGATCGGGTGGATGTGAAGCGACTGTTCACGCTATCCAAAAATACTAGGACTAGAGGGCATGAGTTGAAGCTACAGTGTGGTAAATTTAAAACGAATCGTAGAAAATTTTTCTTCACCCAACGTGTAATTAGACTCTGGAATTCGTTGCCGGAGAACGTGGTACGGGCGGTTAGCTTGACGGAGTTTAAAAAGGGGTTAGATAGATTCCTAAAGGACAAGTCCATAGACCGCTATTAAATGGACTTGGAAAAATTCCGCATTTTTAGGTATAACTTGTCTGGAATGTTTTACGTTTGGGGAGCGTGCCAGGTGCCCTTGACCTGGATTGGCCACTGTCGGTGACAGGATGCTGGGCTAGATGGACCTTTGGTCTTTCCCAGTATGGCACTACTTATGTACTTAAAGCTATACCCAAGCTAACTAGTCACAAGTTAGGAACTCACACTAAGCAAAACACAGGAGAACTAGAAGCTGAACACAAGCTAGCAAGCAAAGCTATGCCCAAGCTAACTAGCCACACGCTAGGAACCTGCACAACACAACACACAGGAGAACTAGTAAAGCTGGACACAGGCCAACAAGAAAAGCTATGCCCAAGCTACTAGTAACAAGCTAGGAATTCACACTGAACTGGACAAGATAGCAGTGCACAGAGCACTCCAACAGACCAGGGACCTTAGACGATGCAAAGGCAAAGGCTTCAGTCTCTAAGTGCTTAATAAAGCCCTTCAACACCTGAGGCGCAGCTGCAGCAATCTCTAAATAACTACGGAGGCTGTTCAGGCACAAACCAAGGAGCAGGCAGAAAGCACAGTGAAACACAGAGAGGTTTCCCACACCCAGGTGTAGTGTAGTGAAGCAATTAGAGTCATGCTGGAAGCAGCCGGCACAGAGAGAGAGAGAGAGCTAACCCAGGCAACACCCACAGGTGCAGTATAGTGAAGCAATTAGTGTTATGCTGCTGGATGCAGCCAGCACAGGGAGCCAGAGCTAGCTCAGAAAGAACAGACAGAAGAAACAGGAGTCAGCTAGGAAGCTGACCCCCAGGAACAAGGTAAGTCAGAGGGTGGTCACGACCACAGACGTGACACTAGATCACTTATTTTAAAGCATTCTCAAAAAATTGTGCTAAGAGCCTAACATATAAAAAACCTCTGCTCAGCATTTAGAAGGCTCTTAACACACACAAGAATATTTAAGAGGCAGTTGCCAAGAGCAACTACATTAAACTTATTTCAGGACAGAGGAAAGACCTGACCATTCATTTGGCTTAGTGCTAACAATGACTAATTTCTTTACTATATAATTCTATTCATGAGCTATCAATTTACATGTTATATACCTTAAAGTTAAAAATTTTACATCTGTCCATTCCTTACATGCTACTGACCTCTAGAGAATATTTATATACACAAAACCCTAACATACATTTTTTTTATAAACTATTTAAAAATGAATGTACATAAACTTTAAAAAACAAACAAACCTGTACACATTCAGATATCAAGCACATATTCCCAGCAACTTTAGTTTATATGAGAGAGAGAGATAGTGTGGTTGACAAACGTTTGTTTAAACAAGCTATATTTTGTGTTTGTAAATGCAAAAATGTAGGTCTAGTATTAAATATGGAATTCCTATTTTTATTTTTTTTGACTGTGTACAGTACTTGGGTGGAACTGTGTCCCAATAAAAAGAATCTCCGAAATCTGTATAAAAACAAGTAGTCAACCGGATCTGAAAATAATAGGAAACAGCATAAGGAATGCAAAGCGATGAAAAGAAAGGCAAAGAGACTTTGAAAAGAAGATTGTGTTGGAGGCAAAAACACACAGGAAACACTTTTTTAGCTATATTAGAAGCAAGAAGCTGGTAAAAGAATCAGCTGGACTGCTAGTTGGGCACTCAGGGAAGATAAGGCCATAGTGAAGAGATTAAATTAATTCTTTGCTTTGTTCTTCACCGAGAAAGATGTGAAAGAGAAACCAATGCCAGAAATGGCAGTCAATGCTGACAAGTCAGAGAAACTAAGTCAAATCTCTGTAAACCTGGAAGTTGTAATGGGGCAATTTGACAAATCACCTGGACTGGATGGTATACATCCCAGATTACTGATATAATTGAAAACTAACTATTGTTAGTAATATGTAATTTATCTTTAAAATCAAACATGGTACCAGAAAATTGGAGGCTGGCCAATGCAATGCCGATTTTTAAAAAGGGTTCCAGAGGTGATCGGGGAAATTATAGACTGGTGAGCCGGACATCGGTGACAGACAAAATGATAGAGACTATTATAAAGAACAAAATTACAGAGCATATACAAAAGCATGGATGAGACAAAGCCAACATGAATATAGTAAAGGGAAATCTTGCCTCACCAATCTATTATATTTCTTTGAAGAGGTGAACAAACATGTGGATAAAGGTGAGCTGGTTGATATTGTGTATCTGGATTTTCAGAAGGCGTTTGACAAAGTACCTCATGAAAGACTCCTGAGGAAATTAGAGAATCATGGGATAGGAGGCAGTGTTCTATTGTGGATTAAAAACTGGTTAAAAGATAGAAAACAGAGAGTAGGGTCAAATGGTCAGTATTCTCAATGGAGCAGGGTAGATACTGGATTTCCCCAGGGGTCTTTGCTGACCTGCTGATTTTTAACAAATTTATAAATGATAAAGCGATAGGAATAACTAGAGAGATAATTACATTTGCTGATGACATAAAGTTATTCAAAGTTGAAAAATTGCAAGAGGACCTTACAAGACTGGGAAACTAGCCATTCAAATGGCAGATGACATTTAATATATGCAAGTGATTTTCCCATGGTAAAACAAAGCAAAATTATTTACCACTAATTACCACGTGTTCCTATTTCCTCTTGTCCCCACCCCTCCCCCAGTGATCCAGCATCTCATTTGGCCTCTTAACCTCCCTCCTCTCCAACAAACCTTCTTAAAAGTTGTATTTCCTTCTACAGATCTCAATCAGCCAGCAGTTATTTGCCCACGCTGCTTGTGCTGACCCAACAGCCTTCTATCTTTTGCAACTTCCTGTTTCTGCTGAGGCAGGAAGTAGAAAGAAGGCTGTTGGGTCAGCATGAGCAGTAGCGCTATAGAAATAATAAGTAGTAGTAGTGTATGAAGTGCTGCTGGAGACCAGTGGAAAGAAATACAACTTTTAAAAGGTACAATAGAGAGGGGGGAGGGGTCGAGAGACAAAAAGACATGCCGTATTCTCGGCTGGGGGGGGGACCTTTAGTGTTAAAAGTCCTCTTCAGTCTGACCCCAGCACAATCTTATCGCCCCTTTCCCAGCCCAATCTCAGCATACTCTCCTTTTCCTTCCCAGAGCTCCCTTCCCTCCTCCTTAGTCTGATCCCTCTTATTCTTTCTTTCTCAGCCCAATTTCAGTACACTCTTCCCCACCTTCCCAGCACTCTCTCTCTCTCTCTCCTCTTCAGGCTGAAACCAGCACTCGTAGCCCCTCATTTCCAGCCTGATCTCAGTAGACTCTCCCTCACAATTTCCCAGCACTCTTTCCCACCCCCTCAGCCTAACCACAGCAGTCTCTTATCCTCACTTTCCCAGTCTGATCTCAGCATACTCTTCCTCATCTTCCTAGAACACTTGCTCTCTTCTCAGCCTGACCCTAGCACTCTCTTACTTCCTATCTATCTATCTGCACACATACTTGTATTTACATATATATTTTAATAAGATTGGCCAGTATGGTCAGAGCTTGCAGGGCCAGGGCAGGGATGGGGTCAGAGCTTGTGGGGAGACAGCAGGAATGGTGCGGGGATGGGATCAAACTCTGAGAGGTGGGCCAAAGCTTGTAGGGATGGGGTGGGGTGGGGACAAACTTTATCCCCGTGTCATTCTCTACTCTATCCTCTAAATCTTTCAGAGTTGTTTTGTGCTCAGAGGGCTTGCTTTGTATCGATTAGTATATAAAGCTGTGAGAGCACCTGTCACCACTTACCATGAAATATTAAACAAATTGCTTCACCTCCCTTTGCTCAACCATAAATGGAAAATAAAATAAGACAACAATATTTTAGCCCTGTGAATTATTTTACACACATAATACCCAATAAAAGAAACTGTCTAATAAAGTATAGAAAAACAGAGATTCCAAATTAAATTCATAATTCAACTCTGCAGAAAAATTATGAAAATTAGACAAGGTTGTGGATCTCAAGCCATTTTTTCCTTTATTTCCTCACATGATGGAGCAGCATTTCTGAACTGGAAAACCAGGTAAACAAGGGTATATATTTAACAAGCTACAAGCAGACTTCACACAAAGGCTGAAGCTTTCTTCAGTACGCGGTTTCATGGTATATCTTCCAATGTGGGGAAAGAGGAGAAGTATGTGACCTGATTTACAATTTGTTGTAAAGCTCAGAAAAATTCGGCTTAGCTATTCTCCACTAATTTAGTGAGAATTGTTCAACTTAGGACTAGTCTCACCTTAACAAAAGCTTTCTATAAGCGTAGATAGTGCTTCCAGTTTGCAAGAACTTAATTTTTCAGGGGTAATGTCTCCAAATGGGGTAGTTTTGCACATGACATGTGAAGCATGAGCTCAGTCTCTCAAATTTGTTGCCAAGGCTTGCTGTGGTTCTTGCAACATGCCAAAGGGAATTTTTTTCTGGACTGCACAGATGATAATATGGATAGGCAATCTGACACCTAAGATGAAGGGACATATTTTTGTATCTTTTTTGCTGTGTGAACAGTGGAATCATATAGGGTGCAAGAGAGACAGGGATACAAAAATTGCTTCCCATACATCATCTTCCCTGTGTTGGCCGTGGCACAGTGGACAGGGTGGGAACACTTGGGGGGGGGGGGGGGGGTGTCGCACAGGGACAATTCCAGTTCAGGATGCTCTGCTTTATGCCACATTTTCTTGGTCTCTGACTGCATTTCTTGATAATAGAGGATCTTCTCCCTCTCCATACAATTCACAGAATAATCATTCAGCACAGACCCTCTATAAATGCAGATCTCATGTTCTTCTCATTTACCTCTATGTCTGGTTTCCTCGTGTCAAGCTTCCTATCAATTGGAATGGGAAGGTCCCAAGATCTCACAACATCATTTTTCATAATTCCCTTAGGCTCATGTTCCTAGTACCTTTTCAGAACAGTGATGTTCTTGTGTTCACAAAGCTTCCAATGCATGAGGTGAACCACCCTGTTGTTATGCACCTGTTACATGAATAATAGCATTTAAGCCTTTATGTGTGCCGAAATTCTGTGTAATCACTATTGTGAAAATACCCGCTTAAATTACACAGCATTTTGAAAGGGGTGCATACATAGATGGAGACTGGGTGGGGTATAGACAGTACATAAATACCAGAATACAATAATTTATGTGTGTATCTGTGACATGTAGGTGTTTACACCTTCACCAGCTCTATGACTGGCATACATTCTTGTGCTTAAATGTTAAGCATGCATTTTTCTGGTTAAGCTAGTATTCCATAAAGAGAAAGGTGCCAAGGTTCCTTTATATATTAGGCTCTTCCCTTCTGCCCTCCGAGTGCCTACTTTTAGGTGCCCTCTTATAGAATTGCCTTTCACTTGCTTAATCTCGTTACCCAAGGCACATGATGGCAACCTGAACTTTGGCTGTGATTCGCAGCTGTTGCCTGCCTGCCTGCTTTCCTGCAGCTGGGATAAAAGAAATTAATCCTGGTGGATCCTCCTACCCGTTTTATCAGTAACAAAAAAAAAAAATCCTTTTTTTGCACTATGCCAGTTTAGAGTCATTAGTCATTACTTGGATCAGTCCTTCAAACAAGCCCTTCTCTATGCTTTAGTAGCCTCAAGACTGAACCACTGCAACGTCATCAATGTGAGAATCCCAAATTACCTTCTGAAGTTTTGCCAAGAGGTTTGACCATATTATCTCATAAGGTATTCTATAGGGGCATTTTTCTGTCCACTAATGAATGCCTTCTTTGGGGGGTACAGCGTGACATTTATCTAGCCAACCCAGACCAATGTTCCCTCTAAGCTGTTCAAGAGTCTTTCACCTACACTTCTGCCAGTGGGAGGTGTAATTGCAATATAATGGAAGTGATGCTGAAGGAAAGGATAGTGAATTTCCAGGAAACCAATAAGTTGCAAGATCCGAGACAACATGGTTTTACCAAAGGTAAATCTTGCAAAATGAATCTCATTGAATTCTTTGACTGGGTGACCGGAGAATTGAATTATGGACGTGCTATAGATGTAATCTACTTAGATTTCAGCAAAGCTTTTGACACGGTTCCCCACAGGAGGCTCTTAAATAAACTTGACAGGCTGAAGATAGGACCCGACGTGGTGAACTGCATTAGGAAATGGTTGACGGACAGATGCCAGAGGGTGCTGGTTAATGGAATTCGCTCGGATGAGGGAAAGGCGAGTAGTGGAGTGCCTTAGGGATCGGTGCTGGGGCCGATTCTGTTCAATATATTTACTGCTTGCTAAACTGGAAGCACCTCCTGGCTACTGCAGCAGCCCAGCAGTAGTTCCTATCCTCCAGTGCACACCATTTCTAGTGCTACAAAAATATTTTTATTTTTGTAGTGCTGGGTGTTTACCAGGCAGTAATTGCTGCCTGGTTACCATTAAGGTAGCATGGGAGCCCTTACCACCATCTCAATGGGTGGCAGTAAGTTCTCCCCCCTGAAATAGCCGCGTGTCAAGTGCTTAACTTGCTGCACGGCCACTTCTTTAAAAAAAAGTCTTTTACCGCAGCTTAGTAAAAAGACCCTTAAATGCTGACTCCAACTATGGACTGCTCACAAAATCACCGGCTATGGCTTTAGTGGTTAAATACTGATACTCAGCAGCAGTAAATGGTTAAGTGCCAATGAATATCAGCAGACCACTCCACGCAGAAGTCTCTCCTACCTGGTTAAATCATTTTGAATATCAGCTCCTTATTTTTTATCTCTTTTACAATACTTAGGGGTCCATTTACTAAGCTGCGTAAGCATCTATGCATGTCCAGCGCATGCCAATTCTGAGTTACTGCCCGGCTGCTGCATGGCCTGTGCGGTAATTTCATTTTTGGCGCACATCCAGAAATATTTTTATTCTCTGGCGCATGGGCAGTAAATCGGCAGTTGGGCGTGCATAGACCATTACTGCCCAGTTACCGCGTGAGTCTTTACCGCTAAGTCAATGGGTGGCGGTAAGGTCTCAGACCCAAAATGGACACATGCCGATTTTTATTTTGCCACATGTCCATTTTTGGCAAAAATTTTAAAAAGGCATTTTTTACAGTTGCGCTGAAAAATGATTCTGCGGGCGCACAAAACACATGCCTACATTAATGCAGCCCATTTTTCAGCACACCTTAGTAAAAGGACCCCTTAAAGGGCAATCTTATAGCCCAGGCATCCACATTTCTGTGTGCTTATATCTCAGTGCTAGCAGGATACCTCAGTACTAATCTGCAAATACTCACTTAAGTTTTATTACGCATCTCTGCAAGGGAGGTACCCTACTTAGCCAGCTCTATGCCTAGTGTAAATGTTAGGCACACCAATACCAAGTTACACTAGGGAAGTAGTTCCGGGTTTCGAAGGCTAAGCTGCAGGAAGCCATCACAAAATGAATACAGGTCATAAAAACGGTACTGTTTATTACAAGCAGGACAGGCTCTCTCAGCATATTTACCATTCAACACATTCATAAAGCATGAAGAATTGAACATAAAACAAGCATCGTGCTTTGGTAAGGGACAGTATAAGGAAAAACAAACCAGGTAAACCAGGCAGGCAGGTTAGATGAGGCAAAGACAGGTAACAGGGATCCTTATCCAAGATAAGGCATAGTTCAGGATTCCAAATATTCCCGTTAAACATTTATACAAAGAGGAAACAAGACAGTCTAGGTAGGATCCTGTTTGACCTCAGAGCCAGAATTAGATGAACCAGTCAAGGGACCAGTTTAGGGGAAGACTGACTTACCCAATGTATCAACATTCAGGAACAGACTCCACACAAACATGCAACACAAAGCCAGTCAGAGATGAGAACATAGTAATGTAACAGATGAAGACCAAAATAGCCCTTCTAGTCTGCCTAATACGCAATTAGGGTTGTAACTTCCCTTTTCTGCAGATTAATCTCCTAGAAGCACAAAAAAGTCATTTCACTGGATGCTTGATTTCCCATTTCTTGCCATTAATACAAAATACAGATACAGTGAAGGGAGGGGGGGGGGGGGCTCTGTGCCATCTAGTAATGAACATACAATACCTGGAAAGGAGCAAGAGTCAGGAACCTCAGAAGTCTCACCAGGAGACACCCTGACAGTTACACACATTCAACAAGTAGCAACATTAAACCTCCTGATACAAGAGACACTCATATATAGCAACTTAAAACAAAGAGTTTGCTAACTGGCAAATAACATTCTCCTTAGTCTTATATATAAATAACCATTATGCCATTTGGGTATAAATTTAACTCCTCACCCTCTCTCAAAACAACCCATGCTAGAGAATATTAATTAACCTGGCAATGATACTCCATTTCTATTTAAGGCTTGAAGAAACCTTTAATGACGCATACATGGTATAAAATGAACAGAACTAATGTGTTTTGATCCACAGCTGGATATGCCATACAGTATACAATTTAAAACATTTGAATTAACTTTTAATGCTCTTTGTACAGATGGCATAGCATCTCTGTAACCACAAGCTCATTCACATGAGTACAATCCAATGGTCAATTATAAAGTAATTCCCAAGTAAAAGGGCATATTTTAATATCATATTCATAATTTTGGTAAGTTATTTCAACAATTTATGTGTACTGTCTGCTCCTTCCCTTTCTGAATTTCTTGTGAATTAAATATTTGGAACGTGTGTAACATATCTATTTCTAGTGTGTACCTATCACCAGAGTGCACTTTGAATAGCTTGCTGGTGAAGCCCGAACATTCTGCATTTAGCACGTATGTGGGCACATTAAAATTTCATGTGTTCATATATGCAAATAATAGGGACAGCAGCTATACTTACCCTGCAGCAGGAGCTAAATGTAATGCACTTTTCTGATTTAAAATGCAGCTCCACTGTCAGGGCTATTTAACACTTACGGTGTGTTGATTCTCTACAGCAAGGCTGATGCTCTAGCAGATTTGAAATAGGGGTTGATATGTTCAAGGCCTTCCCATTCCCATCCTCCTACTATGAAATGTAAGCCCCCCCCCCCAATTCATAGCCACCATTTGTCCTTAGCCAGTAGAAGATAACAGAAATCCCAGTGTTACCAGCTTCACTGGGGGGAGGGGGGGAACGACTAGAATAGGGCTCATGGGAAAGAAGGAAGGGGAGTAGGGAAGATGTTTTGGATGCCTAAAGGGAAGCAGTGACTTAAGTTGTGAAACTTGGCTGTTGTCGGTAGAAGAAGGTTCCCTCAACATGTAATTAAACTCTGGAATTTGTTGCCAGAGAATGTGGTAAAGGCAGTTAGGGGTTCTTTTACAAAACTAGTGTTTTTAGCAGACGCTAAAAATAAGCATGCCCTAAACGTTAGTGATGCCCATATTTTTCTATGGGCGTCTCTAGTATTTAGCATATGCTAATCATTAGCATGTACTAAAACCACTAGTGCACCTTTGTAAAATACCCCCTTAGTTTAGCAGGGGTTAAAAAAAATGGGGTTGGACAAGTTTCATAAGTCATTATTAAGATGGACTTGAGAAAATCCACCGCTTATTCCTGGGATAAGTAATAATCACAATAAGTAATTCCCTAATCCATTATTTGTCCTGTTTGTCTTTCTCGTGGTGCTTTAGAAACAATAAGTAATAGTAACAGTGGCGTTCCTAGAGTGGCTGACACCCAGGGCGTATCACCGATGCGACCCCCCCACCCCTGGCAAAAGGACACCCCCCGGGTGCATTTTTACTTGCTGGGGGGGTGCTGCGCGCCTGTCGGCTTCGCTCGTTCCATGCTCTCTCTGCCCCGGAACAGGAAGTAACCTGTTCCGGGGCAGAGGGAGCACGGAACAAGTGGAGCTGACAGGTGCGCGGCACCCCCCCAGTGGCGTGCACCCGGGGCGGACCGCCCCCACCGTCCCCCCCCTTGGTACGCCACTGAATAGTAATAGTTTATGTTTTTTGTTTTGTTTTTTTACTTGATATACCACTATTACTCAAGAGGAGGCCAAAGTGGTTTACAAAGAATGAGGAAAAACCCCCAAAATATTAATTAGAAAGCAGAAAAGAACTCCATTTATCATATAATATTTTTACTGCTGCAATTGCCTATTGCTCACCGTTGATCTATTCTTACTGTACACCGCCTTGAGTGAATTCCTTCAAAAAGCAGTAAATAAATCCTAATAAATAAATAAAATAAATATATAGCTGAGAACATAATCATACAATATAATAAATGAGAAAAGAGAAAAAAAATGTTTTTTTTAATATTTAAAACTCAGCAGGTCCATACAGGTTGCACTGGACGCCATCCTTATGGTGGGAGATTAAAAGGCAATTGAAAATAATAAGGTTTTGAATTTAGGATTGGAAAGCTTAGCTCTAATATGTGGTGGTAGGTCATTCCAAAGACTTGGTGCCAAGAAAAAGAATGCAGAGGCCCTAGTGGATTTATAATGAGCAATTCTGGGGGATGGCAACACTAAATAATGAGTGTCAATGGACTGAAGGGAGCGAGAAGGGGCATAGGAGATAATCAATGATGAAACAAAGGGAACTGCCAATTACATTTTATATGCTAAGTGTTATACTAATTTTAATAGAGAGCTTCTGAATTTAGGTTTTTACCAAAAACACCCCCAGTGCAAACAAAGCAAAATAGGTATTTATTCAATAAACAGCAGAATCTTTCCAACTCCCACTTCCCCCCCCCCCCCCCCCAACACTTCCCTTACCTGCCTTTCATTCACCACTCTGTTTTAGTGCCTTTTCTGCTCAGTTGCACCAATGTATCATTGAAAAAGATGTCCAGCAATAACAACTGTATCCTGAAAACCCAGCTAAACACTGATTTTCTATGGCTGGAGCTGGGACATCTGGATAGCAGTGATTTTCAGTGCCATAATATAGGACAGGATTGGCTATCCGGATAGTGGCTGAATATTGGCACTGTTCATATAGCCATAGTAATAGCCACAACCAACTGATACTTGTTGGCAGCTACTCTGCATCTGTCTCTGATCATCTGGACTTTTATTTATTTATGTAGGAGTCCTTTCACAAAGCCACGGTAAAAAGTGGCCTGCAGTAGTGTGGGCATGTCTTTTAGACACATGCTGGGCCATTTTTTGCCATGGCTGGGAAAAACACTATTTTTTAATGGGCCAGGAAATGGGCCTGCGCTAATATTAAAACTAGCACACACTTATTATTGGCCTGAGTCCTTACTGCCACCCACTGACCTAACAGTAAGGGCTCACCTGAGTGGAAATAGAAAATTATTTTCTACTATGGCATTTGGCGCATACCAAGCTCTGAATTATTGCCGGGTGTGCACGTTACCCTGGCAGTAGGGCCGATTGGGCATGCACTACCCATGCATTACTACTACTTATCATTTCTATAGCACTACAAGACGTACATAGCGCATTAGCCCTCCTGTGCCTTTGTAAAAGGGCTCCCTATTTATTTGCCTGTGACGGCCAGTCTTTAAAATAACACTGTCCATTGTGGTTTAAAATTATCCTCTTTCGTTTTTTTGTGTCAATTCCTTTTACTCATTCATAAGACTTGCACAGAAATAAATCTATATTTCTACCCTACTGTTGAATCTTTTCATATGTGGTTGAGAACCAGTGAAGCCAGGGCCAAATCCCACTTCTCCCAACTTGGACAAAACACTTAACCCTCGACTGCTTTAGGTACAAATCTATTGTCTAATTGACATACCCATACTAACATGCATTAATTTACATTAATGTGCATTAGTGGGAGTTAACGCATGTTAATGCAAGCTCCATTATTTTCAAATAGGGTCTATTTACTAATCAAGGGGCCCTTTTACTAAAGGGTGTTAAGCCCTTTATGCACAGTTAGCGCCTGCAAACGGACAGGAGACCCCTGGAAAGACAGGAAAGCAGTAACCAGAGATTGGGACCAACAAAATTAAATGGCCAGACAGCAATGGTAGAAACAAGAATTTTAGGATAAAGTAATGAGGGTTATAGAATACGTTGAGTGCCCGTCTGTACAACGTCGTGGGCAGTTACACCAAGTAAAACAGTGTAAATGCCAATGCCTAAATTAGATGTGGACCGGATGTATTCTATAGCAATGTGCATAGATTTTGAAACATCCACAACCCGCTCATTCCACGCCCATGGCCCCTTTTCAACTAAGCGACTTAGAATTTATGCACATCATATTACAGAATACGCTTAGACAGTTATGTGCATAAATTCTAATTAATGCCAATTAGTGTCAATAATTGCTTAATTGGCAATTATCAGTGCTGATTGGTTTGTGAGCTAATTAAGCTGCACACGCAAATCCAGAATGCAAATGGATTTAAGCACACAATTTAAGTCATATTATATGGAATCCAGGGTAATTGCTTAACACACATTAATGAAAAGGTTCCTCAATGGCTTCCCATGGGCTTCTTCCCCTTCATTGTAGTTGAGGGAGAACCTTTCCCATGAGATTCTAGTATTGGGACAAAGGGGAATGTGCTTCTTTGGAGCTTGTAACACATCTTTAGAAGACTGGAGCCAATGGCAATTTGACATTTGGAACTTTGTTAGGCACAACCAGGCTCAACAGGACAGGTTATGATACCAGCTCGGTCTTGCATAACTGGTCTAAAATCCAACCAGGCCAAGCATGGGAGGAAAGTTACAGACATTAACAGAAAACACATATCCACCTGCCCTTCAACTCATAAATAGCTAATTCGAACACAGTAACACCAGCCCCGCCATGTTTAATTGCAGCCAGTAACAAATATGTGATTTACTGTTTTTTAATATACATATGGCAAGGCCATTAGGAACATCCACTTTGAAAAGCCTCTGCTAAACACTGCTGAAAACCTGGTGATGAAGCTAAAAGCATTTGCAATGAGTCATCCTTTCTCACTCACATATGAAGTCTTTAATCTAAAGCAAGCATCAGACTGCCCAAGCAAACTGGCATGTGAAGCCCAGTTTTACACAGAAGTCAGATGTCAGTGTTGGGATGTACTCAGTTCCAGGGGTAATTTAGAAAAGCTTTTTCTAAATACCTGCAGGAGTACACATATATTTGTTGGTGCATGCAGTGGGAGCAGCCATTTTCAAAACAAAACACATATGGATAAAATGAATGGCATGATTTATTATTTTTTTATTTATTTTATTGCATCTGTATCCCACATTTTCCCACCTATTTGCAGGCTCAATGATCCCAGCACTTCCATATATAGCTGCCATGATTTACAAATCTACATGTGTAAGTGCCACCAACTTAAATTTGGAGGTGAGAATAAACAATGGGGTATTAAGACGAATGGCTCCATCAGTCCCTAGTGCAATTTCTCCACCATGTCCTCCTACTTGACAATCTAATGTCCTCTTGAAATATCTGTGTTTCTGGATCTACACATGCAAACAGCAGCTTTCTGGAAACGACATTTACAAGTGCAAACAATCTACATGTGTAAATGGTGCTATTTATACATGGAAATGAAATACTTCTAAAATAAGGGCCAGAAATTCAAAAGACATAAAGAGATCCTTTAAACCGGTTCTCTCTATATAAATGGTCGTCTCAAGAGCAATTAGAAATTCTGTCTGAATTTCTCTCTCATTCTACTGACTTTTCACATTTCAATTTGAACATTGTACTCTTTAAATTTAGCAGTGTAGACATTAATTTAGTACTTGATCCAAGTACACTACATAGGGGGTAATTTTATAAAGCTCTTTCTATGTGTAAAGCCTGCTATAACAAGGGCTTTCAGAAAATTGTGCAGCTGTATACATAGATAAAAAAATAGGTGCATGGAATAAATGTGTCTATTTTTATGTGATTTGCACCTGGGTGTTCCAGGGGGTGGAGTTGCAGCATATGCACATATTTATAATATGCAGGTACTTGTGCACACTGCCCCCTTTAAGCTGAGTGGGAGTCCTCCAGCTACAGTCCTGCCAGTGGGAGGTGCTGTTTCACTATCACATTTTCAATAGTGAGGGACAGGAAAGCTATGCAGGACTCCAGGGGAACTGCCTGCCCCTAGCAATTGAAAATGTGATAGTGAATCAGTACCCCCCTACTGACAAGACTGTAGGTGAACCACTCAGGCTACAGCAGGGGTTCTCAACCCAGTCCTCGGGACACACCTAGCCTGTAAGGTTTTCAGGATACCCACAATGAATATACATGAAACAGATTTGCATACAATGGAGGTAGGGCATGCAAATCTATCTGATGCATATTCATTGTGGGTATCCTGAAAACCTGATAGGCTAGGTGTGTCCCGAGGACTGGGCTGAGAACCCCTGGCTTAGAGGGAACAGTGCTTGTGCATATTTATACTTTTCTGAAACATGACAATTTGCTCACTACTGGGTGGGTCTGCTTCTGGGACTCTATTTTTGAAAGAAACAGCGTTACCTATGTTGTGTTTATAAATAGGTGACTTTTTAGACTTGTCACATAGGTCCCCTGTTATAAAATTGCCAGTCATGAGGCTTGATATCATATATGGATATATAAGAGGTGACATGATACAGACGATCAAATATTTTGAAAGGTATTAATCCACAAACAAACCTTTTCCGGAGGCAGGAAGGCGGTAGAACTAGGGGACATCAATTGAGGTTGAAAGGGGGGGGGGGGCAGACTCAGGAAGTATTTTTTCACGGAAAGGGTGGTGGATACACGGAATGCCCTCCCACGAGAGGCGGTGGAAATGAAAACGGTAATGGAATTCAAACATGCGTGGGATAAACATAAAGGAATCCTGTTTAGAAGGAATGGATTCATGGAATCTTAGCGGAGATTGGGTGGCAACACCGATAATTCGGAAGCAAAACCAATGCTGGGCAGAAATCTATGGCTGTGCCCTGATCATGACTGAATAGATATGGATGGGCTGGAGTGTAAATTTTAAGGGGCTTCGACATTAGCTTCAGAACTTAGTACAAGAACAGTGCTGGTCTACGGTCTGTGCCCTGAGAATGGCAAGGACAAATCAAACTCGGGTTTACATATAAAGTATCGCATACCATGTAAAAAGAGTTTATCTTGTTGGGCAGACTGGATGGACCATAGAAGTCTTTATCTGCCATCATTTACTTTGTTACTATGTTAAGAGCACTTTTATGGCTGATTGTGTGGCCTTCATGGACTAGGGAT
This sequence comes from Microcaecilia unicolor, assembly GCF_901765095.1. NCBI lineage: Eukaryota > Metazoa > Chordata > Amphibia > Gymnophiona > Siphonopidae > Microcaecilia > Microcaecilia unicolor. The sequence continues at coordinate 134,718,733 of NC_044038.1, forward strand.
TTAATTAACAGAACATATATTTTATATATTTAGGGCTCCTTTTACAAAGAAGCCCATGGGAATAGAATGGGCTTCCTTGCATTCAGCACGCTGCTAATCGGTAGTACAGCTTTGTAAAAGGAGCCCTAAGTAATTTCTAACATGCATTGAATGACCAAAGTATGACAGTATATAAGACTGTGACTCTAAAATTTTGTTACTGGTAATACATTGACAAAAGATGCAAAACCTTTATTCATAATACTATAAACATTTGCATTTAAAATCCCCGATCAAGCTAAGGAAATGAAATGAGGGAATCTGATGCACTAATGATAAACTTATAAATCAATCTCTAAAGACCTAATCACAATCTATAACAGTAATATCACAGTCCACAAAAATGTTCCCAAATCAGTGAAGATCAGACTGTTAGTGCTTCCAAATGCAGTATCTCGAAATAGCTTGAAACAAGCCAAAATGTTGTCATTTATTCAGTGATATCCAAGAGCAAACCTCCTTGATCAGGGCTACATGAAAAAAAAAAAGCCCATGAGGGATACCATCTTCTCCTCTTTCAAGCTCCAAAGATTATAAATTCTGAAATGAAAACCGCTGCATGTTTGATCTAAGTTTTAAAATATGTACTTTTCTCTTACGGAATTTTTACCCATCTGAATTGATTTGTCAATAAGTAGAGCACATTGGGACCTGTATGTGAATGGGCATTAGTGGTTATGCATCCATTAAGAGGGTAATTCTAGAAGGAACCATGTAATTTCAGAAAGACATATAAATGCTGATATTCCAGTCACTTACATATGTAAATGATCTCTTATGGAAAACGGACTAGCAGAAAAGCATTCACTATGATTTGATGGCATGCACTTTGCCAGTGTGCATGCACATAGGTGAAGCATGGAAAGCACATACAGGTACATGCATAAATGACAGAATATTATAATTTATGTGTAACCATTTACACCAGCTGTATGCATCTATCTATTACACAGTGAGCATGTCATAGGAATCTGCTTCTGTGCACATAAATGGTCTTTATTTCCTAACATTACATCATATGTTGGTTATTAGCACACAGTTTAATTATACCCCAGATCATTGCTCTTTCATCTGTACTACCTTGCAACTGTTACTTGATGAAAGCATGCTTTTGGCTATTTGAACTAGCATTGTATTAAGACATAGAGGTGACTACTTCTCTTTATAGAAAAAGTTTAAAATAGGCTGCATAACCAGCACCTATAGTGGGTGCCCTCTTATAGAATTAGCCTCTAAATTATTCTTCCGGCTTTTCCCCTTAGAAATGGACTATGTAGTATTTCATTTTTCCTGTTACAAACATGTGATTTGTTCTTTTTTGTATTTATTTTATTTCTTTATCTGGATGTAAAATTTCAAATAATAATAAAAAAACCTAGCCTCTAGATGCATGTTATGCACTTCCTATGTATTAAGAGGGTGACTCTAAAACTGTCACTACAAGTTAAGTGCCCAGATTCAGTGTGCTGAAAAATAAGGATTCCAATGTACTTATTGACTCAACACAGAGCAGTGTTTTGGCACTGAAACATGCCTACTTCAGAAGTTTATAAAATACATTCAATATTATAATTAAAATATGAATATAAAAAGCTAAATAATAAAACATTTATTTGGGGCCCTGTTTATTAAGGTGCACTAGCATTTTTTTATTGCGTGCTAAATGCTAGAAACGTCCATATATTCCTATGGGTATCTCTAGTGTTAGCACACACCAGGAAAGAAAGAAACAACCAACCGAGAATTCACAATCAGACTTACTTAGCCAAGTTTTGGAACTAGCCTTCATTAGAGGTCATCAGAATCTTCAATGTTAGCCCAAATACAAGTCCATAAAACAAACTTCTTCTGGCATAGATGATCCACTGTGCTACAGCAGAACGTGGCCGTCTAGGGTCACTCCAGTAAAAGTCTGGTTGTGAATTCTCAGGGTTTTGTTTTCCTTTCCTGGACCACCTCTGCCATTCTCCTTGGACTTGCTGTCTGTGCAGAGATTTTCTCCTTTTTTCTGTACATTAGTACATTAGCATTACTGCATTACATACATGCAAATTAACCCACATAATCCCCCAAATACTGAAATTACTTCACTAGTTAAGGATGTTGATATTAAGAGGCTTGGGGGTGGGGGGGAATTGGGGGTTGCTCAAAAATCGGTGCCAGAAAAAAGTTGGCGCTGAGCACTATTCGATGCAGGAATTTATGCCAGTTGAAACCTGGTGTACATACTGGCACCCAACTCATAGCATTTCAATGCACATAAGGGGAAGTCACTGTGTGAAAATACCTAGAATGCCTCTCACCCGCCCATGCCACTCCCCTTTTGAATTGCACGCTGTGAGATTTAGGTACGCAGTGTTATAGAATAGCATTCAAGCAGATGGCATGCAAATCCAAATTAGTGCCAATTAACATCATTAAGCCCAATTAATTCATAAGTAATGGCTTGTTAACTAATTTAGTTGCACGTACATCTTAGATCCCCACTAGATTTTATGACACCATAGTAACATGGGACTTATGGGCCTGTCTTTTTTGAAGCTATAAACTGACCCTCACTTCTAGGCTCTTCCTGCCAAGCCAGCAAAAAGAGAACCTCTTAGCTCATGTTGGCTCAGCTTCTCTACACCATATAGACCTGCATCATACTATGAACTGCACATTGCAACACATGCAATTGAAATCTCGAAGAACCTTTAAAAGAGGAAGTACACATTGGTAGAAGGTAAAGGCCTGTCCTGCTGGATAAACATAAGGGGATCTGGGGACGGTTGCCTTTGGAGATGGGTGGGCAAGGGCCTTGAGGTCATTACAATTTTGGAAGGTGATATTTTGAGTTTAGAGACCATTTTTTTTTGGGGGGGGGAGAATTTGTTATATTTTGTTTCTTGAGCAGCAGCTACTGTCCTTTTGCACTAACTGGTCATTTAGCATTACTGCACTGTCTTTAAATGATTCACTATTGTCATACAACCCATTAAAAAGGAATGTAAACACCCACGTAAAATTGATAATTAACATACAATTAATCATTTTAACGTGAATACAGAAGACATTGGACAATGGACTTTTTCAATGTTCACTCATGTGATGCTGTTTAACAAATCACAGTGCTTGATTTTTATTCTCTGTCTGTATCTTTATACACAAATATTTATAAAATATTTAGTTAAGCTAATTTTAGAGCTTTTTTGTCAAATAGTCTCAGGGCACTGTACAACACTACAACCAGTACTACTACTATTTATTTTAGTAGCACTACTAGACATTCATAGTGCTGTACACAAACATGAAAGAGACCATCACTGAAAGCAGAGATTATAGGAAAAATATGAGATTAGGGAATTTCATTTATTATGGGAATGATTAAAAAATAATGCGTATTAACTGAGATGAATAAGGGTTACGTTTGCAATGTCAAATCTTTTCATTTACACTCTTGTGCAGAAATAAATACTGCTACAGACAGAGGTCAGTGGTTGCCTGAAATTGCATCAGTGAGTGTGTACTGAGCCCCTCGGGTTCCTCTGGGGCTGATTTGTCATTTTATCAGCACAATTGCAAGCACAGCACTCTCAAAGCAAAGGAGCTCTGCTTCTGCTTTCCAGGTTAGGGCCCGCTTATTATGCATTCTATTCTGTTTTTCCTTCCTCTATTTACATCGATATTTACAGTAGAAGTTTCTTGCTAGTGTTAGCTATGATTTGGGTTTCCCTTCAGAGAAAAATCATGATAATGCTGTATAATTATATTTAGAACTTTGCTGATCAATTGTTTTCGGAAGGTTCCACACATGTATTTATTCTACAGTTAGCTTATAATGGGAATCTGCCCTAAGGTATATAAATGATCTTTATTTGGAGGGATCTTTATTTCCTAACATTTCATCATATGTTGGTTACTGGCATACAATTTAATAATACCCATGATCACTGTTCTTTCAAGTGTATTTCATTGCAACCGTTCCTTTGACACCATATTTGCATGCCGAAGAATTTTCATATTTGATTGTGAACCTTAGCAAATATTCTGATACTGTACTTTACACTAGAAGCAGTAAAGAGAAAGACTAATATATCCCTTTTGTTAGGAGAAAATCATAATTTCCCCTACATCAAATGGGAAGTATAAGAGTTCAGATCACCTTCTTATTATCATTAAGGGTCCACTAATGGTAGAAGCAGTTTTCAAAGGATTTTCTTTCCTATATCTTGCATTCTGAGTATAATAATGTGTCTTTTCTTTGCTCTATAGCAACATCTACTGGAAAAGCTGTAAAATGCTCCTACTCATATTAATCATAAATTTTCCCAGGACATGCATGATCAATTTCTACCCAAATATGTAGATGAGTGCAAGGTAGAGTCACCTATGAAAATATTCTATCAAATGTTATGTCTTGAGCACGGAAGCAGTTCAATGCATAGGTCCATTCCAAAGTAGGAAGCTAAAATAATATGATGACAATCAGATATAAATAATATAGAATGAAGATATATCAACATATATATCTTTCTCTTATTAATACTGTCATGTGTCACTAATTTTTAAAAGGCTATGACCCAACATATATGAAAAGGACAAAGACAAATTAGCCCCTAATTAATAGAACAAAAATAACTGCGAAACTGCTAAAGGCAATCGATATTTGAACTATTGCATTTAAACAGAATAGATACTTTGAGCTTTCAATCATACTAGATGCAAGCATAAATAAATAAATCCATCCACACACACAAAATAAGCTACCTCAATTCTGAATAAGACTCACAAGCAGCATTAAAATTATTATAAAAATAGAGGTACAACCAGAGCAGAGATCTGAAATAGCAAGAGGAAGTATATCGTAGCGATAGGTACCAAAATAAAAACATTGAATTATAAACTTCTTCAGTATTACCTCTTTTATAGTCCATACTGTCGCTGCAAGTAAAAACACTTACAGTATCTGAGAGTGCCAAACTTAAAGCCCAACTTGGTCCAAGATGAATATTGGTTTTTTTTTAACTTGCAATTAAAATGTGGACTAAAAAAAAAGAATTTATATTGAGGAAGTTTATGAGACTGATAACAACATAAAGAACCTTATTTCAGGACTGTCCACAGAGTCAGCTGCTGTTTTAGCTCTCTGTTCTGATGGTCCATTTAAAAAATGTTTATCTCTGTTATTAACTATCATATTTAGGACTGGACTTCATTTTTTTCCGTAGTGCTACATATTTCCCATTCCTCTTAATATAGGGTGTGATTTGCTTGGTTACAAAAAATAACATTGCATAATATTAAAGCATCAAGAACTTTTGGAGGGCATCATCTTTATCAACCAAAGCTTAAATCTGTCTGGATGGCTCACCCATTCATTGTTTTTCTTTGCAGTATAATTCCCAGCAACAATTAAATAAGTTAAGCAGCACATCATACGGGCAACTACGCCACATTTAAAAGTGGATTACATTGAAAATTGATCATTGTTTTCAACCTGTAGGGTGATTGGGGGGTGGACCCCCATACAAAAAGAAAACTTCATAAATTCTGCTTCAGGCTCTGATCATACAGTGAGTCTAGCAAAGAATGAAAAGAGACCTGTGTTATACACAGTCCTGTGCATAAACCCTCAAAGGAAACAAAACCTGTAGCAAATCAAAGCACTGATGCTAAAATCCTCCAATGTTTTATACTAGGCTCTAAACAAATTCTTGAGTTAAAAACAAAGATAAAAAACAACTTACAAAAGAGAAATATTTTGAGAAGTGACTGACTGAACGCCATTTCTGAGTTGTTTTAATATTGATAAGTTTCTATCATATGCTTCATACATTTCTGTGCAAAGAAGCACTTCTCGCAATCCCAGAAAAAAGTTATAGGCTACCCCATGTTTCAAAACACAGGGAGCTCTCCAAAAGCTGAAACTGATGCAAAACCTGGGCCACTTAAACTGAAACCTAAAGTATCCCTCTCTACACAGAGACACTAATTAGCTACATGCAAATACTTTATATGATGACAGCACACTTGGTCTGGAAACATGCTGAAGACATGAGACCTGTAGCTGATAAGCCATGGCAACACTCTTTTACTCTGCAGTTCTAGAAGCTTACAATTAGTTTTGATTCTGACATATTTATAAACTCTATTGATATGGGCTTTAAACTATAGATAAGTAGTGTCAGAATCAAAGGACTGAAGCATGAACCAGTTCATAAATGTTTTAAAATCATCTTTTCATCATGCTGGTTAGCAGTTTGAAGCAGTCAGCAGAGTGCAGTAACTTTTTGAAACCTTTCAATGCAGAATCCCTTCACTTCCAGTCATTTGACTCAGGAAGTGATCTTAGGATTCTCCAAAGCATTCATTAGTTTAAGAAATAAAACTTCCAGACCCAAATAATTTTCTAGTAATAGTTTCTTGGCAGAAAATGTTGGGTTTGGCGAGGTTTTTGTGGTACACCCTTTCAAGAGACAAGACTTTGAAAACTTCAACCACTATTGTACCAAGTAACACTGTTAATGTAGCATTTAATTACTGTTGCAAATACATTTTTCCTAGTACTGTGTTAGAGTGCGTGCGATAAAGAGATTCCAATATCATACATATAAAAAATGTGTGTTTGTACACACATCTATCAATATGACATGCACACATACACACACACACACACACACACAGGACAAATACCTCAATGGGAGCCTTTTAAAGCTGAATACAGAGACTCCACACTTGAAATGCAAACCAAATAGTCCAGGTTTTCTCATTCACCAGCACATCTTCCTAGCTAAAACGCTTTCAATTCCCTATGATTACCAAACCCAGCTTTTGCCATTTTCAGTTAGACATGCAGTGCTTTAAAAGAAAACTGTAGTAGAATAGGAAGCAAATCATAGATTTCTTTTAAGGAAAATGAAGCACATCTTTTCATATAAAAATCAGTCTTGGGATGCAGCATCGCACAAGGCAGTCTGAAGGTCAGCTCTCCTAACTGGTTATTAATCATCCCACTTCGATTGCTTCTTCTGTGCCTAGCATGCTGTCAGCCCCGGCACGGTCATTCAAGTGCACATTTAGCCAGCAGACACAGCGTTAACCATATTTTACAACTCCATCTTACACTAATTATTCGGTCATTGTTTTTTTTTTAAGGGAGGTTGGTGGGAGGAAAAGGGGCAAAGTTCACGAGTCTAATCCTATGCATGAAGTCCGTAGAGTGTTTAATCTCTATTTGTGAAACATAGCGATGAAAAAGCTTTTAAAGTGTTAACTAGCGATGGTAAGGGGGGTGGGGTGGGGGATAATTCATTACACAAGGTGGTAAAAAAAAACCCCTATCAGTCTCTGCTAAATTTAAACAAACTCCGCACCCAGTATTTATATTCAATGGGTGTAATGCTTTTTTAAACGTGCAATTACAAACGCATTGTAAATGTGCAGGTGCTTGGAAGGAGCCAACTTGAAAATATTTTTCCTTTCAGAAAATCCTTCTAAGCAGTGTTTTATTAGTTCCGATAAAAGACGCTCAACCCTGCAAATCCTAATTGCACATAAAATAAGGAGATTTCTCACCCCCTAGGCAAAGGGGAGAAGAAAAATCTTAACGACATAAAGTGCCCACTTGCATTTTCAGAGCCTGAACAGACCTGCATATGCTATGTCTTACAAACGGCACAACATCTCCGAATTTTGCTCCTGTCCTCTTTCGTTATTTGCAAGATGCAGTGAGCCACTTCCTTACCTGCTTCAGCTGAAGGCTTCCTTCCCTTGTTAGTACTGTGAAGCATCTCTCCAGCGCCAGTCTCAAATTACACAGCTAAGTCCCTGTTCTCTCTCTCTCTGTCTCCCAAACGGGAGAGTGATTCGCTGGGCTTTTGTTTTTCTTCTCTTTTTGGTTGCTCCTCTTGTCCCTTTTTAGATCCCTCCTGCAGAAGGAGCCGAGGAACAAGGTGACACGCTGCCTTTTAATCTCTCACCAGAGAAGGAGCTTTCGATCACACACACACACACACACGACTGACTACAAGTCGCCCGAGAGGCTGCGAGCGCTGGCTAAAGCAGCAGCAGCACTAGGCGTGAGTAAGTGCAGGAGCAGAGAAGAGGGGGCGAGTCAATGGAATGTGACAACATATGTGCATCAAAGAGAGTGCGCAGGAGGCTCGGAATCCACCCAAAGTAACCACCTTCCTTGAACACCAGCCTGGATCAGTTCTCTGGCTTCCTGGGGACCAGAATTGCGATGTGCAGTGTGTGCCTTCACGTGTGCTCTGATGTACTTATCTGCAATTTAGTTCACGTGTGTATTCACAAAGGTACAAATGGGAGCTGCTGCTGCTAATTTGTGTACTCACCGTGATTACACGTGGTTGTTAAATTTTGGGGAAAAAATAGAAGCTTACACTCAGTTGTGAAAAGCATGAATTAAAGATTTTAATTTGGGGGAAAATAAGGCGATTGAGAAAAATAAAGCCATGGCACCTCCAAAGATTCCTGGTCCTGCCTAGGTCTCTCTTGCAGTTAGTTCCCAGTGGGGTCAGTGGCAAAATCTGCTGATGGAATTGGCTACTGTGCAGAAAAGGGATTTTTCATTGGGGGGGGGGGGGGCATGTTCTGCAGCTGAAGTTAATTATTGTGGTTCTATGTTCCATGTTTTCTCTGTAACTTTTATTTATACTGTTTGTAACCCATCCTGGGGTTAATCTTAGAATGGACTAAATATTTTGATTCAGTTTTAGATTCTACTCTTTATTGTGGAGCAGTACCAGAGCAGAAAGTAAACAACATAAGCTTATAAGTCACATAATGGGGTCTATATACCGCAGCACAGCACACTCACAATTATGCTGTGTATGAAGGCCTGGACATGTATTCTTAACTGGTTTGACAAGGAGGCCCAAGAGCTGGTCACGAAGGGCCCAGTTAAACGAGGGCTGGGCCCGTTTGAGTCGGCTCTGGGGCATGTTTGCTGGCGGTTTAATAGAGCGGCATGTCTCTTCCCCGACTGTAAATTCCGACATGCCTGTTCCACGTGCGGACAGGGACACGCAGTGGTTAAATGTACCAAGAAAGGGGCGGGGGGTGAGTGGGTGGGGTGAGCACCCACACCGGTGCAGGTCAATGCGATGCTGCCATGGCTCCATCGATATCCGGTGAGGAAGGCGGCTAAATCGCTGGAGCAGGGTTTTTGGGAGGGGTCTACTATTCCTTATCAAGGGCGGGTAGAGTCAAATTGGATGCGGAACTCTGTGTCGGTTTTGAGGAAATTGGATGAGGAGTTGAGTTTGGGGAGGATCGCAGGGCCGTTTAAGGTTTCCCCTTTTTCTCCTTTCATGATTTATTCGCTGGCGGTGATCCCTAAGAAAACAATGGGGAAATTTTGCCTCATCCATAACCTATCTTACCCTGAGGGCAATTCAGTGAATGCGGGTATCCCAAAGGATTGCTGTTCGGTCCGGTACACTTCGTTCGATTGTGCAGTGCGGTTAGTCCACCAGTGTGTCATGGGCGCACAGTTGGTGAAGGTTGATATCGAGGCGGCCTTTCGGCTGCTTCCAGTGCACCCGTCCGCGGTTCCTTTGCTTGGTTTTCATTTCGAAGGGGCCTTTTATTATGATAGATGCATGCCAATGGGTTGTTCGGTGTCTTGCACCTACTTTGAGCGCTTCAGTTCCTTCGTGCACTGGGGACAGCACAGAGAGCGGGGCTCGATACACTGGTGCATTATCTGGACGACGTTTTGTTTATAGGGACACCTGAAGGGGGGACTTGTGGTCAGTTACTAGCAGCTTTCATGGCAGTGGCAGCGGAGTTTGGTATCCCCTTAGTCTCGGACAAAACGGAGGGTCCAGTTTCAGTTCTGACATCTTTGGGTATTGAAATTGATGCCGAAAGGATGGTGACGCGGTTACCGCGAGGGAAGGTAGAGCAGCTAGAGGCGCAGATCGTGGGAGTGTTACATGCAAAAAATGCCACCCTCGAGACCATTAAGTCATTATTGGCCAGTTTAAATTTCGCTTGTAGAGTGTTCCCGATTGGACGTGCCTTTTTGAGATGCCTGGCGGTGGCGATGGCATTCATATCGCATCCACATCACCATATCCGACTGTCGGTGGGGGTGCGCAAAGACTTACGGATGTGGTTGGAATTCCTAGTTGAGTTCAATGGCACGCTGACGCTGCAGAGTGCCGTTGAGGCTCATGGCAATCTCGAGTTGTATACCGATGCAGTGGGGGATTACGGTTTCAGGCTGTATGTGCAGGTGCCTGGTGCGCAGCTCCGTGGCCGAACTGGTGGGTGGCATCCAGGCTCACAAAAAAATTACATTCCTGGAGCTGTTTCCGTGGGGGACGCGCGTCGGCCTATCACGCATGGGCTATTAGTGCGGCTGTTACAAGTGGGTAGCTCGCGCAGCGCGGTCAGAAGGCATGTGGATGGGGTGTGCCTGTTTCCCAGTTTTTGTTCGGTAGCATGTTGAAGGGTTGTGGGAGGTCAGTGCCTCCGGTGGGGGACGCGCGTCGGCCTATCACGCATGGGCTATTAGTGTTGCTGTTACAAGTGGTAGGACAGATGGCCCAGTCGGGTTTCGAAGCTAGGCTCTTCCGTGCTGCCTTTGCTTTGGCATTCTATGGGGCGTTTTGGGTGGGAGAGCTAGTAGAGTGATGCAGGACTGTGGTCGTGTGTACCGGCCTATTGTGCAAGAATGTCTGCATACAGAACGGGCAGCTACACATCAGATTGCTGCAGTCAAAAACTGACCAAAGAGGAGTTGGAAGCACGATAGTGTTGAGAGGGGTTCCGTGTGCGAACTATTGTCCAGTAGCACTGTTAGAGGCCTACTTAGAGGTCTGCCCCATGGGGCCAAAATCCTCGCTGGTGCATGCGGACGGGGAGGTGTTGACGAGATACCAATTTGCGGCAGTGTTGCACCAATGTCTCACAGGCATGGGGGAAGATCCGAGGCAGTTTGGTACACATTAGTTCTGAATCAGAGCAGTGACCAGCGCTCATCAGGCGGGGCTAGAGGCAGACGCTATCAGAAGCATAGGCAGGTGGGCATCAGGTACGTATCAAGGTTATATTAGGCCCGCATGAAGGGGTGATAGGGACAGAGCACGCAAGGACCGGTTTGAGGGGGGGGGGGGTTAGTGGGTTAGCAGCCGTATGGCACTATTGCTGGTCTGCATGTTGTTAGTTGACTCCCTTTTGCAGGTGGTGGTATCACCTACTCAGTATGGATTGTAGGGCATTCCTTTGTCCATTGGGCTGGCGTTCAGGCAGCAAGGTGCCCAGGAGGACTTCATCTCGGATTGGCGATGCGGGGCATCCGAATATCGTGGTGGGGTGAGCGCGGAATGCGATGGAGTCATCTCACGTCATTGCTGTATCGGCTACGAGGAAGGCATCGACACCCTCGAGTGTTGCTGATCCATTTGGGGGGCAATGACGTGGACAGTCTGACGGGCAAGAGGCTGATTAATACGGTGAAGGATGACTTACGCCTGGTAATGCTTTGGTACCCAGATACCAAAGTGATTTGGTCTGATATCATTCCCAGGCCGGCTTGCCTGCCGGCCCGTAGGTGGCAGTGGGGTTTGAGCAAGATAAACAGGCAGGTGGGCATTTGGCTTATGGCCGGGGGGGGGGGGGGGGGGGGGGGGTTCAAATAAAGCATGAATGGGTGGACATGTGTGCGGGACTATTTGCAAGAGACCGATTGCACCTGTCTGAGGTGGGACTCGACTTGTTTTTGTTGGATATTCAAGAATGTTTGGAGTTCATTTGGGGGCGAGGGTGAAGTAGGCCACAGCTTCTTTGGGGGGGAGGAGGGTCCTTGCAGGTTCAAGGCCCTCCTCCTGTAACAAAAATAAAGAACACAACAAAACCCAAGCTACAAAAGATATGGCTCATGGGGGGGGGCTGAGCCAGAGCATAAAAGGCAGGTCGGGTGACCCAGGAGACAGGTGTGGAGGTCCACATGGAGCGGGGCTCTTGCTGTGACGGCGGGGCCTGGACGGTGGCGGCAGGAAGAAGAGATTGCCTTTTTGCTGACATGGCGATCGGCGGATGGGGGGGGGGGGGTCCAGGGTGTCAAGTTTGGACACATGTAGCTCGGGGCGAGGGGGGCATGTTTGTACAAGTTAATCAATGTTGAATTGTTAATAACGCAAGCTGCGGCCTAGTTTTTCCCAATGTTGGTTTCGAGAGAGTTATTGAAGGATGGGGGAGAGGGGGCTGGGGGAGGGGGTAGAAGGGGGAGAACGGGTCCCAGCTTCAAGGTTTAAAGAAATCACTGTATGTAGTACACCATGGGGCTCATTTTTGAAATAGAAAAACATCTAAACATTTTCCAGATGTTTTTCAATGCAATTTGTCCGCAGTGCACTTAAATCTAAAGGGGGCATGTCAGTGCGTGTTAAGGGTGGGAACTGGACGTTCCCAAGACCTGAACAATTTTCACCCATAATGGAACAAAATAAAAATGTCTAGGACTAAGTAAGATGTTTTGAGCTAGACCTGTTTTAATGACTAAGCCACAAAAAAGTGCCCTAAATGACCAGATGACTACTGAAGGAATAACCCCCCCTTACTCCCCCAGTGGTCACTGACCCTCTCTTACCCACCCCCTAAAGATATAAAAGACAGCCTCAAATGTTATAGCCAGTCCTATTAGAGCAGCAAGCAGGTCCCTGGAGTAGCCTAGAGATCAGTGTAGTGCACTGTGGAGAAGAGGACCCAGGCTCATAATCCACTTTAACTGTTACACTTGTGGTGAAATGTGTCAACCCTCTAAAACTCACCAAAAACCTACTGTCCCCATATATAAGTGACACCTGGTGGGTTTTGGAGAGCTCACTATACAATATAATAGAGGAACGGTGAGATGTGTACCTGGGAGCTTTTATGTGAAGTCCACTGCAGTGCTCCCTAGGGTGCCCCACTGCTCTGCTGGGATGTCAGTGTGGCCAGTCTACTAAGATTGTTGGGTCCTACAACCCAATGGCTTGATTTTGTGTGTTTTTCACTTGAATTTTTTTTTTAATGGGCCAAAAAGATAAATGCATAGAGCAGAAAAACATCTAGCAAGTGGCCATTAAAAAAAAAAAAGACATTTTGCTGTTTTGAAAATGGCTGTATGTGCTATTCGGATTCTAGATGTTTTGAGCAAAATGTCCAAAGTCAGACTTAGACATCATATTGAAAATACCTCTCTGTATGTACTACAAATGGCATGTATGCACCTGGAAATTATATTTTTCTCAGCTAACAGGATGCATTAGGGCACATTTTAGAAGCCCGTTCAAGCCCAAGGTATATCTGTTTCCATATAGCAAGCAGTGTGGAGATGGCAGAGAACTCGTATGACCAAAAGAAAAGCTAGGGAAGAACAAAGTCCAATCATAGACTGGAAGGACTCAAAAGATGATGTTCAGAAAAAAAAAAGAGGATGTTCAGGAGGGGGAAAGAGGAGGAGTTATTGTATATAAGGTGTGTACTGAGCTATCTATACCCTGCATATCTCATGCTCTGGAAATCAGGAATCTATGATTACACTCACGTTCAGAAAGGAGCTCCTGGACATTACACCAGATCTTCACTGGCTGCCCATTGAAGCCCGAAGCCAGTTTAAAGGGTGTATGATGATATTCAAAGATAAATATTTGGGAGTGCTCCATTGTACGTGTTAAATGTGATGTGTATGCCAAAAGGGAATAGAATTGGCATATTGCATAATACTATGTTGTTACATTTCCCAGATCCTAAGCAATTTCATCTTATAGAGCTTTTTCATCAGGTTTCTCTTATCAAGCTTCTATTGTTTGGAATTCTTTAACTATACAAATTAGGTTGTTAAAAAATATTTGGTATTCTGAAAAGCAGTGAAATCTTTTCAAAAATACTTATTGGAGAGATGTGCAACTTATCTATTTTTTACTGATATATATGTTCTTCCCAAGTACTACTTGGCTCTGTTAGTCTAGAATCCACATAGAACTTTATGGTATTTGCGGAATATAAGAGCACTTGTAATGTAATGTAAGGGCTGTGAACTGCTGAGAACAGAAGCCTTTGGTGGGTCCTAGGCAAACAAGCACATTGGGCCCTCATTGTAAATACATTTTAAAACTTCTACAAACAGGCAAATGTAAAGAGGGTAGGGGAAATATACAAACCTCCAAGGGGAATGGTGGCTATTGTTCGACCTCACACTATTCTTTCTGCCATCAGTTGACTTAGTAGGGAATATCCCCTGGATTCTATATATGGCACCCATATTTGGGCACCAAAATTTGGACCAAATTCCAAGATGTGCACAGAATTTAATTGACTAATAAGCCATTAACAAGCAGTAACTGGTGGCTAATAACCAATTATTGATGTTAATTGGCACTAATTAGAATTTGTATGTATATCTGGCTCCTCGCTCTTCTACTACTACTACTTAACATTTCTAGAGCGCTACTAGGGTTACGCAGTGCTGTACAGTTTAACAAAGAAGGACAGTCCCTGCTTGAAGGAGCTTACAATCTAAAGGACGAAATGTCAAGTTGGGGCAGTCAAGATTTCCTGAATAGAGGTGTAGTGGTTAGGTGCCAAAAGCGACATTGAAGCGGTGGGCTTTGAGCAAGGATTTGAAGATGGGCAGGGAGGGGGCCTGGCGTATGGGCTCAGGGAGTTTATTCCAAGCATGGGGTGAGGCGAGGCAGAAAGGGCGGAGCCTGGAGTTGGCGATGGTGGAGAAGGGTACTGAGAGGAGGGATTTGTCTTGAGAGCGGAGGTTACGGGTAGGAATGTAAGGGGAGATGAGGGTAGAGAGGTAAGGAGGGGCTGCAGATCGAGTGCATTTGTAGGTTAGTAGGAGAAGCTTGAACTGTAAGCGGTACCTGATCGGAAGCCAGTGAAGTGGCTATAACGCAAGGTGTCCAAATCCCATTGCATGCAACTCAAAAGGGGGCATGGCCATGGCAGGGCAGTGTGGGTGTGAAGTCTGATCCTGAATGGAGCTGGCACTATGGAGTTGGTAATTTCTGGATATGCTTTTCTATTAGTTGGCATCATTGAGGGGTGGGGGTAGAGGGATAGCTTGTAGAGTTGAGGGTAGCTGTTAGGGATGGGAGACCAGAAAATAAGAAAGGGGAAGCTTTATAGGTGTTTGTGAGAGGTTTGATGGGTGGGATGGAAGGTGTGGGGGGAAGAGGATTGTTTTAGCCTTTATTGTTAGCTGCAAATCTGAGTGAAATGTGTTAGTTGGCTGATGTAGTTTGTCTGGTTTTGTTGCCTGATGATTACTCACTGAATAAAAAAAGATTGTTCATAAAAGTAAGAGTTTATATCTAAAACAAATCAGGAGCCAATGAAAATACATACCGGGGGTTACATGATCAAATCTTGACACCCTCCCCATCATATGGATGGCAGTGTTCTGTACAGTCTGAAAATTCTTTAAGCCTGCATTTGGCAATTCAGGAAACACAACGATCCTGTGATCAACCAACAAAATCAGCAAGGAATGCAAGTATATGGAAGGAACAATCATCAAAAAGACCACGAACAGCACACAACTTTCACAAGACAAAAAACTGCTTCTGAACTATAAGAACGCACCTGGTCTGTAAAAGTAAGCTTAGAATCAAAGTTCACCCCAAGGTACTTGAATTTGTCCACAATGGGCATTCATACCCCCATAATGTCGAATTGCAATGGTGGACAGTCCCTCTGCCCAGAAAACTAGCATGCAGCATTTTTTGGAATATTCAGAACCATTCGATGACCCTTGACCACTCAGAAATTACTCCAAAACATGATCTCAGGGAATTAACATCCAAGGAAGCTGTAGAAATATGCACCACCAGTAAAATATCATCCACATAAGCATACTCACGTATAGTCAAAAACCTTGAATCAATGTCAGCAAGGGGTTAGATAGAAATGAAAAAGAATAGAAGAAAGGGTAGAACCCTGTGGGACACCACAATCCAGTCCCTTAATTTGTGACAACTAAAGAGAGACTATAGATATCTTTAGTATTTAAAAAGATCACATTTATGCAGACAAATGCATTTTCAAATGAAAAGTTCACTGGTGACAACTGTTTTTTCAAATGCTTCTGTACACTGTCTGGCAAATTGTTGTAATTATTCCACAAGTTCCAGTCGAGTGCCATGTATGTGCTGAGATGTTTCATTGTATGTGCACATAAAACAGCATTTATGATGCAGAAATACATGCTTGTAAAATTGTCAAGGGGTGTACTTGCCTGCTACTATTACTACTTATCATTTCTATAGTGCTACTAGATGTACACAGCACTGTACACTAAACACATAAGAGCCAGTCCCTGTTTGACAGAGCTTACAGTCTAATCAAGACAGACAAACAGGACAAATAAGAGATTAGGGTGGGAATGATAAGTGAATAGGAGTGAGGAATTAAAAGCAGCCTTAAAAATGTGGGCTTTTGGCCTAGATTCGAAGACGTCCAGAGCTGGAGCTTGACGTGCTGATTCAGGAAGTCTATTCCACACATACAGTGCAGCAAGATAAAAGGAATGGAGTCTGATGTTGGCAGTGGAGGAGAAGGGTACAGGTAAGAGAGATTTACCTGATGACCAGAGTTCCCAAGAAGGAGTGTAGAGAAAGATAAGAGTGGAGAGGTACTGAGGAGCTGCAGAGTGAATGCACTTGCAAATCAATAAGAGGAGTTTCAACTGTATGAGGGTAGTTTTAGGAAGTCACTTTCACATCTATATGCCAATACACATGCATATAAACAGCAATTCAATAGACTAGGCAGTCATCTTTACATGTGTGTTACATGTGTAAATGCTTAATCTAATCACACGTATATGTACATCTGCAACCCCAAATCTCTAGTTTATCTATTTATAATCCTGGACTATCATGTATTGGCACATACCCCCTTGGAAGAAATCTCCAGGACAAGTACTTAAGACAACTTAAGATAAGTACTTGAACTTAAAAAAAAATTAAGAAAAACAAAATACAATGACTAAATAAAAGGTGAAAAATGAATGATAATTTAGCAATGGCGTAAAACAAATGAAAATGAATGTTAATTTTAAAATGGAGAAATAAGTCATACAACAAAAGACATTTTCAAAAAAAATTGTATGATACAGGTGTTTCACCTACAGTATGAGTTCACCTCTGATGGTCTGTTATTATAAATACGAAGATAATCCAGAGATGTGGAGTTGCAGATGTACATATACGTGTGATTAGATTGATAGATCTGTGATTAGAAGATTGACAATAAGCCTTTTTATGCTTAGAACAATGGCACATACAGGTCACATATGTCAAAATTCTGCCTAAGCGCTATTCTGCAAATACACACTTAATTACATAGCATGTCTTTGTAAGGTGGGGAGCTTGAGCAGGGCTCCTACATAGGACTAGATTCATTAAATGGCACCCAAAAAAAAAATCCATGTAGAGTGCTATTCTTTAAATGATGCTCCAAGTTGCACACCGTTTAGAGAATAGTGCTTAGAGCTGATTTCCACAGCAAACTGAGAATGACGATTTACACCAACTGAAAGCTAGTGTTAATCATGGCGTGCAAGTTAGGCATGACTCTGAGGTATCAAACATAAACGGCAAGTGACTGACTCACCTGCAAATGCGTAGTAGAGACTTCCCTCTCTGTCCCGCCCTCGCATCAAGACGTGATGATGTCAGAGGGCAGAACAGAGATGGAAACGGAGTCGGAGTCACTGTCGGACGCTGCCGCCTGGAAATGAACATCGCGCACACCAATCTCCACCCTCCTCCCCACCCCCGCCGCTGCTCCCACACTCCTCCGTATCGGGCCCCCTGCACTGACCTGACAGCGCCTCTCACCTCCGTGAGTGATCTGCTGCTGCCTGCGGCGTTTTCACACGGAGGTGAGAGGCACTGTCAGGTCAGTGCAGGGGGCCCGGCATGGAGGGGGGAGGGAGCGGCGGCGAGGAGGGTAGCTGGAAATCTTGCCCGTTTAACAGGCTTAATGGCTAGTTCAATAATATTGTGCACATCTTATTGAATGCCCTGACCCACCCATGCCCCTCCCACGGTCACATCCCCTTTTAAAAGTTGTGTGCTATCAGATTTGCATGCCAATCTTTATAGAATAGCACCTAGAAAGGTGCTCGTGCAAATCCAAATTGTTGCCAATTAATGCCAATAATTGATTGTTAGAACCCAGTTATTGATGCTAATTGACTTGTTAGCCAATTTAGTTGAGCATTCATCTCAGAACAGTGAACAATTTTGCACATGTAAATTTGAGAACCATTTATAGAACCTGGGGGAAAACATGGAATGCTGTAGGTTACATGCACTCCCGCCACATTTAGGCACATGCATATTCCAGTTCTATTTTAAGGGGACCATATAAAATAAGTGTGAGGATTAAATCAATCAATAATCTTCAAATCATCCCAAACACTAAAAAATTATTTATAGTCTTTTCACAGTGTATTCATTATTAACTCCTTCATGTTGTGGTATGCGGGGATCTTCAGAATTAATAACAGCAGAGAGCCATCTAAAAAAACTTTTCAGTTATACTGATGGAGCTGTTCACCTCGTCATTGATCAGGTGTCAGAAGATTCCATTTTGGTGACGGTAGATGTTACTTCTTTATATACAGTCATTCCTCAGAGTGAAGCTCTGCAAATTATTGCGGATACACTGGACAAACGTTCTTCCTCTCAGCGGATTTCTAAAGAATTTTTGATGCAATTGGCACAGCTGGTTATTGAAAAAAACTATTTCTTTTTCCAAGAGGAATTTTTTGAACAGATTCAAGGTGTTGCGATGGGGGCGTCCTTAGCCCCTTCAATTGCTACTCTTTATTTAGCTAAATTTGAGGACTTATTTGTATATACATTAGAAGAATTTCGGCAGATTTCTCTTTGGAAGCGGTTCCTAGACGACATATTCTTTATTTGGAATGGATCTTTTCAATCTCTTCAAGAATTCATGTCAAAATTAAATTCTCAGCAGAGTAATTTGAAGTTTGTATTTAAATCTCACTCGATAGGTATTGAGTTCCTAGATGTTTGGGTATATAAAAAACATGGGTATTTATGCACTGATTTATATCAGAAACCTGCTATGCGAAACACTCTACTTCATTTTACTAGTTTCCACCCTTATCATCTTAAGGCTAGTTTGCCAGTAAGCCAATTTTTGAGACTTAAAAGGATCTGCTCTGAAGATCTATTGTTTGAAAATCAAGCACACAATATGACTATGCGTTTTCTGGAGAGAGGCTACCCTATTGCAATAATTAAAAAGGCATATCGAAGAGCTAAATATGCTTGTAGGAATTTGTTACTACAATATAATGTGCAACAGGAGGAAGACAAACTTGTTGCGGTTATTCCATACTCTACTTTAAGCTCAAGTATTAATAAAAGCATACATTGGTATTGGAGCATGTTGCAGGTTCATGCCTGTTTTGAAGATCACCCTATTTGTGCATTTAAAAGAGGGAAAATGATAGGGGAGATGTTGACATATAAGAGATTGGATTACAGTCAAATGATTCCTGAGAGTTTGGGACACTTTAAATGTAATTCTTGCCAATGGTGCGAATTCACAATACAAGGAATATCTTGGACTCCTCCTGGATCTACACGCCCAATAGTGGCGCGTGCCCATACAGATTGCACTTCAAGTAATAATGTATATGTCATATTGTGCCCTTGCAACATGATCTATGTAGGAAGATCGAGCCGTCCGATTAAAATTAGATTAAATGAGCATAAATCGCGGATCAAAAATAAAATATTGACCGCCCCTTTAGCTCAACACTGGATAGAAGAGAATCACCAATTGGAAGAGATTAGATGGCGGGTTATAGATCATGTTCAGTCAGGATGGGAGGGTGGTAACATTGAATCTTTATTAAACTACAAAGAACAACGATGGATTTTCCAGCTTCGTGCTTTACACCCCTATGGACTAAATTCCGAAATAGACTGGTGGTCACTTATTTGATTGGTGCTCACAAATATGACGTGAGCCTATCAAAAAGTGGCGTTTTTCAATCAGCTGTGGTCTATTTAAACCGCTGGGGCTAATGAAGACGCCGCAGCCATTTTGTTTATATGAATCAATGAAGCTTTAAATGGTATATCACAGTGAATCTATCTTTAGGAATAGTTATTTGTGGTGAACGGGACTTTTTATACTTTGCTGATGTACGTTTTCTTTTTTTAGTAAACCTCTTCCCTGAAGAAGACCTCCGAAACCTGGCCAAGTCGGTAGAGGTTTATTTTGGAGATATAATGCTGCTTTAAGCTTCTTCAAAAGCTAAGTTATATTACTTTATTTTTTCTGGAAAAAGATTTAAAAATTAAGTATAAATAAGTAAGAAATTAGGAGAAAACGGGTTGATCAATGACGAGGTGAACAGCTCCATCAGTATAACTGAAAAGTTTTTTTAGATGGCTCTCTGCTGTTATTAATTCTGAAGATCCCCGCGTACCACAACATGAAGGAGTTAATAATGAATACACTGTGAAAAGACTATATTCCAGTTCTATGGCACATTGAAGCTGGATTACATTGGTACTGTACAACTTTATTTGTTGTTTCTATATACATTTATGTGCTGAGTGGAATGAGATAATCTTTATATAATTCAAGCAAAGTCACACCACTTTTTTTTCTGCAGAACACAGACTATCAGCATCAACCAGCATTAAACTGAAAACTCTGATCATTGTCTATAACAGTTGCCTTCCCTTGGTTCCAGAATACTTATCCTCTCTTATTACTCTACATTACAGCATGTACACATTGCTCCTCCTTGGCATCCCTTTTGGCTTTGCTACTGCCCTCTGTGATATGGCTCAATACCACCCGCACTACTGTCTTCAGTTATCCAGGCCCTTATTTATGAAATTCACTTCCAGAATACAGTCATTGTGAATCATCTTTCAAGAAATTCAAAACTCTCCTTTTTCATTTATCCTTTGGTTGACTGTCTCCCCTTCGGCTGCAGTTCTCCCTTTGGTAGATAAAGGGGATCCTAAAGAAAATACAATTTCCCTCATTTCCTTTCTTTCCTAATTTGTCTCTCCTTGCTTCCCTCAACCTGAGAACAATGCAATTTCTGTTCTTTTTTTTTTTTTCTTATTACAGTAAATTACTCAGTGTCACTTGGTATATTTGGTGGTACATCACACCATAAATGAAATAACTAAATAAATCTAGGCACCTTGGTTCTGAGGTACAATAGACTCCTACTGCCTCAAGACATCTAAATGGAGGCTTCCAGTTATAGAATTGATTCCATAATGCCTCTTATATGTTCAAATCATCTTTATTGCAGCAATGGTAAGATCATGCATGTGTTCAGTATAAGCATGTTAAAGGGTTCAGCATGGGTAAATTTACAATTTATGCTCATACATTATAAAATATTTGCAACTCTATATGAACTGTGGGGAAAATTCTACAAATAGTGCTCAAAATTTGTTGCTGAAAAAAAACATTCAATACTGAACGGTTTTCTATAATTCGCATTCTGGGATCGGCAACTTTGGAAACACTTAAGCACTATTCTGTAAATAGATGTGTAAGTGTGTTTTCTCATGGATCTGTCGTTTCTGCCCCATTTTGATGCCTTGCAACCATTAGAACCCTTTTCCACACTGAAAATTCAGCTTGGAAGTAGTGCCTAACTGTTCGGTGCCATATACAGAATTTACCTCATGAGCTTACATTTACACCTGCTCTCAAGCAGGTGTTAACAGACATTGATTCATTTTACCCAGGATTTCTAAAGGATTTGTATTAGTATTGCATACAGACAAGTGGAGGTGCATTTTCAAAGCACTTACACTTATTTGGAAAAGCATTTTCAATAGGACATCTAATTCTGATTTTGGATGTTTTGCAGAAAACATCCAAAATCTGAATAGGAAAGAAGGTAATTTAAAAAAATGCCTATTTTGTTCATAAATACTGTTTTGAACAAGGTTTTGTCATTTGGACGTTTTGTTTTTTGGCCCATTAAAAAAAAAAAAACCCAGAATAAGTGCAAAATGTAGAGATTCATGCCATTGGGATGTAGGAGGAGCCAGCATATTTAGCAGACTGGTCCCCCAGACATCCCAGGAGAGTAATAGGAAACCCTAGATGGCACTTCTATGCACTACATAAAAATGCTCCCAGGTACACATCTCACCTTTGCTACCTTATCTTGCCCCCCCAAGCCCTCCAAAACCCACCCAAAACAAACTGTTCCCCACTGTACACCTTATGGGTGAAGGGGGCACCTATATGTGGGTACAGTAGGGTTTTGGTGACTTTTGGAGGGGGTCACAGTTTCCACCACAAATGTAACAGGTAGAGGGAGATAGGAACATGAGTCCCCCACTCCATAGTGCATTGCACCGACCACTATGCTACTCTAGGGACCTGCATGCTGCTCTAATAGACCTGACTTCAACATCGGAGGCTGTCATAGAGGCTGGCAAGTCATATTTTTATTTGTGGGGGGTGGGAGGGGGTCATTGACCACTGGAGGGGTATTAGAGGTACACCCCTGATTCCCTTCAGTGGTCATTTGGTCATTTAGGGCATCTTTTTGTACCTTATTCATTCTGAAAATGTCTTAGTCTTAGTCATAGACATCTTTGTTTTGTTCTATTATGGCTGTAAAAAGTCCTTTGAAATGCCACAGCACGTCCCCTTGTGATTTGAATGCACTTCTGACAGATTTCATTAAAAAACGGCTAACATTTGGTTTCAAAAATACCAATTTGGACGTTTTTGTGAGAAAAACATTCAAATGCTGCTTTATGCCACTTTTTAGACATTTTTCTGTTTTGAAAATAAGCCCCGTGGAGGGGCATAATCGAACGGGGATGCCCATCTATAAGGGCAACCATCTCTAATGATGGCCCTGTAAAGCGGCGTACCCGACCGTATTATCGAAACAAGATGGCCGGCCAACTTTCATTTCGATAATATGGTCGGGGCTGGTGAAATCTCAACATTTGGGCCAATGTTAGAGATCACCGCCATTGGTTTTCGCCGATAATGGAAATTAATGGCGGCCATCTCAAGCCTGGCCAAATCCAAGTCATTTGGTCGTGGGAGGAGCCAGCATTTGTAGTGCACTGGTCCCCCTCACATGCCAGGACACCAACCGGGCAACCTAGGGGGCACTGCAGTGGACTTCACAAATTGAACACAGGTGCATAGCTCCCTTACCTTGGGTGCTGAGTCCCCCAAACCCCCCAACACCCACTCCCCACAACTGTAGACCACTATCATAGCCCTTAAGGATGAAGGGGAGCACCTAGATATGGGTACAGTGAGTTTCGGGTGGGTTTTGGAAGGCTCACATTTACCACCACAAGTGTAACAGGTAGGGGGGGAGATGGGCCTGGGTCCGCCTGTCTGAAGTGCACTGCAGTACCCACTAAAACTGCTCCAGGGACCTGCATAGTGCTGTGATGGAGCTGGGTATGACATTTGAGGCTGGCAAAAAAATGTTTACAAATTTTTTTTTGGATGGGAGGGGGTTGGTGACCACTGGGGGAGTAAGTGGTCTATACAGCCTAGCAACCTTCTAGATACGGCCACCGCCTTGTCACACTATTTCGTCACCTTCAGATCCTCAGATACTATCACCCCAAGATCTCTCTCCCCGTCCGTACCTATCAGACTCTCCCCGCCTAACACATAAGTCTCCCGTGGATTTCTACTCCCTAAGTGCATCACTTTGCATTTCTTCGCATTGAATTTTAATTGCCAAACCTTAGTCCATTCATCTAGCTTCCGCAGATCCTTTTTCATGTTTTCCACTCCCTCCCAGGTGTCCACTCTGTTACAAATCTCAGTATCATCTGCAAAAAGGCAAACTTTACCTTCTAGCACTTCGGCAATGTCACTCACAAATATATTGAACAGAATCGGCCCTAGCACCGATCCCTGAGATACTCCACTACTCACCTTTCCCTGATCCGCACGAATTCCATTAACCACCACCCTCTGGCGTCTGTCCGTCAACCAGTTCCTAATCCAGTTCACCACGCCGGGTCCTATCTTCAACCCATCAAGTTTATTCAAAAGCCTCCTGTGGGGAACCGTGTCAAAATCTTTCCTGAAATCTAAGTAGATTACGTCTATAGCACATCCCTGATTCAATTCTCCAGTCACCCAGTCAAAGAATTCAATGAGATTTGTTTGGCATGATTTACCTTTGGTAAAACCATGTTGTCTTGGATCTTGCAACTTATTGCCTTCCAGGAAATTCACTATCCTTTCCTTCAGCATCACTTCCATTACTTTTCCAATAACCGAAGTGAGGCTTACTGGCCTGTAGTTTCCAGCTTCTTCCCTATCACCACTTTTGTGAAGATGGACCACATCCGCCGTTCTCCAATCCCACCTGGTCTTGATTTGTCCTTGCCACTTTCAGGGCATAGACTGTAGAAAAGTGCTGAATATTGGACTTAACTGGCTATAAGTTAGCCGGCTCCACAAAACTGGATATTCAGTGCCGAAGTCCAGACAGGGTCCAACATTGAAAATCTGAGAATAACACCAGCATTGGTCAGTAAAATGCTAAGTGCCCCCAGCTGAATACTGACCCCCACATTCAGCAATCTGACTAAACTTAATAAGTAAGCTGAAAGTATGCTAGAGATAAGCCAATACATTATGCATTTAACCAGTGGCGTAGCTAGGGTAGTTGACACCCGGGGCCGGTCATTTTTTAACACCCCCCCCCCCCCCCCGAAATCCAGTACTAGGCATACCGAGAATACAAAACACTCAGGACCTATAGAGCAATTCTACCATACCATAAGCAGTAATTTGTACGAGTCACACAAGGAAAAGGAATGCATCTTAAACACTACAGTGAGCACTAGAACATCAATTCACCTATTGTAAAACGAAAACAGACAGATTAGTACAGATCGTCGATCCTGCACAGTCAATGCCAACCGAAAGCCATGTCTTTTTCACAAATAGATACATCCTAATCCACTATAGAATAAGTAATCATAAACTTTCTATTTAGACAAAAATTAAACTGAACCCCCAATGCCAGACTTTGCATACAATGCAACACCACAGAAACAGAAAATGTCATCTAGTACTGTGCAAAATATAAAGACAGCAGATGTAAATTTGAAAAAACTAACAAATACCAATCACCACTTTACAAATTAACAAATAGAAATAAAACAAATAATATAATTTTATTGGACTAATACATTTAGCTTTCAGAGGCCAAAACCTCCTTCCTCAGGTCAATTCAGTATAGTACTGTTAAAGTGTCCTATCCTGACCTGAGGAAGGGGGTTTTGTTCTCTGAAAGTAAAATGTATTAAAATTAGTCCAATAAAAAGATTACCTTATTTACATGTTCTATTATAAACATTTATTAACACAGCTACAATACTACTTTATCCTAAAGCAAAAAAATAAAAATATATATTTACAGTTCATTGTCTCTGGTTTCTGCTTTCCTCATCTTTTCACTGTCTTCCTTCCATCCAGCATCTGTCTTCGCTCTCTCTCTGCCATCCAGTGTCTGCCCTCTCTCTCTGCCCCTTCCATGCACCATTTGCCCCAGTCTGCCATCTCTCTCTCCCCCTTCCATTAACATCTGCCCTCTATCTCTGCCCCTTCCATCCACCCACCATCTGCCCTTTCTCTCTGCCCCTTCAATCCGTCTGCCCTCCCTCTCCCATCCGTCCAGGGTCTGCCCTCCCTCACGTGCCCCTCTTCCATCCAGGATCTGTCCCCTCTCTCTCTGCCCCTCTTTTCAGCCCCCAGTTCCAGTCCCCTTCATCCACCACATGCCTTGCATCCCCCCCTTTCAGCCCCAGACCCATTTTCCCACCTGCCCAAGGCATGGACCCATTTTCCCTCCTGCCCCCTTGTCAGACACCAGTTCCAGCTTCAGACCCCTTCTCCCATCTGAGCACTCCCCTCCCCCCAATCTCCTTCTCCCCTCTCTGAGCACCCATCTGAGCTCCCCCACCCTCCCTAATCCCCTTTAAGCACCCCTCTGAGCTCCCCCACCCCTCCCCAATCCCCTTCTCCCCTCCTTGATGCTCTCCCACCCTCCCTAATCCCCTTTAAGCACCCCTCTGAGCTCCCCCCCCCCCTCCCCCACCCCCTTCTCCCCTCTCTGAGCTCCCCACCCTCCCTAATCCCCTTTAAGCACCCCTCTGAGCTCCCCCACCCTTCCCCAATCCCCTTCTCCCCTCTCTGAGCTCCCCACCCTCCCTAATCCCCTTTAAGCACCCCTCTGAGCTCCCCCACCCTCCCTAACCCCCTTTAAGCACCCTCTGAGCTCCCCCACCCTTCCCCACTCCCCTTCTCCCCTCTCTGAGCTCCCCCACCCTTCCCCAATCCCCTTCTCCCCTCTCTGAGCTCCCCCACCCTCCCTAATCCCCTTTAAGCACCCCTCTGAGGTCCCCCACCCCTCCCCAATCCCCTTCTCCCCTCCTTGATGCTCTCCCACCCTCCCTAATCCCCTTTAAGCACCCCTCTGAGTGCCCCCACCGCTCCCCAATCCCCTTCTCCCCTCTGAATCCCCCCCAACCCGACCCGACCTGAGATCCATTCTTCTACCCTGTCCTGCTTTAAAAAAATTTTTTTCGAAGCGCCGGAAAGTGGCAGGCAGCGCACCTCGCATCTGCCCTGCTAGTAAAGAAGATCTCGCTGACGTCGTCGCCCTTCCCACATTGAGTCCCGCCCCCCTCTGAGGCAACTTCCTATTACCGTGAGGGTGGGCGGGACTCAGTGTGGGAAGGACGACGACGTCAGCAAGATCTTCTTTACTAGCAGGGCAGATGCGAGGTGCGCTGCCTGCCACTTTCCGGCGCTTCGAAAAAAATTTTTTTTAAGGTGGAGCAGCGGGAGCGGAGCACCCCCCCACCCGACGACACCCAGGGCGGACTGCCCCCACCGCCCCGCCCTTGCTACGCCACTACATTTAACATTAAGTAGACTTAAATCTACAGCATATGGGCCCCTAAGTTTTCAGGAGAGACCTTTCAATTCCTCGTTGCAGCTTATTCTCAAAAGAGAACTCTGTCAAGTTTCCATTAGTAGCAATGCTTCCAAATGAGATTATTTTGCACACAGTATGATGGGAATACAGCTCATTCCTAAACCAGGCTATGTTGGGCATAGTTTACCTTTGAAAATATTACAGAAAACCTGAAGAATTTGCACTTGCATTGCAACAAATTAAAAGTATGGTCATGGTTATTTATTCTTGATATACCACCATTATTGCAAAAGGAAAATCTAGGTGTTTAAGAAATCCAAGCAAAAAAGCAAGAAAAGAACTACAATATCAAATAGAAAAGAATACAAACATTCACAACAAAAAGAGGAAAAAAAGTAGTATAAGCAGCCAAGTCTCAACACTTAGTCTTGATAAGTCAACTGAAAAAAAAGTTTTTAAAAAGGATTTAAAATGAACAAAGGATTATTCTTCTCTTACAAATTGTGGAAGACTATTCTATAAATGAGGCAGCATAAAATGCTCTTTCATGTCCATTCACACCTTGCCAAGGCTGGGGGAGAGAGAGAACCAAACTGAAAGTTTTTTCAGTGCATGAGATGGAACATTAGAATTGGAAGTGTGGTCTTGAAATGGTTCACCTCATTCTTAACAGGAAGAACCTAAGCAGTGGTAATAGATTAGCTATCCAAAGATTATAATTTGACATATAAAGTGCCACAAGGTTCTGCTCTTTCCCTAGTACTTTTTAATATTTTATTGCACCATTAACAAATTATTCAGGAATTTGGGATAAAGGTGTATTGTTATGTCGATGATATTTTAATTTTGGTTAAGATTACTGCATTAGATTTGGATCTATCAAGGCTTCAAAATTGTAATGGCTGAAAGATCATTGACTAGTTTTGAACATAGATAAAACTGGGACATGTTGGATTACAGGTCAAGGCCCTCAACCAGATCCGATTCCAAATCTATTAGGTAATTCCAATCATCAGTAAACAAATTTAAATATTTGGGGGTGATGGTGAACTCACAACTGACCTTTAATAATCATGCATCGAGAGTTATTAGAAAAGGTTTTTATATATTGAGGTTACTTTGTTTGGTAGATGGTAGATGGTAATCCGGAATTCCTGCATTGACTACATTACAATAGTCCAAGCATGTAAACATAGGCATGTGGAAGAGTCTTCAAGGCAACAGCACTAAACTAACTGCACACTGTACAGAACTGCTGTAAGGCATGGAAACCTCAGCAACTGAAAGAATTTTTGGATATTAAAAAAGTTACCAGATAGTTTCTAAAAAGTAAGAAATCTGGGTTAAGATTTAATTAAGTGGATGTTGTCCAGGCCATCTTTGTTTTCATTTTGGGGTTTTTTCTTAAGATAAATACCACCATTTGTTTCCTAGTGCCCCCTGCCTTCTTGATATTTAGGTGGTCTAAGAAAGAGTTAATTTTTTCCTTTTTTTAGTATGTTCTTATTATTAGGAATGTCTAAATATTTAGTTTTCATGAATGTTAATATGCTCTGATTTTCTGTAACAAGAGATTATGCTTGTAATAAATTTGAAACTTAAAAAAAAAAAAAGACAGCTCAGAATCTATCAGCATCCCCAAATACCTAAATGACGTGAGTACCCAACAACACCGGAATCTGGTATAAACCAGAAAATGCACATAGTTGTTTCAAAACAATATCACTATGCAGACTTCACACCCTCCCTCCATACCCTCCCATTTTTCCCTGTGGTGATGCAGATGACACACAATTTTTTATTTCAGTTTTGAGTTGAGACAGTTTCCCTTTCTGATCTTTGCATATTTTCCAGGTTTGTGTCACACATTGATTTAATAAATGAAAAATGAACATGTGTTAGAATATTTTAACACCATGTGTGCCAGTTTTTGTCCATTACATCCTTTTCATTCATCTTGGCTTTAGGTACCAAACTAAAACCTAGTTCTTCTCTTGCTTATTTTGGTTAATTCCAGTTGGACCTTGGGGCAAATTCCCATTGCCTGGAAAGTTGCATCTGTAAGGCCACTTCTGAAGAAACCCTCTTTTGACCCATCCCTGCCTAATCATTATCGGCCGGTCTCTATGTTTGTTCTTTAAAGTGGTTGAGAAAATGGTTTTTGTCCAACTGAGTCAATTTGTAGAGAAAGCTATGGTTCTGCATCCTCGTCAGTCATGCTTTTGTGCAGCCTGTAGCAGAGAAACTATTTTTACTTCTGTTCTCAGCGATATGCACTCTTACCTTGATCAAAAGTACATTACTTTGGCTGTCTCCCTTGACCTATCAGTGGTGTTTGATCTGATAGATCAAGCGATGTTGCTGAGCCAGCTTAAGTCTCTGGGTATATCTCAAACAGTGTTCAATTGATTTCAATCCTTCCTCTCTGTGTTCATTCTTTCCATGTGACCATGGATTATGGTTCCTCAGCGGATACATCATTACTGTGTGGAGCACTCCAAGGATCTATCCTGTCTCTTCTTCTTTTGTTTACTATTTTCCTCAGTCCCATTGCTATTCTTATCCAGAGCCATAATGTTCTTTTTCTTATCCATGCTGACAATATTCTGCTACCCTTTAAAGTTGACCCCTGTTTGATTGACTTGTCCCCTTTGCAGTGCTGTTTAGAGGCTATTGCCCAATAGCTATTTGACCATCGGCTCGTGTTAAACTGGGATAAAACTGTTGCCTGTTGGCTTTAAGGTCACTTAACTCCGCCTTCTGTGCCACTTTACCTTCTAGGTACTCTTATCACTCCAGTAATGAGCTTTTGATATTTAGGTTTCATACTCAATTCCAGACTCACTTCTGAGCCTCAGATTTCTTCATTATGTAAAATGGGCTTTTTGGTTTTGGGACAGTTATGTGCTGTTCACCCTTTCTTTGATCATAACACGTTTCATTCTCTGATCTTAACACTGTTTATAACCAGGCTTGATTATTGCAATAGCGTTTAACTAGGCGTGTCTAAAACATTGCTTAAATGACTTCACACAATACAGAATTTGGCCATTCATCTTCTCTGCCATCTTCGGAAGTCAGATCATGTCACACCTATGCTAAAGTTACATCTTTGGTTGCCAATACAGTTCTGTCTTTAGTATAAAATAATTTTACTGGCTTTCTGAGCTTTTCATCAGAGCACTCCTTCATACCCGTCTACCCTAACTATTCCCTATTCTTTGAGTGATGGTCTTGCCTGGTCCACGGTTGGCACAGATGGAGAGCACAAGACACAGTGTTTTCTTTTTTGTGGCACCATTTTTGTGGAACTCTATGCTGCTGTTCTTGCGCAGTGAAATTTCCTTGAGGAAATTGAAATCTTTGCTAAAAATTTGGTTCTTTGAACAGGCGTACTAGCACATAGTGAAGCCCCATGTTGTAACATGTTAAGGTCCAAAGTTTAACGCACTTCAGCAAAATGGTCCCGTTAATTCTTTAAGGTATGTTAATAAACTGAGGGGCCCTATTAATAAGCTGGGTTAAGTGCTAACACGTGCCTAACACAGCTAAAAATGGAGTACCGGGGGATGCACTCAGACATCCTGTAGTAACTCAGAAATATGTGTGTGCTAACCGCAAGCTAATTTTTTTAAGGGATGCATCATGGGTAGAGTGTTGGTGTTCTTGCACTAGCCAGTTCACGCATCTACATTACTGTGTGCAAACTGGTTAGCACAGGGAAACTGCATGAGCCCACACAGCCTACAAAATGGGTGGCAGTAACTGCTCACACAATAATTAAAAAAAAAAATGGTTATGTGCTATTGGCAACATTAGCACATGGGCATTAATTTAAAAAAATAAATAAAAAAGGCCATTTATTAGCCACAGTAAAAATGACCTTCGCGTGTGGGACAGACCTCAGTAAGAGCACACTAAGGCCATTTTTTGTATTGCTTAGTAAAAGGACCCCTGAATGCACCCTAACAAAGGCACATTCCTATCAAAAAGCATATGTACCTATCCACACACTCAGGAGAGCATGCATTTTTCTAGACTTTTTTTTATGCAAGTAAATATGTTTATTTATTTATTTAAAAAAAAAACCCTTGATATACTGCAAAGGGCCAAAATGGCATCCATGCGGTTTACAATAAAAACAATTACAACTACTGCCATTACAAAGTAAAAAAAACAATTGAGATAATACATACATTAATAGTAATTTGAACTGTAAACTGTAGTAAAGGGATAGGTTTTTAAAGCTAAGATGATTCAGAACAGAGGGGAGCAGGAAGTGTATTCCAAAGCTGGGGTCCGCATGTGGGAGCGTGTGCATGGCTGGTTAATAGCATTAAAAAAGATCTTTGGAAACTCTTCTCAGTGTAAATTTACTCCAGTTGCTTTTCAGTATCAAATGTTGTTCATTTTTGCTGTCAAAATCCAGACTCCGAACATTACTGCTATATAATCCTTTTTAGACAACAGATCAATTAGGGGCTCTCGACCAATATTTACATTGTGACATATGACAGCCTGGGCCAAGGGCACTGCTTATCACCATCTAAGGACGTGATTGTATAACACGTTTAGAAATACATTTGTCTAGACTTGTTGAACTGATGTACTAGTGAATAAATGCATCATTTTAACACATGCAGATAAATGGCCAGAAGTACAAGCACACACAAAAGTAATGGTAATTGGCAAATCTGTTTGAATAATAATCCGTAGTAGCAGGAAAAAGTCTCTCATTGACGGTGACATGGAATGCTGTGCTGCACTTGAAATGAGTCTGTTAAAACAAAGTTAACAGCTGCATTTAATCTTGTCATTATAGGCTGATTTAACATGTTTACTACCAAAATTAAGGTGTTTAAACAAGAAGGATTTTTTTCAATATTAGAGGAATCGCATAGCACGCAGCCTGATGGAAGCCTTGCAATTTGTTCTCCTCCTCTATAGAAGCTTCTAAAACACCATGTGTAAGATGACAGCTAGCTTATTAAAATAAACCATGTCTTTTCAGTCAGGTGATTTCTATGTACACATGCACATACACTCTTAAAGTGACAGTATCAGAAAACCCTCCATCATGGGCAGCTGGTGACTCACTGTGTGGAGACTGAAGGCTAGAAAGGGAGGGGGAGGCATAGACTCTTCCTCCGCCCCCACTTCCCAGGAGATAGTTCTACTTAATGTCTTCTATCAGATAATTAATTGGCTTCCAGTCTTTGGTGTCACTGGCTTGATTTCTGGATCAGTGTCTCTGACTTTGTCTTTATTCCTTTTTTTCTGTTTCTCTGGTGTCCTATTTCCTTTTTGATTTCACTTCTCTCTCTTATCATGTCTTTCAGCAACAAGTAAACCATCTGCCATTCACCCCTTCCACAGCCCATCACTGAGCATCTCCCTTTCCATACTCCCCTTCTGGTATACAGCATCTGCCCCTCCCACCCATAGATGCCCAGTGTTTCTCTTTCTTTCCACCAGGTATCCAGCATTTCTTTCCTTTCTTCCTTTCCCTCCAAAGTGCACACTACCTCCCACTCCCACCACTGTTGCTGCCCCCACCATCAGAACTGAGCCTGCAGCAGCTGACCTTTCAGCATCTGTATTCATGTGGGTTTAAGGCCACCTGTGTGCTTCCCCTCTGACATCTGCCAGAGGGAGTAAGACAGGGTCGGCCTTAAGCACATGTGCACGAATATTGAAATGTCTGTCATCCACAATGGCTTTAAGGAAGTGTTTGACAACCAGTGCATTGCTGCCTCTCAAGCCTGCCACCCAAGGCAGACATCTAGTTCACCTAGTGGCTGGGTTTGTCCTGTCTCTTCCTTCTTTTTCTGACCCCTGCCCTGCTTCCCTCCTTCTCTCTCATCTTCCTCCTTATATCTTCTATCTACTCTCATTTCACAGTTTCCCCTCCTCTTTCCCTTAAATGATCACTCACCCTGCCCTTCAAGTCCATGTTCTCTCTCTCTCTGTTCTCTCTATTCTCCACATTTGCTATCCCTTCTTCATTCCCACATCTTGTTTAATCCTCTTTCCACCTTCGCTCTATTTACTTGCTCACTCTAACTTCCCATTCTTGGTGTCTCTTCTCTTCCTCATTCTTGCTTGATCAACCCCCTCTCTCCATTTGCTGTCACCTTTCTCTCTCCCCCCCCCCCCTCGGTTTTGCTCTCTCTCCTTTTAGTCCATCCTTTCCTATCCTTCCTACCCCTTTTCTCACACAAATCTGTTAATTTTCTCTCATCTCATTACTCCTCAAACATTCTATCTGCTCTTTATAACTTTTGACCCCCCCCCCCATATATCTCATGTTTTCTCCTCTCTGAGCCTCCCTCACTTGCTGTCCCCTTCCTTCTGCCTCACCTGCCCTCACACTCTTGTTCCCTGCCCTTTTGATCTTCTGCTTACATACAAACACATTTGCTCTCTTGTTCCCTCAGACGCACACTCACTAGCTCACTACTCTGTGTCCCTCATCCTTATACAAATCTCTTTTCTTCTCTCTGTACTCCTACTCCCACTCTTTCTCTCTCTCTTGCTGCCTCCAGTCACTGCCCACACACTCTTCTGCTGTCTCCCCTCTTTGCCCCTCCCTCAAATGCTCACATGCTTGATCTGACCCTTAAGATATAGTATTTTGCTCTCTCTATGCTCCCACCCAACACATTCACTAGCTTGTCCTCTCTTGTCTGTAGTCCCCATACAACACGTTCTTTGCTCTCTCCTCCCTTTTGCCCCTCTGCTTACATTCTTGTTTCCCCTCTTTTACTCTGTCTGTCCTTATCCTCACCTAGTCTCCTGCTTTCTTGTATCATTGCCCCTCCCCCCAAACTCTTGCTTTCTCCCTTCTAGGGCCATCATACATTACACTCACACTCTTGATCTCTCCATCACACTCATATGCATACGAAACATCTCTTGCTCCCTCTGCCAGTTCCACCTCCCCTTCACCCCCTGTGGATACTCCAGGAACCACCTCAAACACATACCTCACAGTCCTCTTTTTGAATACACAAATGAGATATCCACGAGGGTCTACAAGACATATATACAGATCAGAGTCAATCTGCTCTTCAAGTTGCCATGAAAATTTATACAAATAGGACTAAATTTTATATATCATACCTAAAAGATCGGCACCAAGATGAAATTCATCTAAGCGTATTCTATAAAGTACACCTTAATTTAGATATACTTTATAGAATAAGCCAAAATTTCCTTGTGATATATAGAATACACACAACTAAATTTAGCCATGGGCAGTTATGCCAAGTAAAACTTAGGGGTCTTTTTACCAAGCTGTGGGAAAAAGGGGCCTGCACTGGTAGCAGGGACCATTTTTCCCATGCGCCAAGGCCCTTTCTATTGCAGCAGGTAAAAAAGGCCCCAGCACACAAGGCCATGCAACAGGGAGCCCTTACCGCCACTCACTGAGGTGGCGATAAGGGCTTCCATGCTAACCCTGTGCTAATTGGGCAGCGTGCATCTATGCTTGATTACCACCGGGTTACTGCCGCACAAGTCACTTAAGGGGTTTTTCTTTTTTTCCCCCAGAAATGGTGCACATTCGGAGTGGGACTACTGCTGGCTGCTGCGTTTGGCCAGCAGCGGTCCCAAAACAGCGACCAGTAAGCCCGCGTTGGGCTTACTGCCGCTCTGTAAAAGGGTCCCTTGGTGTAAATCCCAATGCCTAAATTATGCATGGACTGGGTGTGTTCTATAACAATGCACATAGATTTTAGAAATGCCCACGACGTGCTCATTCGATGCCCATGGCCATACCCAGTTTTCAACTAAGTGACGTAGAATTTATATGCATCACATTATAGAATACACTTAGTTCTATGCGTAAATTCTAATTAATGCCAATTAGTGCTGATAATTGGTTGTTAATATCCAATTATCAATGCTGATTAGCTTGTTAACCAATTAGCTTATGTGCATTATTATGGAATACACTTCGATTTCTGTACGGAAATCTCAGCACAACAAATAGAATCCCGGGGATAAAGTTTTGGTATACAGTATATTGTTTTTTTCTTCTATTTGTGTAATCTACAGAATTTAGAAAAAAAACTATGTAGCATATAATGTATTTTTCCTTCTACATGTGCAGACAGACTGCTATCTCATGCTGTGCTTGAAAGCCCCACATACTCCCAAGTTTGCTAAAGAACATAAGAATAGCCATACTGGGCCAGACCAATGGTCTAACTAGCCTAGTATCCTGTTTCTGATAGTGGCCAATCCAGGGTTCAAGTACCTGGCAGACACCCAAATAGTAGCAACATTCCATGCTACCAATCCCAGGGCAAGCAGTGGCTTCTTCGTGTCTGTCTCAATAGCAATCTATAGGCCTTTCCTCCAGGAAATTGTCCAAACCTTTTTTAAACCCAGATATGCTAACTGCTGCTACTATATCTTCTGGAAAAGCATTCTGGAGCTTAACTATTCATTGAGTGAACAAATATTTCCTCCTATTTGTTTTAAAAGTATTTCCATGCAATTTCATTGAGTGTTCCTTAGTCTTTGTACCTTTTAAAAGGGCAAAAAAATCGATTCTAACTTCATAACTGGAAGACCCTTTGTAAAAGATTCTCTGTGAAGGTAACTTTCTCTTAACAAATAGTTTTAAAACAGAAATACACAATATGACTCTACTGAACTCGCTGTGCAGAAACCTAGGGAGCAAGAGAGAAAGAGGTGCAGAAGACCACAGGAGCAGGAGAATGGACTAAATATATCTCCTGCTTAAAACAGAGGGTGTTATGTTGGGGTTGGCAAACTCCCTAATATCATTATCCTCCTAGTGGTAGGAAGTTCCTGCCCCTTAGGTAAATAACAAAAGTCAGTCTGTCAGTTAATTTCTTTCCTTTCCTGATTTCTGTAGTATTGTGATTTTCTGTGACCTTAAGTACTGATATGAGATGGAGGGAGGGTGCTGCTGAGTCAGACTTGGTAACAGAAAAGGAAGAACAGATCAGGGATCTGTAACAGTTCAGCTTGTTATGATTTTCTCTAGAAACTGTTACAATATTTGAAGTGTTACAATATTGGAGGAATAAGTGTTGTCTTATTCTTATGATTGGTATGGTTCTTTCTTTTTGAGTTTTGGTCTGATAGCTTGTACTGTAAATTCTGTGTCTCTTTCATACATTAGTTCATTGGGGCTGATATAATAAAATGTGAGTGTAGGGCTTCTAGAATA
Source organism: Microcaecilia unicolor (assembly GCF_901765095.1). NCBI lineage: Eukaryota > Metazoa > Chordata > Amphibia > Gymnophiona > Siphonopidae > Microcaecilia > Microcaecilia unicolor. Next base: position 134,754,963 of record NC_044038.1, read on the forward strand.
TTGCTTTAAGTATTTTTATAGCCAATTTAAAATTAACACACGCACAAGCTATGCTCTTCTTGGTTATTTGGGAAAAGTTTCAATTTATTTTGGCAAACTAAAAACTTTTGTTTTCTAGAGCCCATGATTTACAGAGGTTTCTAGCACAGAGGAGAGCAACCATGGTCCTCGAGAGCCATAACCCAATTGAGTTTTCAAGATTTCTACATGAATATGCATGAGAGAATTATGCATACAATGGAAGCAGTACATACAAAACAATCTCATGCATATTCACTAGAAACCTGGCTGGGTTCTGGCCCTCGAGGCCTGTAGTTGCTCACCCCTGGTTTAGCAGGTTGGGGCTCTCTTGCATCAATTTTGTAGTATGAAATAAAATGGTAGCATGGAGAGTAATCTTATAACAGTTTTCCTAGGTTGAGAAATCAAGCATGTGCCTATCATAAGCCTATGTTACAGAAATTGTGTCTATAATGAAGCAGAGTAAATTTACACCAGTTGGAGAGCTGATATAAATGCATGTGTACAATATGCATGAATATTTTACACAGACTATCTGAAAGTCACAACTTCACCCATGTTCCACCTCCCAACATGCCTATACCATTACAATACTATACTATATTCATTTATAGTCATCACACATACTTGTGCACAGGCAGGGGAAGGGATTAATTTTATCAGTAGTACATATGTGAAAAAGAAGTCTAAAACAGAGGCTAAAAGATGCAGATGATAAACTGGTGTGGAGAAACACCAAGTTAACAGAAGATACCAGCGTGGAAACACAAGATGTTTATTCAGTCATCAATCAGCCATGTTTCGGTAAATGTCTACATCAGGGGTATACATTAGAATATGAACAGAAAAGTTAAAGTCTCAAAGTACAAAGTGTCATTAAAAGCTTAAAACTTACAACTTGAATGACAAAAAGCCCAAATGCCAAAGTGACAGTCCTATGGTTGATGACTGAATAGACTTCTTATGTTGCTATCTATACTGATGTCTTACATACTGAGACAGACTGAAGGTCCATTAATCCCAGTATTCTATTCCAACAGTAGTGTTGTTAAAAGTACTAGACCAAAGTACTTAAGTAAAAGAACATAAGAATTGCCATACTGGGACAGGCTGAAGGTCCATCAAGCCCAGTATCCTGTTCCAAACAGTGGCCAATCCAGGTCACAAGTACCTGGCAAGATCCCAGAATGCAGTAGAATTACCCAAGTCCATCCTAATAATGGCTTATGGACTTTTCTTTTAAGAATTTATCCAAATCTTTTATAAATCCTGAGAAGCTAACTGTTTTTATCACATTCTCTGGCAACGGATTCAAGAGTTTATTTACTTATTGAGTGAAGAAATATTTTCTCTGATTCATTTTAAATGTACTACTTAGTAGCTTCTTTGTGTGCCCCCTAGTGCCCCCCTAATCCTAGTATGCCCTAAATGACCAATGGAGAGATTAAGACATGACCCTCCCATTACTCCCCCAGGGGTCACTGACCCCCCTCCCATCCTCCTACCCCCAAAGATGTGAAAGAAAATGTATATACCAGCCTCTATGACAGCTTCAGATGTTATGGCTAGGCCTATTAGAACAGCAAGCAGGTCCCTGGAGTAGCCTAGTGGTTGGTGCAGCATTCTGTCAAGAAGGGAACCCAGGCCCCTATCCTACAACCTATTGTGGTTGTATACAATAGGTTTTTAGTGGGCTTTGGAGGGCTCACCATACAATATAAGAGGGTAAGGGTGAGATGCGTACCTGGAACATTGTTTCACCAATCTATTACATTTCTTTGAAGGGGTGAACAAACGTGGATAAAGACGAGCCGGTTGAAATTGTGTATCTGGATTTTCAGAAGGTGTTTGACAAAGTACCTCATGAAAGGCTCCAGAATAAATTGGAGAGTCATGGGATAGGAGGTGGTGTCCTATTGTGGATTAAAAACCGGTTAAAGAATAGAAAACAGAGAGTATGGTTAAATGGTCAGTATTCTCAATGGAGAAGGGTAGATAGTGGGGTTCCTCAGGGGTCTGTGCTGGGACCGCTGCTTTTTAACATATTTATAAATGACCTAGAGATGGGAGTAACTAGTGAGGTAATTAAATTTGCTGATGACACAAAGTTATTCAAAGTGGTTAAATCACGAGAGGATTGTGAAAAATTACAAGAGGACCGTACGAGACTGGGAGACTGGGCGTCTAAATGGCAGATGACATTTAATGTGAGCAAGTACAAAGTGATGCATGTGGGAAAGAGAAACCCGAACTATAGCTACGTAATGCAAGGTTGCACGTTGGGAATCACCGACCAAGAAAGGGATCTCGGCGTTGTTGTTATGATACGTTGAAATCCTCTGCTCAGTATGCTGTGGAGGCTAAGAAAGCAAATAGAATGTTAGGTATTATTAAGAAAGGAATGGAAAACAAAAGTGAGGACGTTATAATGTCTTTTCATCGGTCCATGGTGCGACTGCAGCTTGAATATTGGGTTCAATTCTGGTTGCCACATCTCAAAAAAGATATAGTGGAATCAGAAAAGGTACAAAGAAAGGCGACAAAAATGATAATGAGGATGGGACTGTTGGAATGTATTGTATTTTTACATGCATTGCCTGTCACCTATTATTTCTCTGTGATTACTCTGTGACCTCTGATGTGAATTACTTAGAGAGGTCACACAGCTATGCAACTTCCTGTGGGGGTTAGATGCAGCACATGCAGCACATGGAGCACATGGAGCTCATGATCTCTCCTAACCTGAGAGGATCTATGGTGGTGTGAGCATCCATTACCATCTAAGCACATGGAAGGAGCTGATAATACAAATGTATAGTAATATGTATATATAAGCCTGTCTGATTATAATCTAACTGCAAACTGTGAGTAAACAGATGTTTTGTTACTTCAACTTTAAAGTGACTCAGCAGTGAATTATTCAGGGGTGAATGAGAGAGAGATGAAGAAAGAAATTAACATTTCTAAAGCTGAAGCTGTGTGTACTAAAATCTGCTAATTATTTACTACAAATAATCCAACAAAAGGGTTACGGGCCCAGGGTCCAGGAATTGAAAAAGAAGAGAAATATTACCAGGCAGAAAAAAAAGGCCACATTTTTCTCTTAAGTTTTAAAGGAAAGATTCAGTCTGTCTCTCTCTCCCCCCACACAGCAGACAGAAGGCTAAGAAAATGGCTGAGGGAAGAAATTCACCATTGTTCTACTCTCTCAAGGTGCCTAAATTAACTGAGTTTAATTATCAGCAGTGGGAACTAAGATTCATATGTCTCCTTCGAGCAAAAAGATTAAATATATGCTTAGATCAAGACAGAACAGCTGAAAATATGGCTGAATGGGACAATGCAAACTATTATGTGAAGTGCATGCTTTTGGAAGCTCTCTCAGAGAAACAAGCCATATTAGTGGAGGGAAAAGATACACCAAAGGACATTTTATATAAACTGAGAACTATGTATGCAACTACATATGCAAAGCAGCAACCAATTTGGTTAGCAGAGTTGAATGAAACCAAATTAAGGGATAAAAGTAAATGTAATGATCACATTATGCATCTTATGTCTTCATTTCAGAAGTTAGAACTTTCTGGAATTCCCATGTGTGATGCATTGAAAAGAGCATTTCTTTTTACCTCACTATCAAAGAAGTTTGATGTTTTTAGGTCTGTAAATGAGGCCATTGAAGGGCAATCTTTTGAACAGACAACATCGAAACTAAGGCAGGAATGCATAATAAATGATTCTGAGGAGATGTGTTCTCAAAGTCAGTCAGAGAGAAATGAAACAAATTTCTTGGCAAAGAACAGAGGAAGGCGGAGCTATGGGAAAACTCCACCCAAGGGCAAGCTGATTTGCTACTCATGTGGAAAGGAGGGACATGTATCTAAATGGTGTAAGGAAACACAAAACACTCCCTCTAGCTCACCTAAGCCAATGGAACTAAAGAATTTTCAAACCAGGAAATGTATGAAGGACAAAGATAAACACAAGGGCTTTCTAATGGCAGAAAAATCTTTGACTATGGTAAATAATAATTCAAATGAAGTACTTGGATTTTGGATTCGGGGAGCACATGCCATTTAACCAATTGTAAGGATTTCTTTCAGGAAATGTGTCCAGAGGAAGGTATTCTTAAAACTGCAAACGCAGGGACTGCTAAGATCCAAGCAAAAGGTATTGGATTCTTAAAATGCAAAGTGTCTAATGAAGTTAAAGAAATTCCTGTAAGTGATGTCTTGTATATTCCCCAAGCAGTTTGCAATATGCTTAGTGTATCTACATTAGATAAGAAGGGATTTGCGATTCATTTTGAAAACAGTAAGTGCACAATCTCTAAAAATGATGAAGTGTATGCTGAAGCTTTTATGCATAATGATGTTTATAAGCTGAACATTTCAGGTGAAGCCTCACATATGGCGCAAGTAAGGAAGAATGATGGTAAATGTAGTCTGGAAATCTGGCACCGCCGCCTGGGACATCGTGATTTTAAGGTGATCCAGGATCTTTACAGTAAGCAACTAGCCACAGGCATTCAGATAAGTGCAGATGCTGGTAAAATGGAGAAATGCATAGACTGTGTTACTCAAAAAGGTGTGAGACCCTCATTTCCTGCATACACAGGAAATAGGAGTAATAAAGTACTGGACTTAATACACAGTGACTTATGTGGACCGTTTAATATCCCATCATTGGGAAATAACAGATTTGTGCTAATATTCTTGGATGATTTCTCTAGATATTGTGTGGCCTATTTGCTGAAAGAAAAAAGTCAAGTCACAGACATGCTGAAGAAATACGTAACCATGGTGAGCAATAAATTTGAAAGAAAACCAAAGGTTCTTCAGACCGACAATGGTGGTGAGTTCACTTCACAAAGCATGCGCACATTTCTAGAACAAGAAGGCATTCAGCATATCACAACAGTAGCTTATACACCAGAGCAAAATTCTGTTGCAGAGAGAAAATTTAGGTCACTTGTGGAAATGACCAGATGTATGCTGTCAGATAGCAATCTCCCTAAAAGACTATGGGGGGAAGCCATTCTCACAGCAGTGTACCTACAAAACAGAATGCCAACTAAAGGCGCTGAGCGCACACCACATGAGACATGGCATGGTAGGAAGCCAAACCTGTCACACATAAGAACATTTGGAAGTACAGCATATGCTCATGTACCAAAGCAAAGAAGGCATAAGCTGGATTCCACAACAGAAAGGGGCATTTTAGTTGCTATACTCCAGGACACAAAGGATATAGAATTTTGAATCTGAAAACTGGCATTGTTGGCATAAGACATGTTACATATTTGATGAAAACAAAAGGGTTGATAAAGGCTGGATTATCCCAGATGAGCCTTATCATCCAGAATATGAAACTAGAACCATAATAGACATGCCAGTGTATATAAATGCCATACCAAGGCAGATGTCTGAAAGTAACTCACCTGTATCTAACGAGGAACAGGCAGAGGAAGCAGACACAGAAAGGATCATTGAAGAAGACAGTACAGTTGGAGAAGGGGAATCAATTGGAGAAGGACTCTCAGATTTAGAGGATGCGGAAAGGTCAGACCAACCTGTTGTCAGACGCTCATCCAGGGAAAACAAAGGTGTTCCACCCCTAAGACTGTCTTACTTAACAAAGTCAGCAGAAGCTCAAGAGCCCTTAACATGGGATGAGATTGAGAAAATGCCAGCAGAAGAAGCTGCTGAATGGCATAAAGCTGCACAAGAAGAAATTGATGCATTGCATAAAAATAATACTTGGATTCTTACAAAATTACCTCCTGGCAAGAAAGCTATAGGATGCAAATGGGTATTCAAGTTAAAAAGGAATGCACAAGGAAAAGTGGAAAGGTATAAAGCAAGATTAGTGGCAAAGGGATATCTTCAAAAATATGGAGAAGATTTTGATGAAGTGTTTGCACCTGTAGTGAAACACACGACAATTAGAACACTTCTGAGCATTGCAGTCTCAAAAGGCATGCAAGTCAACCACATTGATGTGAAAACAGCGTTTCTTCACGGAGATATAACTGAAGACTTGTACATGGAACAGCCAACAGGTTTCATAAATACAAAACAAAGACAGCTAGTGTGTAAATTAAACAAAGGTCTTTATGGATTAAAGCAAAGTGCAAAATGTTGGAATGAAAAATTGCATGAAATATTGACAAATTTAGGATTTAAGCAAGGTGAAGCAGATAAATGTTTGTACACTAGGTGCACAAATGGACAATATGCATACATTTTAGCTTTTGTTGATGATCTGCTCATTGCAAGCGAAAGTGAGCAAGAGTACAAGGACATTGTAAAGTGTTTAAACCACAATGTTGAGATAAAAGAACTTGGTAATGTGTCATACTATCTTGGTATAGAAATTGAGAAACAAAATGATGGTTCTTATCTTCTAAGCCAGAAGCAGAAATAAATGAGCTTATTGAAAGTTTAGGTATGCAAGATGCCCAAGTTGTAAGCACTCCCATGATCACTGATTTTCTGAAGGATGAAACAGTAAGAGAACCTTTACCAGATAACATCCAATATAGATCAGCCATAGGTAAGCTTTTATATCTAGCTACCACATACAGGGCTGATATAGCAAATGCAGTAGGAATTTTGAGCAGAAGGGTCAGCTCACCTACCAAATCAGATTGGACTGCAGTTAAAAGGATGGTAAGGTATTTAAAGGGTACCATTGATTGTAAATTAAAGATTTCAGCCAATAGTAATCCAAAACTAATATGTTACTGTGATTCAGATTGGGCAGGGGATCATTCTGATTATAAATCCACAAGTGGATATGTGTTTATGTATGGAAATGTACAAATTTCATGGGCCAGTCATAAACAAAGTATTGTGAGTCTGTCTTCTACAGAAGCTGAATATGTGGCCGTATCGGAAGCGTGCAGAGAACTGATGTGGATTGAAAAACTTTTGCTGGATTTTGGAATAGCTGAACAGAGACCAATCCAGATAATGGAAGATAATCAGAGCTGCATCCGACTGTCACAGAATGACAAGGTTCAGTCACGCACCAAGCACATCGCAACGAAATACCACAACGTGCGAGAGTTGGCGAAAGAAGGGGTCATCAGTCTACACTATTGTCACACCAGTGAGATGACAGCTGACATCATGACCAAACCGTTACCCAGAGAACATTTTGTGAATCTGCGTATAAAGCTTGGACTTTGTATGAATAAATAATTGCATGACAGTTATGCATGAGAAGGGGTTTGTTGGAATGTAATTGTATTTTACATGCATTGCCTGTCACCTATTATTTCTCTGTGATTACTCTGTGACCTCTGATGTGAATTACTTAGAGAGGTCACACTGCTATGCAACTTCCTGTGGGGGTTAGATGCAGCAGACACAGCACATGGAGCACATGGAGCTCATGTTCTCTCCTAACCTGAGAGGATCTATGGTGGTGTGAGCATCCATTACCATCTAAGCACATGGAAGGAGCTGATAATACAAATGTATAGTAATATGTATATATAAGCCTGTCTGATTATAATCTAACTACAAACTGTGAGTAAACAGATGTTTTGTTACTTCAACTTTAAAGTGACTCAGCAGTGAATTATTCAGGGATGAATGAGAGAGAGATGAAGAAAGAAATTAACATTTCTAAAGCTGAAGCTGTGTGTACTCAAATCTGCTAATTATTTACTACAAATAATCCAACAGGGACAACTTCGCTATGAGGAAAGGCTGAAGCATCTAGGGCTCTTCAGCTTGGAGAAGAAATGGCTGAGGGGAGATATGATAAAGGTCTATAAAATAACGAGTGGAGTGGAACGGGTAAACGTGAATCATTTGTTTACTCTTTCCAAACATACTAGGACTAGGGGGGCATACAATGAAGCTACAAAATAGTACAGTAACAATGATGAATTATGCAGTCTTGAATGTAAAATTTTGACATTTCTATGTAGTGAAAGGTACAATAGCAAGTGAAATGGTGTGCTCCATGGAAATGTCTCTTATTCACTCTCTAGGTTTTCTGTTTGCAATGTGTGCGAGAAAGACATTAGAATAATCACGGAAACTCATGGGAAAAAAGTAAAGGAAAAAAACACACATTCAACTAATTGTACAACCTGAAACAAGCACAAAGTGCATCACAAAAACACTGTGACATGTGGGAGCAATAAATGAATGCATTGATTTCACTCCTATATACAACATTGAAAGAAACTACATTTATTTTTATCTTTCAGCCCCACTAAATGAAAATCTCTAAATAATTTAAACTTAAAAATGAGTTCTATCATACTAACTCACATGAGACAATAGATTATACTGTCAGTTGTCTTGAAGCTTGAACAGAATGATAGCAAATGGACTGAGTGTGCAAATATTGTACCCATACTGTCTGCAGTGCTCATCTTCCTGTTTCCTTGCTCTGTCACCTTTTGGCTGAAAGAGAATAACCATACTGGTCAGACCAATGGTCTATCTAGCCCAGTATCCTGTTTCCAACAGTGGCCAATCCATGTCACAAGTACCTGGCAGAAACCCAAATAGTAACAACATTCTATGCCACCAATCCTAGGACAAGCAGTAGCTTCCCCATGTCTACCTCAATAGAAGACTATGGACTTTTCCTCCAGGAACTTGTCCAAACCTTTCTAAAACCCAGATATGCTAACAGCTGTTACCACATCTTCCAGCAAGAAGTTCCAGAGCTTTACTATTCATTGAGTGAAAAATATTTCCTCCTATTTGTTTTAAAAGTATTTCCATGTAACTTCATTGAGTGTCCCCTATTCTTTGTACTTTTTGAAAGAGTAAAAAATTGATTAACTTTTTCTCGTTCTACACCATTAAGAATTTTGTAGCCTTCAATCATATCTCCCTCAACCATCTCTTTTCCAAACTGAAAAGCCTCTTTAGCCTTTCCTCATATGAGAGGAGTTCCATCCCCTTTATCATTTTAGTTGCTCTTCATTGAACCTTTTCATAGTCCGCTATATCTTTTTTGAGATATGGTGACCAGAATTGAATGCAATGCATGAGTTGCACCATGGAGCGATACAGAGGCATTATAGTATTCTTACTCTTACTTACTATGTCTTTCCTAATAATTCCTAGCATTCTATTTGCTTTTTTGGCAGCCACCACACATTGGGCAGAAGATTTCAGTGTATTGTCTACAGTGACACCCAGATCTTTTTCTTGGGTGCTGATGCCCAAGGTGGATCCTAGCATTAGGTAACTATGATTATTCTTTCCAATATATATCACTTTGCTTTTGTCCAAATTAAATTTCATTTGCCATTTGGATGCCCAGTCTTCCAATTTTCTAAGGTCTTCCTGCAATTTTTCACAGTCCACATATGTTTAACAATTTTGAATAGTCTTATATTATCTGAAAATGTAATTACCTCAGTTGTGGTTCTGATTTGCATTTCATTTATAAATATGTTAAATAGCACTGATCCCAGTACAGATTCTGCTACACTTCAACTATTCACCCTCCTCCATTGAGAAAAATGGCAATTTAACCAGGTCTCTTCCCTAAGGAAATTGGCAATATCCTACTCACCCCAATACCAAAAGATACAAAAAACAAACAAACAAACAAACAAACAAACAAAACCACTAACTACCGTCCAGTAGCATCTATCCCACTGGTAGTCAAACTGATGGAAAGCATGGTAACCAAACAACTTACCAATTATATAAACAAATTCTCTATATTACATGATTCACAATCAGGATTTTGCCCCCTCCATAGCACAGAAACAGTACTAATCATTCTCCTAGCCAAATTCAAGCAGGAAATAGCTACAGGAAAAAGCATACTACTCCTCCAATTCGACATGTCTAGCGCATTCGACATGGTAAACCATAACATATTACTGAGACTCCTGGATTACTTCGGGATTGGTGGAAATATACTTAGTTGGATCAAGGGTTTCCTAACCACTAGAACATATCAAGTGAAATCAAATACAAACCTATCATCACCGTGGAAAGCAGACTGCGGAGTTCCTCAAGGATCACCACTATCTCCGATCCTCTTCAACCTAATGATGACCCCACTAGCCAGGTCTTTATCCAACCTAGGCCTTAATCCTTTCATCTACGCAGACGATGTCATAATATACAGTACATTCCTTACAAACACGATGTGTCCGAAATCACCAAGGAAATCAAGCTAAGCTTGAACATCATGGACTCATGGGCAAACGCATTTCAACTAAAACTCAATACCGAAAAAACACACTGCCTCATCTCAACACAATGTGAACAAACCCACAAATATTAACACCCAAGATTACACCCTTCCTTTCTCAGACAGCCTGAAAATCCTCGGCGTTACAATCGACCAAAACCTTACACTAGAGAGTCAAGTGAAATCTACAACAAAGAAAATGTTCCACTCAATGTGGAAACTCAAACGCGTGAAACCATTCTTCCCGAGAGAAATATTTTGCAACTTGTTGCAATCAATGGTACTAAGCCACGCAGACTACTGCAATGGAATTTATGCAGGATGCAAAGTACAAATCATAAAGAAACTACAGACTGCTCAAAACACAGCAGCCAGGCTCGTATTTGGAAAAACGTGTTTTGACAGAGCTATACCCCTCCGAGAAAAACTACACTGGCTCCCAATCAAAGAGGGTATAGTCTTTAAGATCTGCACCATGGTTCATAAAATTATCTACGGCGAGGCCCCGGGTTACAGGACAGATCTCATAGACCTACTAACCAGAAACACAATCGGATCAACAAAAACATTCTTAAATCTCCACTACCCAAGCTGCAAAGGTCTCAAATACAAATCAACTTATGCAACCAGCTTTTCCTACATAAGCACACAACAGTGGAACGCACTACCAAAAGCCGTGAAAACAACTTATGACCACTTAAACGTCCGGAAATCACTAAAAACCAACCTGTTCAAAAAGGCATACACTACGGACCCAACTTAAATGCCTGAATCCTGCTGCACAACAAAACCAAAGCTCGTAATGGACATAACTTAATTCTTCCTCTCTACGATCCCCTAATGTGTCCGTAACATATGAACCTTATCCTATCACACATCACTTTGTATTTGTTCTTCACCGGACTGGGCGAACGCCTTTACGGTACTATGTAAGCCACATTGAGCCTGCAAATAGGTGGGAAAATGTGGGATACAAATGTAACAAATAAATATTCTCTGTTTTCTGTCCAATTCCTAATCCACAATAGAACATTGCCTTCTATCCCATTACTCTTTAATATTCTCAGAAGTCTCTCATGAGGAACTTTGTCAAAAGATTTCTGAAAATTTAGATACACTGTCCTGCTTATAATCGAACGAGAAAAACGCCCAAGTTCCGACCTAAATCGGGAGATGGACGTTTATCTCACAAAAACGAATAAAGCGGTATAATCGAAAGCCGATTTTTGGACGTTTTGAACTGCACTCCGTCGCGGATGCGGACAAAGTTGATGGGGGCATGTCAGAGGTGTGGCGAAGGCGGAACTGGGGCGTGGTTATCTGCCGAACAAAGATGGGCGCATTTCACCGATAATGGGAAAAAAGTATGCGTTTTTAGCTAGAATTTAGGGCACTTTTCCTGGACCCTGTTTTTTCACGAATAAGGCCCCAAAAAGTGCTCTAAATGACCAGATGACCATCAGAGGGAATCGGGGATGACCTCCCCTGACTCCCCCAGTGGTCACTAACCCCCTCCCACCACAAAAAAATGATGTTTCACAACTTTTTATTTTCACCCTCAAATGTCATACCCAGCTCCCTGGCAGCAGTATGCAGCTCACTGGAGGAGTTGTTAGGGGGTGCAGTGGACTTCAGGCAGGTGGACCCAGGCCCATCCCCCCTACCTGTTACAATTGTGCTGCTTAATGCTTAGTCGCCCAACCCCCCATAAACCCACTGTACCCACATGTAGGTGCCCCCCTTCACCCCTTAGGGCTATAGTAATGGTGTAGACTTGTGGGCAGTGGGTTTTGAGGGGGATTTGGGGGGCTCAACACACAAGGGAAGGGTGCTATGCACCTGGGAGCTCTTTTACCTTTTTTTTTTTTTTTGTAAAAGTGCCCCCTAGGGTGCCCGGTTGGTGTCCTGGCATGTGAGGGGGACCAGTGCACTACGAATCCTGGCCCCTCCCACGAACAAATGCCTTGGATTTATTCGTTTTTGAGCTGGGCGCTTTCATTTTCCATTATCACTGAAAAACAAAAACGCCCAGCTCACAAATTGTCGAATAAAACATGGACGTCTATTTTTTGCGAAAATACGGTTCGGTCCGCCCCTTCACGGACCCGTTCTCGGAGATAAACGCCCATGGAGATAGATGTTTTCATTCAATTATGCCCCTTTAAGTCACAAAAAAAGTGCTCTAAATGTCAGATGACCACTTACTCTCCCAGTGTTCACTGATTCCCTCCCACCTCCCAAAGATGTAAAAGAATCAGTACAAAGCAGTCTTTATGACAGCCTCAGATGTTATAGTCAGTCCTACTAGAGCAGGAAGCATGTCCCTGGAGTAGCCTTGTGGTTGGTGCCATGCACTGTGAAGAAGGGGACCCAGGCTGTTACATTTGTGGTGGAATGTGTCAGCCCCTCCAAAACTGACCAATACTATACCCACACATAGGTGACTCCTTCACCCATAAGAGCTATTATAGTGATGTACAGTTTGGGGTGGTGGATTTTGGAAGGCTCAGCAGACAGGATAAGGGAGCAAAGGTGAGATATGCACCCAGGAGCTTTTATAAGAAGTCCACAGCAGTGCCCCCTAGGGTGCCCCACTGTTCTCCTGGGATGTCTATGTGGCTAGTCTACTAAGAATGCTGGCACCTACTACATCCTAATGGCTTGATTTTGTGAGTTTTGCACTTGGACATTTTGTTTTCGGAAACGGACCAAAAAGATAAACACACATAGCACAAAAACATCTAGCATGTGGCCATTTTTGAAAAAAAAAAAAAGATGTTTTGCTTTTTGGAAAATGACTTTTACTATTTGGATTCTGGACATTTTGAACAAAACGTCCAAAATCTGACTTAGACATCATATAGAAAATGCCTTTCTACATCAACCGGGTTCACTTTTATCCATATGTTTATTCACATCTTCAGAGAAATGAAGCAACTTGGTGAATCACAGCTTCCCTTGATTGAACCGATGCTGACTCTTTCCCATTAAATTATGTTTATCTATGTGCTCCGTAATTTGTTTCTTTATAATAGTTTTTACTATTTTGCCCATCAGACTTACCAGTCTGTAATTTCCTTGACCACCCCTGGAACCCTTTTTAAAAATCAGCGTTACATTGGCCACTCTCCAATCTTGAGGTACTAAGGACGATTTTATTGACAGGTTTCAGATCACTAACAGCAGATCAGCAATTTCATGTTTTAGTTCTTCCAGTCCAGGTGATTTATTACTCTTTAATTTGTCGATTTGGGTCAGTACATCTTCCAGGTTTACCAAGATTTCTTTCAGTTCCTCTGCATCATCACCTTTCATCACCTTGAAAACCATTTTTGGTACAGAAAGATCTCTCTGCATGACTCTTCCCTTCTTACCCTCAAAAACTGACAATAAAATCCCTGTCTTTCTTCATTTGAACAATCCTTCCTCTTTTTCCAGTCTCAGTAAACAATCTATCCATTTACTATAGTTGCACAGTGCTGCAATTTAACTCCAAACAACTCTTGCAGTGAAAACTTATATATACCATATTTATTTTTTTATTACCATTGCATCTGATAAGTGCAGTACATTAATTGCTGTGCACTCTCCATGCCCTGCCTATCTCTCCCCTAACACAAAGTTCAGCAACATGTGACAGCACACGGTAACCTTAAAAATACTGCAAAAGCAGGTTGTATATTTGTGTGTTAGCTGTGACCACATGCTAAACTGCTCTTCAGTAAAAGGGTTCCTTAGTATGTTAACCATTCATAACCCTCCCTTTTATTACCCCTTCCTTTCATTTTACTTGGTTACCTTGCCCCAGATTGGAACACACAGACCAATTAAGCTTTGAGAGCTCTCAACAGGAATACAAACAGGATTACTAGTTATTTTAACTTGGGGGTGGAGGAGGGGGTGAGAGTGATCTCCAGTGTGCTGAGGGACTGAAAATAGGTCCTTCTATAAACCCATGACCACTTTAGTCTTGGGGACCCTTTCTGCTCCCCCACAATTCTCGAATCATTTGGTAGCTCAGGATGACACAGTTAGTTATGTGCCACATCATCTGCATTGTCACATGTCTGACTTGGAGCTGCCTCCAGATTGCCTGATGACACTGGCATCTGTATTGGCAGGCCACACCGCAGCATGCAATGGAAGACACCTGGAACTGGCATGAGCCAGGTAAGGTGATTGCTGTTGGTTTAAGCACCTTTATTAGAACAAGACTGGAGCTGATTTTTAGACTCTAAAGGAACTTGTGTCACCTGGGCATGTGGTCTGAGAAAGGAGAACTAAACACCATGTCAGAAAATTGAAGTGGGAGAAGGGATGGAAACACAGCTTAGATCAAAGTGCTTCTGATCTGTATTCACCCTTGAGCCACTGTCACTCCGTAAATACCCTGACATTTAATTGCTGTCTGGCTCATTTAAAATGTGCTTTTTTTTTAACCTGAGGAAAATCTCCCAACACTTACGGTACACATTTTAACAAATGTATAAATTTTGTGCAGTAAATATGGAATGTCTGCATAACAGAAATGTTATCTTTTTGCTCATCCTTAATATCGAGCTTCTGCACTACATAGAAATCTACTCGAGGCCCAGAGGCAGCCAAATGAAGACAACACTGGCATTTACTTTGCTCAAAGTCCTACATTTTGTAACAGAATTCTTGTATTTTCTTTTTAAATTTCTAGTGTGCTGAACTGTTACTGTGAGGGTGAATTAATTTTCAATTTGGGAAGTACCACATCCATCTGAAAAATGTCATGGGCTCATCATCACATACAACAAAGGAAGTACGTTAGCATTTCAAGCATTTAAAAAAAAAAAAAAACATTTGAGCCCATTTAGCACTATCTTCTTAATCATTAAAAAAAAAGTCTTAGTCTTCAGTTTAACTAGAAAATATGTAAATTTGTTCTCACGAGAAAAAATATCAGTTATTCTTAACAATGAGGTGTAAATTGGTGTCCGATTAAGTTCACAACAGCATTAAGGCATAACACAATTCTTTTCTCATTAATCTTAGCAATCTCAGTTCCATAAGGTAGTTACTTCCGCAGAGTAATTAACATTTTTCTTGGAACCAATGCAATATAAATCAATCCAATCATAGCTATGAGCCACTGCACAGCTTTTCAGACCTGGTTATCTATGAAGAGATAGAGGCAGAGGTGCACAGATTGAAAAGATTATGGGCAAAGTCAATCTCATTATACCATTGAAATGTTTCTATACAATGGATGTTCTTTCACCAGAAAAAGGTTAAACTGACTCAGGTTGGCAGTGACCAATAAAATCTTTCCCAGTCAATAAACACTTGACATGCAGTTGTCTATTGTCCATACAAAAAGCAGGAAACATTTACATATCCAAGAAGCAATATCCAGCAGTAAACATTCATGGAGAAGGAGGCAGTTGCTTCTTACTTTATGAGCTCCACCGGACTAAGCGTTATTGGCAGAAGAACAAATGTATTCATTCATCTACCTTTTGTAAATTGATCCAGGCAAAATTTAAAGCTGCAATAAGGCAGGCCAAGAAACAATTTGTGATAAAATTAGCACAGTCAGAGACCTATCCCAGAAAACTATTCTGTGTGAGATCCAAACTTTGTTCCCCTGATACTTCTTTGGCTCAATCCAGAATGGTTGACTGTGATTCATTATCAAACATCCTGATAAAGACTCCAGTAGTTAGCCATATCAGATATGTCCAAGTTGGGCTTCTTTAACAGTCACTGCAAGACCGATTCTTTCTAAGCACTAGGCTTAATTCCCTTACTCAGACTAGAATTGATCATGCCTAAAATCTAGTCCCATATATAGTTAAGGTGCTCCTTACAGAAAAAAAGCTGAATGATATGAAGCGCAGGGATTAACAGAATAAATTATCTTTTGTAACCTGTTTCAAAACAAAAAAACAAAATTAGTTAATGAGCATTGCCCAATCAATGTACAGCTCTCTAAAGCAGAAAGCAGAAAAGAGGAAATACTCCAGAGGATGTCCAGGTGGGAAGGGTATCTTGCTCATATATGGAAACCTGATCCCCTAGCCGTAATACCAAGATATTATGCTAGAGGTCTCAGCAGACATTTTGATCCAGAGGAACATTGTGGCCAGACCAAGTTGGATCACTCTGCTCTGCTAGACCGCAGGGGCCCATGGTAGAGACTAGGGTGGGGAGGTAGGGGCTGTGTCACGATCCCAGGCTCTTGGACACTGGAACCACGTGAGCCCTTGGACCACTGCCGACAAGTGGCAGCAGTAGGCAAGACCCCCAACCAGAACTGGGTAAACAAGCAAGGCAGGAGAAGCTGTAGACAGGCAAAGCTGGAACAACCGAACTGCAACCACAGGACTGGAACTAAAGCAGTAGGCATTGGTAAGCAGGAAATAAGCAGGACAGAGCAACCGGTCTTCACCTGAACTTGACCACCGTTCCCCAGGGGTTGAGCCCCCAGGTGCAGGCGGCCGGCAGGACTTACTGGACTGAGCTTGCAGACAGACTGGACCAACAGCATTCTCACACCGGACACAGGATTCTAAACAAGCTTGACCAAAACAGGGTTCAGGACTTCAGGATTCAGGAGACTCAGACAGGTTATAGGATACAGAAACAAGCTTGACTGAAACAGGGTTCAGGATTCTCACACAGAATACAAGGTACAGAAACAAGCTTGACCGAAACAGGATTAGGGTTCAGGATTCTCACACAGGATACAAGGTACAGAAACAATCTTGACCGAAACAGGATTAGGGTTCAGGATTCTCACATAGGATACAAGGTACAGAAACAAGCTTGATCAAAAAGGGGTTTGGACTCAGGGTTCTTACACAAGATACAGGATACAGAAACAAGCTTGACTGAAACAGGATTAGGGTTCAGGATTCTCACACAGGATACAAGGTACAGAAACAAGCTTGACTGAAAAGCGGTTGGGACTCGGGGTTCTCACACAAGATACAGGATACAGAAACAAGCTTGACCGAAACAGGATTAGGGTTCAGGATTCTCACACAGCATACAAGGTACAGAAACAAGCTTGACTGAAACAGGATTAAGGTTCAGGATTCTCACACAGGATATAAGGTACAGAAACCAGCTTGGCTAGAACAGAATACAGGATTCTCAGACAGGAAGGAAAGGAAGCCAAAAGAAAACAGGGTTGGAATCAAAACAGAAGTGCCCACAGGCACACAGACAAGAAGAAAGCTGAAGTGCTTAACTGCACACACACTAACCTGGACCTTTGGCATTGCAAAGGCAAAGCAGCAAAGCCCACAGGCGCTTAAAAAGACCATCACCAGCTGAGGTTCAGCTGCAGTAATCTCAAGGCAAGTAAGGGTGCTGCTTAGGTACAAACAAGCCAAGCAAGCCTGGCAGACCGGAAAATCTGGACCGGACTGACCTCTGAATGTTTGGAAAACAGCAACAGATAGTCTAAAGCAGTCACCAGTACTGGCCACCAGGGGGCAAAGTGAGCACAGACATGGAAAATAGTCGCAATCGTGACAGGCTGCCAGGAAGGAATACAAGCCTAGAAGCTGGGCAACATGTAGTGAAGGTGGCATGGGGGAAGCAATGAGGGGGCTGCAATAGCGAGGTTATGACATTTGGGAAATGCCACAAATGGTGGTCTCAAATAGGAGGTGCATTGGGGGAGCAAATTTAATGGAGGAAATCTACGAGGAGCCACATTCAAGAGAAGTAGTTACTGTCTCATAGTAGAGAATGGTGCATGGGGGTAGCAATTTTGAAAGCTTCTCCCATCTCTATGTGGGGAGAATTCAATATTTTTTCTCCATGCACAGCTTTCTAAAGTCATTGCTTCTTCTGTACGTAGAGGGACTTTAGCATTCAATCCTGCACTTATTTCACAAGAAGGTCCCCCTTTGGCGGAACCTCCTGTACAATAGTATGGGAATTCTGCATGCCTGATTTGAACACAAGAATTCCCTTCCTCATTCCCTATCTAATATCTGTCCAAAATGAATAATTCAGCTTGCATTGACCTAAATAAAAGAAAAGAAGAAGAAGAAGTTAATCATGGAAATATAGTGCCATCTTTGAGCAGAGTTATCTTGCCAATCGAAGAGCACTGGGTTGCTAATGTGCAGTAATGAGACAAGGGCTCAGCCAATGGTAGTACTGTGAGACTGCTACTAGTGGCCCGGTAGCAACATGGATCACTTGTTCTCCCTCACAGGTGTCAGAAAGTTGAATCAAGAGGAAGGATTGGAGGGTAATGTGTTGGGGATTTAGACTGGGGTTTGAATATGGAAGTGGAGTCTTTGATGTAGAGGATGGGGGGCTTGAATCTGAGGGTGCAGGACTCTTTTATATTTTTCTATCCTATAGATTTTATGGTGTTTATTTTCTATTGTTATTTTTAATTGTACACTTCATGTATTTTATTATGCGGTATATCAAATATAATAAACCTGGAAGAGCTAATAGACTTGCACCTTCTGCCCCCCTGGATCAAAGCTCCAACTCGATCCCAAAGTCCCCTACCCCCTTGATCCATGCCATACCCTGGCACCACATCCCAATTCACACTCTACACACCCATTGAGGGATACCCTTGTGGCTAGTGGAAAAATAAGATACCCAGGTACAACTGTCCCATTAGTACCTGGGTTCAAAATGACTTCACCTCACCACTAGCAGTAGTTTTGTGGTTCTGTTGTTAAGGATCAGACAGCCAGTGGTAGTACTTTGAGACTGCTGATAGCAGCCTGGCAGAAACATGGATCATTCCTGTTCCCCCACAGTTGCCAGAGGGTTGAATCGAGAGGAAGGATTGGATGTTAATGTATTGGGCAGTCAGAATAGGCCTTGGATATGAGAATGGGATCTTTGATTTGGGGGATTGTGGCTTGCATTTGAGGGTGTGAGAATTAATCTGGGGATAGTGGACTTTTTCTGGAGTTAGAATGGGACTTTAATGGGGTGTAGGGGATTGGAAGGGTAGACTGGCCAAGGGGGGATGATTTTTTCAGTCACTGGCAATTGCTGTGGTCAGAAGCATGACATGTCCCCAGATGCAGCAATACAAAATGAAATTTACTGCACAAGTTACTAACCTGCGGTACTAATGTACCATGGATTAGGGACTCGCATGGTCAATTTTCCTGCAGTAAAGTGCAGTATATTTTACTATAGTATTACTTCCAAGCTTAGTTGTTGAATTTGTATTGTAAACCAAATTGCCCACTGCACTCAGTATAGCGAGAGTTATTGGTTGTTCCTTCTGCATTTGCAGTTAAGCTATCATTGACTTGGAAAACAGCATTTAGCCGTTACATGCCATTGTTATTTACAGGATGCCTTTAAATATTTGTAGTGAAGCAAATAAATTATTTTTTATTAAGCAACTAAAAGCCTGCTGGTTCATATGAACTTATCCAGCTTAAGATAATGTTAAGAGATGTGGTGGTAATTATATAAGAGGGGGCCTATGTCAACGTATGTAAGGCATGTCTTTTGCACCTACTTTATAAAGGCTCAGTAAGCACTTCTGTGCCTACATAAAATAAGCATCTAGAACCAGTCCTAGCTGTACACAAAGCCTC
The DNA here is from genome assembly GCF_901765095.1 of Microcaecilia unicolor. Lineage (NCBI taxonomy): Eukaryota > Metazoa > Chordata > Amphibia > Gymnophiona > Siphonopidae > Microcaecilia > Microcaecilia unicolor. The sequence goes on from NC_044038.1 coordinate 134,774,744, forward strand.
ACGTGCAAACTTACACCTTCCCCAAAGAAATTGTAAATTTGCATGTACATGTCTATTTTATAAAATTGCAATTCCACCCAAACTATCTCCCTAGCAGTGCCTACACACAAGATCATGTAAAAGGAGGCACAATCTTTCTAATACAATTCTATAAGAGCTCTTTTCTGTACACAAAATATACTTTACTCATGGAACAAACTTTGTACAATTATCTCCATAGTATGTTGATTTACATTGTATAAGATCAGATTTTAGTGGATGTATTATTTATGGTTGCCTTATGCTTTGTTGATAATTTGTTATTGTTTTAAATATTGTAAACTGCTTTGAAGTGTTAATGTACAATGGTATTTCAAGCGAAAGTAAGGAAAAATAGAATCCATATCTATGGGGCTCTTTTACTAAACTACGGTAACATTTGCCGTTACCACACCTTAACATGGGAGTTTACTGTGCAGTAGCTGCAAACTTAACATGATACCTATTTGGGTGCATTTTCTGTATGTTCCATTGCAGGTTGTGCATTAACATTTACATGTGGTATCTGCTCTCAGTTAAATGAAAGCACTTAGTGCCTCCTATTTAGGAGGTAGTAAGTGAACCTGTATTAATTCCATGTTAGTCAGTTAGGAGGAGGATTCTATATATGGTGCCTAAACAATTGGTACTGAAATCAGTGCCAGGCGTATTCTATAATTGGCACCTAAACTTAGGCGCCAATTATAGAATACACTTAGTTGAAATTTCAGCACCAACATCTTAGTGCATCCAGTTACACCAGCGAAAACCTGGTGTAAATCTCAGCATGTAGGATTTAGGTTGACTGAGCAATATTCTATAACTAGGTGCCTAGATTTTGGAACACCCATGAAACGCTCATTTCCACACCCATAACTATGCCCCTTTTTTCCTCCGCACGTTAGAAATTTGGCATACATCATTACAGAATACGCTTAGCAAGTTGTGTGCCTAAACTCTAATCAATGCCAATTAGTGCTCATTATTGCTTGTTAAGTGCTGTTATCAGTGCTCATTAGCTTGTTAAGCCAATTAAGTGCAGTGTTACAGACTCCATGCCAATTTCGGAACCTAAATCTAAGTGCACTATACAGAAACTGGTGGTTAATGTGTGGTAAGTATAGTGCATTAATTAGCCAGATTTCCTACTGTTTATTTTCCTACCATGCTAAATTTGGATACAGCATTTCCTTTCTCCACTTATGCTTCATAGAGGTCTCTCACCCATCTTTCATAGTAATAGGCTATAGGATATGCTAAGTAAGGGTGGGAGAGAGAGGGTTAGGGGAGATAAAAGGGTTTACAGTGGGTGAATGGGGGGCTCAGTCTTTAATTTGGGGGCTCCACTTTAGTTTATTTACACCCTCCCTCCCACCCGAGAACATGGCTTTTGATATATTTGACAAGGGGGAATGAGTATCAATGGAATAATGTCTGATGTGACAGCAGTCACCTGAATCAATCATGTGATTAAGTGGGATAGGCTATCCCTAGCTGGAGCTCAGTCTTTCCTTGGACATTGTCTTGGCTTGGTTGAGGTTCAAGCATAGGATCCATGGTCCTTAGCTAGCAATATTTCAGGGGGCTAAGGAAGAGATATACTTGTCTAATGCTTAAGGGAAATGGATAGATAGTTGGGGACACCTTGCTAGTAATACTGTATGCGAATCTACCCTCTACCATTGGATCTACTGATATGTACTGTCATACCCAAAATTTGGCTTGGGTTAGTTGGAGATTTCTTTCTTTTGTTTGTTTTTTACATGCCTTACTTTCTTTAATATTTTTTTTTAATATGCCATGCTGTAGCCAACTGTTGTTTGATTTATGGTGCTTTTATTGAGTTGGTTGGGTGACTTGTTAGGAAATGGGGGATTTGTGAATGAATGAGGGAATGATTTCACAGTATCAACTACCCCATTACCCCTTTAGTTTATACAATAACAGACAAATATAAGTGGATAGTTAAAAAGGGTAGGGCAATACATTGTAAGGGTGTTTCAATATTAACTTATTGATATACCCTGCAGTAGCTTAAAATGATTATACAAATGTAATGTTCATATGTTGTACAGTATTTGTTAACAAATTCAATAAAAAACAAGTTTTGAAGAAAGAATAATATAAAAATGATTACTGAAGTACAGGAAAGTACTTCCTTCAGACATTTGAACTTGCCAAGCAAACACGCAGCTGTTGCTACTGCTGGGAAATATCTCCCAGATCAAAGGAAGCATTTATGTGGGAGGAATTACAAAATATGAACCTGCCATAGGCTAGGCCTGCAGGCACAGGGATCAGCAAGTATTCTGTTATACAGTACTAACACTGTACCAGTATCACTGCACAGAACAATGAATTTAAAGAAGAGGCACCCTACTGAAGGTTCAGGATACAGTGGCATGTTCTAGTTTTGTGTGGTCTACTTTGAAGCAGATTGTCTAATATGGGAAACATGCCTAAAAAATATCATATACAATGTACAACATTCAACTTCAAGGATTTCAAATTTAGCGTTTGTCAACAAGACTACCAAACTCTGTCTAACATTGCAGTAATTTTGAGGTAAGCATGAAAGCTCATTCTGCTCTTTGCTGATACCAGGCAACAATTTACTTATGACTCATGCAGCTGAATTGTTTTAAGAGCTTTTAGTGAGTTCTGGGACTAAACTCACCTTTGGATATATCCATGATCATCAAGCATATAACCTGCACTGAATATAAGCAATGTACCAATCTGTAGTGGCAGGCAGGATAGAATTATAGCCAACTGATTCTATATCCAGAACAGTCATGGAAAATGGCCCTATTAGTAGCTCTGGGATGTCATCACTGGCTCAGGGATATACATTGCATGAAAATGGCAAATTCCTATAAATATTTCATGGTGGGCCTAACCTATAGGAACAGGCCAACAGACTATCAATATCTGCAGTTAAAGGAAGTCAACATGCATACTCTAAAGTCTCTAGGCCAATGGTTCTCAATCTAGTCCTTGGGACACACCCAACTGGTCAAGATTTCAGGATACCCATATAAATATACAGGGGTCATTATTGAAAGCAATTTAACTGGCATGAGAAGCTAAATATCTTTACTAACTGGTAAAGCTATAGCCAGTAATTTTATGGGCAATCCGGGGGTGGAGTTGGGCCTTATTTGGTTAAGTGCCAATATTCAACAGTTAAACAACTAAGCTAACCGGACAAATTGGGCTGCATAAAACTCAATTCTATGTTTGCCTGGTTTCACTTAGGCGGTTAAGTGCTGAATATCACCTACCTGGATAGTCAATACCGGTATCCAAATATGGCCTAGCATTAAATATCCGGGCATAACATCAGTAGCAGACAAAAACACTGACTGCTGCTGGCAAATTAATTTACCCCACAGTTTCTTATATATTCATATTGCAAACCACTTTATAATACCTCCATTTGAAGGGCAGTATATTAAATACAATCAATCAAAAGAGTGAAAAACCAACTTACTTAAAAGGTCAAAAATCCCCAAAAAACAGAATAATGGAGGAAAAAGATCTCAGTTGACCGTGGTGTCAATCGAATAATCTGATGTCAAGATATCATGATATTCAAACCACAGGTCACAGCTTCTATCATTGGTCTAAAAAACCTCCAACAAACCCATTTATTGTGAATTTTTTTATGTGAAAATATTTTTTTGTTTAAATTAAATTTATAGCATGATTAGTTTTCTTCAACATGCACATCTTCCACATAGAACATGAAAATGTGTTGCTAAACAGCTAAACTTAGTTTAAGGCAATCTGAAGCAATCGGAGGATCCCAAATAATCCCAATGGGGACCCATTTCACCACTTGGCTTCTTTGGGGGATCTGGTTTACTGCCAACATTGTAACTTGACAGCATGGAGTCAAGTCCCAGGCCCACCCAAAACACACCCAGACCACTTCCCCTTGCCATATGGATGTACTGTAATGTTAGACATCTATATTATATATAGACATCCAAATACCAATTATAAAATTGGTAATTGGATGTCTATGCATTATGAATGTCTACATGCCGATTTTCAGACATCCAAAACACAAATAGAGCTTCTAAAATAAGCACCTTAGGCTCTCATTTGAATAGAATCAATAGGCAGGGCATGAAATCATATGACTTTTTTAGAATCATCAAAATACATTTCTCTATTTTACATCTCCCCTCTCCCCAAGGGACTCAGCTTAGTCAACACAGTGTTAGTTATAGAAGTGGTTGGATTTAGGATCCAGGAACACAAGGATCTTGTCCATTGCCCCAGCTAAAGACTGAGCACCACAAATTACTGTAGGTGCCAAGATACAGCTCACTGAGCACTAATTCTATAAGAGTATCTGAGTGTCAAGAGTCTATTACAGAATACCAGTGTAAGTTGAAATCTTCTTGCCTATATTTATGCATAAATGTTAGCCCTGCCCATGCTCCTCCCCTGTGAATGTTTTTACTCACTAACCCCTTATTCTAAAGTTAGGCACCAATTGTTCATATAAGTTATAGAATATTAGCACTTATGCATGAGAATGTTACAATTACGGGATAGAGCTTGTTGAGCATTATCCCCAGATTCTAAATAGTGCAATCGGAGTTGCATGTACAAATCAGGTCATATTCTGATTTGCACGTGCAACTTAATTATCTTAACAAAGCCAATGAGCACTGATAATTGCCACTTCACAGGCAATTATTGACATCAATTGGCATTAATTAGAATTTTTGTGAGTGTGTTCTGTAAAGTTCTGCATGGAAATTCTAAGATGGAAAAGGGGGTGTGGCCATGGGCATTTCTAAAATCTATGCATGCTGATACTTGGTGTAAATACCTGTGACTAAATTTAGTCACGTGAATGGGTGCTAGGCATATTCTACAAACCGCACCTAACTTTAGGTGTAGTTTATAAAATACTCCTAGGTATATTTTTTTAGGTGTTGTTTTTTACTGCACCACATATAGAATCTGGTCCTATGCGATATTCTATAACTTTAGCCTGCAAGTTGCTTAGCAAGTAAATACAAGGGTATGTGCATAGAGGGAGGCATGTGCATTTACACCTGCTATTAGCATGGCATAAGTGGATGCACCTAAATGTTGGTTTGTAAATGCCAACTTACACTAGTCCTCTATAATGGAATCTGGGTGCCCAGATGGCATTATGGAATTAGTACTTAGCATGTCACATATCAGTGCCTAACTTTTGGCAACCTTTATAGAATGGCCCATGTGAGTTTTTTATGTCATTTATAGAATAGCACCGGGCACTTATGCATACAAATGTACACTTACTCGTGTAGGTGCTGGTTGTCATATATAAGTGCATAAATGGCACCAAGTTGTAGAATGAGGGGGTATGTGTCACCACTGGACATCCTTTTTCATGGGGATGGGGGTTCTAAATGCTACCAGATTTAAGAATGAAAGCCCTGACCCCTGAATTGAACCTAAGTGTTTTGTATGACATTCCGGGCCTATTGGCTGATCTGTAGATTGTTATTATTGTGGGGTTGTTGTTTTTTTTGCACATGCAGATTCCAAGTCTTTCATCGTGTACAGGCATTTTTTGGGCACAGATTCAGAATATTGTCTTAAAAGATCAGAAATTGAACTTCAACTAGTTAGAATCAAAAATTATATCACTGTGTTTCTCTATATATCTATATAAAGAGATAAACAATAAGGCAGGTTGAGATTTAAATGTAATGTATTTGGAGACAGAGCGAGAGAGAGAGAGAGAGAGAGAGACTCTGCAAACTGAGGCAGAAAAAGAAAAACAAGAGAGATAAATATATTAAAATCATTTTAGAAAATGGGTCTCAATATGTTTCCTCTATAGCTCATCACATTTTTGTTATAAGCTATATTATCTTCCAAATTATTTATCTTTTTAATGAGCACCAAATTTTTATGCATTCTTTTGGAAACAAAGAACACATTAAGGGGAGATTGTGCTATTCATTCGTCCTGGTCCAAAGCAGACCAGCACCCACGTGCAGTTCTCTCACAAAGAACACATCTGGAACTTCTGCATACTCAAAAAGAGTATGTCTTTCCAAACTGATTATAGGTGACTCAAAATGTTGTCTTAAGAGTTTGCCAAAAATACAGATGTACTCTCTCACAGTGCTGACAAAAATGGAGGAATAGCCTAGTGGTTAGAGCAGCAGGGTTGAAATCTTATTGACACTGTCTGGAACCTTCAACAAGTTAATTCACCCTCTGTTGTCTCATGTAGAAAATTAGAGTTTAATTTACCAACACATGTTAACACATTAATGCACATTAACATATGCAAATGCAAGTTATGCACCCTTTTTTAAATAAATAAGCCCTGCTGTGAATAATGAGCTTGTGTCAAATAACATAAACTTATGTTTTTCTACAGTAATTTAGGCATCATTTTTCCTACAGGTAAATGAGATGCAAGGGCACTTCTGGAAGCTGTGTCTCAACCTTAACAGAAGGGAAATTATTTTGAGACCTGTGGATGGATGTTTTATCAAGGACATACAAATCAAAATTGAGACTCACAGGTCAGGATGTCTCAAGTTCTGCTAGTATTTTAGAACAGATCTGCTAACATAGACCCTGTCCAAAAATATATGGAGAAACAGATATTACGCATTGGTTCGATGTGGCAGGCATATCCATTTTAGAAACATAAATATCTAAAATATCAACAGGTCAAAACAAGAACGTAAGTATTTATGTTGTGGAATAGCAGGACATTACAACAGTGGGAATGACCAAACAAGAAGTCTGGATGGTTCGATATGGTATGATTTTTATTAGCAAATGAATTACAAGGAACAGATGCTGAAAACCTACACCGTTGTTTTGTCCTGCTCTAAGTACTTCGTGGGTTCTTTGGTTCTTCTCTTTTGTTGTGGAATAGCAATATAAATGTTTGTGGGAATGTTTTTATAAAAGGGCATTAGAATTTGGACTTAGTGCATCTTAACATTTTTTATTTGTTGCATTTGTATCCCACATTTTCCCACCTATTTGCAGGCTCAATGTGGCTTACATAATACCGTAGAGGCAATCACTATTTCCAGTAGTGAAACAAATACAGAGAGTTGTAGTAGACGAATAAGGTTCATGTGTTATAGGCACATTGGGGAATCGTAGAGGGGAAGAGTTGCATAGAGTCTGTTACAAACTTTGGTTTCATTGTGTTGCAAGTTTTAGGCACTTAGGTTGGGTCAGATGGGTATGCCTTTTTGAACAGGTTGGTTTTTAGTGCTTTACGGAAGTTCAGCTGGTCGTACATGGTTTTCACAGCTTTTGGTAATGCGTTCCACATTTGTGTGCTTATGTAGGAGAAGCTGGATGCGTAGGTTGATTTGTATTTGAGTCCTTTGCAGCTTGGGTAGTGGAGGTTGAGGTATGCTCGTGTTGATCTGATTGTGTTTCTTATTGGTAGGTCTATGAGGTCTGTCATGTATCCCGGGGCTGCGCCGTAGATGATTTTGTGGACCAAGGTGCAGATTTTGAAAGTGATACATTCTTTGATTGGTAGCCAGTGTAGTTTTTCTCTGAGTGGTTTGGCGCTTTCAAATCGTGCTTTGCCAAATATAAGCCTGGCTGCTGTATTTTGAGCGGTCTGAAGTTTCTTTATGAGTTCTTCTTTGCATCCCACGTAGATTCCATTGTAGTAATCTGCATGGCTTAGTACCATTGATTGTATCATGCTGTGAAATGTTTCCTTCAGGAAGAAAGGTTTCACGTGTTTGAGTTTCCACATTGCGTTGAACATTTTCTTAGTTGTAGATTTAACTTGGCTCTCAAGTGTAAGGTTTTGGTTGATAATGACGCCGAGGATTTTCAGGCTGTCTGCAATAGGGAGGGTGTAGTCTGGAGTGTGTATAGTTGTGGGTTTGTACGTATTGTATTGGGATGAGAGGATGAGGCAGTGTGTTTTATCTGTGTTGAGTTTTAGTTGAAATGCGTTTGCCCATGAGTTCATGGTGGTGATTTCTGTCAGGTCATTTTTGTATGGTATATATATTGTGATGTCATCTACATAGATGAATGGGTTGAGGCCATTATTGGATAAGGACTTGGCTAGTGGTGTCATAATTAGGTTGAAGAGGGTCGGTGATAGTGGTGATCCTTGAGGTACTCCGCAGTCGACTTTCCACGGTGAAGAAATGTTTAAGCTTGATTTCACTTGGTATGTTCTGGTGGTTAGGAAACCCTTGATCCAACTAAGTATGTTTCCACCAATACCAAAGTAGTCTAGGAGTCTTAGTAGTATGTTATGGTTTACCATGTCAAATGCACTGGACATGTCGAATTGAAGGAGGAGTATGCTTTTACCTGTTGCTATTTCCTGTTTGAATTTGGCCAGGAGTGTATTGAGTACTGTCTCAGTGCTATGGAGGGGGCAAAATCCTGATTGTGATTCATGTAGGATTGAGAATTTATTTATGTAATCACCAAGTTGCTTGGTTACCATGCTTTCCATCAGTTTGACTACTAGCAGGATAGATGCTACTGGGTGGTAGTTGGTGAGTTCGCTTGTCTTTTTCTTGGTGTCTTTAAGAATTGGGGTGAGTAGGATGTTGCCATTTTCCCTTGGGAAGAGATCATGTTGGAGTAAGTAGTTTAGGTGGGATGTGAGGTCTACTATTAAGTGGTCGGGAGCGGATTTTATTAGGTAGCTGGGGCATGTATCCAATTTGCAGTGAGTGATAGAGAACGTATGAATTGCCTGGGTGACTGTTTCTGTGGTGAGGGGTGCGAAATTTGACCAGGTTCAGTCCACTGGGTATTCTCCTGGGGTTGGGTCCAGACCGCTGATGAAATTTTCGATATCAGTATTGTCAAGAGGAAGTGTATTACGTAGGTTTACAATTTTTTCATTGAAATATTTGGCAAGTTTGTCTGTGGATGGGATGTCTGTGTTGTTCATGGTGACCAGGGTGGTATCTAGTACATAAGTACATAAGTAATGCCACACTGGGAAAAGACCAAGGGTCCATCGAGCCCAGCATCCTATCCATGACAGCGGCCAGTCCAGGGGCACCTGGCAATCTTCCCAAACGTACAAACATTCTATACATGTTATTCCTGGAATTTTGGATTTTTCCCAAGTCCATTTAGTAGCGGTTTATGGACTTGTCCTTTAGGAAACCGTCTAACCCCCTTTTAAACTCTGCCAAGTTAACCGCCTTCACCACGTTCTCTGGCAACGAATTCCAGAGCTTTATGCGTTGGGTGAAGAAAAAATTTCTCCGATTTGTTTTAAATTTACTACACTGTAGTTTCATCGCATGCTCTCTAGTCCTAGTATTTTTGGAAAGCATGAACAGACGCTTCACATCCACCTGTTCCACTCCACTCATTATTTTATATACCTCTATCATGTCTCCCCTCAGCCGTCTCTTCTCCAAGCTGAAAAGCCCTAGCCTCCTTAGTCTTTCCTCATAGGGAAGTCGTCCCATCCCCGCTATCATTTTAGTCGCCCTTCGCTGCACCTTTTCCAATTCCATTATATCTTTCTTGAGATGCGGCGACCAGAATTGAACACAATACTCAAGGTGCGGTCGCATCATGGAGCGATATAATGGCATTATAACATCCTCACACCTGTTTTCCATACCTTTCCTAATAATACCCAACATTCTATTCGCTTTCCGAGCCGCAGCAGCACACTGAGCAGAAGGTTTCAGTGTATTATTGACGACGACACCCAGATCCCTTTCTTTGTCCGTAACTCCTAACGTGGAACCTTGCATGACGTAGCTGTAATTCGGGTTCTTTTTTCCCACATGCATCACCTTGCACTTGCTCACATTAAACGTCATCTGCCATTTAGCCGCACAGTCTCCCAGTCTCGTAAGGTCCTTCTGTAATTTTTCACAATCCTGTCGTGAGTTAACAACTTTGAATAACTTTGTGTCATCAGCAAATGTAATTACCTCGCTAGTTACTCCCATCTCTAAATCATTGTTTACGAGCTGGTATAGTTTCTTCATGTCTTTGTAGTCTGGTCTTATTTTGGTTCTGTAGTATGACCTTTTCGCCTGTCTTATTGCATATTTGTATTTTCTTTCTAGTTGTTTCCAGGCGTTGAGTGTGTGTTCGTCTTTTTAGGGCTTTCCATCCACTAAGCCCAAATTTAATGTAGCACAAAAGCTGTGCATTTTATTTGTATTTTATTTTTGTTTCTTTATTTTCTTGCAGGCCCTATGTTAATTTTTAATGAAGTGTGTTCTTCTTACTGTGTGCCAAACAAATATAGCATGTGAACTGGCCATGTCGGCAGATACAGACCTGCACGGTCCATCTAGTCTGCCCATCGAGGTGGTCAGAGTTGAATCTGGCACTCTGCACGGGTTCCACTTCTTCACATTTTAATACTGGTATAATTTATCTCTTTCTCTCTCTTCCAATTTTGGGGCACAGACTGTAGAAGTCTGTCTTGCACCAGTCCTAGTTCCCAACTGCTGCAGCTGCTATCAAACCCACTCCAGCCTCAATCCTGATCTGTTTTTCCCATTTACGGGACCCAGACCATAGAAGTCTGCCTAGCATTGGACTTACTTTCCAACCTATGAAGTAGCTGTCAAAGCTCACTTTAGTTATGACACAAGACTAGATGGATCAAATGCTCCTTACCTGTCTTCATATTCTGCAATTTTTCAAGCAATGGGTGAGCTGGAAAGATAGGCCAATCTGGAAGGATGGCTAGGAAGAAAGGAACAACACTTGGTAGTTCATGGTAACTAATGAGGGAGGGGCAGAATTAGCTGTTGAGCTTAGTACAAGCACTAAATGATGGAGATTGGGTCTTAAAGATCCCAACAGACTGAGGGATATTGTTGTATGTTACTTAAGGTTTCCCATTAAAGAAAGCATCCTGTGGAGGAAGCTCCTACAGCCTTTGACAAAAGCAGTATGGAGGTAGTACCAGTGACCTGACAGCCTTAGGTATGTGGACGTAAGTAGCTAATGGAACTGCAACAAAGTAGAAATGGTTAGCAAAGGAGGATAACAAATGAAACAACACTCCAGAAGTGGAGGTGATCCATGGGTCTACACACAAGCCACAATAGCAAGGAACTTTGCTGCTCCTGACCAAGCTAGGCTAAGAAATGCCACTGTATGATCAACTGAAGGAAGGAAATAGTTAGGGTTCTGATCTCCCCCCAAAAGAGGCAATTGTTCTATAATAAAGCATGATGTTTAAAGATGAGAGTGAGATTTTTGCAATAGATCCACCTCCTGGTTTGAGCACTTTCTGGTGCATGTGGGGTTTCCCTTTGGTTCTCTTTGCATCTAATAAGGCTGGGAGGAAAGCCAATGGTATGGCCATAGTAATAGCCCTGACAAATAGATGGGTCAAAACATGATAGCAAGGGGAGATTTTAGGAGTGAGAAAACTGAAGACACTCTGTCAAGGCAAAGTCAATAGGTACCTCATGGTGTGAGAAACCAGGTGGAGGGAGGCTGTGCAATAATAGAAGTAGGATGCAGCTTTCCTGAAGAAGAGGAGAGTAGTATGGCTTTATTAATTGAGGCTCAGAGCCCGGAGAGAGGAGGGAGAGTTATGAAGGGGAAACAGGAAAGAGGAAGAGGGCAGTTTGGTATTCTTGAGGCAGGTCACAACAGTTTCTAGCGGGTATGCTGAAAAGTAAACAGTTCACCCAGTATCATGGTAATCTTGAATATTGAACAAAGTGATATAACCAGCTGAGAACTGCTAATCATGAGCACTGGGGACAGGTTAATGATGGGAGGGTGGGTGTGGGTTGGGAGAGCATATTTCTATTACTACTGTTATAATGCTGGCTGCTGAGCTGATGTGGGCATTTCTTTTTGCTTCTTCTCTAAATGCTCAGGTTTTACTCGTTCAGTTCAATAAACTTTAAATTAAGAAAGTCATTCCCCCCACTACCACATTTCTCTTTATCCCCTAAGACAGTGGTTCCCAAACCTGGTCCTGGAGGCACCCTAGAGGGGCATAATCGAAAGGGGCACCCAAGTTTTCCTGAAGACTTCCTCGCAGGACATCCCGGCGAAGAAGTGGGGAAACCCGTATTATCGAAACAAGATGGGTGTCCATCTTTTCTTTCGATACGGTTGGGGACGCCCAAATCGGGAAATTTAGGTTAACCTTAGAGATGGTCGTCCCCGATTTTCGGCCTTAATGGAAATCGAGGACGCCCATCTCAGAAACAACCAAATCCAAGTCATTTGGTCGTGGGAGGAGCCAGCATTCATAGTGCACTGGTCCCCCTGACATGCCAATACACCAACCAGGCACCCTAGGGGGCACTGCAGTGGACTTCAGAAATTGCTCCCAGGTGCATAGCTCCCTTACCTTGTGTGCTCAGCCCCCCAAAACCCCCCAAACCCCACTCCCCACAACTGTACACCACTACCATAGCCCTTAGGGATGAAGGGGGCACCTACATGTGGGTACAGTGGGTTTGTGGTGGGTTTTGAAGGGCTCACATTTACCACCATCTTTCGTTCTGATAATACGGTCGGGGACGCCCAAATCTCAACATTTAGGTCGACCTTAGAGATGGTCGACCTAAATGTTGAGATCGTCGACCTTAAAGATGGTCGTCCCCAGTTTTTGGCCATAATGGAAACCGAGGACGCCCATCTCAAAAACAACCAAATCCAAGCCCTTTGGTCATGGGAGGAGCCAGCATTCATAGTGCTCGGGTGGGTTTTGAAGGGCTCCCATTTACCACCACAAGTGTAACAGTTGGGGGGGATGGGCCTGGGTCCGCCTGCCTGAAGTGCACTGCACCCACTAAAAAACAGCTCCAGGGATCTGCATACTGCTGTGATGAGCTGGGTATGACATTTGAGGCTGGCAAAAAATGTTTTTAAATTTTTTTTTGGGTGGGAAGGGGTTGGTCACCACTGGGGGAGTAAGGGGAGGTCATCCCCAATTCCCTCTGGTGGTCATCTGGTCAGTTTGGGCACCTTTTCAAGGCTTGGTCGTGAAAAAAAGTGGACCAAGTAAAGTCGGCCAAATGCTCGTCAGGGACACCCTTCTTTTTTCCATTATCGGCTGAAGACACCCATCTCTTAATCACGCCCCAGTCCCACTTTTGGTATGGTGCCAACACGCCCTCATGAACTTTGGTGTCCCCACGATGGAAAGCAGTTGAGGGTGCCCAAAATTGGCTTTCGATTATGTCGATTTGGGTGACCCTGAGAGAAGGACACCCATCTCCCAATTTGTGTCGGAAGATGGGCATCCTTCTCTTTCGAAAATGCCTCTGCTAGGGTCTTGAGCAAAATAAGCAAGGCCCCCACCTTCCCTATAACTTCTTTGAAGAAAATGGCACCAGCTGACATTATTCTCCATTTTCTTCAGTAAATTGAGCTCTTTTGTCCCTACTATATGGAATAGACTGTGGAGGATGGAGATATTAGGGTAGTCAGCACTTTATGTCATGTCAAGGGGGTATTAAAGCAGCTATGTCTTGGAAGATGTGAGGGAGAGTGAAAAAGGGTCTGTGGCACAACACCTTGGGGATGGAGGGGGGAGCACTGAGGCATTTTGTTAGATTATTTCCATGGGAGGGAAACATCAAGGCAGTTAAAGCATTGGAATCTCTTGGACATTGGGGCTCATCCCACAGTGGATTCCCTAGGAGGAGGGAGGAACAGATAGACTTTTAAGCACACCTGTAAAGTACATGTCTCATTGCCTGTATAAAAATTGCTTTTTAATTTGGTAGCTTTACAAAGCATACTGCACTAGAACACATTTTAAATATGATTTAGTAAATAGGAACCTCCAGAAGTTAAATAAAATGGGCAGCAGTGCATTACAAGAACCGTCAGGATGTTTAGCAAGAAAAGTAACATGACATAACATAAACGTGCTGTGTTTAATACAGGTAATAGCCTCAATACTTATTCACTGTCTGCACTGCTCACAGATGCAGTGGTTTACTGAAACTTGATCATGCTGGGGAAGAGTTTATTATTCTTAGTGGTGAAGTGGGAATTATCTCCTGAGATGCCAAACAGAAGAGAGCCACCTGATTTAACATCCTTTCAGCCTGTGCTTACAGGTGACAGATGTTAGCTGCTCCCAAATCAACAATCACTCCTTGCAAGGGAGTTTGTGTCTACCACTGGTATTAAGTGGATAATGACTCCATATGCTGTCCAGCAGCTTAAACAGTAAAAAAAAAAAAAAAAAAGGGGAAGACTGTATATAACTGGGAGCATATTAGGAAACACAAACACTACTACAGTGTTGATAGGTAAAGGGATATTGGTTTTCTTTCTAAACTGCATTAAATCTAAAGAACATAACCTGCCTGCAGTAATTTATGCCTAAAGGCCATTTTTCATTCAAGTAATTCAAGCTAAGACTGTACACCTCTGTGTAATACTTGAGTCAAATCCTTAAAAATTCACAGTTTAATATCATTCCAGTTATTGTTCAAAACATTAAAATCGATAAGTGTTCACATACTATTCTATGTCCATGAAACAAATGATAAATTCAAGAGGACTGGAGGCTTCAGTGGTATCTGACTCGATAATTCCAGCATTGGAGTGATTTCAGAATGCTTACAAAGTACCAAAAAAATAACACATTATAATTGCTCTGTTTATTAAAATTATCTTTTCTTTTGCCTCACTGTTCATGGAGGTAATTAGTTCTGTTTTGAAAAGTATGCAACACTTACTGTTAAGAAATGCAAATTAACATGAGGCTTTGACACAAATTTAAATAGTATTTAGAAATGCGGGTGATTTTCATATGGAGCTGTTATTAAATTATTACCAGCTCAGTCTTCATTTAAGTTAACTTTTGGGTTCAACAAAGGTTATTTATTAGAAAACTGGCCATTATTCAGAAGAATTAATACAGTCAGCTATGGCAACAACTCTATCAATGCTTTCTTTTTGTTTCTTTTATTGCAAGTGGCTCTACAAAATAAGCAAAGTTATAAGGGAGTAGTTTGGAGAAGAGTGAGAATGGCGTAAATTTTTTCCTTCGGTGGTAAAATTCAGCTCTACATCTGTGTATGTCTAGAGTGGCCTAATGGTTAGTGCGGCAGGCTTTGATCCTGGCAACCTGGGTTTGATTCCCACTGTACTTCCTTATGACCTCTGGCAAGTCACTTAACCAGTGCATTTTTTCTAGCAAAAAAGGTGCTGGTACTCAAATGCTAGACCACCCTTCAGGGGTGGGGTGATCATTGAGGGACCCATTCCACAATAGCCAGGCCCCCTGCAACTAGTCACAGAATCTATGACAAGGCAGAATTGGTGTGTAGAGCCTCAGCTCTTTCATTAAAACTTGGGGACCATGGGTCAATTTTAGCAGACAATGGAAAAGGTGCCGGTACTCAGTACCCCCCCCCCCTCAAAAAAAGCCCTGCACTTAACCCTCCATTGCCTCAGGTACAAAAACTTAGATTGTGAGCCCTCTAGGGACAGAGAAAGTGCATGCATATAACGTGTACGGCGCTGTGTACATCTAGTAGCGCTATATAAATGATTAGTAGTAGTAGTACAAATAGCAGCTATGACATATGCATAATTTACATGAATAAAGCTACATATGAACATTAAGTGATAGCAATGTGCACACATACCAGCACTGAAAATACACATAACCTTTTACACATTGGGTCAATATTCAGCATGATTTAACAGGCAATAAACATTCTAACTGGGGCCAGTGTGGATATTCAATGGCGTTTAACTGGAAAGTGTTGCTGGAAATCAGCACAGACTGCACTGGTATTCTCCACCTTGCATCAGGGCGATCTGCTGGTAGAGCCAGGAGTAATCTGGGAACCATCGATACTCAGCATTAATGCCCAGATAACTACCAAGGCAAGTTGGGCCAAATGGAAAGGGTTCTGGTACCTAATATGGGCCAGACCCAGATAACCTTTGACAGAATTCAATGTACCAGATATTTAGCGCCGGTAACTGGATTTGACCCAGTGCTGAATATTCAGTCCCAAATCTACCCACAGGTGAGCTGGACTGAATATAGATATATTGATACGTGGCAGCTGTGCCATTGAATATCAACCTTTGTACTTCTGACTTTGAGATTGTACATATTTCTAGTTTTTTAAAAATTTTATTAGTAAAAAGAATGCAACTGCGCAGTTCTCCCATTTTAGATAGGTATAATTATGACATATTTTGTACGTATTTCTTATGTGTTGTGCCTCAAGGTACAGAATTGAAAGTGAGTTTGCATTTAAGGGATTTTCTCAGAAAAAGTCCAGTGGACAGACACATGGTGGTACCTTGACCAGGTGCTGTGACTGTTTTTTAGGAATATATGCTCTGTAAGTTTCTTTTAGACAAATAGCAATCTAGGTGCTGCCCAAGGGCCCGAGATTTCTTAAGCCTCTTTCTGATGCATCACATTGAAGGCTGAAGGTTTCATCAGGCTTCATTGTACCTTAACGCTGGTACAGTCATAATCACTTTAGTACATCACTCAAAAGTCTTTCATGAGGTGCTTCTCATTGCAATTCTATGCCCTATTTTGTGAGTTATCTCAAAAGAACCACAATTGATGCCAACAAGGGCAGCAATTAGCAAGGTATTTTGCAACACCCATCAGTCAATATAGCCCCTTCATATCACAGAAATTTGGGATATCTATTATTCTTTTAATATTATCAGAATCTGGTATTAGAACTTCAGCTGTGAACAGATGCATTATGTATGGGACTTGTTTCTGTTTCAACTTTATATTTCTATCACAGAATACATAGATATCTGCTTAACTTCTTATCATGGCCCTGCTCAGCAACAACATCTGTCTGTGTTGCCTTCCCCTTCAATTAGGATATTGTGTGCAATTTCTTTTCTAAATTCCCGACAGTCCTACAAATTCCTTCATTGATTTCTTCTGTAGTATCTTAGCTGCCAGGCTGATTCTCAGTGGCATTCCTCAGGGGTATTAGATTGAGGGTATCTGGGGGAAAATGTATGTCTAAACTCATGTAGTCATGTACATTGTATGAACACTCTGGAGTTGAAGGGGGAGTTGTCACTAAACACTTCTTCTGGAATACCACAATGCCCAAAACACCTTTTAAGGCAATGTAGTCCACCACTAGGAGGTACTCAAATTCTCTGAATTGAAATATGTTGATCCCATCCATTGCCATAGGCTATTAGGAATCAGGTGAGAATGTAGGGGTTCTCTGGCAGTCTTCCACTGGATCCTGGCACATATATAGCATCTGTGGACAAAGTTCTTAGTTTCAGAAAAGTACCTCTCTAGCTCATCAAATGCATTTGTTGATACCAATATGACGTGTGTGAACTCTTTCAAGCATCTTTTGCCTGGGTCACGCAAGCTGGAAAATACAGTCATTGTCCCTTGTAAATTAGGCCCTGGTCAATAGTTAATGTGTCACAGAGGTTGTGAAAATATTCAATCTGTGGTAGCAGCATCTTATAAGTACTAGGCCATCCTCTCCAGATTTGCTGTTTCATGGCCTAGTGATCTCCTCACTTTCTCAAGCTAACCAAATAGTGTCTACCGTTTCAGGTACTGCAACCAACAGTAAAGTCAACTCTTCCATGAAAATCTCCAACTGTGAACTGCATTTGGCTGCCACTGTAAAAGCCCAGCTTAGTACGTTAGCGATGACCACCTCATTTCCTGGTTCGTATTGTAGCTCAAAGAAACATGTCCGAGGTTGAAATATCATTCTCTGCAGTCATTTTAGCATGATTTCCAGGGGTTTCTTAAAAATGGAAACCAATGGGTTGTGAGCAGTTTGAACAGTCTCTTGTCTAGCATAGATGTAAGTATTAAGATGCTCCATCACATAAACTATGGCTAGAAGCTCTTTCTCTATTTGAGCGTAGTTTTGTTCCACCTTTGTCAATACAAATGGTTTCCTTTTTTGCAAAAGGTGTGCCCTAAACCATACTGGCTTGCATTGCATTGCATGGTAAGATCTTCATTTGTGTCATAGAATCCTGACACTGAAGCCTCCCTCAACAAGCTTTTCAGCTCATCTAGTGCTGTGCCATGCCTCTCAGGTCATGAAAGAAATTAATTTTCCTGCTCGAGCTGTTCTCTAATGGGTGAACATAGTTTGAGAATCCAGGTACAAACTTTACCAGATATGTTTCCATCCCAAATAATCTCAAGACCCCAAGTTTATCTGTGGGTGCTGGCATATTGTCTATTGTTCAGCTTTCAATGATTCTGGCTCAGTCCTTCCACCAACAGCACATGCCCCATGAATTCTACAGATAATTAGTTAAGGCTTAACTTCTCCTGGTTTAGACAAATACATTTTTGTCTGTATCTAAGACAGCTTCAAGATTACAATCATGATCCACGTGGGCCTATTCTATAGTATCTACATAGCCATGGACTAGCAGGTCATCTGTGATGCAGCCTTCATCTCTCCACTTCCAGGCTGGACAGTGCATTGTGAAAGCACCTCTGAAATTCTTCCAGTGCCACATATATTTTAAAGGAAAGTCTGCAAAACTTATATTTCCCAAACAGAGTCTCAAACATAGCCAACTTGCTGCTCTGCTCATCTTGGATTTCATGTAAAGATAAAGACAGGAGTTGGATATCAAAACGAAATTTAAAGCAGTATGGTATCTGCCATTTTTATTCTTGTACTCCTGGCATGGCCATGTTTCAGGTTATGCAAGGTCATTTTTCAATTCTATCAGCACTCTGGGATGAATACCATCCAGTTCAGGTGATCTGCTACTTTTCAAATTGTCAAATTGCCCCATTACATTATAGAGATTTCATTCAGTTTCTTTGACATGTCAGCTTTGAATACCATTTCTGGCACCAAAATCTCTCACAATTCTTCCTTGGTGAATCCCAAAGCAAAGAATTCATTTAATCTCTCTGCTATAGCTTTGTCTTCCTTGAGTGCCCCTTTTACCCCTCGGTCATCTAATGGTCCAGCTGATTCTTTTGCCAGCTTCTTGCTTTTAATATACCTAAAAAAAGTTTTTACTATTGTTTTTTGCCTCCAATGCAATCTTTTTTTTTTCAAATTCACTCTTTCCCTTCCTTATCAGCGCTTTGCATTTGACTTGCCATTTCATATGCTGCTTATTAATATTTTCAGTCAGATCCTTCTTCCATTTTCTGAAGAATTTTATTTTTGCTCTAATGGCTTCCTTCACTTCACTTTTTAACCATGCCAACTGTCGCTTGGCCTTCCATCTTCCTTTTTTACTACTTGAAATATAACTTATCTGGGCTTCAAGGATGGCATTTTTGAACAGCATCCATAACTGATGTAAATTTTTTACCTTTTCAGCTGCTCCTCTAAGTTTTTTTTCACCATTCTTCTCATTTTATCATAGTCTCCTTTTTGAAACTTAAATGCTAATGTATTGGATTTCCTTTGTGTACTTACTCCAGAGCTGATATCAAATCTGATCATATTATGATCACTGTTATCAAGTGGACCCAGCACCATTACCTCTTGTACCAAATCATGCACTCTACTAAGGGCCAGGTCTAGAAATTTTCCTCCTTTTGTTGGCTCCTGTATCAGCTGTTCCTTAAAGCTGTCCTTGATTTTGTCAAGGAAATTTACCTCCCTTGCATGCCCTGATGTTACATTTACCCAGTCAATATTGAGGTAATTGAAATCACCCATTATTATTGTGTTCCCCAGTTTGTTAGCCTCCCTAATTTCTGATAACATTTCTACATCTGTCTGCTCACCCTGGACAGGTGGCCGGTAGTACACTGCTATCACCATCCTTCTTCCCTTTGCACATGGAATTTCAATAGATAGGGATTTCAAGATTTATATAATTTGTACTCACTGGTTATCCTTCTACCAGGTCTCAGAGATGCCTATTATATCTAATCTTTCATTTAGTGCAATATATTCTAACTACATAAGAACATAGTTTGTCTATACACAAATGCAAGGAGCCTGAGACATAAGATGGGCTGTTATCATCATCTTTAAAATAATGGCACATGGATTTTGCATGTTCTTAATCTTTATTTAAATTTTTATTTTGAAACATATTCCAGTACAAGTGTTCCACAAATTATTGATACATTGTAGTACCATTTCAAATCACTTAACCCTTTTTACCTAATGGACCATCCACAGGTTATCTCTGTATTTCACATTTTGATATTACTGTTCTATAGTTCTCCAGCACTGCAGAGCTGAGGTGAGGTTATGATGCAGGTACATTCAAAAGGTATGCTGGTTTCCTGAGGTACTGCAACTGATTACACTAAAATTAAATATATTGTGACATATTGTTTTGACAGCTAAGGAACTTGCCTTTTTTTTTTTTGCTTCTGAAGGGCAAATAAATAAGATAAATGTTAATTTAACAGATGTTTATCTTTGCATTGTCTGCCTAAGTCAGGCAGTTCTTGGCAGCCCTCCCTACCTCATCAAGACACAAGTTCCCAGGAATTCCATAAGGGGATATCTTTCACGGTATTCCAGAGTCAGCCATCTTCTTTTAAAAGAACATATCTGCAAATGACTCTGACAATGCTTTCTGTAATGGTAATTTGGTCTAGTAGGGTAACTTCGTATCTATAGGTCTGCCACCCTACAGCAAACAACAAGCTGCAACTAAAAGAGAGAATCTCAACCCTGTCCTCAGGACACACCAAACCAGTCTGGTTTTCAAGATATCCACAACAAATATGCATGAAATAAATTAGCATGCACTGCCTCCATTATATGTAGACCTCATGCATATTCATTATGTGTATCCTGAAAACCTGTCTAGCCGAGTGTATCCCGAGGACTGGGCTGAGAATCCCTGATCTAAGGTGTAAGTGAATAGGTCTGAGCTAAAACTGGAGGCTGGTATCTTATTTGTGTTTTGGCTAAGATGAAAAACCAGTACAATATAGGGAAGTTAAGACCTGCTACCTGTCCCTATTGGCAACAGGATAATACTGTCAAAGCAATCTGTGCTATCCCACGTTAATAAGTCTCTCTAAGACATGAGTGCATTAATAATATCTTAAATCATTAATCCACTATAGTTATTTACCTCTTATAATTTAGCTGAAGCTTATAACAAATTAAAGGGTCTTTTTACTAACATGCAGTCGAATCTGGGCATTGGGCTAGATTCTATATATGGTGCCTGAAGTAGATTTCTTCCACCCCACCACCCCAACAAGTGCAGTGCCTGATTTATTTTAGGAACTGGTTTATTTATACACAGTGTACTTGAATGTAACTCACCTTGAGCTACTACTGAAAAGGTGTGACCTAAATCCAAATAAATAAACAAATAAATAAATAAATAAATAAATATTCTAATTTTATACTACTGGGAAAACTGTTTACTTATTTTGTTATCTTAGTAAAGAGGACTTTGTTAAATGTTCTCTTTAGGGAGCTTTTTTGCTTGCTTATTCCGGGATTTCTTTTTTTTTTTTTTTTAATCTCCATTTCAAAGGAAAAGTGACCTAAATAATTTCTTTTGAAGTTCCTGATCTTCTGCGGGTTCGACCTTACACAAAAGAAGACAGACAGCTGCTACTTTTAGCATACAGGACAACTGGGGAAAAGCTGGGGACTTTGGTAGGGCTTTTTCTGCTTTCTTTCCACAGATGCAGTATGACTGGGAAAAATTGTGTCACCAAATCTGTTGCCCCAGTTATAGTTTCTGCCACTGTGCAGACCAAAAATATTAACCCAGGAGAGGGGCTGGTTCCATGTGCATGATGTCTTCAGCTTGCATCTCTCATGAAAGAAGTGACAGAACTGAGAGAGGAGGTGGCAAGATTGAGAAGCAACCACAAAAATGAGAAATACATTGATTAAACACTCCATGAAGCATCACAGATTTCCTGCAGTGGGGAAGAAAAAACTGTGCTGAACGAGGACATCTGGACTCACATCATGAGACCCCGCAGAATCAATACCACAACTCCACCTGCCTTCAAAATGAAGAACAGATATGCTGCCCTGGATGTGGAGAAGATGAGAGCATCCCAGAGAGAGGAAGAATCAGAACTCGAAATCCCCAAAGTTGCTGGATCAGTGACCATTAAGAAGCAAAAGGAAGTGATGCTTGACGATTCTCTTAGAAGAATAGTCATTAGGCTTGATGAGTCTCATCAAGCTCTTTGTAACATCTTGAATTTCAGCACCTGGCAGACAGCATACCTCCCAGGATATCATGTCTGCTCTGCAGATGGATTCCACTGTACCTCTTAGAATACAGAGGAATCCATCTGCAGAGAAGACATGATATCCTGGGAGGTATGCTTTCTGCCAGGTGCCAAAATTCAAGATATTACAAAATAGCAGGAATTCAGGGCAAAGTATCAGCCTGCCTGTCTGACATTGTCACCTGGATGTCACCGCCATCTGAAACTAAACATGACCAAGACTGAGCTTCTTCTTTTCCCCTAAACCAACCTCTCCTCTTCCTCCATTCTCTATTTCTGTGGATAACACTCTCATCCTCCCTGTCTCATCAGCTCATAACCTTGGGGTCATCTTCGACTCCTCTCTCTCCTTCTCTGAACATATTCAGCAGACTGCTAAAACCTGTCGTTTCTTTCTCTATAACATCACCAAAATTCGCCCGTTCCTTTCTGAGCACGCTACCAGAACCATTATCCATATTCTTATCACCTCTTGCTTAGACTATTGTAACTTGCTTCTCACAGGTCTCCCACTTAGCCATCTCTCTCCTCTTCAATCTGTTCAAACTTATATTCCGCCAGTGTCGTTATGCTCATATTAGCCCTCTCCTCAAGTCACTTCACTGGCTCCCTATCCGTTTCCGCATACAGTTCAAACTCCTCTTATTGACCTATAAGTGCATTCACTCTGCAGCTCCTCAGTACCTCTCCACTCTCATCTCTCCCTACATTCCTCCCCGGGAACTACATTCACTGGGTAAATCTCTCTTATCTGCACCCTTCTCCTCCACCGCTAACTCCAGACTCCGTTCCTTTTATTTTGCTGCACCATATGCCTGGAATAAACTTTCTGAGCCAGTCCGTCAAGCTCCATCTCTGGCCGTCTTCAAATCTAGGCTAAAAGCCCACCTTTTTGATGCTGCTTTTAACTCCTAACCCTTACTCACTTGTTCAGTACCCTTATTTTATCATCCCCACCTTAGTAATTCTCTTATCCTCTTATTTGTCCTGTTTGTCTGTCCTAATTAGATTGTAAGCTCTGTCGAGCAGGGACTGTCTCTTCATGTTCAAGTGTACAGCGCTGCGTACATCTAGTAGCACTATAGTAGTAGTAGTGGCTTGATGAGACTCATCAAGCCTAATGACTATTATCCAATGCTGCTCATTCAAGTTGGCACAAATGATACTGCTAGGTACCCCTCTAAATGTATCAAAAATGAATTCATGTCTCTGAGAAAGAGGGTCAAGCAGACAGGTACACGGGTGGTGTTCTCGTTAATCCTCCCTGTTGAGGTTAAAGGCCAGGCAAAGAAGCTCACATCCTAAAAATGAATATGTGGTTACACAGATGATTTTGTCAAAAGCATTTTAGATTCATGGATGATGGAATACTTTTCCAAGGGCTGCTAAGCAGAGATGGTGTCTATCAATCAAAGAAGGGAAGAAGTGTTTTCAGGAGCAGACTGTCTAATCTACTGACGAGGGCTTTAAACTAGAATCATTGAGGCAAGGTGGCATAAGCCCTCAAGTAAGTGAAGCATTAAATACCTCTACACAAATGGGAAAATGGGGCACTATCTGGAAAGCAGTATATACTAATGCCCGAAGTATAAGGTTTTTGATCTTGAGGCTGTGATGGAAGAGGGTAATTTGGATTTAGTGGTGATCACAGACACATGGTTCACAGAGAACCATGGCTGGGATATAGTTATACCAGGCTATAATCTGTTCAAGAAAGACAGGGTAGGAATAAGTGGAGGGGCAGTGGCATTATATGTTAAAGATAATATTAAAGCCACACAATTGCAGGACCTATAGGGTAAGGATCAGACACTGTGGGTGAATCTGGAAAGATGGAATGGCAAATCATTTACATTGGTGTGAAAGACAGGCCTCTTTCACAGACAGAAGAAATGGACAGAGGGTTTTTTCCAGGTACTTGTGACCTGGACTAGCCACTGTTGGAAACAGGATACTGGGCTATATGCACCATTGGTTTGACCCAGTATGGTGATTCTTTTGTTCTTAATTGAGATATTTCAAAATGTAGCTGTGAAAAGGGAAGTACTACTATCTGGTGATTTTAATATGCCAGGTGATGATTGGGGCATCCTTATTGTGGGGTCTTTTAGAAGCAGGGAAATCCTGGATTCTCTACAGGTAGAACTATTCCAGAAGTTGGTAATGGAACCCACATGGAATGGGGCCATACTGGACTTAGTGCTTATCAATGGGGAAAGTGTTTCTGATATGATAGTAGGTGATTGTCTGGCATCCAGTAATTGCCAGATGGTGTGGTTTAATATTAAGGCAGGTATGGAGAGGGTTCATTCAAAAGTGAAGGTTCTAGACTTCACAACTTTATTCAGATGGGGGATTACCTCAAGGGAAATGGAAATGGGACTTGATATACCGCCTTTCTGTGGTTTTTGCAACTACATTCAAAGTGGTTTACATAGTATATGTGGAGGGGCATAATCGAACGAAAACGTCTATCTCCATGGGCGTTTATCTCCAAGAACGGGTCTGTGAAGGGGCGGACCGAACCGTATTTTTGCAAAAAATAGACGTCCATGTTTTATTCGACAATTTGTGAGCTGGAAGTTTTTGTTTTTCAGCGATAATGGAAAATGAAAGTGCCCAGCTCAAAAACGAATAAGTCCAAGGCATTTGTTTGTGAGAGGGGCCAGGATTCGTAGTGCACTGGTCCCCCTCACATGCCAGGACACCAACCGGCCACCCTAGGGGGCACTTTTACAAAAAAAAAAAAAGGTAAAAGAGCTCCCAGGTGCATAGCACCCTTCCCTTGTGTGTTGAGCCCCCCAAATCCCCTCAAAACCCACTGCCCACAAGTCTATACCATTATTATAGCCCTAAGGGGTGAAGGGGGGCACCTACATGTGGGTACAGTGGGTTTGGGGGGGTTGGACGACTAATAAGCATTAAGCAGCACAATTGTAACAGGTAGGGGGGGATGGGCCTGGGTCCACCTGCCTGAAGTCCACTGCACCCCCTAACAACTGCTCCAGGGACCTGCTTACTGCTGCCAGGGAGGAGGGTATGACATTTGATGGTGAAAATAAAAAGTTGTGAAACATCATTTTTTTGTGCTGGGAGGGGGTTAGTGACCACTGGGGGAGTCAGGGGAGGTCATTCCCGATTCCCTCTGGGGGTAATCTGCTCATTTAGGGCACTTTTTTGGGACCTGTTCGTGTGAAAAAAGGGTCCAACAAAAGTGTCCTAAATGTTCGCTAAAAACGCCTTTATTTTTTCGATTATCGCCCTAACGCGTACATCTCTCCTCGGCCAATAACCACGCCCCAGTTCCACCTTCGCCACGCCTCTGACACGCCCCCATCAACTTTGTCCGCATCCGCGACAGAGTGCAGTTGAAAACATCCAAAATCGGCTTTCGATTATACCGATTTATTCGTTTTTGTGAGATAAACGTCTATCTCCCGATTTGGGTCGAAATCTAGGCGTTTTTCTCTTTTGATTATAAGGTGGATAGGTACTTATTTGTACCTGTGGCAATAGAGGTTTGAATGATTTGCCAAGAGTCACAAGGAGCTGCGGTGGACTATTTGAAAAGGTTTGCCTCTTTGCAGATGATTCCAAAATCTGCAATAGGTAGACACCCCTGATGGTGTGGATAACATAAGGAAGGACTTAGCAAAGCTAGCAGAATGGTGTGGAATTTGGCAGCTTAGATTTAGTGCAAAGAATTGCAGGGTCATGTATTTGTGCTGTAAAAATGGAAAGAATGGTACAGTTTAGGGGATGAAGAACATTTGATCACAAGGTGGCCAAACATGTAGAAGAGACCACGACAAAAACTAGAAGGATGCTTGGGTGCATAGGGATTAGAATGGCCAGTAGGAACAATGGAGGTCATGATGCCCTGTAGAAGACTCTGGTGAGACCTCATTTAGAATACTGTATACAATTCTGGAGACATCACCTTCAAAAAGATATAAACAGGATGGGTTGGTCCAGAGGGCAGCTACTAAAATGGTCAATGGTCTTGATCATAAAGAATACAGGGACAGACAAAGATCTCAATTTGCCTACTTTGGATGAAAGGTAGGTGAGGGGAAATATGATAGAGATATTTTAATACCTATGCAGCATAAATGCACAGTGGGAAAGTCTCTTTCAACTGAAAGAAAGCTCTGGAATGAGGGGGCATAGGATGAAGGTGAAAGGGGATAGACTCAGAAATATCTTTAGGAAATACTTCTTCATAGAAAAGGTGGTGAATTCATGGAATGGCTTCCCAATGGAAGTGGTGGAGCCAACAACAGTATCTAAATTCAAGAGAGCTTACGAAAAGTACATAGGATTTCTAGGGGAATGATAGGGAGAGTAGATGGCATGGATGGGCAGACTGGATAGGCCATATGGTCTTTATCTGCCTACATTTTGCTATGTTTCTGACTTGCCCAGATGGTGCTGCTAATATATACACTATTGCTCTCTGTCAACTGTGTCCTTAGCCACTGGCTATGCAGGCTGGGAATCACTCACCTACAGTGGCGTACCAAGGGGGGGGGGGGTGGTGGGGGTGGTCCGCCCCGGGTGCATGTCGCTGGGGGTGCTGCGGCGCGCGCCTGCTCCGAGTTCGCTAACTTCGCTTGTTCGCTGCAGCTCCCTCTGCCCTGGAACAGGTTACTTCCTGTTCCGGGGCAGAGGGAGCTGCAGCGAACGAGCGACTAATAAAAATAAACACATCGAACCACCCTGCGGAACCATACCACTCAATCCAACTAGGATACATCAATGCAAGATCAGCAGTAAGAAACTCAGTAGACATACTAGACTGGATCACCACAGATAATCTAGACCTTCTATTTATCACAGAAACCTGGTTCCATAGCCCCACAGACCCTGCCATCTTAGAAACATGCCCACCAGAATACAAAATCACCCACTGGTCTAGAATTGGAAAAAGAGGAGGCGGAATAGCCATAATTTACAAACCCGAATTCACCATCACAATCACGGGTGAATCCACCTCACCACAACTCGAAATTGCATCGACAAGAATTAATCACCAAACCTAATAGGACACCTTAACACAATCCTATTCTACAGACCACCAGGAAAATGGAAAGACTCCCAAACACTACTCATGGACTTCATCTCAAACTCCTGTGTATCTACCTCAAACATCCTTATAATAGGAGACATCAACCTACACCTGGAAGATGACACCTCACCAAGCACACGAGAATGCAAAGAATTCTTAAAACTCTGGGATCTGCAAGCACCCAACATGCAACCAACACACAAAAAAGGACACACACTAGATATCATAACAAGCAAATTCGAACCGGACTCAACAATTATACTCACCGACACAAAATGGACACCTACATTATGGTCAGACCACCACAAAGCAAATGTCTCTCTCTGCTGGCGAAAAACACACATAAACACAACCAATAAACATGAGCGAACAACATACAAAACGAGAGAAAAAATAGACCCCACAATATTCTGGCAACAGATCTACCAGAACGAATGGTCAACAAATGCTGACACCATCCAATTCCTCCAAGAATGGGACGACTTATGTACAACAACACTAGACAAAATTGCCCCATTCCAAACTAGAACATCGCACAGGAAAAAATCAAATCCATGGTTCACCGAAGAGCTGAAAAAACTTAAAACACAAGTCAGGAAACTAGAACGCGCATGGAACAAAAAGAGAGATGAACAAACACTAAACACCTGGAAACTACTTCGGAGAAAATACAAATATACCATAAAACAGACTAAAAGACTACATTACAAAACAATAATAGGACCAAACTACAAAGACACACATAAACTCTTCAACCTTGTGAATAAACTGTTAGACACCACACCAGTCACAAACAACGGTAAAGACATACCAGATGTGGACAACCTTGCGAAATACTTCAAGGAGAAAATCATACAATTACGACTCAAAATACCCACTAGCCCTATTGAATACGCCACAATTCTAGATTGTCTAGATCCAGAAGAAGGAACATATCCAGCAGACAGAACCTGGACTGCATTCGAATTACTATCAGAAGACCTCATCTCTAAAACACTTAAAAGATATGCCAAATCCCACTGCAAACTAGACATTTGCCCAAATAACCTCATGAACTCTGCTCCTCAACAATTCATAGTAGACCTAACGAACCACGTAAACTTCATGCTACAAAACGGACTCTTCCCAAAAGAAAAAGGAAAAATATTACTCACTCCAATTCCTAAAGATACAAAGAAAAGCATGAGCGAAATAACCAACTACAGGCCAGTAGCATCCATACCACTAATAACCAAATTAACTGAAGGAATGGTAACGAAACAACTCACAAACTATCTAAACAAACACTCAATACTGCATGATGCCCAATCAGGATTCCGATCAAATCACAGCACAGAAACGGTACTAGTCACCCTTATGACTAAATTTAAACAAACAATAGCTACCGGTAACAATATATTCCTCCTACAATTCGACATGTCAAGTGCCTTCGATATGGTTGACCACGGAATCCTATTACACATACTTGAATATTTCGGCATAGGAGGAAATGTTCTGAACTGGTTCAAGGGGTTCCTAACCCAGCGTTCATATCAAGTTACATCAAATTCAACCACATCTACTGCAAGGACACCTGAATGTGGAGTACCACAAGGATCACCCCTCTCACCAACCATTTTCAACCTAATGATGATCCCTTTGGCAAAACTCCTATCAAACCACAACCTCAATCCATATATATACGCCGATGATGTAACAATATACATCCCTTTCAAACAAGACATCAAAGAAATCCACAACGAAATCAATCAAAGTCTACACATCATGAACACATGGGCAGATGCATTTCGTCTGAAATTAAATGCAGAAAAAACTCAATGCCTGATACTCACCTCCCAATACAACACGAATGAATTTACCACTATAAACACACCAAAACTAAACCTTCCAATCTCAGAAACGCTTGACTATCGACCGCCACTTAACACTCGAAACTCATGCAAACAATACAACCAAAAAGATGTTCTACTGCATGTGGAAACTTAAAAGAATAAGACCATTCTTCCCAAGATCCGTCTTTCGTAGACTAGTGCAATCCCTCGTACTCTGTCATTTGGATTACTGCAACTCACTGTACGCAGGTTGCAAAGAGCAAATACTGAGGAAACTTCAAACAGCCCAGAACACAGCAGCCAGACTCATCTTCGGAAAACCAAAATATGAAAGTGCAAAACCCTTACGAGAGAAGCTACACTGGCTTCCACTCAAGGAATGCATTACTTTTAAAGTATGCACATTAATCCACAAAATCATTCACGGCGAAGCTCCAGCCTACATGTCTGAGTTAATAGACTTACCACCCAGAAACGCTAGAAGATCATCCCGAACCTTCCTCAACCTCCACTTCCCCAATTGCAAGGGCATAAAATACAAGACGCTACACGGATCAACCTTTTCTCACATTAGCATGCAGTTCTGGAACACACTGCCGCGCAACCTGAGAATGATCTACGGGCAAGCCTCCTTCCGCAAACTACTAAAAACCCATCTTTTTGATAAAATTTACGGAAAGAACCAAAACACAAAGTCCACACTAACTGTTCACTAATGCTCAATACATCCATTTCTGAACTCTCACCCCCGTAATCTAACTTCACTCATACCTTTATCCACAGATATATGTATACCACACATAATGCCCTTCTAGCTTCACGCTGTCCCCTTCCAATGTTTCAAAGCTTTGATCCATTGTTATATTCTGCAACAATACTTTGATTGTCTCGCATAACTCTTCACAATGTAATCCATAACCAAGTTGTAACAAATTGTACTTCCATCATTCATATCATATTGTAAGCCACACTGAGCCCGCAAAAAGGTGGGAAAATGTGGGATACAAATGCAATAAATAAATAATAATAATAAATAACAGTGCTCATTCAGCTCACGAAAAGGAAATGAATTGAAAATGCACTCATTGTTGTCCATTTGTCTCACAATAGGGGCTAGATTCTACATATTGCACCTGAAAAATCCGTGTGGAAAAAATATGCCTAGGCGTATTCTCTAAAGTACACATAAATTTGATAGAATAGGATTAAGTTTCCATGTGGTATATCTTGTTGGGCAGACTGGATGGACTGTGCAGGTCTTTTTCTGCAATCATCTACTATGTTACTATCCAGCTCATTTTCGAAAGTGATCGCCGGCCATTTTCCGACATAAATCGGGAGATGGCCGGCGATCTCGGAAAAGTGGCCAAATCGGTATAATCGAAAGCCGTTTTTTTTTGCCAACATCGCCGCTTTCCCGTCGCGTCGCCGGCCAAAGTTCAAAGGGACGTGTTGGCGGCGAAGTGAAGGCGGGACATGGGCGGGCATGGGCGTGGCTACCAGATGGCCGGCTTTTGGCGATAATGGAAATAAAAACGGCGATAAGCAGTATATCACCGGGTTTACTTGGTCCTTTTATGTTCAAGACCAAGCTTCAAAAAGGTGCCCCAAATGACCAGATGACCACTGGAGGGAATGGGGAATGACCTCCCCATACTACCCCAGTGGTCACCAACCCCCACCCATACTAAAAAAAATAAAACTAAAAACCTTTTTTGCCAGCCTGTATGCCAGCCTCAAATGCCGTACCCACCTCCATGACAGCAGAATGTGTTGTATCCTTCGACAGCCCTTCCCTGGTTGCGATGTGGCTATCGGGTGAGTGTGACACCTTTTCTGTTAGGTGCCCTGCAGAGTCACATCAACAATGCATTGTGGTGGGTGTAGGGTACTGGGCTCTACTCCCATAGTGCTTTTCCCCCCTCCTAACTGGGTCAGAGTGTGCCCTGTTTTCTTTCCGGTAGTCCATGAGGTAGTGGCAATTTTTGTAAGCCAGTTTTAGATCCCTTTCATGTGTCACCCACGTTAGAAACGTTATTACCTTGAATGTGGCTGAAAGAGGGCATTGTACACCATTCTGCCAGCTCTGACCTACTGCTAATCTCAGTACCAGGGAGACTTTTTGCCAGTGGGGCACAACCTCTGATCTGCAGTTAACTGTGAGTAAACGTGCTTATTCAAATAAATGACTTTTTCAAAGAGATTAGTCTTCAGGTGTGAACTGCTATGCCAAGGTTATACAGCAGCAACAAGTCCTAGAGGCCTGCGTGTATGCAGGTCCCTGGAGCACTTTTAGCGGGTACCGCAGTGCACTTAAGGCAGATGGACCCAGGCCCATCCCCCCCTACCTGTAACACTTGTGCTGGTAAATGGGAGCCCTCCACAACCCACTGTACCCACATGTAGTTGCCCCCTTTACCCCTAAGAGCTTTGGTAGTGTCGTACATTTGTGGGTAGTAAGTTTTTGGTGGGGTTGGGGGGCTCAGCACCCAAAGTAAGGGAGCTATGCATGTGGGAGCTTTTTCTGAAGTCCACCGCACTGACCCCTAGGGTGCCCAGCTGGTGTCCTGGCATGTCAGGGGGGACAAGTGTGCTACAAATGCTGGCTCCTCCCATGACCAAATGCCTTGAATTTCACCAGGTTGGAGATGGCCGGCATTTTTTTCCATTATCACTGAAAAACAAACCTGGCCATCTCAAACCCGACAAACTCCAAGGCATTTGGCCGGGCTAAACCATATTATCAAAAAAAAAAGATGGCTGGCCATCTTTTTCGATAATACGGTTCCGGCCAGCTGTAGCGCCGCCGCCAACATAGATCGCAGGTGATCTATTTAGCTGGCGAAGTTTTATTATGCCCCTCCAAGTATATAGAATACACTGAGCACCTCTCCACACAAACAAATTTGGTCACATCTATTTAGGCCATGTTTTACTTGGTGTAAATCCTGATGCCTAAATTAAGAACAGAATGGGTGTATTCTGCCATAATGCGCATAGATTTTAGAAACGCCCATGCCCGCTCATGGCCATGCCCCCTTTTCAACTATGAGACTTTGAATTTCCGCATACCATGTTAACAAATATGCTTAGCAAGTAGTGCAGATAGATTCTAATAAATGCCAATTAGTGCTGATAATTGCTTGTTAACATCCAATTAATAGCGCTGATTAGTGTACCAATGAAGTTATATGCATTGTTATAGAATACACTTCAATTTCTGTACAGAAATTAAGGCACGATATATAGAATTCCGTGGTGAATGTGTATCCGTAGTATTTTTCTAATACCTAGTTTCACTAATTTTTACTTCATGAAATCACAAATTGTTCACACTTCAATAGTAGAAAAGCATATTATATTCTGTACTGGTTTTTGCTGTACATTTACAAAAAATAAATTATGTGAACTCCACTGGGCATATGTAGTTAAAATGAGTTCAATGTCTGAGACACATTCTTTTGTTTCTATTATATTTTACCATGTTCTAGAAAAATAGTAATTTTTGTGTTTAGTGAAATCTTAATGGTTAATGTAACAACACGGGCATTCGGCATTCACTCAGTCACCCCCTTCTATCCAAACACCACACCAGAAGCCAATTTCTTTAACGAATGTGGATTTATTTAGGCCGCAGCCAGGTCCCAAAATTTTATTTACCGTAAACCTTCACATAAACCATCATTGGTAAACATCATTGATAAACATCATTGATAAACATCTCCCTCCGAGTACACAGCCCTTCTTGCTTATATTACTACAGGCTGTGCCGTCCAAGCACCCTGTTATATTACTACAGGCTGTGCCGTCCAAGCACCCTGTTCCTCCTCAGTGCTGTCTGCTATAGCACGCTGTCCAATCAAATGCATCCCGTACAAGGATGCATTTACCACTTTCACCAAAGCTATTGGCCCCCTGGCCGTCCAAGCCAGGAGACTAGCCGTGTCCATCTTGTTCTGTAATCCTGCCCGCATGCAGGCATAACATTTCGCTCAGTATTGTAACTTTCAACAGGTCATTAACATATACATAGTAACTCAGTTTGGCATATTATCCGCTGAGGTGCTGTGTACTCGTCGCTAATGTTACCTAAGTTCCATAGCTTATGCCTTGCTGCGACAACGACCCTTCCCCCGTACCTCCTGGGCGGGAGGGCGGGTCAACACTGCTCTCTCTGCTTGCTGAAATCCAAATGGCGCTGTGTCTCCCTTCACAGCCCTTCTTCACCCCTCCTCCCTACCCGCCCCTTTACCCATCACCCTTCAATCTCTTATCCTTCCTATCCACTCCCACTCCTCCCTCCCTCTCCCCCCACCACCCCAGGTTCTTCCTGAGCCTTCAGCCCGGTTGTAATCGGCTCCCCTTAAAGGGTGAGCCTTTCCATTTATAGTTTTTGTATCAATATAGAGTACTCTATGTATTTCTCATTTTCACTGTATTTCCAAGGATTCATTTTAAAAAGCTCCGATTCAGTACAATTTTTTTCATTTCCATTTATTTAAAATACATTTTTTTAAAATTTTATCTTGTTAGATTATGGATCTAGGTAATTTTAGCAGAGATCTAAAGACTACTTGTTTTGAACCTGTGCATTGTATTTAGAACCTGTTTGATTCTGATACAGGACTATTATTTTCCTGAGCACTGCATTACAAAACTGTTAAACCCTGTTATTTGAGGATTTGGCACCAGTCTCTGGTAAAAATTAAATCTTCCCTTCCCCCACCCTTTCTCTACCTATAGCTCAATCACCCGATTTTTGTGGGCAGGATTCTAAAGCAGAGGTGGGACTAGCCTTTTTGAAATAGTGAAGCAAAAAGGACTTACATGTGGTCTTGAGATCTGCCTTTGCTTGGATCTCATGATCTGGAGATAAGAAACATTTCTGCATTCTCTCCTCCTTATATCTACCAGCTTTTCCTTAACCTACAGCAATTCTGTTTGCTTCTCTAAACTATCTGTTCTTTCACAAAAGAAAAAAATAAATAAAAGGTCTTTTAGTCTTGGTTTGAACCTGTGTATTGTATTTAAAACCTGATATAGGATTATTATTTTCCTGAGAACTGCATTACAAAACTGTTAAACCCTGTTATTTGAGGGTCTAGCACTAGTCTCTGGTATAAATTAAATCTGTAGTTTTTCCTGCTTAATTTTATTGCGTCAGGCTTGTAGAATAGCAGAGGTGCAGTGAGGTGTTGTATTAGAACACTGGAGACTGGTATCACAACTAGCACATTCCTCAGCTCTTTTTTTTAGGCCCTCCCACCCTGCCCCTCAGCCCACCCACCTGAAGGGTGACACTTCCAAATCCACTGCCTACCCCCTTCAAACAATTTTACCTCAATTACAGCCAGTTTTGAACCAATTTCTGATTGTATTCACTTTGAGCTGTCTGCTGTTATCAGGAGCAGTTACTGATTTGATATTAACAGGGTTTTTCTTTCCACACTAGTAAAAAAGGCCCGTTTCTGACACAAATGAAACGAGCACTAGCAAGGTTTTCCTCGGAGTGTGTATGTTTGGGAGAGTGTATGTGAGAGTGACTGTGTGTGAAAGAGAGAGTGAGTGTGAGTGTGTGTGTGTGTGTGTGAGAGAGAGAGTGAGTCTGGGTGTGAGTGTGTCTTTCAGACTGTGTGTGAGAATGAGAGTGTGTGAAAGTGCGTATGTGAGACACAGTGTGAGAGAGAGTGTGTGTGTGCGAGAGAGTGTGTGTGAGACACAGATTCTTTGTGAGAGTGAGTGTATGAGACCAAGCGAGTGTGTGAGTGACTGTGTGACACATAGAGAGTGAATGTGATACAGTGTGAGACAGAGTGTGTGAGAGTGAGAGTCAGAAAGACATTGTATGTGAGAGAGAGAGTGTGTGTGTGACAGAGATATCTCCCTTCCTCTCTCTCTCTCTCTCTCTGGTGTCAGGCCCCCCCCTCTCTCTGTTGTCTGAGATTCCCGCCACTGCACCCAAGCAATTGGTGTGCTGGAGGAGGGGGAGAGAGAGAGAGTGTGTGTGTTGGAGGTGGGGTGGGGGATGTGTTGGGGAGGTTCAGCTTGGAAGAAGAGGGGTGCGGGGGGTTCAGGAAGCGCTACCAGATGTGAGTGAGAGAGTGAGTGTGTGTGTGTGGGGGGGGGGGGTTCAGGAAGCGATGCCAGATGACAGAGTGTGTGAGTGTGTGGGGGGAGGGCAGGGGGTTCAGGAAGCGCTGCCAGATGAGAGAGAGTGAGTGTGTGTGTGTGTGTGTGTGGGGGGGGGGGGGGGTTCAGGAAGTGCTGCCAGTTGAGAGAGAGAGTGAGTGAGTGAGTGTGTGTGTGTATGGGGTTTCATGAAGTGCTGCCAGATGAGAGAGAGGGTGTGTGTGTTGTGTGGGTATGTTGGGGGGGGGGGGTTCAGCTTGGAAGAAGAGGGGTGTGGGGGTTCTGGAAGTGCTGCCAGATGAGTGAGTGAGTGTGTGTGTGTGGGGGCGGTTTATTAAGCATTGCCAGATGAGAGTGAGTGTGTGTGTGTTTGGGGCGTGGGTTCAGGAAGCACTGGCAGAAGAGTGAGAGTGTGTGTGTATGTGTGGGGGAGGGTTCAGGAAGCAGGGCCAAATGAGAGTAAGTGTGTGTGTGTGTGGGGGGGGGGGGGTTCAGGAACGGCTGCCAGATTCGTGAGTGAGTGTGTGTTGGGGGGGCAGGGGTTTCAAGAAGCGCTGCCAGATGAGAGAGAGTGAGTGTCTCTGTGTGTGTGTACGGGGTTTCAGGAAGCGCTGGCAGATGAGAAAGAGAGTGAGTGTGTGTGTGGGGGAGGGGGGTTCAGGAAGCGCTGCCAGATGAGAGTGAGAGAGAGTGTGTGTGTGTGTGTGTTGGGGGTTTCAGCTTTGAAGAAGAGGGGTGTGTGGTGCTGCCAGATGAGTGAGTGAGTGTGTGTGTGGGGGGCGTTTTATCAAGCGTTTCCACATGAGAGTGTGTGTGTGTGTGTGTGTGGGGGGGGGGAGGTTCAGTAAGCGCTGCCAGACGAGAGACTGAGTGAGTGTGTGTGTGTGTGTGTGTGTGTGTGTGTGGTGGGGGGGGGGGGTTGCCAGATGAGTGAGTGAGTGAGTGAGTGTGTGTGTGGGGGGCAGGGATTTCAGGAAGTGCTGCCAGATGAGAGAGTGTGTGTGTGTTGGGGGGGACGTTGAGGAAGTGTGGCCAAATAAGAGTGTGTGTGTGTGTGTGTGGGGGGGGGGGGGGGTCAGGAAGTGCTGCCAGATGAGAGAGAGTGAGTGAGTGAGTGTGTGTGTGTGTGTGTATGTGTGTGTGTGTGGTATAGTTCAGTTTTGTGGGGGGGGGGGGGGGGGGGATCCTGCTTTGAAGAAGAAGAAGGAAGGAAGGAAGCACATCCTCAGCGCGATGCTCCCCCCCCCGCGCCGCCACCATCCCACCCACCGTCGCCATCGCACCCACCGTCGCATAGTTTTGCTAGCGGGTGACACAAAATCCCGCCAGCAGAAGTCCTGTGTTGTCTGCTGAGTCTCACTCCAGCGATCTTCGGCGTTGCTAGCCTGTGCAGGGCGGAGTTCTGTGCATCTGACGTCCTGCACGTGCAGGACGTCAGACGCACAGAAGCCCTGCCTGCACAGGCTAGCAGCAACGCCGAAGATCGCTGGAGTGAGACTCAGCAGACAACACAGGACTTCTGCTGGCGGGGTTTCGGGTCCCCCGCCGGCAAAGCAACGCGACGGTGGGTGGCTTGGGGGGGGGGGGTTGGGGGGGTTGCGGCGAGGTGTTGCACCTCCTGCATTCTGTGGGCGGGGCTTCTTTTGAACTGCAGCTTTGGGGGGGTGCGGTGCGGTGCGGGGGGGGGTTGGACTTGCAGCATTCTGTGGGCGGGGCTTCTACTCCGGAGCTTTGGTGGGTGGCTTTGGGGGGGGGGGGGGTTGGACGTCGAACACAGGTATCCGGAGTCATTTCCCTCCAGATTTTTTCCGTGGGTGGGTCGGGAGGTTGGTAGGCTGCGTTTCCTAAGCAGGGGGAGGAGTAGGAAAACATGCGGACTCCACCTGCTTGGTTGCAATCCCTTCCTTTAGTTTACTGTTCTGAAGACAACTTTCTGACATTTGACGCATGGGCGGGGCACGGGTCATGGAGTGGCTTCACCACCATGAATCCATGAACCCTTCAGGGAGTGATTGAGTGACTTCAGAACGTTGTCTTCACAACGTTCAGGGTGAGTTTTATTATAGTAGATAGTACAAATAACATGCTATATATAAATCTAGGTTTACTGTTCCTTTCTTATATATATATCCAAGAGAAGGACATTAGAGTCTATTTTCACCTTTCCTTTAAGAAAATCAGCTTCCTCTAGGCTTCTCTTTTTACCCTCACCTTAATAAGGGAACAAGTTATACTTTCTGTTATTAGACCTTACCTAACACTACACATCAAAAATCTTGAAAACATAAGCTAAATCATTGTACATCCAATACTAGGCAAATAACTACACTGACATAAATTTAAACAGAGTATAAATTTAAACAAGTTTTCAGATTTCATAATAAAACTGCTTCCTGTAACTTATAGAACAGGTGAAAAGAAAATAGAGTTGTGACTTTGGTAGGCCTTTCATATCTTTTATCTACAGGTACAAATAGCTCCTGCACTTGAAGTATGGCAAAGAAACACCGAACACCCAAAGCTGCAGCTCTTATTACAGCCACAGCTGTCTGACGGTGGCCAGCATTTTGATAACTGCTTCAGGGACTTGTGGTGCCCAATAATCAGGAACCAAAAATATTTAAAAAATCCAAGGGCTCAGTCTATGCTGCTGCTCTCACTTAACAGGCTCAGCCTACACTGCTGCCTTCACTTTAGGTGAGAGCAGCAGTGTAGGCTGAATATTTTTATTTCCTGATCATTGGACACTACAAGTCCCTGAAGCAGTTATTGAATCTCTGGTCTCCCATGGTGGTTGAAGGGCTGAAGCTAATTATTTATGCTTTCTTTAATAAGATGATTGAATGGAGCTTCTTGATATATTTCTGATAATAAAAACACAGGAGGTTTTTTACACCAGTGATTGAAATTTAGAGTCCTAAAAGACCATTGTGTTTCAAGTTGGTCTGGGACCGCTGAGGCTTTTTCCTCCTAGTGTTTATCACCTGGTTTTTCTTCTTACACACTTATGGTGTGAAGTTTTAAAGAACCACATAAAGCCAGTCTAGTCTCCAAAAAGAATGAATACAAGAACAAAAAAATAGCCATACTGGATCACACCAATAGTCCATCCATCCCAGTATCTTGCTTCCAACAGTGGCCAATCCAGGTCACAAGTACCTGGCAGAAACCCAAATAGTAGCAACATTCCATGCAGTGTCTCAATGAATAGCAAGATTCTGTATCAAGATTCCGGAATCCTAAAGAGTAGCAACATTCCATGCTACTAACCTCAGGATAAGCAGTGACTTCCCCATGTCTATCTCAATAGCAGACTAGTTTAGCAATTTAGCAGTTTTCCCTATTCCCCAGGAAAGGAGAGAGTAAACAAGAAACATTGTCCTTACCTAAGAAATCATGCTATTAGGGTCCTGTGGAAGACATGGCACTGGAACAGACAGAAGACCCAAGAGGAGGGGCAGGAAGGAATCAATACCCATGAAGTTAGTAAAGCAATCGGCTGGGGAATGCACCTAGGCATCCTGGGGTTTGTAGTAACAAGCTGTTCAGCACTCTGAACAGATTAACAATTAGTTATCCTCAAACTGTGGAGGAGGGTGTGGCTGACTCTGTGCAGAAGACAACTCTATATTAGGAAGCTCCAAGCTGGAGGGAGGATAAGTAGAGAAGCCTGTAGACAAACATATGAAAGGAAGCTGCCACAGGAGACGTGTACTGTCCACAAGAAGTTAAATAATCTGGTCTCTATTTTCACAAAGGGAAGAGGACTAGGAGTTAAGATGATCATGGGAAAGTACACAAGAGACATGTTACAGAATTGCCCCATTTTATGCTCAAGTTAAAAGAACATGACACAACTTGTGTATAGGATGTAGTCAACAAGTTCTATTGTCAGTTCTCATTAAATAAAGGTAGGAAGCTCAGCATTTGTGCCAGAAATATTTCAGTAATTGGTTCATATTTATGGAATTCTCTTCCAGTTTTTATATGTCAAGAAAGGGAGATGTTGAGTTTTCACAACTGAGTGAAAACCTACTTTTTGACCAAGCTTTTAAGTAATTTTAATACAACTGTTCTACTTGTGTTTTGTTATTTTAGATTGCATGTAAATTGTAATTGTGACTGTTATGATATATGACACCTGAAAATTACATTTGGAAAAAAAATACACCTAAGCATACTCCCTATAGTATGCCTGTCACAGTCTTGGGCTCTAAGCAAACTGTCATGGACTCAGGAACAACGTGAGCTCTTGGGCTGCTGTCAACGAGTGGCAGCAGCAGGAAAAACCCTCCAACCAGGACTGGACTAAACAAGCAGGACTGGAGCAGACAAGAAGTGCAATAATCACACAGGCAGAAACATACCAGAAATGCACGGGGCACACAGGCTGTACTAAGACACAAATCAGGACTAGGCTGAACTAGCAGGACTGGAGCAGACTAGAAGTGCAAAAGCAAACAGGCAGAAACAGACCAGAAAAGCACAGAGCACACAGGCTGCACTAAGACACAAACCAGGACTGGACTAGGCAGGGAACACAGGGACAGAGCTAAGTAAAGCCAGAAGAGAAAACACTCAAACAGGCCGCAATACTGACCTGGAATCGATGCACACAGAGCTCTCTCATGTGGACCACAAGGCCGAACGGGAACCCAAACACAACAGCAGAAGGAAGAAGAAACTGGGCAGAGCTCTAGGTGAGGCAGACTAAGCAGAATTCAAGGAACGACAGACTAGGCAGAGCTCAAGGCTGGGCAGACTTGGCAGAATTCAAGGCTGGGACAGACTAGGCAGAATTCAAAGCGAGGCAGACTAGGCAGAGCTCAAGGCTGGCAGACTAAGCAGAACACAAGGCTAGGCCACAGAGCCACACAAACAACAGAACAAACAGAAAATAACCAAGACAGAAGTGCTAACACTAGCACACAGACATACTGAAGAACTCAGGCAGGAATACTATGTAGGAAATAAGGCAGAAGTACTACACAAGCACACCGACAAGCCTGGAGACCTTTGACTTTGCAAAGAAACTAAATGAATGTCCTCACCTTCCTTATGAGGGCCTTCACTGATGTCACGACTACAGGAAAGAGACTTGAGACACACCAAGCACCAAAGTGAGGCTTGGAACACATAGGAAGTGGAAGCACTACAGGAAAGAGGCTTGCAACACACTGAACACCAGAGTGAGTCTTGGAACACACAGGAAGTGGCAGCAGAGGCAACAATGCAAAGAAAAGAACAGACTGGAGCCACCTCTGAAGCTGGCCACCGGAAGACAAGATGAGACTGAAAAGTGGAGTCACGACCAAAGTCGTGACAATGCCTACATTTTATAGATTAGGCATAAATTTCCACGTGGTATATAGAATTTCACTGAGCACCTCTTGTAAGGAGTATGGTAAGGAGTCTGGAGAAAGAAAGGGGGTGGGGAGGAACCCCAGCTACCAAAAAGGGAAAGATGACACGGTGGGGGTTCCGATCCTGCCAAAAAGGGACATAAGAGTAGAACACTACAAGTCCCAGAAAGCCCCAGGAGAGCACCTGGTAAGGGGGAGAAATAGGGTGCACCTCCCAGAGGCTCCAAAAGGGGGCCAACCAAAAAGGGAGAAAGCTGAAGCTCTACCCTGGTGGAAAAGGTGGTGGTGGAAAAAAGGGGCGGAGAAAGAACAACCCCAGAACCCGGTTAATGAGGGAAAAGGGAATCAGCTGGAGGGGGGGGAGGGAAGAGGAGAAAATGGACTGGGCTCCAGAGGAGAGGGAAGGAGAGGAGCCAGAGGCAATGGAACAAGGAGAGCCAGAGGAGGTCCCTGAGGAACCGATGGAGCTGTTGGCTCTGACTCAGTCAGAGCAGGAGGTATAGGGGGCTGTCCGGGTCATGCAGGAGGAGGTCAGGAGAAAAGGCTGACCAAGAGGGTGGGACCCGGAGGCTTTGAGCCCGCGCAAAGCCTTGCTACTTAATGATACTGTGTTTGAAAAGCCAGGCTACATTTAGGGCTGTGTTTGGAAAGGCCCTGTTGCAAGTGGAACTGTGTTTAAAAACCTTGCTACTTTGTGATACTGTGTTTGAAAAGCCTGGCTACATTTAGGGCGGTGTTTGGAAAAGCCCTGCTGCAAGTGGAACTGTGTTTAAAGACCTTGCTACTTTGTGATACTGGGTTTGAAAAGCCTGGCTACCTTTAGGGCGGTGTTTGGAAAAGCCCTGCTGCAAGTGGAACTGTGTTTAAAGGCCTTGCTACTTTTTGAGACTGTGTTTGAAAAGCCAGGCTACATTTAGGGCTGTGTTTGGAAAGGCCCTGCTGCAAGTGGAACTGTGTTTAAAAACCTTGCTACTTTGTGATACTGTGTTTGAAAAGCCTGGCTACATTTAGGGCTGGGTTTGGAAAAGCCCTGCTGCAAGTGGAACTGTGTTTAAAGGCCTTGCTACTTTTTGAGACTGTGTTTGAAAAGCCAGGCTACATTTAGGGCTGTGTTTGGAAAGGCCCTGCTGCAAGTGGAACTGTGTTTAAAAGCCTTGCTACTTTATGATACTGTATTTCAAAAGCCTGGCTACCTTTAGGGCTGTGTTTGGAAAAGCCCTGCTGCAAGTGGAACTGTGTTTAAAAGCCTTGCTACTTTTTGAGACTGTGTTTGGAAGGCCAGGCTACATTTAGGGCTGTGTTTGGAAAGGCCCTGCTGCAAGTGGAACTGTGTTTAAAAGCCTTGCTGTAAATTGAAAGGTGCTGGAAACAGCCTGTCTCCCCCAGGGAGCCGGGTTTTGAGAGGAAAGATCCCTAAGGAAGTGGGACAACAGAGGAAAAGGGCTCTGAGCTGAGGACCAGCAGGTTCTTTTCTACACTCTCCACGTGACCAAATTTAGTCATGGCCATTTACGCCATGTGTTACTCGGTGTAAATACTGATGCCTAAATTAGGTGTAGAGTGGGTGTATTCTATAACAACACACATAGATTTTAGAAATGCCCCTGCCACGCCCATGGCCACACTCTCTTTCAACTATGCGACTTAGAATTTATGTGCACCATGTTACAGAATATGCTTAGCGAGTTATGCACGTAAATCTTAATGCCAATTAGTGCTGCTAATTGCTTAACATCCAATTAACATCATTGATTAGCTAGTTAAACAATTAAGTTATGTGCATTGTTATAGAATACACTTCAATTTCTGAGCGGAAATTAAGATGCAATCTATTGATATATTATACATTGACAAGTAACTGAATATTTTGCATGAAACTGATATTTCAAAAGTTGCTGAGTTTAATCAGGAAGTCTACAGCTAAGGTAGGTTGAAAATTCATCAAAGGAAATTAACCAGAATATAGATTTTGTGAGGCTCAAGAAAAGATTCCAATTTGGCTTGATGGACTTGACTGATCAGAAGTACATTTTGAAGTATGAATGTACCATGAGAATGGAAGTCTTCCAAAAAAAAACAAAAAAACAAAACAAACACATCTTGCCACTATGATGACACTGCATTTTGATTTAGAATATAATAATATACCAGTAATTCATAGTGCTACATTCTGTCGGGAAGGGCAAGTAAAGGAACACCTCTGCTTCCCCTCTACCCTTGGGCACTGAAATGAAATTTTTCTGAAATGCCAATTATGACATTGGGGCAGAACTATGGCCTCGGGGTGTGAAGCTGTGAATTGGGGCACTCCAGTTGACAGAGAAATTAACTTATTTTTGAGTGCAATGAAAAAACGCAATGCTGTATAATGCTAGATAGTAGATGATTAATGGAGATATTGTATAGTTCAATCAGCTCTGAAGGACATATTTTGCATGCTGTTCCATATAGAGAGAAAGTCACTTCAAGCAGTAATGCATGAGAAATAGAAAGAATGCAAACATAATAGAAAGTGATAATGTAAATGTTAGTTACAAATAATACTGGAAAACAATTGCTGAGGTATAATCCATTTACTCTTAAAGTTTTATGGAAATTGCATACAAAGGCTTTATGCTTTTTGTTTCTGTGCAAAAAGAAAAATCTGAATAACATTTAAACATAATGAAATCCTCAATCAGAATGCAATCATGGGGTTAAGGGAATTGTATGGAATATAGGAATACAAGGGAGCGGAGGGTAAAGCGCACAGAAAATGGACTGGTTATGAATTAGGAAAATCAAGCAATAAACTGAATTATCTGAAAAGTCTCAATGATAAAGTATGTAAAAGTATGGGGATTTCCACAAAGCATTACATATAAATATGCATTCAAAGTCTACATACACTTACTTAATAAGGTTTCTATTAAAAAAGATACAAGCATGATGAAAAAATAAAGATTGGTGTAATTCAGTGTGGGATAGAGTGAAGTATCCCTCAAGCTGGTCTAAGTATACATTTGCGTATCTATTTAGCAGGATATAACCCAGTGGTTCCCAAACCTATAGTGTGACAACCCCAGTCAGGTTTTCAGGATATCCACAATAAATACATGAAAGAAATTTGCATGCTGTAGAGGCAGTGCATGCAAATCTCTCCTATGCATATTCATTGTGATATCATGAAAACCTGACTGGTTGAGGGTCTCACAGGACACACTTGGGAACCCCTGAATAGTCTTTACCATTGTTACGTATGTGTCTGGGCAGTTTTACTGAATGAAGGCCTGTGTCTTCTTTTTTGACTCTTTTAATCCTATGAAGTAACCCTAAGTTCATGATTGGAACATTTGAAATACAACTT
This sequence comes from Microcaecilia unicolor, assembly GCF_901765095.1. NCBI lineage: Eukaryota > Metazoa > Chordata > Amphibia > Gymnophiona > Siphonopidae > Microcaecilia > Microcaecilia unicolor. The sequence goes on from NC_044038.1 coordinate 134,818,674, forward strand.
CAAGTCAATGGCAACAAAACTTATTGAGAGTTATTAAACTTATTGAAGTTGTACAACGAAGATATTATGGCAGTTGAATTTGAAGAATATGCTGAAGAACAAATTCAAAAGTTATTGCAACGTCCTATGTTGCTGGATGATGACGATAGCCCTGACACCCTTGGTTCATGGACTGAGCTAGAAAATTTATAGAAGCGGCTAACGAGGGCGGAACTACATGCCAGTACGTTGGTTCAACATCTGAGGAAATCCTGGATTCAGAGAGGGTTGAGAATAATTAAAGAGCCAAAGATATTTGTTACAGATAAAATCTTCATGGAGAGGTGGAGGGGCATAATCGAACGCGAACGCCTATCTCCATGGGCGTCTATGTCCAAAAACGGGTACGTGAAGAGGCGGGACAGACCGTATTTTCAAAAAAATGGACGTATTTCAGCTGGACGTTTGGTTTTTTTAGCGATAATGGAAACTAAAAAAGCCCAGCTCAAAAACGTCCTAATCCAAGCCAAATGGTCATGAGAGGGGCCAGGATTCGTAGTACACTGGCCCCCCTGATATGCCAGGACACCAACTGGGCACCCTAGAGGTCAGTGCGGTGGACTTCAGAAAAAGCTCCCACATGCAAAGCTCCCTTACCATAGGTGCTGAGCCCCCAACCCCCCTCCCCCCAAACCCACAACCCACAAATGCACAAATGTACAACACTACCATAGCTCTTAGGGGTGAAGGGGCACCTACATAGGGGTACAGTGGGTTTTGGAGGCCTCCCATTTACCAGCACAAGTGTTACAGGTAGGGGGGATGGGCCTGGGTCCGCCTGGCTGAAGTGCACTGCGGTATCCACTAAAAGTGCTCCAGGGACCTGCATACATGCAGGCCTCTCGGACTGGTTGCTGCTATATAACATTGACACAGCAGTTGACACCTAAAAACTAATCTCTCCGAAAATGTCCTTTATTGGAATAAGCACACTTACTCACAGTTAACTGCAGATCAGAGGTTGTGCCCCACTGGCAATGAGTCTCCCTGGTACTGAGATGAGCAGTAGGTCAGAGCTGGCAGAATGCTGTACAATGCCCTCTTTCAGCCACATTCAAGGGAAGAACTAAGTTCTGTAACGTGGCTAACACGTGAAAGGGATCTAAAACTGGCTTACAAAAATGGCCACTACCTCATGGACTACAGGAAACAAAACAGGGCACACTCTGACCCAGTAAGCAGGGGGAAAAGCACCATGGGAGTAGAGCCTACCAACTACCAACATCGTGAGCATTTGCCACAAGCTACTGGAATCATGGAGCCCAATATCCTACACACACCACAATGCATTGCTGATGTGACTCTGCAGTGCGCATAACAGAAAAGGTGTCACACTCACCGGAGAGCCACATCAGAACCAGTTAAAGGCTGTCACAGGATAGAATACATTCTGTTGTCATGGAGGTGGGTACGGCATTTGAAGCTGGCATAGAGGCTGGAAAAAAAGTTTGTAAAGTGGGTTTTTTTTGGTGGGAGGGGGTTAGTGACCACTGGGGGAATCCGGGGAGGTCATCCCCGATTCCCTCCAGTGGTCATCTGGTCAGTTGAGGCACTTTTTTGGGACCTGTTCGTGAAAAAAAAGGGTCCAAAAAAAGTGACCCAAAATCGCGGTAAAAATGCCTTTTTTTCGATTATCAGCTAAAGACGCCCATCTTTCCTCGGCAGATAACCACGCCCCAGTTCCGCCTTCACCACGCCTCCAACACGCCCCCATCAACTTTACCCGTTTCCGCGACGGATTGCAGTTGGAAACGCCCAAAATCGGCTTTCGATTATACCGATTTGGGCGCCCACGGGAGAAAGATGCCCATCTCCCGATTTGGGTCACAATATAGGCGTTTTTCTCTTTCGATTATAAGCTGGATGGTCATCTATACTAAATAAGTGTAGCAGAGTTTTGATGGCTCTGATTGTTGAAACCACTGCTCAAGTTAAAACTGATCTTAAAAATCAAATTAATGTAGCTAAAGAAAGTTTGAAAAGTATTAGTATACCTGAAGAATATGATAAAAGAATGGGGGAATTAAAGAAAACTATTCAAACGATGAAGGAGTCCATTTGTCAAGTAAAGATAAAGAAGCTGAAGAGAGATGAACGAGACTACCAATTCGGGAAGGATATACACCTGGCATAAAAGAGATCATGCCACAATAAGTAGGTAGAAGGTGCCGTTTGAAGGTTCATCTGAGGACAGTGGAGACATAAGTACTGGCAGTGATCAACAATCAGAGACACCTTTAGAAGAAGGTCGGGGTCAGAGTAATTTAAGAACAAGAGCCAAGATGGCTCAACAGAAGCAACAGCAAGCTCAGAGAGAGCAGTTCCGATCGGGGGACTCTCAAGGCCGGAGAGGTCAGAAACAGTAGTTAATCTCCCATCATATACACTTACGGACCATCAAATTGAATTGTTAGATCTGGAACTCGGCTATGTGCCTACAACCTGGCATGATCCATTCTGCCTGAGAATCGCTCTACAAAAATGTTTTCGTAAATTACAATGTAAAATATTTTTTATAGACCATCCTAGCTCGGTGGATATATCAATGGTTAAACCATCCTCTAAATGGTACCCTCCTGGACCTATAAATTCTGTAGTGTCCACATTTAGAGATTTGATTCTTACAGACCTAGGGAAATAGAGAGAAACCAGCATCAAATTAAAATTAAAAATAATTTGACGTTTGGACAATGGTCAGCTTTGAAGAGCTTGCTAAATGAATCATCAATTGTTGTATTGAGGGCAGACAAAGGAGGGGCTATGGTGGTCTGGGACAAACAGCAATATTGAGAAGAGGCTAATAGACAACTAAATTATCATACTGCTTATAGAATGTTGTCTGAGGACCCTATGGAGGGGTTGCAAGTTCGGATCAAAGAACTAGTAACTGATGCATTAAAAATCAATATGTTAACAGCGAAAGAAGGAAGATTTTTGATAGAGGACAACCCGCAAACCCCGAAGATATATTTTTTACGGAAGATACATAAAAGTATGAACATGCCTCCTGGACGTCCGATTGTCTCTACCAAGTCATCTGTCCTGGAACCGCTCTCGATTTTTGTTAATCTTTTTTTGAAAAAACAAGTTTTGGAAATGAAGTCATATCTTAAAGATTTGTCTCATTTTTTTTAGAGAATTAGAGACAGTGGATAATGTGACTGCTGAGACATGGTTGGTGACACTAGATATTGTGTCTTTGTACACAAAAATACCTCAAACAGGAGCGTTGCAAATTATTAAAGAAACACTGGAATCTAAACCTGGATTTCAACGGATATCATCTCAATTTATTTTATGGCTGGCAGAACTAGTGATTTCGAATAACTATTTTTGGTTTGAAAATAATTTTTATCTTCAGACACAAGGAGTGGCCATGGGGGCCACTCTAGCCCCCTCAGTGGCCACGTTATACATTGCCCAAATTGAATCCAAGATGATATATGTGACTCAACAGTTTAAACTAGTTAGTCTATGGAAGCGTTTCTTGGATGACATTTTCTTTCTATGGACTGGATCTGAACAATCTCTACTAGAATTTGTGAGATGGCTGAATACACTGGATATAAATATCTCTTTCCACGTCATCTAGTAAAACTGCGATTGAATTTTTAGATCTATGGATCTATAAGGAAGAAGATAGATTGTTAACATCTCTATATTGCAAACCCATGAGCCGAAATACTTTTTTACAATTCGGGAGTTTCCATCCTTACCATCTGAAATTTAATCTCCCAGTCAGCCAATTTTTGAGAATTAGGAGGGTTTGTTCGTCTTTAGAGGAGTTTAAACATCAATCAAAAGAACTGAAAGCTAGATTCATCTCGAGAGGTTACCCAAGAGCGGCAATTAAGAAAGCTTATATTACGAGCAAGATTTGCTCATTGCTCATGGTTGTTGACAGAAAATAATAGAGAAGAAACAGATAGCTTGACATGTGTGCTGCCTTTCTCAGCTATAAGCCAAAAATATAGTACAAAGTATAAAAGATCACTGGCATATTCTTCAGTTGTATCCATGTTTTCCTGAGGCACCAATAATATCCTATACAAAAGGGAAGTCGATAGGTGAACGGTTAGCCTAAAATACGTTTTTTGATCCTTTGACTAATTCCAATAGCGGTAATCATTTGTAATGTGGGCACTGTCAATGGTGCTCACAATCAATTATAGGTAGTTCTTGGTTAGTACCGGGGAAAATGTGATTTTGAGATCTAAAACTGTAACTAACTGTGATACCAAAAATATAGTGTATGCCATAGTATGTCCTTCTGATCTTATATATATAGGAAGGTGTGCTCGCTCTATTAAAACTTGCCTTAAAGGACACAAATCCCGTATAAATACTCAAAATATACAAGCTCCTTTAGTGGAGCACTGGCTGCAAAAGGGTCATAGTAGTGAGGATATTAAATGGAGGATCATTGAACAAATTGAAATAAGGAAAGAGGGTGGTTCAGTGAATAGACTGCTTAACTTCAGAGAACAATGGTATATTTTTTTCTTTACAAACAGTTGCCCCCATGGGTTTGAATGCAGAGCTTGAATGGGCGTCGCTGATTTAGCTCAGGTCCAATAAGAAATGAGGGGGAGGGACTACTGACGTCAATATTCAGATGGTAATTTAATTCTGAATGAAAAACGCGGCCGCCATCTTTGTCTATAAAGGTTTGAGCAGAGCTGGCGCTAGAATAAATGCTCAGGGTGAGTTTTTCATTGCTTATGTTCTGTAAAAGGTATAGGTTCTGAGCAATGAATGTAGTATAATTAATTGAACTGTTTGTTTCATAGGGGACTGTCCTTGAGGCAGCTCAGGTTTGAGCGAAACATATGTCGGACAACTCTACCCCTGAGTCCAATGATAAACGGAAATAAGATAAGTTAAAAAGTTAAAAGTCAAGTTATTGAGAAACTAAAAGATAAATATGTTAGAGCTGACCTATGAAGATGATGGATGTTGTTAACATTGCCATATAAAATAATTATGGTTGGCAATGAACATCGTTGAGGTCAATAGAAAAATAGAAAAAAGGTCCAAATAAGTTTTTGAAAAAAAATCTTGCATTTAAAGTGTGCTATATATACAGGAGTTTGGACACTAGAAAAGTAAAAATTGGAACAGTTGAAAGGCATGACAGGGTATATACACAATTTCTGTTAATCACAAGAATTAGATACAGGATACTGAGAGGTCCTTTTTCCAAACTGTGGGAAAAAGGGCCCTGTGCTAGCGGCAGGGGTCGTTTTTTCCACGTGCCAGGGCCCTTTTTAGTGCAGCAGGTAAAAAAAGCCCCCAGACACACATGGCCATGCGGTAAGAGAACTCTTACCACATGGCCATGCAGCGGGGAGCCCTTGCCGCCACACTTCACGGTGGTAATAAGGGTCCCACGCTAACTCAGCGGTAACTGGGCAGTGCACCCCGATACACGATTATTGGCAGGCTATCGCTATGCAAACCATTTTCTTTTTCCCTCAGAAATGTCATGTGCTCAGGGCAGAACTACTGCCGGTGGCCGTGTTGGGCTGGCGGTAATTCCGGAAAAGCGAGTGTTAAGCCTGATTTGGGCTTCCCGCAGCTCAGTAAAAGGGCCCCTGAGTGAGGTGCACCTTTTATCTACAGCAGTTTATGAGTTTTTACAGTTCCACTAGCAGGCCTCTAAAGTTAAAGGGCCTGAGAGTCAGCTGGTGGCGATCAGCGTTTTGCTGACTGTGGCTGACCTTATCCCCAGAAATTCAATGCCAGGCCACATCCGGGCTCCAGCACTGAATTTCCAGGTACATGGCGCTGGCAAAAACATAGCCAGTTAAGTGCAATATTCAGCATTTAACCAGCTATGGGTTACTACAAGAAGATATGACTGACTTTTATGTGGTCCTATTTATGTGGTTGCCTTGGTCAGTTATGTGCTAAATATCAGTACTTAACCGGACAAGTGCTAACTCTGCCCTTGGAAAACCCCCAAAATAGCTGGTTTTGAGTTGCATGCTAACCATACATTTTCAGCAGCATATCGGGTTAAGTGCTTCTGAATATGACAGGTTAGTCTCAAACAAGCAATTCAACTGGCCAGGAGTCATTTCTGGCTGGTTAAATCACTTTGAATATTGACCCCAAAGTTTTGCTTTTGTTTTTTTAACTTTAGTCCCACTCCACTTCTTAAAGCCTTTTAAGGCTCCAAGACAAAGCAACTAGTATGATAATCAAGCAAAAGGCATTCTGTTTTGTTGAAATGTTAAAACCAACAAATTAATTCTTTCACAGCAGAAGAGCCCAGTAGCAAATAGTGGAAAATAAAAGTGAGCAGCTAATCAACCTTTTCTACCATACACTATATGATATGATATTATGATTCTGTCTTTCACCTACAGACAAAAGGTATTTTTATTTCAAATTCATAAACACCGCAAGATGTTGAGTTTTCAGGGTATGAAGTCATGAGGAACTTATTGACAGCTGCAATAATTATAACAAAGAAATGGAAACAATCAATACTATCTAGATTAAGATCGCCTACAGGAAATTAGACATCATATTTTAGAAATATGAAGTACTAAAAGAATGTTTATATATTTAGTAGGGTGATGTGGAAATTGTGCTTGGACTAAGATGATAGAAGCAATGGACAATAATATGATACCCATAGAATTGCTAATATAAATACCTCTGCCAATCTCATTGTTCTTTGATGAAAAGGAAAACTTATTATATTACAATTGTGTATTTCTTCCCTTCCTCATTTCTCTCTTTTAATTGGCCAACCCAAAAAGCATGCCTAGGCAACATACAACCTCTCTGACCTTGATAAAGAACGCATTCTTGTGTTGCATGTTGGCTATCCCTCTTTTCCAGGCTTTAATGGTATACCCAAGTCCAGCCTGCTTCTTCACTCAGACTAGTCCGTCAGTGAACATAATAGACCAGACAGAATTATAAATAAAGCCACCTGTTTCTTTGGTTATGATTGAAAAATGCTTCAAATTAATTGAAGTCAATTAAATCTATCTATATATATAAAACTCACCCTCAACGTTCTATTTGCACTGACGTCACTGAAGCCAGGTTCGTAAGTTCGAAGCTCTGAAGCCACAGAAAATCACAGTCTGTGGGCCCCGCCCTCGCGTCAAACGTTATGACGTTGAGGGCGGAGCACATTCTCAGCTCCAACGTTGTACTGCACTGTAGCTCTGCTCCGCCCTCGCGTCAAAACGCGATGACGTCGAGGGCGGAGCACACGGGTGGCGTCCAAAAGGGCCAGGGTCACACATTCGCACGGAGGCTTCAGGGGGGCCGGCGACACACGGAGACACAAAGGGACGGAGGGGAGCCTTGCTAGCGCCCGTTTCATTGCGATTTGAAATGGGCCTTCCTTACTAGTATTGCTATAATGCTATAAATACACAGCACAGATAAATGCAATCCTCTGAAACCTTCTCAGTACAATATAAAGCAGAAGGCATGTATAAAATATATAACAGCATGCCTGGTTTAGAGATCTGGAGCTTAGTGTCTCCAGAATGAAATGAGGCAATCTTCCGTGAATTCTTGTTTTTATAAAAGGACATTTAAACCTCCATAATTGGGCATCCACATTTAAGTGCCACAGGATGTAGGGTACATGGCAGCAAAACTGTTCAGTTGTATTCTATAAAGGCACACATAAGTGGCATGGTGCATAAATGCAAGAGTAGCATTCAAATGGGTGGAATGTGGCAGGGGCAAGGGCGGAGATCCTACTTATGCACGCAAATTACAGAATACAGTAAGGGGCCCTTTTACTAAGCCATGTAAGCATCTACGCATGCTCAGTGCACACCAAAATGGAGTAACCGCCAGACTACCGCATGGCTCTTGCGGTAATTTCATTTTTGGCGTGCATCCGATACGTGCATCTGAAAAACATTTTTTATTTTCGGACACGTGTAGCAGATGTATGCCAAGTGGCATTTGGCACACATAGGTCATTACCGCCTGATTACTGCGTCTTTACCGCCAGGTCAATGACTGGCGGTAAGGTCTCAGACCCAAAATTTTCGGCAAAAAAAGGCCTTTTTTACAGGCACGCTTAAAAATGAATCGGCACATGTCCAAAACCTGCGCCTACACTACCACAAGCCATTTTTCAGTGTGCCTTTGTAAAAGGACCCCTGAGTTATACATGCTCTTGTCACATTTGGATGCTCGCAGTTGAACCATGAATTGAAACCTAAGGATGGGCAATTGATAGTTGCAGCCCAGGATGGCAGACTACCCATGAAATGGTTCACAAGAAAAAAAACCTGGTACAACAGACATTGTATATCCTGTAAAAAAAAACAGCTAGAAACAGTTCATTACCTCATTGCTGACTCCAAACTTCTGGTGGCAGAACATTTCCATATAGAAAGGCGCAATAAAAGTAGCACTTTTCATCCACTGGAAACTTTGTAAACATGACAACATTGCTGTATTAGAAAAGCACTAAGATTAGAACCCTAAGGAGTCATTTTACTATGGTACGCTGAAAAATAGCCTGTGGTAGTGTAGACACATGTTTTGGGCGTGCGCAGAATCATTTTTTAGCGTACCTGTAAAAAAATGCCTTTTGGGGGGCCCTTTTACTAAGCTGCATAAGCGCCTATATGCACCAATTCTGAGTTACTGCCCGGCTACCACGTGGCCCTTGTAGTAATTTTATTTTCGATTCGCATCTGCTATGCATGTCTGAAAAATATTTTTTATTTTCTACTGTCAGCTACACACGTCAAGTGGCATTTGACACACATAGGTCATTACCACCTGGTTATGCGTAAGACTACCGCTAGGTAAATGGCTGGAGGTAAGGTCTCAGACCCAAAATGGACACGCGGCAATTTTCATTTTGCTGCACGTCCATTTTTGGCAAACATTTTAAAAAGGCCTTTTTTACAGGTGTGCTAAAAAATAATTCTGCACCCGCCCAAAACATGCGTCTACACTACCGCAGGCCATTTTCAGCGCATCTTAATAAAAGAACCCCTTTATTTTTGCCGCAAATGGATGTGCAGCAAAATGAAAATTGCCATGTGTCCATTTTGGGCCTGAGACCTTACCGCCAGCCATTGATCTAATGATAAAGTTTCACATGGTAACCAGGCAGTAATGACTTATGCACATCAAATGCCACTTGTCACGCGTAGCTGACACGTGCTAGGAAATACAAAATGGCAGAAACATACAGAAATACTTCCCATTGTTTTGGGGTGTCACAGACTTCATGAAAAGAAATTTTGAAGCATACCTTGATAGGTTGCTTATTTATGTTACATTTTATAAAATCCAGAAGAAAACTCTGTTTGGCACAATGGAAGTACTTTTTGAATGTTAGCAGTAAATTTGAGAGACTGAGATAATAGTCCACATAACCTGGCTTAGAAGCAAGGTTCATTCCTGTCATGCAAATCTAACCCATTTGGAGGCAATGCCCACAAGGTAATTTTAGAAAGCAAATATAGAGGGGCATAATCAAACGGCGCCAGCGAAATCGATCGCCGGCGATCTATTTTGGCGGCGCCACAACAGCTGGCCGGATCCGTATTATCGAAAAAGATGGCCAGCCAACTTTTGTTTTGATAATACGGTTGGGGGCCGGCCAAATGCCACAGATCGCCGGGTTTGAGATGGCCGACTTTGTTTTTCAGCGATAATGGAAACTGGAACTGGCCATCTCAAACCCGGCCAAATCCAAGGCATTTGGCCGTGGGAGGGGCCAGCATTCGTAGTGCACTGGTACTTCTGGATGTTTAGATCTTGCTGATCAGTTATGTTATGACTTACTTGTTCAGGAGTGCTGTATTTTGTGATACTGTTTTGAGAAATGTTCAAGAAAGACTTCATACAAATGAAAAAAGTCCCTGCCATGCATTTTCCCTTGATGGCCGTCCCTGACGTGCACTTTTCATAATGGCCGTCTTTCTCCCTGAACAAGGAAATGAAAAGTTTTTGCACACTGCTTTTTTGTTTTTAGTAACAGGGGGATTTGAACCAGCCACCTCGGCATTACAAGACCAGTGATGTAACCACTTGGCCACCACTCCACTTACGTGGGTGTCCCTCCCTTTTGATTATACCCTTCTAGGTCTCTCTCAGCCACTCACAGACAGCGTAACGCACTGTGATTGGCTGAGAGAGACCTGAAGGGTATAATCAAAAGGGAGGGACACCCACGTAAGTGGAGTGGTGGCCAAGTGGTTACATCATGGCTCTTGTAACACAAAGGTGGCTGATTCAAATCCCACTGTTACTACCAAAAAAAAGTGTGAGCAAAACCTGTTTTGATTTCCCTGTTTGGGGAGAAAGCTGGCCATTAAGAAAAGTGCACTTTCGGAGAGAAAGACGGCTATTAAGGGAAGTGCATATTAAGGGAAGTGCACGTCAGAGACGGCCATCAAGGGAAAATGAACGGCAGGGACTTTTTTTAATTTGTATGAAGTCTTTCTTGAACATTTCTCAAAACAGTATCACAAAATACAGCACTCCAGAACAAGTAAGTCATAACATAACTGATCAGCAAGATCCTTTTTTTTTTTTTTACGAGCTGGACGACTGGCTTCCCCTCCTTGGAAGGAAATGTTTCAAAGTTTTTTTTGGGGGTGGGAGGGGGTTGGTGACCACTGGAGGAGTATGGGGAGGTCATCCCCGATTCCTTCTGGTGTCATCTGGTCAGTTTGGGCATCTTTTTGAGACTTGGTCGTGAAAATAAATAGACCAAGTAAAACCGGCCAAATGCTCGTCATCGCCGGTTTTCTTTTTTCCATTATCAGCTGAAGCCGGCCATCTCGTAAGTACGCCCACATCCCACCTTCACTACCCTGCCGACACGCCCCCTTGAAGTTTAGCAGCCTCCACGACGGAATGCCAGCGAGTGTGTCCAAAAATCGGCTTTCGATTATACTGATTTGGCCGGTTTTAGGAGATGGCTGCCATCTCCCGATTTGTGTCGGAAGATGGCTGGCTAACACTTTCGAAAATAAGCTGGATAGTATCTACACATGAAAATTGGTGGGTTTACATTTGTAATGGGTCTAAGTAGGGAACCAAGAAAGGCCGCTAATTATGCAATGACAGCATAAAGGTTGAAAAGTAGCCCTAAAATTAAATGCATAGGCTATCTGTACAGCAGCTGAATATTACCACTATGGGCTAGATTCATATGGTGCCTGAAAACTCAATATGGGAAAAGAATACACTTATATTTTATAGAATAGGCTTAAATTTCCACATAAACTATAGAATACGCTGAATGCCTCTCTACATGACCAAATTTAGTCACAGCCATTTACACCATATTTTACTTGGCATAAATCCTGACACCTAAATTGGGTGCAGAGTGAATATATTCCATAACAGTGCTCATATATTTTAGAAATGCCCACACCCTGCCCATGGCCATGCTCCCTTTTCAACTACACAACTTAGAATTTAAGCACACCACATTACAGAATACGCTTAGCGAGTTGTGAGCATAAATCTTGATTAATTGCAATTAGTGCTGATAATTGCTTGTTAACACACAATTGACAGTGCTGATTGGCTACTTAACCAATTGTTATAGAATACGCTTCCATTTCCACAAAGAAATTAAGGTGCAATGTACAGAATGCTAAATAGTAGTAGTAGAAGTAGAATCCTGGGGTATATGGATAGGGCCTGATTTTATAACAGGATGCCTACATTATGTAAAATTTCCAAAGAGCGCCTATTTTATAAAGGTAATACTGTCACCTATGTGCTTTTATAACACAGTCACCTAGAACCTACTCAATAGTGCCCAGAAGCATGATTGATACATCTGCTCTGAAGATTGTGCAAATGTGTGTGTACTCTAACTGATGGTTCTATATAGGTCACACTAATAAAATATAATAGGAAGGTGGTGGAGTACACCAATAACATCTCAAAAACAATCCTCACACCAATATTATTGCATATAAGAGGAAAAGATTTCAACACAAGGAGGAAAAAGCCTCAGTTGACCCAGCACAACTTAATTTCTTCAGGTCTCCAAAGGGGTCTCCAGTGTCTATCACTGACATAAAAACAAAAACCTCCTGTGTGCCTTTATTTAATCAAGTTCAGCATACATTATCTTAAGCTAAGAAAATATATATTAATACTTAGCTTAGTCCTTAGTACATCACTTCTTGTCCCCTATGGAGATCTGAAGAGATTAAGTTGGTTGGTCAGCTGAGGCTTTTTCCTCCTTGTGTTGAAATATTTTCCTCTTATATGCAATAATATTGGTGTTAGGGTTGTTCTATATAGACTGCCCAAGGGCATGATCTGTGATTCTTGTGTAAACTCATTAGCTAGTTAGATGATATCAATTACTGGTGCTAACAAGCAATTAATTGGCAGTAATTAGGATTTACATGCAGATCTGCCCTTCACCCTATTCTATAAAATGTGAGCCTAAATTTCATAGTGAGCAATTCCAAATGGACCTTGGGCATGGGAGGGGCATGGGCAGGTGAGGGTGTTCCCTGAAAGTAGGCATAATGTTATATAAAATATCCGCATTTCGACACCTGCCATTAGTTGGGCACAAGCATTTAAACTGGCCTGTGACAGGCCAGGGGCGTAGCCACAGGTGGGCCTGGGCGGGCCTGGGCCCACCCAATTTGGGCTCAGGCCCACCCAGCAAAGGAGCACCCAATGGGCCTTCTTTCCCCTCCCTCCATCGGGCAGCGCCAGCCTAACTGTACAACAAAGCTGCACGGCACCGGGTCCGTCAGCATGCTGCCGCTAGCTCCTTTTCGGCAGAGGTGTTAGTTCTGCTGCTAAATCTGCAGCGGATCCACGCGGTACCAGGGCTATCTCTCTGTACGCTGCTGCAACTGCTTCCTCTGCGCTAGCCCCGCCTCTTCAGAAAGAGTATCGGAGGTGAGGCGGGGCTAGCGCAGAGGAAGCAGTCGCAGCAGTGTACAGAGAGACAGCCCTGGTACCGCGTGGATCCGCTGCAGATTTAGCAGCAGAACTAACACCTCTGCCAAAAGATGACAAGGTAGGAGCTAGCGGCAGCATGCTGACGGACCCGGTGCCGTGCAGCTTTGTTGTACAGTTAGGCTGGCGCTGCCTGACGGAGGGAGGGGAAAGAAGGCCCATTGGGTGCCGGTAGGTGGTGCCGGAGAAACCTGCAGCGGTGACTTGGGGGGGGGGGGGTCGGGGCAGTGGGTAGCCAGACAGCCAATTTTGGGGAGGGGGGGAGAGAGAAAATTTTGTGCCCACCCACTTTGTGCTCAGGCCCACCCAAAATTGGCTGTCTGGCTACGCCACTGTGGCAGGTATAAATGGTTGCGCCCAAAGTTAGGCATGAAATGCGCACTAAACTAATATTCTGCAAAGGATATTCTGCGCAGATCACCATTTACAGAATACTAGCTTATGGATCATCCCGGCACTTATCTTTGGACACCATTTAATGAATTCACCCATACACATTTATATATATTATAAGATATTCATGTGCCAATTGTATCCTTAGGAATATCTATGTGCAGATTGTATAAAAGGGGATACGCATTTTGCATACACATGCTTTTTACAGGCTTATGTAATTGTGCACTTTTATGACAGTCCCTTTTTGCATGTAAAACAGTATTTACACATGGGAAAAACCTTTATAAAATTACCCCTATAATGGTCTGGTAGTCAGTGGCAAATACATACATTTAGTATTGCTAACGCTCCATGTGATTTTTTTAAATCACCGTGGCTGGTGTTTGGAAATATAAAATATGCTAATGGCCTCTTAATAATAGGCCAGATACTGCTTTTATTTTTGATGGCATTGATTTGACTTATTCTGTTGTATTTAAAAAAAATATTACATTTAATTCCTATTATTTTTTAATCAGAAAGCCTTGAGTTAAAGGGTGAGTAAGAAACCTAGTAAACATGCAGATACATACATAATTGGCAGTGTTCTATTTTAAGTAAATTAGCCTTTTAACACTCTATAATCATTTTGGATCATTAGCTTAATAACCATTAGTTTTATTTATTTATTTTTTACATCACAGATTTAAGATATAAACTCCACTTGAACCAAAAGCTCTAAAAATGAAATGTTTCCATATGGTTGCCTTGAAACATTTATGCATGGCAGGTAATGCAGAACTAAGTATTTTGCTCATGAGAAGATGGCCACATGTTCAACACACCTAAAAAAAAAAATAGATTGTCAAATCTATGCTTAGGTGGAATTTACGTCTAGGTAAAACAATTAAGACTAAATTCTGTAAGTGGCATCAAGAAATCAGAATAGCGGCTAATTGAAGGTACTGGCAATTACGCCTGCTGAAAACAGATATAAATGCTGGCCCCTAAGTTATGTGCCAATCATGTCTATTCCGTAATAATGTGCACAAATTCTGTGAATAACACCCAAAAAGTCCCCGGCCATGCCCCCTTGAATTTATACACTACAGGATTTCTGAGCGCATCATTATAGAATACAATGCATGTGTAAATCCCATTATTGTCAATAATTGAATGTTAGCAGCCAATTATTGGCACTGATTGGCTCATTAATCAATTTACACATGCAAATTAGCAGGTATTGCCAATTTGCATGCACAAATTTAGGGCCCTGTTTACTAAGTTGTGCTAGATGCACGCTAGCGTTTTTAGTGCACGTCAAGCATTAGCGCATGCTGTGTAGATGCCCATAATATTCCTATGGGCATATACATGGTTAGCACACGCTAATTTTTAGCACACACTAAAAATGCCAGTGCACCTTAGTAAACAGGACACTTAGAGGGGCATAATCGAAAGGCGCCGGCCATCTATTTGGCAGGCGCCGCAAAGAGCAGTCCCGAACCGTATTATCGAAAAAGATGGCCAGCCATCTTTCATTTCGATAATATGGTTGGGGCCGGCCAAATGTCAGAGATGGCTGGGTTTGAGATGGCTGGCATCGGTTTTTGTCGATAATGTAAACTAATGCTACCCATCTCAAACCCAGCCAAATCCAAGGCATTTGGTCATGGGAGGAGCCAGCATTTGTAGTGCACTGGTCCCCCTGACATACCAGGACACCAACCGGGCACCCTAGGGGGCACTACAGTGGACTTCAAAAAATAGTTCCAAGATGTATAGTTCCCTTACCTTGGGTGCTGAGCCCCCCCAAATCCCCCCACAACTGTACACCACTACCATAGCCCTTAGGGATGAAGGGGGGCACCTACATATGGGTACAGTCCTTCTTTGTTAACTGTACAGCGCTGCGTAAACCTAGTAGCGCTTTAGAAAGGTTAAATAGTAGTAGTAGTAGTAGTAGTACGGTGGGTTTTGGGGGGTTTTGGAGGGCTTAACATTTACCACCACAAGTGTAACAGGTAGGGGGGTGGGCCTGGGTCCACCTGCCTGAAGTGCACTGCAACCACTAAATACTGCTCCAGGGACCTGCATACTGCTGTCAGGGAGCTGGGTATGACATTTGAAGCTGGCATAGACGCTGGCAAAAATTTTTTTTAGTGTGGGAGGGGGTTGGTGACCACTGGGGGAGTAAGGGGAGGTCATCCCCGATTCCCTCCAGTGGTCATTTGGTCAGTTGGGGCACCTTTTTAAAGCTTGGTCCTGAAAAAAAAAGGGACCAAGTGAAGCCTGCGAAATGCTCGTCAGGGCCGGCTTTCTTTTTTCCATTATCAGGCGAAGCTGGCCATCTTGTGAGCACGCCCCCGTCCCGCCTCATCCCGCTTTCGCTACCCTACTGACCCCCCCCCCCCTTGAAGTTTGGCCGGCTCTGCAACGGAAATCAGTTGGCGACGGCCAAAATCGGCTTTCGATTATACCGATTTGGCTGGGTTTGGAAGATCGCCGGCCATCTTCCGATTTATGTCAGAAGATGGCCGGCGACCTCCTTCGAAAATAAGCTGGTTAGTCACCAAATAGAGAATCTTTAGGGTTAATGACTGGATAAAACCACAAAACAAAATGCAATACTTGTGCAATGTCTTCTAATTTTGTTCAATCATCCAAGTGAACCTTAAGTGCCATTTATTTGGCACAATTTGAATTTATAAAAGGTGTTGAGCTAAAAACACTTAGTGCAGCCTCCGACAGAAGCAGTGACAGAATAGAATTTAACTGACATTACTGTGAAATAAAATGAAATGGCAAAAATAAACCATACTAAACATACAGATGCAATATTCTCTTAGTTTATCATAGCTGCTCAAATTCAATCCTGGCTTCCTTTAATTTATTTGGGGCCCTTTTACAAAGGCACACTGAAAAATGGCCTGCGGTAGTGTAGACGCGTGTTTAGGGCACGTACAGAATCATTTTTCAGCACACCTGTAAAAAAATGTGTTTTAAAAATTTTTTACGAAAATGGACGTGTGGCAAAATGAAAATTGCTGCACGTTCATTTTGGATCTGAGACCTTACCACCAGCCATTGACCTAGCGGTAAGGTCTCACACGGTAACCGGGGGGTAATGGTCTACGAGCATAAAATGCCGATTACCGCCCAAGCACCAGAAAATAAAAATATTTTCCGGCATGCATAGCGGACATGCATCAAAAATTAAATTACCGCAAGGGCCATGCAGTAGTGAGATGGTAACTCTAAATTGACATGCATTGGGTGTGCATAGGCACCTACGCGGCTTAGTAAAAGGGCCCCTTAGTTTTTATATTTTGATAGAATTGGTTCTGTAACTATAATTTAGACAAGCTGACTCCGAGCCGACAGGGTAATCTATTTACCTTTTGCCGATAAATCATTTATTTGATTTTCTATACGTCTGTATTTGCAAAGCAAGTCAGATATAAAAAAGTACAATATAAAAGAATTCCAAAAAGTTATAGAAAAGAATCCAACTACTCAATTCATGCAAGAAACAAAATCAAATACTCACATTCAACCATCAAACAATATAAAAACAAATAAGGAGCAGTGCTTTTGAAGACACTCATTGAATTGTTACACTGGTTATACACACTACACAGTCCATACAATCCACTATTATGTCTCAGATATTATATGTCACTAATCTCTCTGAGCTCAATCAGATTTGGATCTACAATATTTATGCTTGAGGATCTGAAAGAATCCTGATACAGGGAGAAAGGGCAAATAAAATGCAAATGAGAAGAATCATAATTAGTGATCATATTGGCCCAATTTAAAGATGTTTATTTTATTTCATTTTTTATGTTTTTAATCTGCCTTTTGTGAAAAGCACACAATTACAATCTTCCTTCATTGAAGGCTCCTTTTATTAAGCCACGGTAAGCACAAGCATGTGCTTACCGTAGCGTTAAAGGGCTTACCGCAGATCATGCTGAGGCATCTTGTGTTAATGTTGTAATCTGTGCTAAATCACATGCTAAAAATAAATTTTATTTTTCTACAGAAAGGGCATGTCTGGGGCAAAGAGTGGGTGTTTCTGTGCTAATCAGGTAGCACACCTACCCTGCCGCATGCTAACGGATTAGCAAGGGATTTGCGTATGAGCCCTTGCCACCGACAAGGGTTCCTTTTACCAACCTGCGGCAAAAGGGAGCCCGCACTGACTACCATTACCTTACAGGGCTAAATGAACTAGAGTATTTCAAGAATAAGTTATTTGATCAGAGTACTTGTCTTTAGATTGTACACCTGTCTTTTAGATTGTAAGCTCCTTGAGCAGGGATTGTCCTTCCATGTTAAATTGTACAGCAGTGCGTAACCCTAGTAGCGCTTTAGAGATGTTAAGTACTAGTAGTAGTACAGGATAAATTAGCTCACTACACGCCTTTGAGACCCCTAAGGTCCTTTCAAGGAGCATCATAATTTGTACCCTCATCAAATGAAATTGCACAATGTGATACTGTACTGTCAGGGGTAGGCCTGGAACAACAAGGGAGGTTTTGAAAATATACCTGAAGAAGAACCAGACTGAGATATAGTGTGCAAACAGAGTGTGTTGCAATTGCTAACAGAGCACTATTATGTCATACCAAATAAGGACACGGTGATAGATCTGAGACAACATGTATCAGCTGACATGGCCAACTAAGTGGCAAAACAGTAAAAAGAAAAAAAATAGAATGGGCTTCTTCCCATTCAGCGCTCCACTAAACAGTAACGCAGCTTTGTAAAAGGAGCCCATGTTAAACTTGAGAACTCATTACTAGAGGATGTGGTAAAAGCAGTATAGCTGAATTAGACAATTTCATGAAGAACAAGTGTTGTTAAGGAAGACTTGGAGAAAGCTACTGCATATCTCCAGAGCTAAGTAGTATGAAATATAGTTACTTGTTGGGAATCCTGACAGGTATGTCTGACCTGGAAACAGGATATTGGACTTGATAGACCACCGGTCTAACTGAGTATGGTAGTTCTTATGAAAAGGGGCCTAGAAATTTGCAGTTGCCCTTGTTCTGGTTATTATCATGTATTTTACAGGAATTTTAGACATTTATGGTACCATTCATAAGGGACCTTTTACTAAACCATGTTAAGTACTAAGTGCTGGATTCAGTATATGGCACTGCAAAAAAACTGGTGCTGAATGGTATTTCATAAAGGGTGCTCTGTGATGGCCATCCTTTATACTACAGTGCGCAGTGCTAGAATCTGTGCACGACTTTGGGTAGGAGCATTTATACCAACTGAAACAAGGAGTAAATCCCGGTTGACAAGTTGGGCGCAGATCCCCTGAATTCTATAACACTGCATATTTTAAGGGAACACCCCTTACCCACCTATGCATCCTCCCATCATTATTTCCCCTTTTCAGATCCATGTGCCAATGATCAGAAGCCCCGCGCTGTTCCAAACAGTGCTCTAAAAATAGAATTGGAACAGTACAGGGCTATAACACTCCTTTGATCAGAGCTAATAGCAAGCAAGTGCATGCTAGACAGGGCTCCCCATTCCTCCCCAATGCTCCACAAATCCTAACGCCAGTTCCGAGCTGGTGTAGGGTTTTCCGTGGGAGCAGCGCCAATGTTTGGCACACTACCCACTGAGCATTGGGGAGGAATATTAAATTGCCTGTTTAGCATAAATTTGCATACTGCTTGCGGTCAGAGCCCGCAAGCGCGTTGTTTCACGTGCTTATGGGCTCTGATCATGGGGCAGGAGCAAACGCGGGTGCTAGTATGGTGCTAGTATGGTGCTAATACCCTCTAGTGTCTGCGTTTGCTTCTGATCATTAGGCTCTATTCTATAACAGGGTGTGCAAGTGTAGTTTCATGCCAATCTGCCATTTTGTACTAATCTCAAAACCTTGCTTCCATTATAATGACTTTCTGCTCTGACAAACCAGCACAGAAATAGCACATAACACTAGGCATCATATATAGAATTCCCTAGTTAATACACAGTTTACCACTCAGTAGTTACTAGCACAGAGCTGTGTTAAGGGGCTTTGCTGTAATTTAGCAGATACCAGGTGATAAATCACTCATGAAATGATTTTTGTGTCAGGAGGCATGGTATGTGTGGAGTGTGGGTTTGGAAAACATTTGCAGTTAATGCTAATATGGAGTTTACACAGGACCACGTACCTCCTCCTCTTTAATATGAGTGGTTCCTTATTAATAGGGCACTGGTACCACATGTTAATGAGAATACTAATTCATGACCTGTAATGTAAAATACTGAGAATGCACCCATTAGTTACCAAAGTAAGGAGCTAGCAAAATGGACTTAGTATTCCCTAATGTGGGACTTCCACACATACTTTCTAGTGAAAAAGGTTTTGTTTTTGTTGATTGAAAATATAATGTTTTCACTAGGATGTGCAGTCACAAAAGAGAGGGAAAACAGCATACAAATACAACAAGGCAAACAAAAATAGCAAACACTGGGCCTTCAGGATTGAGAAAAATGTAGTCCTTTAATATCACAAATACCCACTAGGATGTGGCCATTTAACAAAACATTTATGTGTGAGCACTTTCCACCTCCTATTTAGGAGGCAGTAAGGGCTCATGCACTAACCAGTTAACTTGTGGCAATGTAGATGCACTAATTGATTAGCACAGGAATGCCCACCATCCACCCCTGTCACATCCCCTGTTAATAATTTTTTTTAATGTAATGCGCAGTTAGCACACGCAGATGACAAAACTAAAGCAGGACACTTTAGCATTCCATGTCCTGTGTTAGGCCATTAACAATGCATTAGATGCATATTAGCACCTAACGCAGATAAGTAAGGGGTCCTTTTACAAAGGTGCGCTGAAAAATGGCCTGCAGTTTTGGGTGCACGCAGAATCATTTTTCAGCACATCTGTAAAAAATGCCCTTTTAAAATTTTGCCGAAAATGGACCTGTGGCAAAATCAAAATTGCCGTGCGTCCATTTTGGATCTGAGACCTTACCGCCAGCCATTGATCTAGTGGTAAAGACTCACGTGGTAACCGGGTGATAATGCGCAAATGCCACTTGGCATGCGTCCGATACGCATGGCCGAAAATAAAAATGATTTTTCAGGCGTGCATATCGGATGCGTGCCAAAAATGAAATTACCGCAAGAGCCACACGGTAGCCGTGTGGCAACTGCATTTTGGTGCGCTTTGGGCATGCTTAGACCCTAATGCGGCTTAGTAAAAGTGCCCCTAAAATAGGGTTACCATATGGCTCCAGAAAAAGGAGGACAGATTGAGCCAGTCTGGGTTTTACTTCTAGTGCTTTCAATGGAAGCAAAACCCGAACTGGATCAATGTGTCCTCCTTTTTCTGGAGCCATATGGTAACCCTACCCTAAAAGAACTCCTAAATTTGCACCTTCTGCATGGTAAACTCCTCTTTTAAGCTGCGGTAACTGTAAATTCTACCTTGGTTTAGTAAAAGGGCCCTTGATTAGCTAGCTAAGGGGTTATTTTTAATAAGGCACTAACCCAGTTATACCTGAGAAAATAAGTAAACAGGTTTTATTAGTCAATTTGTTACAATAGCATCTCTTTCCCATAAATGCTATTAATGGTATTCTCAAAAATGGGTACAAGAATTTGGGAGGTAAAAATGTACTACTGATATATAAAGCAGAGTGAAATATTTGGAATGAAAAATGACTATGACTATTTATTTATTTATTTATTGCATTTGTACCCCACATTTCCCACCTATTTGCAGGCTCAATGTGGCTTACATAGTACAGTCAAAGGCATTTGCCCAGTCTGTGGATAACAAATACAAAGTTGTATAGTGATCGTATGAGGTATAAGTGGAGGGTCGAAATGGATGAAGATTGCGTGTTGTCCTGTGCGACTATGAATTCAGGCCCAGTCAATTTTTAGTCTGATGAGGTTTTATACCAACTACATAACATGAAACAGATAAGTGCAAATATTTTATTTGTTAAAACCTTTTTAACATAGAATTTTTATTTCTTTTTTTCACCTGTGCACATTCTTTGGTGTCAAGGATATTTGTTACTGTTTTTATTTACACTGTAGATGACCTTATAGAGAACTATTCCTTGGCATATGAGATTTAAGAAATGATGAACTTTTAAGGTGTTTACTGCACAGGCATATGGTCTGAACACCATCGAAGTTTGAGCTTATCTCTTCACAAAATCGTTGTTGAAATCTTCCATATATTCGATTTTTATGGGTGCAGTGTAAAGTTTTGTGTTTGATATAGAAAACTTAGTTTTATATATATATATATATATATATATATATATATATATATATATATATATATATATATATATATATATAAAAATTTTGAATTTTTTTGTAAGAATTAAGACATTATAAACATTTTTGATACATTCAGGGGTATTTTCGAAAGAGAAGGACGCCCATCTTCCGACACAAATCGGGAAATGGGCATCCTTCTCTCAGGGTCGCCCAAATTGCCATAATCAAAAGCCGATTTTGGGTGCCCTTAACTGCTTTCCGTTGCGGGGATGACCAAAGTTCATGGGGGCCTGTCGGCAGTGTACTGAAGGCGGGACAGGGGCATGGTTAAGAGATGGGTGTCCTCGGCCGATAATGGAAAAAAGAAGGGCGTCCCTGACGAGCATTTGGCCGACTTTACTTGGTCCCTTTTTTTTTCACGACCAAGCCTCGAAAAGGTGCCCAAACTGACCAGATGACCACCAGAGGGAATTGGGGATGACCTCCTTTACTCCTCCAGTGGCCAAGAACCCGCTCCCAACCCCCCCCCCAAAAAAAAAAAAAATTTGAAAAACATTTTTGCCAGCCTCTATGTCAGCCTCAAATGTCATAACCAGCTCCATCACAGCAGTATGCAGGTCCCTGGAGCAGTTTTTAGTGGGTGCAGTGCACTTCAGGCAGGCAGACCCAGGCCCATCCCCCCTACCTGTTACACTTCTGGTGGTAAATGTGAGCCCTTCAAAACCCAACTAAAACCCACTGTACCCACATGTAGGTGCCCCCCTTCACCCATAAGGGCTATGGTAGTGGTGTACAGTTGTGGGGAGTGAGGTTTGGGGGGCTTAGCACCCAAGGTAAGGGAGCTATGCACCTGGGAGAAATTTCTGAAGTCCACTGCAGTGCCCCCTAGGGTGCCTGGTTGGTGTCCTGGCATGTGAGGGGGACCAGTGCACTACAAATGCTGGATCCTCCCACGACCAAAGGGCTTGGATTTGGTCTTTTTTGAGATGGGTGTCCTCTGTTTCCATTATGGCTGAAAACCGGGGACGACCATCTCTAAGGTCAACCATCTCAACATTAGGTCGACCATCTCTAAGGTTGACCTAAATGTTTGGGCGTCCCCGACCATATTATTAAAACAAAAGATGGGCGCCCATATTGTTTCAATAATACGAGTTTCTCCGCCTGTTCGCTGGGATGTCCTTAGAGATGGGCACCCTTAGAGATGGGCGTCCTCGTTCAAAAATGCCCCTCCACGTGTACAAAGTTTTGTGTTTGATATAGAAAACTTAGTTATATATATATTTTTTTTTAATATTTTGCATGAAGTTAGACATTATAAACATTTTTGATACGTGGAGGGGCATAATCAAACGCAAACGCCTATCTCCATGGGCGTCTATGTCAGAAAATGGGTAAGTGAAGAGGAGAGACAGACCGTATTTTCAAAAAAAATGGATGTCTTTTTTTTTCCGAAAATACGGTTTGTACGGACCAAATGCCATGGATTTGTTCATTTCTGAGCTGGGCGTTTTTTTTTTTTTTTTAGCGATAATGGAAACTAAAACCGGCCAGCTCAAAATCGTCCTAATCCGAGCCATTTGGTCGTGGGAGGGGCCAGGATACGTAGTACACTGGCCCCCCCTTCAGAAACAGCTCCCACATGCATAGCTCCCTTACCACGGGTGCTGAGCCCCCAACCCCCTCCCCACAAACCCACTACCCACAAATGTACAACACTACCATAGCTCTTAGGGGTGAAGGGGGCACCTACATATGGGTACAGTGGGTTTTGAAGGCCTCCCATTTACCAGCACAAGTGTTACAGGTAGGGGGGATGGGCCTGGGTCCGCCTGCCTGAACTGCACGGCGGTACCCACTAAAAGTGCTCCAGGGACCTGCATACATGCAGGCCTCTAGGGCTTGTTTCTGCTGTAGAACCTTGGCACACCAGTTGACACTTGAACACTAATGTCTCTGAAAACGTCCTTTATTTGAATAAGCACGTTTACTCACAGTTAACTGCAGATCAGAGGTTGTGCCCCACTGGCAAAGAGTCTTTCTGGTACTGAGATTAGCAGTAGGTCAGAGCTGGCAGAATGCTGTACAATGCCCACTTTCAGTAACGTGGGTAACACATGAAAGGGATCTAAAACTGGCTTACAAAAATGGCCACTACCTCATGGACTACCGGAAACAAAACAGGGCACACTTTGACCCAGTAAGCAGAAGGAAAAGCACCATGGGAGTAGAGCCTACCAACTACCAACATTGTGAGCATGTAACACAAGCTAGTGGAATCACGGAGCCCAATACCTTACACCCACCACAATGCATTGCTGATGTGACTCTGCAGTCTGCATAACAGAAAAGGTGTCACACTCACCCGAAAGCCATATCAGAACCAGGGAAAGGCTGTCAGAGGATAGAACACATTCTGCTGTCGTGGAGGTGGGTACGGCATTTGAGGCTGGCATACAGGCTGGGAAAAAAGTTTGTAAAGTGGGTTTTTGTTTGGTGGGAGGGGGTTAGTGACCACTGGGGGAGTCAGGGAAGGTGATCCCCGATTCCCTCCGGTGGTCATCTGGTCAGTTGGGGAACCTTTTTGGGACTTGGACCTGAAAAAAAGGGTCCAAATAAAGCGGACCAAATTCTCGTCCAAAACGCCCTTCTTGTTTCGATTATCACCTAAAGACGCCCATCTCTCCTCAGCCGATAACCATGCCCAGTCCCGCCTTCATCATGCCTCCAACACGCCGCCGTCCACTTTGTTTGTTCCTGCGACGGAGTGCAGTTGAAGATGACCAAAATCGGCTTTCGATTATTCCAATTTGTTTGCCCACGGGAGAAAGACGCCCGCCTCCCGATTTGGGTCAAAATATGGGCGTCTTTCTCTTTCGAAAATAAGCTGCATAGTGATACAATGCTTTCTAAACATTTTATGATTGATGTGGAGAGGCATTTTCAATATGATGTCTAAATCTGATATTGGACGTTATGTGGAAAATGTCCAAAAATCCAGTCGTGAACAAGGAGGGGCATTTTCAATATGACATCTAAGTAATTCAAGTGGGGAATATAGACATTTTCAAAAGAGAAAAATGCCTTTTTTTTTTTTTTTTCAAAAATGGCTATTTGCTAGATGGTTTTGTGCTCTGTGCATTTATCTTTTTGGTCTATTTTTGGAAAAAAAAAAGTCCAAGTGAAAAATACACAAAATCAAGCCATTGGGATGTAGAAGGAGCCAGCATTCTTAGTAGACCGGCCACACAAAAAATCCCAGAAGAGCAATGGAACTTTGTAAGTCTAAGTGCTTTGAAAATGAGCCCCATTGGTCATTTAGGGCATCTTTTTGTGACTTTAGTCATGATTTAAACAGGTCTAGACCCAATCATCTTAATTTTTTGCCACAGACATTTTTGTTTTGTTCCAGTATGGCAGAAAAACATCCCAGTTTTGGGAACACCCAAATCCTGCCCCCAATATGCCTCGTGATTTGAACACACTGCAATTGAACTGCATAGAAAACTGTCTTAAAATGGGTTTGGAAAAGAGAGATTTGGACATTTTGGCAAAAAAAAAACGGTTCAACTGCCACTTTGTGCCGCTTCTTGGATGTTTTTCTGTTTTGAAAATGAGCCCCATAATCACAGACGTTTTTTGTTTATATACAGTGGTGGAAATAAGTATTTGATCCCTTGCTGATTTTGTAAGTTTGCCCACTGACAAAGACATGAGCAGCCCATAATTGAAGGGTAGGTTATTGGTAACAGTGAGAGATAGCACATCACAAATTAAATCCGGAAAATCACATTGTGGAAAGTATATGAATTTATTTGCATTCTGCAGAGGGAATAAGTATTTAATCCCTCTGGCAAACAAGACCTAATACTTGGTGGCAAAACCCTTGTTGGCAAGCACAGCGGTCAGACGTCTTCTGTAGTTGATGATGAGGTTTGCACACATGTCAGGAGGAATTTTGGTCCACTCCTCTTTGCAGATCATCTCTAAATCATTAAGAGTTCTGGGCTGTCGCTTGGCAACTCGCAGCTTCAGCTCCCTCCATAAGTTTTCAATGGGATTAAGGTCTGGTGACTGGCTAGGCCACTCCATGACCCTAATGTGCTTCTTCCTGAGCCACTCCTTTGTTGCCTTGGCTGTATGTTTTGGGTCATTGTCGTGCTGGAAGACCCAGCCACGACCCATTTTTAAGGCCCTGGCGGAGGGAAGGAGGTTGTCACTCAGAATTGTACAGTACATGGCCCCATCCATTCTCCCATTGATGCGGTGAAGTAGTCCTGTGCCCTTAGCAGAGAAACACCCCCAAAACATAACATTTCCACCTCCATGCTTGACAGTGGGGACGGTGTTCTTTGGGTCATAGGCAG
The DNA here is from genome assembly GCF_901765095.1 of Microcaecilia unicolor. Classification (NCBI taxonomy): domain Eukaryota; kingdom Metazoa; phylum Chordata; class Amphibia; order Gymnophiona; family Siphonopidae; genus Microcaecilia; species Microcaecilia unicolor. The sequence continues at coordinate 134,844,690 of NC_044038.1, forward strand.
CATTTCTCTTCCTCCAAACACGGCGAGTTGAGTTCATGCCAAAGAGCTCAATTTTTGTCTCATCTGACCACAGCACCTTCTCCCAATCACTCTCGGCATCATCCAGGTGTTCACTGGCAAACTTCAGACGGGCTGTCACATGTGCCTTCCGGAGCAGGGGGACCTTGCGGGCACTGCAGGATTGCAATCCGTTATGTCGTAATGTGTTACCAATGGTTTTCGTGGTGACAGTGGTCCCAGCTGCCTTGAGATCATTGACAAGTTCCCCCCTTGTAGTTGTAGGCTGATTTCTAACCTTCCTCATGATCAAGGATACCCCACGAGGTGAGATTTTGCGTGGAGCCCCAGATCTTTGTCGATTGACAGTCATTTTGTACTTCTTCCATTTTCTTACTATGGCACCAACAGTTGTCTCCTTCTCGCCCAGCGTCTTACTGATGGTTTTGTAGCCCATTCCAGCCTTGTGCAGGTGTATGATCTTGTCCCTGACATCCTTAGACAGCTCCTTGCTCTTGGCCATTTTGTAGAGGTTAGAGTCTGACTGATTCACTGAGTCTGTGGACAGGTGTCTTTCATACAGGTGACCATTGCCGACAGCTGTCTGTCATGCAGGTAACGAGTTGATTTGGAGCATCTACCTGGTCTGTAGGGGCCAGATCTCTTACTGGTTGGTGGGGGATCAAATACTTATTTCCCTCTGCAGAATGCAAATAAATTCATATACTTTCCACAATGTGATTTTCCGGATTTAATTTGTGATGTGCTATCTCTCACTGTTACCAATAACCTACCCTTCAATTATGGGCTGCTCATGTCTTTGTCAGTGGGCAAACTTACAAAATCAGCAAGGGATCAAATACTTATTTCCACCACTGTATATTTGTATTCTAATAATGATATCCCCTTAACTATAATATTTTTCAAAGTTCACCTATAACAGTAAAAGTAGTGCTTAACTAATATATTATTAAGGACTATTAAACCATCCATACTTGTCCAGAAAAGAAACTGACATTTGTATGTATTTATTTCTAAACTGCTCTGAAGCTGGGACTCTGAAGAACTCAATGCACATATGATGTTGCTGCATAGAGAATTTAATAATGTGTACATATGTGAGAATTTAATATTTCTGGAGACAATTTGTAACAAGGAAAATTAAGGCCATAAATATAGAGGCATGGTTAATATTAAGCTTCTCTCTTGATTTAAAAGTCTCAAGTACATTTCTCATTCTCTCAAGTTCATTCATTTGTGCTTTCTTCTGCAACTTTTGTTCCTCCAAAATGTTCTCTTTGGGCAAAAATCTACTTTGTTTAAATTCATATAATTGCACTATTTCAAAACTAAAAAAATGTTTCACCATTTAAAGTTATTATACCTTAACAAGTGCACCTAAAGAGCCATGGCTACAGTATGTATGAAAGCTCAAAGCCTCGACAATTCCCATGAGTGATTAATCTTCTCACACTAATTAGATAGCTGCTAATTAGCGTCTGTATGAAATGAAAAACATTTTAAGATGAAATGAATATGATTTGGAATTGTGGGATATGCACCTCAATTCTAATTTCTCTATCAATTATAGTTCATAAATATTAATGTAATGTAATGATACCGCCCATTTTACAAAACCAACATTCTGAATCAAGTCTTTTGTGTTAATGTAATAGGGATGCTGCTAATATTCTGCTTTTTAGGCCAAGTCATTTACAGAAGTTAAGTGTGCTTCATAATGTCACAGAGATGTTATGTTTCATGCATAGAGCTAGATTGGAGTGAAACAGGGATGGGCAGTAGTCAGACCTGGGCAGGCATTTCAGTGAGCCATTTTAGTAGCCAGGCTCATTGTTACAAGCACCAACTTGTTGTTTTCTGATATGAAGAGGTCATCACATAAACAAATGAGCCAATATTCAGCTGCTGTGCTTGAATTTTCTTTTTTAAATACTGGCCATAAGACCTGCCCCCCAAATTTAAATATTCAGCACTAGTCTCCATATACCTTCAGATTCTATTTGCAATTGCAAATCAGCACACATTGACAATTTGTGCTCGTAGATTAATTGATTAATGAGCCAATCAGCACCAATAATTATTGGCATTAATTGTCCTTGATTGGGATTTATGCATGTATTGTATTCTATAACAATGCAAGCAGAAATCCTATAGCATGCAAGTTCAAGGAGGCATGGCTGGAGGCATTCCGGGGGCTGAGTGACACTGGCTCAATTTTGAGAGCGAGACCAGTGCCAGGAGGAGGAAAACAAGTGCAGTAGCCGGTACTATGTTGTGGAGGGCTCTGGAGAGCCTCCCTGAAGATTTAGGAGACAGATTTTGTTGCATGTGTGCTTCAGAGCATGCTGAGGAGAGTGCCATGGGAATAGCATCGCTGGTTGCTGGCTTGAGAGCAGAGACGTGCAGCTGAAGGTGCTTTAATACAGTTTTAAAAAATGGGAAGTCTGCCAGTAAAGGTAAGAGGAATAAGGGGATGGGCTCCGAGCAGTGTTATTTGAGTTTGACTTGGTCTGTGTGCAGGGAATTGTGTAAGTGTATGCAAAACGAGCGGCATCTCATCTGAAGGGAGAATCCTGGGAAGGGTTTTAAACGGTACATTGGACAGTTGGGAGGAAAATGTTAAGGAGAGTGGATGTGTGCTGGATGCGGTGTGTGGAAGTTGGTTTCAAATAGAAATTTGGTTTGTTTATAAGGGAAGTGTGACTGTAGTAGTTAATTTGAGAAACCCACAGTTTATTTTTGGCTTCAGGGCTCAAAGTCTGCCTACATTTCTGAATGTTATCCTAAAAAAGGGTAAATAAGAGGAATCCGACTCTACCATCCTACAACAGATCTTGGACTATGGCCTAGAGAGTCAAGCCTAACCAACAATCCTGCTGCACCAGTCTGACCTGAACAATCTGCTGTAGGCAGAGAAATACTGAAATGTTCCAGCCTGCACTATTCCTTATACCAGTGAAGTCACTGGACTAGTCATATTTCTCTACCTCCCATCTCCAGGTACAAGGGGACAATATATTGGTTGGGACTGGCTAGCACGATGATAAGGAAACAATTTTAGAGGGTGAAATAGTTCCTTAGATCTAGTCTCTTTCATCTTCATCCTATGACTCTTTGGTCCATACCTTCCTTTTTGTTGAAAGAAGCCCTTCTTCTCTGCATTTATAATTTAGAGGTATTTACATCTCTTTATCATATCTACAGTTTTCTGTTTTTCTCTCTATGATGCACATGTTTAGTTCTGTAAATCTATCCCCACATGCTTGATGACAAAGAACACTGATCATTTTTATCATAGCTCTCCTCCGGACAGATTCTGAATTGCAGTTAAGCAATCATAAAACCTTCACTTGCAAACTGTACATTTTTGTTATACAAAAACTATATAAATTGAAATCTTATCAACAATAAGGTACAATGAATTCTGTCAACAAATTGTTAATATCTATGAGAACATTTTAGATATTTGGGTAACTACTCACCTGTGAATGTTGGTCATATCTCAAATTATATTTAATTACCATATTGATACAGCAATTTCAAATGATAGCTAGGGATGAGTTGACAAAGGTGACATTGAAATATAATGATGAGTAGATTACTGTTTTCTCAAGCTGACATTTTGTGATTATAATAATGCTGATCAAAATAATTAAAATTGTAATGAAGGAAAAGTGCTAAGAACCAGAACAAACATCCCCTCTACTAGATACTCCACGGGGAAGGTTATTTTGTTGTACAATTTCTTAAGACTCCTATCAGCTAAAGACCCTACACATTGAGCATTTTTCCCATAGATAAAAAGAGGCCTGTGTAGTAAAGACAGAAAGCAGGATAAGGCCCTCTTACGCATGCTAAAATTAGTCTGCCGAATATTCAAAGCGATTTAACCAGGCAGGAGACGCTCTTGCCTAGTAAAATCACTTGTTACCAGCTAAGTGCTGATATTCAGTGGCACTTAACCAGACAGAACCACTGAATATCATCACAAATGCCCCTGCACTGTCTGGTTAGTACCTGTGTAGCCTGTGGGTGGAGCTTGGGCAGACCTGGAATGAACTGGTATGTAACCGGTTAGTGGCCATATTCAGACCACGAACTAGTTAGGTTAAGTGGCTAAAGTTAGAACAATCTGATTAACTTTTAGTGGCATCAGACATCTGTGTCCCATACCCCCCCCCCCTTAGTCCCAATCCCCCTCTCCCTTCTCCTGATGAAAAAATCGAACCCTGGTCTATGCCCTCACCCCATAGGTCCCCTTGGGCTTACCCTTGTGGTGTGTGGGGGTGGGTGGGGTGGGGGTCATATTGTTATGGTTAGTTTAGGGTGGCTTTGGGCCTGTAGGCTATAGGGAAGTTAGAACAAATTAGGCTTTGCTTCCTAGCCGTTCAGACCAGGCCTGAACTGTATTTTTAGGAGAATTAAATTGTCAGCATTACTGATCCAAGCTGATGTACCAAAGAGCATTGCAACATAGAGGTGGACTGTTTACTCTAGATGAGATCATGGGACAGAAGAATCATGATACACTAGGTGCCCTGGGTACTGCTGAGGACCTGACAACCTAGCCCAATTATGCCCACCCACAATGGCCTATCAGAGAATGGGTTGTATATGCTTAAGATGACTAGGCCTTTGCATTATGATTTAATCCTCATTAAGCTGCATCAATCATAAATTGCCAAGCTTCATTACTTCTATGTTAACCTGTCAACAGCCAATGACAGGACATATCATTAATGGCTATAGAGACAAATCCTATATAACATGGGATTTCCTGGATATTAGCCAAAGTAAATGACAGTGAGTGAGTAAGTGGGAGAGTGAGAGAAGGAGAGTATGAAACAGAGTGGAAGAGTGAGTGAGTTGGAGTATGTGAAAGAAGGGACTGGAAAGATGTGCCATGGAGAAAGATGTCTCACCTAAAGGGGAGAGGAGAGCAAGGATCTCTCCCTGGGCAGACGTGAGAAATTTCTATTCAAATTGAGCTAACATCAGAAATATGCTGCTACAGTGAAATTTCTGTTTAAGTCAGATTCTTTTTGGAGCAATACTGTCCTGACAGCAGCTAGCAAAGGTTAAGTCCATTTACCAAACGAGGGCTAAGCTAGAGTAAATATGTGGTATTGACTCTGTGTGGAAACATACAAGACAACATCTTACTCAGATACAGAGGTTGTAAGGTTCTACACATTTCTTCAATCAGACCTTAATTAAAAGTGTTAATTACTCTGTCTAACTATTAATTTGAGTCAAATAAGAGCCTTACTTTAATTCCCAAGCGAAGTTATATTTACGGTGATCACCTCTCGCTTATATAAGGCATAGCATTAAGAGGGTATGCATATAATGCCTAATAAGGTATAAACAGACCTTCTAACAATATAGGCTCAGCAATGTGATACAAGATCTCTGCTAGGGGTCAGAGTGGCTATTTTGAGGCTAGAAACGGGCAGGAGCAAGTGAGCATTGCTCCTGTCCATACAACCACGCCCCCCCCCTCCAAGATCATGAGAGAGACTGCATGTTGAATACTGGCCAGGACCTACATAAGCTCTGGTGGCCAGCAAATGTTAGGTTAGCCCTCAATATTTAGTGCCAGTGCTCAGACATAGCCTGGCATTAAATATTCAGCATTTAAAAAAAAACACATTGACTGTCCAGGGCTAAATATTGGCTGGAGTGATTTATGCTGAGAGGCCCTAAAATGAAAGCTACATAAAACAATGCAGGCATTTAACATGAACATGTAACAAAGTGTATGTACATAAAATGCTAAAAAAAAGCTTCACAAATGCATAGCATTGACAGCATTTTTTAAACAACTTCTGGCTTCTTTTAAAATTTTTGAAGAGGTTTTTAAACGTTTTAAAAGAACATTACCTGTTCTATTAATCTTTGGAACTGTTGAATCTTAAAAGTTAAATTCCACAGAATCACTAATTTAAAGAGGATGTGTATATATAAGCAAGTTCACTTCCTATCCGTCCTTTTACAATGATTGTGACTGTGTTGTTGAACTCATATTGTGGTTCATTTGATTGATATGTTCTCTTTATTCTTTTAATTCCCTTTTCTTGTGTTTTTTTTTCAATATACTTTTCTGACACTTAACATATGTGCATTCCAAATGTAAAATATCTTTGCCTGACTGATTTTAGAACGCATCTGTGCTCTTTTATTCCCTTAAAAACTTTAAAAAAATAAAAAATAAAAAACGTATTATTTTATACAGGCTTTTGGGTTAGAAGAGTAAAATGGTTGTTAGGTTTTAACTGAGTGGAATTATTGTAATATTTTTTGTTCTTGGGTATTTCAATGCTGCAGGTTCATCTTCCATGAGATTTCTATACGTAATTATTTCTTTTTATTTTATTTTAAAGTTATGTGTATGTCTAATTAGTATGTTTGTGTCATGGCCATAGCCGTGCCCTGTGGCTGTGTCGTCTAAATGGTGGGCTGCCAGTGCCGCTATTTCCAGCACCCCAGAGTGCTCATTGGATTGTTCCCCTTTATCTCCCATGCCAGCAGATGCCAGCTTCATTAGGCATGCAAGTGCTTGCTGGAAGATCTTTTGAGGATTCAGTGGCAGGAAGAACTCTGGATGCCATTTGTTGACATCATACCTACGGGCCTATTTTAGCAGCCCTGAGACTTCCTGGCATTCCCTTCACAACCGAATGTCTAGCCTGTCTAGGTGTGTGTTGCAGCCTTCCTTCAGTTTTCAGGTCCAGTCTTGTTTCAGTTGTCTTCAGCCTTGTTCCTGTTGCCTGTCTCCAGCTTTGTTCCAGTTGTCTCCTGTCTTTTACCAGTTGTCTCCAGCCTTGTCCCTGTGATCTGTCTGCAGTCCTGTTCTTGTCCACTCCATCTGTTGTCCCCTGCTTTGCCTTTCATTTTGTACCAGCTCCAGTCCAGTCTGTGCCCTCAGTTCCAGTATGAGTCTGTCTGCATCTTCTTTTGTCCCTGGTCTCCGGGCCCTCTTGTTCCTGTTTTTTCCCTGGCTCTAACTTAATCAAACCAGCACCCAAGGGCCCTATTAAGGGCCATCTCCAGGCTCTGACACTTCCTGGACTTGCCTCTGTCAGGGTGAGACTCATCTGCCGCCAGTTGGGGGCCTGCCTAGCATTTTGGGCTGGGTGGGTAGTGTAAACTTGACTGTGGCCTAAGGGCTCACCTATCTCGACCGTGACAGCTTGGCCTTGTATATACTTGTCTTTTCTTTATATTACTGGAGTTCTTTTCTTATTATTTCTATTATTGTTATATTATAAACCACTTTGATATGTTTAATGTTTAGCAGTATAGCAAAATTTTAAATAAATCATAAATCATGAGGGGGAACTAGCAAGCATCACAAAGAATGGCAGCTTAGAAGCACAGCTCCTGTGGACGTTTTTGGAAAAAAAATCAATTATCATTGCTAAAACTTCCATTCAAAATTGAAAAAGCCTTGTAAGCATTCTATTAACATCATGGCTAATTCCAAATGTGGCAAGCATCACAAACCTGAACCAGCTTCACTGCAAAAATCTTCATTAGGTAAAACAGATGATGAGACCTCACAGGCTATCTAAGAAAAACTAAGATCCATGCACAATATCCTCACAGAAACTAGATGACATTAATGAAATTATAACTGATATATCAGCATTAAAACTAGAGATTGTTCAATTTGAAAGTTGTATTGAGATTGTGGAAAATAAACAAACCGTGACTGATGAAAATATTAAAACTCTGCAGCGGGAAATCAAATGCATCACACAGTTACTGAAGGAGCTAGAAGAATCTAACATCAGGGTGCGCCGCAGTAACTTTCATATATGAGGAATACCCGAAAGACATGAAGGGAAGATATCGTGAAATATCTGGAAGCTTTTATACCTGTTTTCCTTGATTTGAAATTTCAAAAAGATGTTGAAATTGAGCGTATCAGGTACCTTCTCAAAAAATGCAAAACAGCTGCTTTCCTTGACCTTTAGTTGTAATGCTACTCAGATACACTCAGGTGGTTGAAATTATGCAAAGAGGAAGATTGTGGGCCCCTTTGAAATATGAAGGCCACTCTATACTATTTGTACCAGACTTACGTAACAACACAGCGCTCATGAGAAAACAGCTTTTGGCTTACAGGCCAAGACCGAAGGAAATAAATGCAAAATTCAGTATGTTTCATCCTGCTTGAATAAGGGTTACTTTAAATAATCACACCAAAGATTTCAGTGATCTGGTTGGCAAACGTTTTGAAGGAAGCTCAGCCAAGTAACATTGATAAAATCTAACTGCTCTATTATTTAATCATCTAATTCACCTCTGAATCTTCAATTACATTGCTTCATAGGAAATGCTTATTCTTCTTCTCAACCTTCTGTTTTATTTTTATTACACAAAAGTCATCACTCAACTTTTGTATTCTTATGATGTGCTAATAACATATTATGCTGTATAATATAGTTCATTTGTATTTATCTAATTAACTGATGTTTGTTCTATTGCATTACCTGCAAATGATGATTACCTTCATATATATAAGATAATATCATCTTTGTGAATTGCTACTATGCTTATTGTATAACAATATATCTGCAGTAACTAAGCCATGTAGCCACAAAAGGAGCAGAGACTAATTCAAACTCCAGCAACAGAGAAGCTTCTCGCCAGCCACCAAGAGGCTATGGCAAGAAAAGGTGCCACAGGAATAGTAGCTAACAGGAAACAAGACAGCCTTGTCTAGCAGTCTAAACTGTGGTATGCCACAGCTGCTGAGAAATTACTGTATCCAACCTGCAGAAAAAAACTGTGGTTGACCAACAGGCAAAGGTAAAAATATGCTCCACAGGCAGAGACTGAATTGTGCTTAAGGGACAGAAAAGAAGCTGCATTCATCAGGCAGAGTAGGATCCGTGCTCAACGAGAACAAACGGATTTGCACTCAAAGCACACAAACTGAGCCACGCACCATGGGCAGAGAAAGAGTTGCACACCTCTGGCAAAAATAGAAATGCACTGAACAAGCAGAGAAGAAGCTGAGAGTAACAGACAGAGGATGAGCAGTGCCCCACTGAAAGAGCTGGATGTTAGAGGTACCTGCAGAACTGAAGCTGCGGTAGCGATGAAACTGTGTATAAAATGCAGACAAGGAACTGCTTTCCACACGCAAACAAGGAGCTGCGCTTCTGACACCGGCAAGGAACTGTGCTCCAGACGCCAGCAAGGAGCAGCGTTCCACACACTGATAAGGAGCTAAGCTTCCTACACAGACATGAAGCTGTGTAGCACCTGCAGTCACAGAGCTGTGCTCCACTTCACCCAATTTGCAGAGAAGAGTTGTGCTAAACATACAGAGATGGAACTACACTCAACAGGCAGTGGAGCTGCGTTCCATACGCAAAGAGAGAGCTGCATGCCACACACAGACATAGGACTGTGCCCCAAGCTGAGACCTGCAGAGAAAGAACTACACTCAACATGTGACAATGGAGCTGCGTTCAACATGCAGAGATGAAAGGTTGCAGAATAAGCAGCAAAGGAACTTCACTCAACATGCAACGATTAAGCCGTGGAACTGCATGGAATAATGAAGCTGCGCTGAACATGCAGCGATGGAGCTGCGCTGAACATGCAGCGATGGAGCTGCGCTCAACAAGCAAAATGCATAGATGAAGTCCCGGGGAACAGCCAGAGAAGAAGGTGCTGCCAGGAGGCCAACAGGAAAAGAGCACAACTTGTGGGAATGCAGACCTGGCACTGCACTCCCCTGGCCCAGAGGGACTAAAACTACAAGAAGAGAAAGCCCCGTGCCCCAAGAGACACTCTTGGCCCTCAAGTGGTCTCTGAGCCACAATGACCGCCCTCCTAGGCAACCGATATGAAGCAGCAGTCAACATAGAGAAATAACTCCCACCAAGAGGGAGGTAAGCATCACAGAGCTGGAATCTTCAGACCATGGGGAGCAAAATACAGCCGTAAGGGAGTGAAGAGGAAACAACTCTCGCCAGGCCAGGAACAAAGAGGAAGCTGGCCACTAACACCAAACTGAGGAAAAACCAGCTAAGGAAGAGTCAAACTCCAGACCTAGAACACAGCCACTTCCCTGTAGAAAAGTACAGAATAGCGCAGAGCTAAGAGGCGATAATCCAGATGCACAGCAATAGATCTTCTCAGCAGGAAAGAACTGCGCCCTTTACAGAAAAAGAAAGGACTGCCAAATGTGCCAGGAGAGAGGCGACTGAAACTAGAAAAGGCAAAATCCGCCTATGCCAGGCTATAACTCCTGCCCGAATGCAAGGGACGCAAGGAAGAGCTGTGGCAAACTAGTCCTAAAAAGGCACATTCCCATAAAGAGACACTGAACTGAGTCCAAGCAAAAGACTGGCAAGAATGGCGCTCCCAAGGGTACTCCGAAGAGGGATGTGAGTTAGCAGTTGCACACCAAAGGCAACTCGGACCCCTACCAGAAGGAAAGTACCCTTAAGACAAACCTGAGCAGACAGGAGGGATCCATGAGGATGAGAGAACCAGAACCTCCCTAAGGAAGGGAGGAAAAACTGCTGCCAAAACAAGAATCAAATAGCAGGGGCGTCTCAAGCAAGATGCCAGAAGCAGCAGAAACCGAACGGTCTGAAAAAGAACTGACCAACAGCTGCGTAAGGCTGACAGGAATGAAAAAATAGCCCTGGACTAAAAAGACCGAGCCTGCAGCTAAAGAGAGCCAGCGAGAGACTTCCCTCACTTTGGAAATGGCAGACTAAGACCTCCGAACCACAAAGGTACTAGTTCGAGCAACGGGCCGCCCTCTGAACTAGCCGCCGCCTAGGACCGTGAAGAGGAGAAAAGCAACTGAGTTTCGTGATCCAGACACGAGCCGTGCCCCACAAAAAAAAAAAATCAAAGCAACTGGTACCAGCTCAGAAGGGTCCAAGATCAGAATCAGACGCTGGCCAGCGAAATTCAAAGAAACTTCGCAAGCGGCCCCCTAGAATACATTGCCAAAGGTGGGAAAATAAATCAGGTAACAGGCAAGAGAAAGAAGGAAAAACAAAGTTGTTGTTTTTTTTTAACAACCACTAGTCACAGGAATTAATAAAGGCTCACCTTAGAGGCAGAAATTCAGATATACCTACCACCACAGAAGAGAAGAACCCCACAGGGGAGACAAGTTACTTGATGCCACAATAAACCATCACCCTGCTAGAAAGGCAGCCAGGGGAGGTAGGGAATGGGAGGGAACCAGGGCCACTAGATATCACCCTAGCTGAATATTATCTAAAACTAGCCCCAACACGTCTACCAGCACACCCCTGGCTCCACTGTCACCAGAAGAATCTGGGACAGGAGCTACTAGCCAGCAATCCAGAGCAGCTGCACGATCCATCCACCATCCGCTAGGAAAATACTGAACATTCCAGGCTGCACGATACCCTTAAGGGGCGGTTTACTTGGAACTATTTTCTCTGTCTCCTTCCGCTGATAGATGGACCCAACACATTAGTCTGGACTGGTCTGGTATAGATGACAAGGAAAATATGCTGAAATCTTCTGCTCAGTGTATGGTGGCAGACAAAAAAGCAAATAGGATGCTAGGAATTATTAGGAAAGGAATGGTGAGTAAGACCGAAACACTATAATGCCTTTGTATCACTCCACGGTACGTCCGCTCCTTGAGTACTGCATTCAGTTCTGGTCGCTGTATCTCAAAAAAGATATAGCGGAATTAGAAAAGGTTCAAAGAAGAGTGACCAAAATGATAAAGGGGATGGAACTTATCTTGTATGTGGAAAGGCTAAAGAGGTTAGGGCTCTTCAGCTTAGAAAAGAGACGGATGAGGAAAGATATGATTGAGGTCTACAAAATCCTGAGTGATGTAGAACAAGTAGAAGTAAATTGATTTTTTAGTCGTTCCAAAAGTACAAAGACAAGAGGACACTCGAGGAAGTTACATGGAAACACTTTTAAAACAAATAGAAGGAAATATTTTTTCACTCAACGAATAGTTAAGCTCTGGAACTCTTTGCCAGAGGATATAGTAACAGCGGTTAGCGTATGTGGGTTTAAAATTTTTTTTGGACAAATTCCTGGAGGAAAAGTCCATGGTCTGCTATTGAGACAGACAAGAGCTAAATTCAAGATGGTCTCCTCTGCATTTATTATGGTGGGATAGGCTGGACACTATTAAGATGAAGATCACACCAAAAATCAACTACACCGTAAGGGCCCTTTTACTAAGCTGTGTAAGCATCTGCACACACCCAATGTGTGCCAAAATGGAGTTACTGCCAGACTACTGCGTGGCTCTTGCGGTAATTTCATTTTTGGCATGCGTCCGATACGCGCATATGAAAAATATTTTATTTTCGGGTGTGGTTAAAGGATGCGCACCAAGTGGCATTTGGCACACACAGGTTATTACTATCCTGTTACCGCGTGAGTCTTTACCACCAGGTCAATGGCTGGCGTAAGGTCTCCGACTCAAAATGGATGTGCGGCAATTTTTATTTTGCCGCACATCCATTTTCTGCAAAAAGGCCTTTTTTTACAGGCGTGCTAAAAAATGGATTGGCACATGCTCAAAGTTCACGCCTACACTACTACAATCTAGTTTTTAGCACGTGTTTGTAAAAGGACCCCTTAGTGTGCTACCAGTTCTCTTGCATCCAAAATCTACTCTCTAAGCTCTTGTGGAATAACAAGACTCCTCATATTGCACTCAAAACATTGAAAAGCATAAAAAAGATAAAGGAGTTAATTTTCCTAGAATCTTTGAGTATCATGTAGCATTCTCCACAAGACAGGGCACTCACCGGTTAATGGGCAAAACAGTACACACATCTAGCACCCCCTGGTTACATTTTGAGTCAGAGAAAAAAAATTCAGCCTTCATGTCTACTCCTCAAGCACTTAAGAAAGATGCATTATTAAGTTCTATGAAATCTGCTTTCCAGGAGATTGAGAAATGTATTTAAGTGATCTGGTCTAAGACCATGTATACACCAATTTGGATCAATAAACAGTTCAAAATACAAGGCAACACACTTAATTGGAGGAAAGCAGATATTTGGCATGTTGGTGAATTAGTAGAAGACTCAAACTTGTTACCATTTGATACTATCCATATTAAATAAAGAATCCCTAAAAATCAACACTATAAATCGTTATAACTATGTCACTGCTCGACATCTGCTTTACAATCAATACTAAGAAGCCTGGATGGACCGTACAGGTCTTTATCTGCCGTCATTTACTATGTTACTATGTTACTTCTGAACTCAAAAGAACCAGATTGCTTATATCGATGTAAAAAAATCGCTTACAAATGAGGTGAGGCATCAAAATGATGTAAGTTTCTGCAACAACAAAAAAACTGTCAAATCCACTAGAGCAGAGACAGCTTGGGAAAATGACTTTGGGAATATCCTTTACTAGAGATACTCGTCAAGATATATGGACATCATCAGTAAAAACTCTAGTTCATCTTCTACAAAGCAATCTATTTCCTTTTACACATGGCACTATGGACACATTTGGAAATACGGAGCAGAATAACAGAAAGGAGCTCCAGCTCAGAATAAGGACAGCCAGGCCAGTATATTGATGCTAGTATTTTAGAGCAGGATCTGTTCTAAAATACATGATAAATGGACATCCAGGTGCTGGTTATATTCAACGTGAACATCTATTTTACAAGCTGAAATGTTCAAACTATGAACAAGGAAAAACAGGGGATATGAACGTCACTGTGGCAGTATAGGAGTGTCCATGTTATAAAATATTCAGAGACATCTATGTGGAGAATTAGCCTAATGGTTAGAGCTGTGGCCTGAGAACCAGGAAACCCAGTTCAAATTACAATGTACCTCTTTGTAATCTTTGGCAACTCACTTGTCTGTCCATTACGTGAGGATCAAATTCCCCCCCCCCCCCCCCCCCCGTTTACAAAGCCGCATTAGCGGCTGCCGCCCGGCAATACCAACATAGCCCATTTAAAGTGAATAGACTGTGTTGGCATTAGCGCACCTGCTGCTGCTTGCACAGCTTTGTAGACAGGGGAGTTAGACTGGGTGCCTACCAAGGACAGAAAAAATACTTTCTTTACCTGAATATACACTGCTTTGATAGTTTACAGGTGGTATATAAGAAGTGAATTAAAATAAAAAGTTTCAGTACTATGAATCACTGTTCCCTCTAAGCTGAGCAGGAGTCCCTCTACCTACAGTTCTGCCAGCAGGAGGTGCTGTTTCACTATCACATTTCAATAGTGAAGAACAGGTAAGCTCTGCAGGATTTCCAAGGAACTTGTCTGTCCCTAGTGATTGAAAACACAATATTGAAGCACCACCCCTCACTGGCAGCAATGCAGTTGGAGAACTCCAGCTCAGCTTAGAGGGAATAGTACCATAAATGTCCATAGCTCCTGAAGCTGTCACAGAGCCCTGTATCCTTTGATAATTTCACTTTTTTTTTTTTGGGGGGGGGGGGAGAGGACCAGCAACCACGGGGAGATTAAGGGAGTGACTTTCCTTAATCCCTTCAGTCGAGCACTGTTGAATCGGAGCACCTTTGTGTAACCTGAATGTGCTGGGTACCAGGTTTTAATATCAAGGTCCATCTTTTGGACACAGATATCTCTTCCCCTTCTGAAATCAGAATTAGACATTCCTATTTTGGCTCTTCCTAAGTCCTTCCAAAACACACTCAGACAATGCCTCCTTTCCACAAGGATGTTCTACTATTTAGGCATCTATGTCCTGGCTTTATAAAATCTGGATTTGGGCGTCCATGAAAACTAGATATCTAAATGATGGTTTTTGGATGTGTAAAACACAAATATAATTTCTAAGATACAGTAAATCACGGCACATAAAAACCAGAAAGTGCCATCTAGTCTGCCTAGTAAGGTGGTCTGTGCAATTTATTCCTCTCTGTTTTTTTGAAGTGTGAAAGCCATTCATATTTTGCTTTGATCTTAAATGCTCTATATTTTAATCCTTTACTTGTCCCATGCTTTTTTGAGTTCCTTCACTGTTTTTGTCCTTACTACCTCTACTGGGAAGGTGTTCCAAGCATCTACCACCCTTTCAGTGAAGAAATATTTCCAGACATTGCTTTTAAATTCTCCTCCTTTTAGTTTACGAAATATGGAGCACTTATGATAATATTTTAGATAATGTTGTTCTTGAAAAGTTAATAAAGATTATAGTGTAGACCCTATTTCAAACAATGTATAAGGGTATTGGACTATCAGTCATGGACTACTTGACTTCCTTTTCCCTTCTGCACTATGACTATTCACAATCAGGCTTTAGACCTAGTTATAGTACAGAGACAGTCCTTACACACTCATTGCTAACTTCAGAAAAGAAATCACCATAGGAAGGAAAATCATTCTTCTTCAATTTGACATATCTAGTGCATTTGATGTGGTCGATCACAATTTGCTACTAGTGCTAATGGAAAATCTAGGAATAGGCGGGAATGTACTTAATTGGTTCCAAGGATTTTTAAAATCCAGATCCTATCAGGTCAAATCACAAAGCTCTATTTCTCTCCCATAGTCACTAGCCTTTCTTTTAAAGAATATTTTTACTGATGGACCCCCTATAAGGAAGAATTTTAATGCAAAGTATCAATTTCCATTCTTTTTCACTTCATAATATTATTCTTTCAAATTAGTAATCACATTCTATTTAATCATTGTTTAATTCAACCCCATAAGTCTTTTATACTAATGTATTCACTGACTAATTTGAATTGTTAGTTTAATAATATTTTAGATACATTGAACCTAATTTGTATTGTTAGTATAATAATCAGCCACACTGAACCGGATTTGATTGGGGAAATGTGGGATATAAATAAAATAAATAAATAGCTCATTTTGAAGCTATTTTGTAGATTGAAGCTTAAAGTGCTTATTCATCCAACTAATTGTTTAAATGCTAAATGAGCAGGCCGATTGGTGTTGTGGCCATAGTTTATATTTGATCATTCTGTTGGGACTTATTGGAGATGAAACACAAAGCATCAGCATGTTATATGCACTGATATTCAATTACTAAAAACCCAATTATACTGTATGTATAAGGATATGTTCAAGCTCTCCACTGGCAGGCCCAGTCAAATGGTTAAATTTTGGCAGACTTTAGCCTTTCACTTATCATTAGAACAGGAGCAAAACTAGACAGCTTTTAATTACCAACAACAGAGAAATAAGCGGAGGGGAAATCAAACCAAATCAAGACATCACCAATCAACTTTGCAGACAGGAATGATTAACGTGTGAATATAAGAAGAATGGTTTCTAGATTCCATACACAATTTAAAAATACTGAAATTGTGGTTCATTTCAAAGGCATTTTCCTTGGTTTATAATTAACTATTGACATCTTTTGGGGGATGACCATGTCTGATGATCTTAAGGTGCCAAACAGGTAGAAAAGTTGATGGCAAAAGCCAAGAAGATTCTTGGGTGTATAGGGAGAGGAGTGAACAGCAGGAAAATAGCTCTGACAGTTTAAAAAGAGCAGGATATCAACTTTGAAATAAAGCGAATGCTACATACCTGTAGAAGGTATTCTCTGAGGACAGCAGGCTGATTGTTCTCACTGATGGGGTGACGTCCACGGCAGCCCCTCCAATCGGAAACTTCACTAGCAAAGGCCTTTGCTAGCTCTCGCGCGCCCATGCGCACCGCACATGCGTGGCCGTCTTCCCGCCCGAACCGGCTCGTGTTCGTCAGTCCCGTATGTAGCAAGACAAAGACAAGGGAAGACACAACTCTAAAGGGGAGGCGGGCGGGTTTGTGAGAACAATCAGCCTGCTGTCCTCGGAGAATACCTTCTACAGGTATATAGCATTCGCTTTCTCCGAGGACAAGCAGGCTGCTTGTTCTCACTGATGGGGTATCCCTAGCCCCCAGGCTCACTCAAAACAACAAACATGGTCAATTGGGCCTCGCAACGGCGAGGACATAACTGAGATTGACCTAACAACTTATCCAACTAACAGAGAGTGTAGCCTGGAACAGAATAAAACATGGGCCTAAGGGGGTGGAGTTGGATCCTAAACCCCGAACAGATTCTGAAGCACTGACTGCCCAAACCGACTGTCGCATCGGGTATCCTGCTGCAGGCAGTAATGAGATGTGAATGTGTGGACAGATGACCACGTCGCAGCTTTGCAGATCTCTTCAATAGTGGCTGACTTCAAGTGGGCCACTGACGCAGCCATGGCTCTGACACTATGAGCCGTGACATGACCCTCAAGAGCCAGCCCAGCCTGGGCGTAAGTGAAGGAAATGCAATCTGCTAGCCAATTGGATATGGTGCGTTTCCCCACAGCCACTCCCCTCCTGTTGGGATCAAAAGAAACAAACAATTGGGCGGACTGTCTGTTGGGCTGTGTCCGCTCCAGATAGGCCAATGCTCTTTTGCAGTCCAATGTGTGCAGCTGACGTTCAGCAGGGCAGGAATGAGGATGGGGAAAAAATGTTGGCAAGACCACTGACTGGTTCAGATGGAACTCCGACACTACCTTCGGCAAGAACTTAGGGTGAGTGCGGAGGACTACTCTATTATGATGAAATCTGGTGTAAGGGGCCTGGGCTACCAGGGCCTGAAGCTCACTGACTCTACAAGCTGAAGTAACTGCCACCAAGAAAATGACCTTCCAGGTCAAGTACTTCAGATGGCAGGAGTTCAGTGGCTCAAAAGGAGGTTTCATCAGCTGGGTGAGAACGACATTGAGATCCCATGACACTGTAGGAGGTTTGACGGGGGGCTTTGACAAAAGCAAACCTCTCATGAAGCGAACAACTAAAGGCTGTCCTGAGATCGGCTTACCTTCCACACGGTAATGGTATGCACTGATTGCGCTAAGGTGAACCCTTACAGAGTTGGTCTTGAGACCAGACTCAGACAAGTGCAGAAAGTAGTCAAGCAGGGTCTGTGTAGGACAAGAACGAGGATCTAAGGCCTTGCTGTCACACCAGATGGCAAACCTCCTCCATAAAAAGAAGTAACTCCTCTTAGTGGAATCTTTTCTGGAAGCAAGCAAGACACGGGAGACACCCTCTGACAGACCCAAAGAGGCAAAGTCTACGCTCTCAACATCCAGGCTGTGAGAGCCAGAGACTGGAGGTTGGGATGCAGAAGCGCGCCTTCGTCCTGTGTGATGAGGGTCGGAAAACACTCCAATCTCCACGGTTCTTCGGAGGACAACTCCAGAAGAAGAGGGAACCAGATCTGACGTGGCCAAAAGGGAGCAATCAGAATCATGGTGCCCCGGTCTTGTTTGAGTTTCAACAAAGTCTTCCCCACCAGAGGTATGGGAGGATAAGCATACAGTAGACCTTTCCCCCAATCCAGGAGGAAGGCATCCGATGCCAGTCGACCGTGGGCCTGAAGTCTGGAACAGAACTGAGGGACCTTGTGGTTGGCTTGAGATGCGAAGAGATCTACCAAGGGAGTGCCCCACACTTGGAAGATCTGGCGCACTACTCCGGAATTGAGCGACCACTCATGAGGTTGCATAATCCTGCTCAACCTGTCGGCCAGACTGTTGTTTACACCTGCCAGATATGTGGCTTGGAGCCACATGCCGTAACGGCGAGCCCAGAGCCACATGCTGACGGCTTCCTGACACAGGGGGCGAGATCCGGTGCCCCCCTGCTTGTTGATGTAATACATGGCAACCTGGTTGTCTGTCTGAATTTGGATAATTTGGTGGGACATCCAGCAGAGCTCCTATGAATTCGAGTCTCTGTACTGGGAGAAGATGGGACTTTGGGTAATTTATCACAAACCCTAGTAGCTCCAGGAGTCGAATAGTCATCTGCATGGACTGTAGAGCTCCTGCCTCGGAAGTGTTCTTCACCAGCCAATCGTCAAGATAAGGGAACACGTGCACTCTGAGCCTGCGAAGCGCTACTGCTACCACAGCTAGGCACTTCATGAACACTCTGGGCGCAGAGGTGAGCCCAAAGGGTAGCACACAGTACTGGAAGTGACGTGATCCCAGACGAAATCGAAGATACTGTCTGTGAGCTGGCAGTATCGGGATGTGTGTATAAGCATCCTTTAAGTCCAGAGAGCATAGCCAATCGTTTTGCTGAATCATGGGAAGAAGGGTGCCCAGGGAAAGCATCCTGAACTTTTCCTTGACCAGGTATTTGTTCAGGGCCCTTAGGTCTAGGATGGGACGCATCCCCCCTGTTTTCTTTTCCACAAGGAAGTACCTGGAATAGAATCCCAGCCCTTCTTGCCTCGGTGGCACGGGCTCGACCGCATTGGTGCTGAGAAGGGCGGAGAGTTCCTCTGCAAGTACCTGCTTGTGCTGGAAGCTGAAGGATTGAGCTCCCAGTGGACAATTTGGAGGCATGGCGGCCAAATTGAGGGTGTATCCTTGCTGAACTATTTGGAGAACCCACTGGTCGGAGGTTATGAGAGGCCACCTTTGGTGAAAAACTTTCAACCTCCCCCCGACCGGCAGATCGTCCGGCACGGACACTTTGACATCGGCTATGCTCTGCTGGATCCAGTCAAAAGCTCGCCTCCTGCTTTTGCTGGGGAGCTGTGGGGCCTTGCTGAGGCACACGCTGCTGACGAGAGCGAGCGCGCTGGGGCTTAGCCTGGGCCGCAGGCTGTCAAGAGGGAAGATTGTACCTACGCTTACCAGAAGAGTAGGGAACAGTCCTCCTTCCCCCATAAAAATGTCTACCTGAAGAGGTAGATGCTGAAGGCTGCCGGCGGGAGAATTTGTCGAAAGCGTTATCCCGCTGGTGGAGCTGTTCTACCACCTGTTCGACTTTCTCTCCAAAAATGTTGTCCGCTCGGCAAGGGGAGTCCGCAATCCGCTGCTGGATTCTATTCTCCAGGTCGGAGGCACGCAGCCATGAGAGTCTGCGCATCACCACACCTTGAGCAGCGGCCCTGGACGCAACATCAAAGGTATCATATAACCCTCTGGCCAGGAATTTTCTGCACGCCTTCAGCTGCCTGATCACCTCCTGAAACGGCTTGGCTTGCTCAGAAGGGAGCTTGTCCACCAAGCCCGCCAACTGCCGCACATTGTTCCGCATGTGGATGCTCGTGTAGAGCTGGTTGGACTGAATCTTGGTCACGAGCATAGAAGAATGGTAGGCCTTCCTCCCAAAGGAGTCTAAGGTTCTAGAGTCCTTGCCCGGGGGCGCCGAAGCATGCTCCCTAGAACTCTTAGCCTTCTTTAGGGCCAGATCCACCACACCAGAGTCGTGAGGCAACTGAGTGCGCATCAGCTCTGGGTCCCCATGGATCCAGTACTGGGATTCGATCTTCTTGGGAATGTGGGGATTAGTTAGAGGCTTGGTCCAGTTCGCCAGCAATGTCTTTTTTAGGACATGATGCATGGGTACTGTGGACGCTTCCTTAGGTGGAGAAGGATAGTCCAAGAGCTCAAACATTTCAGCCCTGGGCTCATCCTCCACAACCACCGGGAAGGGGATGGCCGTAGACATCTCCCGGACAAAGGCCGCAAAAGACAGACTCTCGGGAGGAAAAAGCTGCCTTTCAGGGGAGGGAGTGGGATCAGAAGGAAGGCAATCAGACTCCTCGTCAGAGAAATATCTGATGTCCTCCTCCTCCTCCCACAAGGCCTCATCATCGGTGTCAGACACAAGTTCATGAACCTGTGTCTGAAGCCATGCCCGACTCGACTCCGTGGAAACACGGCCACGGTGAGAGCGCCGAGAGGTAGAATCCCTCGCCAGCACCGGCGAAGCTTCCTCCACCGACGTCGTCGGGGAGTCTTCCTGGGAGGTGGCCACAGCCGGTACCGCAAGTGGTACCGATGTCGGAGACCTCACCCCGGGCAAAGGGCCAGCTGGCGCCTCGCTCGATGGTACCGGTGGCGCAAGCACCCCCGGTACCAGAGGAGAAGGGCACAACAGCTGTCCCAGAATCTCTGGAAGAACAGCCCGGAGACTCTTGTGCAGAGCGGCTGTGGAGAAAGACTGGGAAGCCGATGCAGGCGTCGAGGTCAGAGTCTGTTCTGGGCGTGGAGGCAGTTCCGGGCTGTCCAAGGGGGAGCGCATCAACACCTCCTGAACAGAGGGTGAGCGGTCTTTCCGGTGCCGATGCCTACTGGGTGCCGACTCCCTCGGCGACCCAGAGCTCTCGGTACCGAGGCGGGAAGGAGAACGGTGTCGATGCTTCTTTGATTTCTTCAAACAAAGCATGTCACCGGAGCTTCCCGGTACCGACGAGGAGGACGTAGAATCCAACCGTCTCTTCCTCGGGGCCGAGGCCGAAGAAGGTCGGTCTCGGGGGGGCTGTACCGCAGGAGCCCTCAGGGCGGGAGGAGACCCACCCGAAGGCTCACCGCCACCAGCAGGGGAATGTACAGCCCTCACCTGCACTCCAGTCGAAGCACCACCGTCCGACGACATCAGCAACAGCGGAGGTCCCGGTACCACCGACGTCGACGCAGCCTTCCGATGTCTCGGTACCGACGATGCAGAGGGTTGAACCCTCGATGCCGTCGATGCAGTCGATGCCGAGGTCGAAGACTTTGATGCTGTCGACGTCGATGCACTCGATACGTCCCGTGCTGTTGTCGACGAAGAGCCCGAGAACAACACGTTCCACTGGGCCAATCTCGCTACCCGAGTCCTCTTTTGTAAAAGGGCACAAAGACTGCAGGCCTGCAGGCGGTGCCCAGCCCCCAGACACTGAAGACACGAAGCGTGCCTATCAGTGAGCGAGATTACCCGGGCACACTGGGTGCACTTTTTGAAGCCGCTGGGAGACTTCGATGACATGGGCAGAAAAATCACGCCGGCGAAATCAAAATTCGCGATGATGACGAAAGGCACCAAAAATAAGGGAGAGAAAACCCGTACCGAGGCCAAAAAAAGGCCGATCCCGAAAGTGAAAGAAAACTTACGCTGGGGGAAAAACTGGACACACGGGAAGGGACAAGACCGAAAGGTCTCTCTTTTTTTTTAGCGAAACCGTGAAGACGCGCGAGGGTCAACTCGAGGGGCACGAAACGGCGGCAAAACACGACCGTCCCGAGCGCGGACAAAAGAAGACTGACGAACACGAGCCGGTTCGGGCAGGAAGATGGCCGCGCATGCGCGGTGCGCATGGGCGCGCGAGAGCTAGCAAAGGCCTTTGCTAGTGAAGTTTCCAATTGGAGGGGCTGCCGTGGACGTCACCCCATCAGTGAGAACAAGCAGCCTGCTTGTCCTCGGAGAAACTTGGATATCAAACTGAAATTGAAATAAACTTGGAAAAAGAAAGGCATAATGATTGTATATAAGTCTCTGGTTAGACCTCACTTAGAATACTATGTACAGTTCTGGAGACCACACCTTCACAAAGATATAAACAGGATGGAGTCAGTCCACCAAGAAGATACTAAAATGATCAGCGATGTTTGTAATAATGTATATAGGGATGGACTAAAAGATCTCACTTGAGCCAATAATCAGCCGGTGGCAATCAGCATTTTTTTTTTAAAAGCTGACTGTCACCAGCAAAATTAGCCTCAGATATTCAATGTAAGGCTAATTATGATAACGGCACTGAATATTGGGGACTAACTGCATTGGTGCTGGTCACCAGACCTTATGCTGGACCTTACGATAGTTATGTGGGCCCCGGCTGAATGTAAGCCAGAACCTGCATAAAAATAATGTCCTGTGCTCCTGCCAATTCCCCCCGTGCTCCCTTACAAGACTATCCCCCTTCCCCTTAATGTTAGCCCCCCCAACCCTGACCATGATCCTCCCTGCAAGTATAGCCCCCCTCAATGCCTGACTCCCTCCAACCCTCCCACTACTCAGAGTAGGGCCCTCTGGGCTTATCTGAACTCCCTGATGGTCCAGGGGGCAACTGTGGCAGGAGCCAAGTCCACTCACTCTTGCCCCTAGTGGCTGCAATTCCAAAATGGCTGCTACAACCTTTAGCAGCAGCCTTGCAGTATTTTGGTAATGAGATCAGAGTGATAGCATCTGCTAGAGACTGAAGACTATTTCATCTTCCTTCTTCAGCCTACTGCTTCTGCTTCAGATGTTTCTTCATCCCACTCTGATCTGCCACAGTGCTCAGTTCTGCCCAACAGCATCTCCTCCAGACAGCCTTCCTTGGACATCACCACTACATTTAAAGAATAGAGCATAACACCTCTATCTGACAGCTCATAGGAGACTGCAGTCTTGCACAGACCGTTTCCTGCATTACAGGTAGACTGGTTCATTAGGCAGATTCTGATGATTTCATACTACTATAGCTCATGATGAGTTTCAAAAAAATCCACCAAGAACACATACGGAATAGGAAGATGGGGGAAAGTGCCGATGATGTGGATAATAGTGGCCTGCTTGGGGGGTATAAGGGAGGGTGACAGAAACATTAAAACATGACAGCAGATAAAGACCATAAGGCCTATCAAGTGTGCCCATCTATACCAACTACTCATCTCTACATTCCATTATGTCACTCAGAGATCATCGGTGCTTGTTTCATACTTTTTTCAATTTGGATTTAATCTTCATTATTACTTCAAACGGTAGGATATTCCATACATCTACTACCCTTACCTTACATAAACATTTCCCTTGCTACCCCTAGGTTGGTATAACCCAGAAGGAGGGAGAAAGAAGTAGCGAGTTGATAGAGAGGGAAGGCTATATGGGGGGAATAGGGGACCTTTGGCTGAAGGAAAAGAAAATGAATGAAAGGATGCAGACATGAAGAGAAACCAGAATAAAGAACACAAGGTGGAATATGTATGAAGTGACTACCACACACATTCCAAATGTAAGTCTCCTCCTCACAGTGTCCCTGTACATATAAACATATGAATCCCATCATACTCACCCACTCTCCTTCCTCCCTCATATCCCGCTCTCACACACTCTACATATACCACTCCCTCCTCACATTCTACATATACCATTTCCCCCTCATACTGTATATATACCATACCCCCCTCATGTATAATTCACATACACAATTTAGGACTGCTAGAACATGGCGATAAATGAAGGGGTAATATAACCACATGTCTCACTCTAATGTGCACTTTCAAACTTGTTACTTTTTGGTTTAACATTTCAGTTGAAATTATCTAAAAGCTTGAAAATTACTTCCTACTCTTCACATAATTTCCAGGAAAATACCAGTTCACCTTGGATGACATGCAAGCAACCTGCTGACTCTATTAAGAAAGAAATGTTATGCTTCCACAGGGACTGCCTGACAAGCTCAGTGACTAATGTGCTAAAATATTGACAACAAAAGTAAAAATGACAAAAACAAAGCCTTATTTGATATCCTGGAAAAATCTGAAAAACAAAAATCTAGTTTTCTAGAATTTTTTTGTTATGTTATTTATTAGCTTTTGGCTGCATCCCCGTGTTAGGAGTCACCAACCAAGAAAGGGATCTAGGCGTTGTCATTGATGATATGTTGAAACCCTCTGCTCAGTGTGCTGCGGTGGCTAAGAACGCAAATAGAATGCTAGGTATTATTACGAAAGGAATAGAAAACAAAAAATTAAGCATCCATGGTGCGACCGCACCTCAAATACTTTGTTCAATTCTGGTCACTGCATCTCAAAAAGGATATAGTGGAATTAGAAAAGGTACAGAGAAGGGCGACAAAAATGATAAAGGGGATGGGGCGACTTCCCTATAAGGCTGAAGTATCTAGGGCTCTTCAGCTTGGAGAAAAGGCAGCTGAGGGGAGACATGATAGAGGTCTATAAAATAATGAGTGGAGTGGAACGGGTAGATGTGAATCATTTGTTTACTCTTTCCAAAAATACTAAGACTAGGGGGCATGCGATGAAGCTACAAAGTAGTAAATTTAAAATGAATTGGAGAAAATTTTTCCTTCACTCAAAGTGTAATTAAACTCTGGAATTTGTTGCCAGACAATGTGGTAAAGGCAGTTAGCTTAGCGGGGTTTAAAAAAGATTTGTCCAGCTTCCTAAAGGAAAAGTCCATAGACCATTATTAAAATGACGGGGAAAATCCATTGCTTATTTCTGGGATAAGCAGCATAAAATGTATTGAACTTTTTTTTATGTATTGAACTTTTTTTTTTGATGTTGCCAGGTATTTGTGGCCTGGATTGGCCACTGTTTGAAACAGTATGCTGGTCTTAATGAGCCTTTGGTCTGCCCCAGTGTGGCAATACTTATGCCCCTGCTGAATGTTTTATCATAGGTGCCCTCCTGAAGACGCTGTATAAGCGAAACATGGTCACATATAGAGGGAAACTGAAGATTTGAAGGAGGCTAGACTTTAAAGGCTGTATTTCTGAGGATATTAACTTTACATATGGATTAAGAAGCATGTGAATCTTTCCTCATTTTCACTTTATGAACACTGGATCACCAAAGTCATTCGGCCGCAAGTTTTTCCATTTCACTTGAAGGACAATTTTCTTGCCAATACAGAGCCTCTTTTCTAAAGATAAATATTACAAAAACTTCTCTTGTCATTATATATTGAACAAGTGATTTTGGCTCCATTAGCTGCATTAGTAATGTAATAAGTGTGGTGAAGCATATAAATGTCATCTAAGGAATGTCAGTTTGTGAGTGAGAACACTATATCTGAGCACTTTTCATTTATTATATTTATACATTAATATGTAATCAACAAATTTTGGGGCTCTTTTACCAAGCTGCGGTAAAAGGTGGCCTGTTGTGGCGTTAGCACGTGGGATTGCCGAGGCCACCTTTTACCATAGCAGGTAAAAGGGCATTTTTCCAATGATACAGATTTTCAAATATTTGTAAGCTATTAATCCAAAACAACACACAAAGCAAGCTTTTTTGACAGTATGAGTTCAACACTTGAAAAATGGAAAAAACGGGGGAAAAAACCTCAGAAAGCTGTGGCCACCAGCTGCAAGGCTGGAACAAACAGTGTAAATCTTCCTAACCACAGTTCTTCTCTTTAATCATTGGTCATAAAACCCCTGATCCGTCCTTAGTGTGTCTTTATGATTTTTTTAAATTTTTCTTATTGCATATGTGCAAAAAACTTAGTAAAACAAACACTTTCCACCAC
The DNA here is from genome assembly GCF_901765095.1 of Microcaecilia unicolor. Taxonomy (NCBI): domain Eukaryota; kingdom Metazoa; phylum Chordata; class Amphibia; order Gymnophiona; family Siphonopidae; genus Microcaecilia; species Microcaecilia unicolor. The sequence goes on from NC_044038.1 coordinate 134,870,764, forward strand.
AGTGCTGCAATAGTCACTCATACTGTCAAAAAAGCTCGTTTTGTGTGTTATTTTGGTGATTATATGCATACCAAGCGAGCTTCCCCCCTTTTCTTGTTACTAAGGTATTAATCTACAAATAAACCTTTTCCAGAGATGAGAAGGTGGTAGAACTAGAGGACATGAATTGAGATTGAAGGGGGGCCAACTCTGGAATAATGCCAGGAAGTATTTTTTCACTGAAAGGGTAGTAGATACCTAGAACGCCCTCCCATGGGAGGTTGTGGAGATGAAAACAGTAACAAAGTTCAAAAATGTGTGTGATAAACACAAAGGAATCCTGTTTAGAAGGAATGGCAACATCTGCAATTAGGAAACAAAGCCAGTGCTGGGCAGACTTCTACAGTCTGTGCCCTGATTGTGGATGGACAGATTTAGATGGGTTGGAACACAGTTTTTCAGGGGCTTTGTTGATGACAACTTCAGAAGTTTTAGAACAAGGACAGTGCCGGGCACACTTCTACAGTCTATGCTCTGAAAATGGCAAGGACAAATTGAGATCAAGGATATATATGAAGTATCACACCATACTTTATGTAGTGAGTTTATCTTGTTGGGCAGAATGGATGGACTGCACAGGTCTTTATCTGCCACCATCTACTACATTACTATGGGGCTAATTTTCAAAAGAAAAAAAAGCCCGAAAAGTGGCATAAATCTGCATTTGGATTGTTTTCTCACACAAACATTTAAATTGGTATTTTCTAATATCAGAAGTGTGTTCGAATCAGAAAATGGCATGTCAGGGGAGTGGTAAGGGCAGGATCTGGGCGTCCCTAACACTCGGACATTTTTCTGTTATAATGGAACAAAACAAAAACATCCAGGGCTATAAGTTAGACATTTTGTTCTAGACCTGTTTTATTAACAAATAAGCCACAAAAAAGTGCCCTAAATGACCAGATGATCATGGGAGGGAATCAGGGATGACCTCCCTTTACTCCCCCAGTGGTCACTAACCACTTTCTACCCCCATAAATGTGATTACACACCCCAAAATGTGAGTAAAACATTACTTACCAGCCTCTATGCATGCCTCAGAAGTTATACTCAGGTCCATTAGAGCAGCATGCAGGTCTCTGGAGCAGTCTAGTGGTCAGTGAAGTGCACTACAGACAGTTGGACCCAGGCCCATACTTCCCCCTACCTGCTACACTTGTGATGGAAACTGTGATAGGTGCCACCATCAACCATAAGGGCTATTCTAGTGGTATATATTTGGGATCAGGGCCGCCGAGAGACTAGGCTGGGCCCGGGGCAAGGCCGCCCCACCTCTGCCCCCCGCTGCCCCGCCTCCACCCCCCACCCCACCCCCGCCGCTGCCGCCCCCGTCTCACCTGCCTGCCTCCACGGCTCCGGGCCCCCTTTATTCAAAGCGGCAGTCGCAGATCGCGTCTCTTCTGGCCGTCCCTCCCTGTGTCCTGTCCTCATCTGATGTAACACAGGGAGGGAAGGCCAGAAGAGAGGTGATCTGTGACTGCCGCTTTGAATGAAGGGGGCCCAGAACCATGGAGGCAGGCAGATGAGACCGGGGACTGCAGCACTGGTGGCCTGACCCCGGTGCCGGGCCCCCCATGGAGGCCTAGGCCCGGGGAATTTCCCACCCCCCCCCCCCCTCTCGGTGGCCCTGGTTGGGATAGTAGGTTTTGGGGGAGGGGGGCTCATCGGAGAAGAAAAGGGAGAAACTGTAAGCTGTGTACCTGGAAGTATTTATTTGAAGTCCAGTGTAGTTCCCCCTAGGATGCCCTATTGCTCTCCTGGGATGTCTGTGTGGCCAGTCTGCATCCCAATGGCTTGATATTTTGCATTTTTCACTTTAATGTTTTTTGTTTTGCTTTTTCAAAAATGGACCAAAAAGATAGACATACAGAGCACAAAAACATCTAGCAAATAGCCATTTTTGAAAAAAAAAAGGACTTTTTTTTCTGTTTTGAAAATGGCTATATTCCCCACTTGAATTTTGGACATTTTTATCAAAACATCCAAAGTTGAACGTAAAAGCCATATTGAAAATGCCCCTCCATGTTACTATGTTAGAGGCAGTAAAAGGCCATGTGCTACTTAAAAATCTGGGACTTCTTTTACTAAGCCACGTAAATGATTCTCGAGCAGCAAATGAAAGGAAGCCCATAGGAATTGAATGGGCTTCCTCTCATTTACCATGCCGGGGATTTGCTAGTGCAGTTTAGTAAAGGGGCCCTTGGTGTGCAGCTATTTACTTCCCGATCCCTTACTGCCTCCTATTTAAAAGGTGGTGGTCCCTACTCCTAACCTACCAGTGCTAGAAAAGAAAAGCTATTTTCTAGCACTGGAAATGGTGCGTGGCAGAACTGGAACTCCTGGGCTCCTGGGAATTGATAGGGCCAATTTGCTGTGTGCTACCCTGGTGGTAGCCCTGCTGTCAGTTGGTAAAGATCATGTCCCCTTTATTTTGTAATTTGATATTATTTATTAGAGCACAATAGGTAGAAAAAAATATTAACTTTGCCTTTTGTTGCTAAAGTTTGACAAATTCCTTTGTTTTTATTTAAAAAAAAACTTAAAATATTTGAAATGGTTTATTTCATCATTTAGCAGACATAATCCTATTTCACCAACTAAAGAACATGAAGCACCTTATCCAAATAGCAGTGTGTGACTGAGATTGTGCACTGACAGCAACACTATCTGGATAAAGTTATGACACCTCATTAAAACCTGTCCTAACTCTGTCTGGTTGACTGGCAGGATATGCTATGCAGACAGTGGCACTGGTCATGGCTCTATCCAGACAGGCAGTGCCAGCCATTATCTGGGTACCAGTGCTGAACATTTAGATCTCCTTTTGGCCATCACAGGTGGCATTAAAAGAAAAAAAAACACTGACCTCTGAACATTAGTCTGATGATAAATTATTTTGTAACTGTGAATTGTAAACAATAGTCACAAAATAAAAATGTTGTTTTTGTATTTCTGTAACCTCAAATGGGGTCATCTAAATTAATAGCATTTAAAAGGGAAATGGGACTTGATATACTGTTTTCTGAGGTTTTTGCAACTACATTCAAAGTGGTTTACATATACTCAGGTACTTATTTTGTACCAGAGGCAATGGAGGGTTAAGTGAGTTGCCCAGAGTCACAAGGAGCTGTAGTGAGAATTGAGCTCAGGTCCCCAGAATCAAAGTCCACTGCTCTAACCACTAGACTACTCCTCCACAGTTTAAGTCAAACACTGACATGCTTTCTTGGAGTGTGCAACATTATTCTAAGAACTCACATGTACATTTAGCCCAGACAGCACTCTAAAAGTCTACTTTCCAGAAGACCAATGTTCAGACCTGGCTCCGTGAAAGTCTACTACAAATAAAGCATGCAAGTAAACCTTCATAAGAAACATACACCAGGGAAGATGACAGAAATGATAACTACATCTCATTGAGATGTATATATTTCGTTTCTACAGGTTTTCAAACTATTCACTACCACGCAACCTGAAAATGATTTATGAATTAACCCACTTCCGCAAACTATTGAAAACTCACCTCTTCGAGAAAAGCTATGGCAAGAATCAAAACATATGAAGTCCTTACGCACTAACAGAGATAGGGCAATACACTCTCTTCTGATCTCTCTTCCCCTTAATCTCACCACACCTAAAACCCTACCCACAGATGGAACTGTTATACCCTAATGTTCTCTCGCCATTGTTCTATCGCCGATCACTTCCCCATTGTTACATTCTACTGTTCCATTCCCAAACTATGTTTGACTTTGACTTGTTTTCCCAAAACATGTATGACTTCGACTATCTTCCCATAACTCTTCTCAATATAACCCATAACCATATTGTAACCAATGTAATTCCATGACTCACAATGTATTGTAAGCCACACTGAACCCGCAAATAGGTGGGAAAATGTGGGATACAAATGCAATAAATAAATAAATAAATAATGAGCTGCTTTGCATGATCCTGTATCATTGCATCATGACTTCAGAAGTTAAATAAAATTTAATCTGTAACAAGCTAAGCATGGAATTTTACAGAGACATGTGAAGTGGCCTTTTAGAAAAGATATTCAAGTAGGGATGTCTGAAATTCAGTTAGTATCTTAGAATACAATCTGCTGAAATATTGTCTGTTCTAAAATACATCGTGAAATGGGCGTTTGTGTAGCAGTAATGTGCGGAATGAATATCCATTTTAGAAAAACAGAAATCTGAAATATCAATGAGACAACACAAGAATGTAAACATCTCTGTGGAAGCATATGAATGTCTATGTTATGAAAAGGCAGCATAGACATTTATGCTCTGCAACATAAATGGTCAACAGGCTGATTTTCAAAAAAGAGATAGATGTCCAAAAAGTGACACAAGTCAGCATTTGGACCTTTATCTCACAGAAATGTCCAAATCAGTATTATCAAAACCTCTTTTTGGACGTCTTTCTCTGAAGTCCCTCAGAAGGACATCCAAATCTCAAGGGGGTGTGCCAGGGGGCATGTTCAAGGTGGGACTTGGCCATTCCTAAGACATTGACGCCTTTCAGCAATAATGGCACAAAACAAACGTCCAAGATGTTTTGTGCTAGACCTGTTTTTATAATGAATAGGTTGGTGGGAATTAAGCCCACTTCCCCAGGATCAAAGTCTGCTGCACTAACCTCTAGGCTACTCCTCTACTCCACACAAGAGGTGCCCCAAATGACCAGATGACCACTGGAGGGACTCGGGGATCACCTCCCCTTACTCCCCCAGTGGTCACTATCCCCCTCCCACCCCCAAAAAATGGGATTAAAAATATTACTTGCCAGCCTCAGATGTTATACTCAAGTCAATTAGAATAACATGCAGGTCCCTGGAGTAGTCTAGTAGTGGTGCAGTGCACTGTAGACAGGTGGACCCAGGCTTCTACCTCCCCCTACTTGTTACACTTGTGGAGGAAACTGTGAGCCCTCCATAACCCACTGAACCCACATATTGGTGCTCCCTTCACCTGTAAGGGCTATGGTAGTTGTGTACATTTGGGGATAGTGGGGGTTTTTTGGGGGGGGAGGGGGCTCAGCAGACAAGGTAAGGGAGCAGTGGTAAGATGCGTACCCGGGAGCATTTTATAAAGTCCACTGCAGTGACCCCAAGGATGCCCTATTGTTTTCCTGGGATGTAACGTTTCCACTATTCTACCTGATGCCAAGCTTTCTATTTTTTTTAATAACATCTGAGCCTTATGACTATTGTTTATCATTCGATTTGGATTTACATTACAACCAAAGCTTTTACCACACTTAGAACATGTGAATGGTTTCATTTTATTGTGGATTTTTTTGTGCATTTTGTACATTTTGCATTTGGATGCATTTGTTTGAAAATGGATCAAAAAATAAAACATCCAAATCACAAAACATTTTTCCAAACAGCATTTTTTTGTAAAAAATTATCTTTCCTCTTCTGATTTTGGACATTTTTTTTGTAAAATTCAGACATAGATGTCATATCCAAAAATGCCCCTTGTGCATTTGACTTGCCCAAAGTCATAAGAAGTACAGTGGGAATTGAACCCATGTTGCAAGGATGAAAACCCACTGCACTAACCATTAAGCCACTCCTCATGTGTTGTGGAAGTCTTGCATTTGGACGTCTTTTGTTCAAAAATGGACCAAAAAAAAAAGGCCGTCCAAATCACAGGACGTCCATAGTATTTACAAACACAAAACATAGACGTCCATCTTTTAAAAAATGACCTTCTTTCCTGTTTGGAATTTGGACGTCTTTGTAAAACGTCCAAATTCTGATTTAGACATTTATTTCGAAAATGCCTCTCCATGTCAACTATTTTAGAAACATAAATGTCTATTTCTCTTGAAGTTGCCAAAGAGCCAGTATCCCTTGCCAGTTTCAGGTATTTTTTTTGAGGGGGGAGGATGGGGACACCTAATACTGAGGGAAGAAAGAGATTACCTCTCCTAATCCCTCCAATGTAGCACTTTTCTGAGACCTGGATGACGCAGGTAGCAGGTCTAACTCCCAACATCTAAATGTGTCAGGATTTCAAGTATTATTTTAGTAATTGTTTAATAAAAGTAATTTTACATTATTTTAACATTTGTTTTAAATAATTAGAAAATATCAAATACATTTATATTTGATTTCATATATTTTTATAGATAAGCAGAAGCATAATTATTAGACAGGGCTGGTGCAGTTATTAGGCACTGTAACTGAACCTTCCCTCTTATACTCTCCCTCCTTCACCCTCCCCCCTTAAAGCCAACCTGTGTCTGGAATTCACACTACCGCATATCTGATGCTGACAAGGGACAGTTCATGGGGGATTGTGTGTGTGGTCTTTGGAGAACTACTCTCTGTAACAGGCCTCAAATCTGACAACCCACTCTTCAAATAAGAGACTCTGGCATCATAATAGCAGTATATTGTATCCTTAATCATCAAGAATTCACTTAACTTTTTAATCCTCTTAATTGTTTAAAATTTGTCTCACCTAGAATGTAAACCTCACTGAACCCTGGAAAGGGGATATTAGCAGAATACAAGAATTAATTTGATTTGATTTGAAAATTAATTTATGTCGTTTATCTCCTGCTGCAATGGGAACATAAATAAATTTACTGCACCAGGGAATTTCTCTTCGCCTGGAGGTTTGCACTATCGATACCACCATCTTTAGTTCTACTGCATAAGCTAATGCAGGCTACATTTACATAAAAATACTTTGTAGCTCATTATCAACATTTTCCCTGATGTTTGCAATTGTTTTCATTTTGTTTCATGTAGTTGATTTAAGAAGTCAATTAGGGGGTAATTCTATTGGGAGCTACTGAGGTGGCAAGAAACCTGTAAATGGTGGTATTCTAATCATTTATGTGCATAAGTAGCCCGTTATGATAAAATATGTACCACGGCAAAACAAGAGATATGGACATCTTTGTGGCAGTAGAGGAACATCTATATTATAAAATGGCCACACAGACGTCCACATGGCAGCAAATCAAATATTTTTGGTTCAAATTCCACTGCAGCTTTTTGTAAATTTTGTTTCTTTTTTAATTTTTTTTGTAATTGTGATCATCCAGGGACTGAACATAGTAACATAGTAGATGACGGCAGAAAAAGACCTGCATGGTCCATCTAGTCTGCCCAAGATAAACTCATATCTTGAATTTGTACCTGTCTTTTTCAGAGCACAGACCGTATAAGTCTGCCCAGCAGTATTTCCCGCCTCCCAACCACCAACCCCTCTTCCCCCCACCTGCTCCGCCACCCAATTTCAGCTAAGCTTCTGAGGATCCATTCCTGCTGCACAGGATTCCTTTATGCATATCCCACGCATGTTTGAATTCCGTTACCGTTTTCATCTCCACCACCTCCCGCGGGAGGGCATTCCAAGCATCCACCACCCTCTCCGTGAAAATATACTTCCTGACATCTTTTTTGAGTCTGCCCCCCTTCAATCTCATTTCATGTCCTCTCGTTCTACCGCCTTCCCATCTCCGGAAAAGATTTTTTTGCGGATTAATACCTTTCAAGTATTTGAACGTCTGTATCATATCACCCCTGTTCCTCCTTTCCTCCAGGGCATACATGTTCAGGTCAGCAAGTCTTTGGTCATACGTCTTGGAACGCAAATCCCATACCATTCTCGTAGCTTTTCTTTGCACCGCTTCCATTTTTTTAACATCCTTCGCAAGGTACGGCCTCCAAAACTGAACACAATACTCCAGGTGGGGCCTCACCAACGACTTGTACAGGGGCATCAACACTTCCTTTCTTCTGCTGATCACACCTCTCTCTATACAGCCTAGCAACCTTCTCGCTACGGCCACCGCCCTGTCACACTGTTTTGTCACCTTCAGATCCTCGGATACTATCACCCCAAGACCCCTCTCCCCCTCAGTACCTATCAGACTCTCCCCGCCTAACACATACGTCTCTCGTGGGTTTCTACTCCCTAAATGCATCACTTTGCATTTCTTCGCATTGAATTTTAATTGCCAAACCTCAGACCATTCTTCTAGCTTCCTCAGATCCCTTTTCATGCTTTCCACTCCCTCCCGGGCGTCCACTCTGTTGCAAATCTTAGTATCATCCGCAAATAGGCAAACTTTACCTTCTAACCCTTCGGCAATGTCACTCACAAATATATTGAACAGAATCGGCCCCAGCACCGATCCCTGAGGCACTCCGCTACACACCTTTCCCTCCTCCGAGCGAATTCCCATTCAGTGGAGACTTGCTCAATCAGAGCACCATTCTGTAATCTGGACACACCAACTACAAGGTCTACATCTATCTTTTTTGACTTGGACATTCCTTCCCATTCAGTGACTGGAGTTGGACATCTATATTTTGTACCCCTCCTAGTTCTGTCAAAAACATGCTCAGAATACATCCCCTTCCCATATGGGCCTACTGCAGTGTTAGATGCCCATATCCTGTCTTTGTAAAACTGGGATTTAGACGTCCATGCAATAAGGACCTCCAAATGACAGTTTTTAGACATCCCAAATAAGAATAGAGCTTCTAAAAGCCACCATAGCCTCTTACAAATAATCATTGTCTGGCCCTGCCTGGTGAGTGTGTTTCCCACCTATGACTGGCCTGATTCTGTGACCTTATATCCAGTCCCTGCAGGTGTGTTGCTGTCCAGTCCTTCCATTTATCATAAGATTAATCTTAAGTGCTACTAAGGTGCTTATTTAAGAAGTGCCATTCACATTTTGGATGTTAATAAACTGGCATTTAGACATCTAGTAGAAAATCAGAGGACTTGAAATGTTCAGCTAAGACAGTAATTTAACAGACAGAATGCTTTCTTGTATTTTCTAATTAAACAAGACACTAATCTAACAGATGACAAGAGGCGTCTACTCTCACCTCCTAGCACATACGGCTCCCTTAGATTTCTACTCCCCACATGCATCACTCTGCGCTTCTTAGCATTGAATTTTAACCAACAAAACATTTGGCCATTCTTTTAACTTTTGTAGATCCCTCAGGGGTGTCCATTCTGTTGCAAAAAAGACAGGCATATTGGGAACTGTGAGAACAGAGATAATGAAGCACTGCAGAATAGGTGCATTTGAATGGAAGGACAAACAGTTTGAATATTATGTGGATTCTGATGGTTAACCAATGTGGTAATTCAAGGAGAGGCACTGCTAGTCGTATCAACATCAGAGGAAGATGTTATGCAGCTGAGTTCTAAACAGACTGCAAAGGGGAGAGATCCCTCAATGGCATACCCATGAAGTATGATATGATATGATGTATGATACGATAGCAGTAATCTAGGCAGCCAGTGAGAAGGAGGTGAGATTCTCCAACTTTAGTATATTAAAGTAAGGGAATGTTTTCTGTGAACAGCAGAGACATATTGGATGATGAAGCATGTATGAAATGGCAAAAGATAAATGGAAGATCAAGTCAATTCTATTATGCAGAGATAGGGAGGTAATTTTAGAACACTAACAGGCTTATTTTTGAAAGAGAAGGACACCCATCTTTCGACACAAATCGGAAGCTGGGCGTCCTTCTCACAAGGTCGTCCAAATCAGTATAATTGAAAACCGATTTTGAATGTCCCCAACTGCTTTCCGTCGCAGGGACGGTGAAAGTTCACAGGGGCATGTAGGAGGCGTAGCGAAGGCGGGACTTGGGCATGCCTAACACATGGACGTCCTCGACCCATAATGGGAAAAAAGGGTGTCCCTGATGAGCACTTGGATGACTTTACCTGGCCCTGTTTTTCTTATGACCAAGGCAAAAGAAGGTGCCCGAACTGACCAGATGACCACCGAAGAGAATTGGGGATGACCTCCCCTTACTCCCCCAGTGGTCACTAACCCCCTCCCACCCTCAAAAAAATCTTTAAAAATATTTTGTGCCAGCCTCAAATGTCATACTCGGGTCCATCACAGCAGTATGCAGGTCCCTGGAGCAGTTTTAGTGGGTGCAGTGCACTTCAGGCAGGCAGACCCAGGCCTACCCCCCTACCTATTACACTTGTGGCAGTAAATGTGAGCCCTCCAAAACCCACCAGAAACCTACTGTACCCACATCTAGGTGCCTCCCTTCACCCTCAAGGGCTATGGTAGTGGTGTACAGTTGGGGGTAGTGGGTTTTGGGGGGGGGCTCAGCACACAAGGTAAGGCAGCTATGTACCTGGGAGCAATTTATAAAGTCCACTGCAGTGCCCCCTAGGGTGCCCGGTTGGTGTCCTGGCATGTCGGGGGGACCAGTACACTACAAATGCTGGCTCCTCCCACGACCAAAGGGCTTGCATTTGGTCATTTCTGAGATGGGCGTCCTTGGTTTCCACTATCGCCAAAAATCAGAAACGACCAAGTCTAGGGACGACCCAGTGGCGTAGCCAGACCTGACATTTTGGCTGGGCCCACGGCTAATAAGGGGTGGGCACTAATATATAGATAGATAGATAGATAGATAGATAGATAGATAGATAGATAGATAGATAGATAGATAGATAGATAGATAGATATAGGCATGAGTAGTGCGCCCTACTTCTAGCATTTTTCCTCTCTCTCCCTCCTTTCATTCAGCATTTCTCCTGTTTCTCTCTCCATCTGACCAACCAAGGTCTCCCCCTTGCTCCCCTTCCTTCTCCCGAACAGCTTGTCTCTCCCCTGCCCTTTTCCATGTCCCCTCTTTCCATTCATCTTTCTCTCTGTACCCTTCTTCTATCCAGCATCCCAACTCTTTCTTTCCATCCAGCATGTCCCCGTTCTCTCTCTCCCTTCCACCAACATCTTCTCTCTCTCTCTCCACCTTCTGTCCAGTGTCTCCCTCCTTTCATCCATCTCCTCTCTCTTCCTCCTTTCATCCAGTGTCTCCCCTTTTTCTGTCCCCATCCAACATCTTTGATCTCTCTCCCCCCCCCCCATGCAACATACACCCTGACACACTATCTTCCTCCTCCCCTTCCAAACAAAATATTTTTCCTCCACCCCAGCATCCACGTACCTTAGTTCCCCAGGCACCCAAACGGCTGCTGAGATCAGCTCAACTGCATCCCTTCTACACGCTGCCACTGTGAGCAGCCTCAACAAAAGAAGAAAATGAAGCGCGGGGCCACAGCAGCCTTCAGGCATGCACTGTCGGTCTGCCGGTCCTCAGCCCTCGTCGGAACAGGAAATTGACGTCAGCGGGGGCAGAGGACGGCAGAGCCGACAGCGCAAGCCTGAAGGCTGCTGCAGTCCCACGCTTCATTTTCTTCTTTTGCTGAGGCTGCTCACAGAGAAGCAGCGGCAGCGGAGGATCATCGCAGCGGCAGCGGGAGACCTTCCCGCTTTGGCGGGAGTGCGGAAGATGACCTGTCAAAGCGGGAGTCTCCCGCTGAATGTGGGAGACTTGGCAGGCAGGCGGGCGGGCGGGCCTGAGCCAAGATTGGCCGGGCCTGGGCCCGTAGCTACGCCCCTGGGACGACCATCTCTAAGGTCGTCCTAAATTTCAAGATTTGGGCCTCCCTGACCATATTATCGAAATGAAAGATGGATGTCCATCTTGTTTTGATAATACGGGTTTCCCCGCCCCTCCATCGGGACTTTTTGCGAGGACGTCCTCAGCAAAACTTAGGCGTCCCTTTTGATTATGCCCCTTCACATATACAATTTCCATGAGTAAAAGAGATTCACATCTAAATCAGCAGGCACTCATGCACAGAGCGACTAAAATGATAAAGGGGATGGAACTATTCTCATATGAGGAAAGGCTAAAGAGGTTAGGGCTCTTCAACTTGGAAAACAGACGGATGTGGGGCGATATGATTGAAGTCTTTTATGATTGAGGTAATCAATTTTTTACTCATTCCAAAAGTACAAAGACTAGGGGACACATTCCTGGAGGAAAGGTCCATAGTCTGCTATTGAGACAGACATGGGGAAACCACTGCTTTGCCCTGGGATTGGTAGCATGGAATGACGATACTAATTGGGTTTCTGCCACATACTTGTGACCTGGATTGGTCTGACCCAGTATGCCTATTCTTATGTCCTTAAGAATATATATATATATATATATATGACTTTTTGCTGGATAGTTGATAAGTATAGGAACTATCTTACCTACTAACAGACTTCATTGTGAAGGACAAGGCATTTATAGTTTAACGAGTCCAATACTACTTTGTAATATAAAAAGAGGGCAAGAATTTTTGATTGCAATAGCCAAACAATGAAATAATTAACATCTTATCACTGCAACTCAATTTATTAGCCCTATTGCCAGAAATGACAGAGGCAGGTGGCATTTTATAGAATAAGCAATTTACTGAGGCGTGAGCTTTCCAGGACCAGAGTCCATTTCATCAATGTAGATTAATAGTTCTACTACTAGCTCCTGCATCTGACAATATGGACTGTTTTTTGCCAGGTTAAATGAAATGATAATTGTCTTGTTGAAAGAATAAAAAGGAAATGTTTTAAGGAAAATTAATATATTGTAAAATGTGAACTTTCATTAGGTTTAAATGCCACTGACACTTCTTGTGACCTTTGGCAAAATACTTCAACCTCCATTGGCTCAGATGTAGACTGAGGACTAGATCTACTAACCTGCATTAGCATTGTGTGTTATCACACATTAATGCAGATTTAACACAAGCCAGTCAATGTGTTATTTACAAATAACTTGTGAATCACATTAATACACACTAAATGCAAATTAGTAAATGTTAATGCATTAGCAAGGGTTAGGAATTCTAGTGTTATATAGAAAACAATGAAGGCAGATAAAGACTATGTGGCCTACCCAGTCTGCTCATATACGCCATTTACACTCCCTTAGAGATTCTATGTGCTTGTCGCAGTGAGATTTGAATCTGAGTTCTCTGGTTTTCAACACAATTCTGCCATAACCATTGGCTACTCCTAAGATCCATAGATTGCTTTCTGCTACCAATAAAAAGGTGTGAGCAAAAATCTTAACAAACATGAGGTATGTCGTCTCACAATGGTTGACATCAAATAAACCGGTTAGCACTAAATTACTAAAACAAACTATTTTTAAAAAAATCCCCCCAGAAGACTAGCAACAACTCTTTCAGGCAGGTAAATCCTGGGTAGAATGGTCCTTAATGGGAAAAGACTCTAGAGGCTTCCAACAAACATGTGATTCTTGCCAATTCTCAACCTGGATTTATGATACACACCAACACCAAGTGAATCAAAAAAACTAACACACTGGTATAAATTGAAAATGGGAGAAAAAACCTCATACTACTGTGGCCCAATGTAGTCCATCAAACCAAAGCGCACATTAAAAAAAAAGTCATTAGTGGTTAAAAAACCTCCCAAAAGTACCCAATTCAAAATTTGTTGGACATCAACAGGAAATGCTTATGTAAACTGAGATTATAACAACTGCTCAAAAACAGTTATCTTGAGTCATGCCGAAAAAAGCAATATTTATGTAAACTAAATGTATAAAAAACTGCTCAAAAACACTTATCTTAAGGCATGCTGAACATCCGCTCTCAATCACTCTGTAATGGCTGGGTCAAAAATCAAGCAGTGAAGTCCTGACCGATCCGTTTCACTTCTGCTTCTTCTACAGACATTCACTTTACCCCGAAGACATGTCCTCGGGATGAATATATGATTAGACAACTGGCAAGCCACATCACGAAGTGGTGTTGGTGTGGAACACAGGAATACAGTGAACCTGATCTGTTCAGGGCCGCCGAGAGGGGGGGGCAGGGGGGACAAAATTCCCGGGGCCCGGGCCTCCAAGGGGGGCCCGGGGCCACAGTTCCACCCGCCACCGCCACTGGGCCCCTTTCACCCGAACCCTCACCAGCAGAAGTGCTATCTTCGGCGTGCGTGGCCCACATAGACGCGCTCCTCTCAGCTGATCTTCGCTGTACTCTGCAGGGCTTCTGTGCGTCTGACGTCCTGCACGTGCAGGACGTCAGACACACAGAAGCCCTGCAGAGTACAGTGAAGATCAGCTGAGAGGAGCGCATCTGTGTGGGCCGCGCATGCCGGAGTCAGAAGACAGCACTTCTGCTGGTGTGGGTTCGGGTGGAAGGGGCCCGGCCCGGTGGCGGAGGCGGTTGGGACTGTGGCGCCGGGCCTCCCTCAGGGGGGGCGGCAACAACCTGGGGGGGGGTGGCAGTGGGGGCGGGGCCCAGGGGCGGCCTTGTCCCGGGCTCGGCCCAGTCTCTCGGCGGCCCTGGATCTGTTCACTATTTCACTTGCGTGTCACAACCTAGTGATATACATAACAGAGTATGATATGGGAAAACAAGAAAAGGAGAAAATGATACACTAATAATCAGTGGGAGATTAAATGTAAAATACTGTTACATTCTAGCCATTTGTTTTGTGACTTGCTGTCACAAGGTATCTGGAGGTGTCAGATTTCTCACTGTACCTTCTGCAGCACACAGTCATACTCTGCAGGATATTTCAGAACCAGACAAGAGCTGAAGGCATAAAAAAATTTGTTTGTCACTTTCATAGCTGGGTGTGTTTCTTAATTCAGTACTAATTAGCGTAATACTACTATTTTGGGAAGCTATCCTATCCAACTCCACTACTACTACTACAATAGCACACATGTTTAATAAAGCTTCTATTGTGGCAACTGACTAAATTCAAAATAAGTAAATGAAGGAAAGAAGTACAGACAGAATATTCATTTCTGAAACATACTGAATATGCAGCCTCACAGCACAGAGACAGATCCATATTGTGTGCTCTTATCTATAATGATTCCATGTTCATGAACTGCCGATGTGTTACGCAGCCTGTATTTGTATAATCAATCTACTTCAGCACTTGAAATCAGGCAGTGGAAACAGGTGAGGAAACATATATGCAGGTCAACAGAACCTCTACATTTAATTGCCAGTATGAAACAGAACAGTGCAACTTTGGCACGGTGTTCTGCTTTTCCTGGCGAATGTTTATTTCCCTCATGAAGAATTATTCAAACACATGGGCTCTAGAATTACAAACTCCAGTGTATCTATTCAGCTATAAACATATCCATTTCTGCTTCTCTCTGTCTCTGTAGATAGACACACACAGACACACACCCACACACACATATTTCTCAGCCAGATTTTGGGGCCTGTTCCTCAGAAATAAAAATAAAAGCTAGCAGAAAATGTGACATTCTAGACAAACATTCTCAGTACAAAGACATCTGGAAGAATTTTGGGGGTGATCATCTGGCTCCAGCACAGGAGAAAGCCTCCCCCTCCTTCTCCTGGCTGGGCCTGTTACCACTGCCACTATCCTACTTCCTCCCATCCAGGACCCT
Organism: Microcaecilia unicolor; assembly: GCF_901765095.1. Taxonomy (NCBI): domain Eukaryota; kingdom Metazoa; phylum Chordata; class Amphibia; order Gymnophiona; family Siphonopidae; genus Microcaecilia; species Microcaecilia unicolor. The sequence continues at coordinate 134,886,086 of NC_044038.1, forward strand.
AGGAAACCACCCCTGATTTTTTTTTAACCTAGAATTGCTTAGTTACTTGGGTAAAATTGCCCTCTATGTTATCTAAAAATGATTCCTTTTTTTTTTTTTTCAAGTAATACTGTTTAAAGAAATCTGATCATACAACACAACTGGAATAAAGTTACAAAACTGTGGTAAAATATGACTTTTTAACACAGCTTATTTTACCACATGAATCACTAACCTGCAGTAACTCATAATCACAAGTTAGTGAATCCCACAGTTAAAGAATGGTGAAACTTGTGATAAACCTCGCAAGCTGACCATAGGACCATCAGGCCACTAATTTGCAACCCAGGGCTTCTAGGGAGATTCCTAAAGCAGTCAAAGTTGTATAAATAGCAATCCCCCACTGTACCAACACTTTTATATTTATGTTTATTAGGTTCTTGTTATACCACCTTTCAGAACTGGAATCAAAATGGTATAGAGACTAAAATGGAAAAAAAAATGAAAATAACTACAATCCAAGATAGACAAGAAAGAGGGAAAAAAGAAATTAACAGACAAGCGGAAGAGAGTGCAAATACTACAAGGGGATAGAGAGCACTACCATCTACATATGAGAGAGGGGAGGGGAGATCCTGAAAGTCACCAACAGCTGACACGGTCAAAGTCATGGCACTTCTGGGAAAGCTAGTGAGGATAGATAGATCTTTAAGAGGACACAGAACAGGGAAAAGGATTGAGTAGACTGAACATCAGCTGGAAGAGAGTTCGAAAGAGAGGGAACCAGAGAGAAGAAGCCAGAGTGATGGGTAGATTCCAATCTAGTACAACGCAAGGGAGAATGGAGAAGTAGTTACCAAAAGAGGAACAAAGTATACAGGGAAGACTGGTAAGGAGTAATGAAAGTGGACAGTTATGAGGGCACACCAGGGTAAAGGGCCTTATGAGCAATGGTGTGCTGAATGCAGGACAGGATAGGAAGCCAGTGATGTTGCTTCAGTAAGAGAGTGGCGTGATCATATCAGTGGGCATGGGCCAAAATATGGACAGAGGTGTTCTGGATTATCTGAAGTTTGTTCAGCGTAATGGCCAGAATCTCAGTGTAGATGAAATCAGAGCAGTTTCTTATCATGGAATGGAATTCTTTTAATATTTGTACATCGCTTTGATTTACATGTTAAAAAGTGATTCATAAAGTTTTAAAAAACATAAACATATTAAAGTAGTCTTGTTTTGTGGCAATCAGCGCATAAAGTAAAGCTGCATCAAAATAAGAATGGATAGAGTGGATGAGATACAGGGAACAGAACAAGAACGGACGATTGTGGAAATCTATGACTGAAAAGAAAGTGTGGTGTCCAAGACACTCCGAGATATTTAAAAGAGTCAACAAGCGTGATGGGGGAACCACACAGAAAAGGGGCAGCTGAAGAGCCAGACAGGTGGCCGGTCACCCACAGAGAGACCTATGGTGCTAGGAAAGCCAACAGTCTATCCTCTTAAGGCAAGCCTGAAGGGAGGAGAGATTAGGTTTACATGGATCATGGGAAGAGACCAGAAGAATAGCACCTGCATATATATATATATATATATATATATATATATATATATATATATATATATATATATATATATATATATATATATATATATATATATATATATATATATAAAACACACCTCCAACGTTCAAATGAAGCCTCACTTACCCAACGTTCCAAAAGTGAAGGGGGTGAGATCGCTTTGTGTCTACCCCGCCCACGCGTCAAACTTGACGTCGAGGGCGGAACGTCAGGGAAGGAGGCGGCGCTCCTGATGTCTCTAGCCTTCCCTTCGCTGTGTTCCGCCTTCTTCTGACGTCAAGGATGACGTCAGAAGAAGGCGGAACACAGCGAAGGGAAGGCTAGACGTCGGGAGCGCCACCTCCTTCCCTGATGCTGCGCTGCCGGAACCGCCACGGAGGTAAATTTAAAAAGAAAAAAAAAACAAAAAGAGATGTTTGGGGGGAGAGAAGAGGGTGGGCAGTAAAGTTGAACAATGGGAGCGGGAGGGCAGGGGAGAAACGACAGCATGGATGCGAAGGGGGGGGGGTATGGATGCGAAGGGGGGAGAGAAGAGGGCGGGCCAGGCTGGGACATGGGAGAGAGAGGAGCATGGATGCGAGGGGGGGGGAAATGGAAAGGAGAGAGGGGAATTGCTGGAAAAGGATGAATGGAGGGGGCAGGGGACAGAGGAGCATGGATGGGCATGGATTGGGAGGGCAGGGCTCAGGGAGAGAGGGGAATTGCTGGAAAGGGATGAATGGAGGGGGCAGGGGACAGAGGAGCATGGATGGGCATGGATTGGGAGGGCAGAGCTCAGGGAGAGAGGGGAATTGCTGGATAGGGATGAATGGAGGGGTCAGATGGGCATGGATGGATATGGATTGCAGGACAGGGCTCAGGGAGAGAGGGGAATTGCTGGATAGGGATGAATGGAGGGGGCAGGTGACAGAGGAGCATGGATGGGCATGGATTTGGAGGGCAGGGCTCAGGGAGAGAGGGGAATTGCTGGATAGGGATGAATGGAGGGGACAGATGGCCATGGATGGATATGGATTGCAGGGCAGGGCTCAGGGAGAGAGGGGAATTGCTGGATAGGGATGAATGGAGGGGGCAGGGGACAGATGGGCATGGATTCGGAGGGCAGGGCTCACACTCTCTCTCATATACAATGTCTTTCTGACTCACACTCTCACACACTCTGTCTCACACTGTATCACATTCACTCTCTATGTGCCACACAGTCACTCACACACTCGCTTGGTCTCATACACTCACTCTCACAGAGAATCTGTGTCTCACACACACTCTCTCTCTCGCACACACACACACACACTCTCTCTCTCACACTGTGTCTCACATACACACTTGCACACACTCTCATTCTCACACACACACACTCTCACAAACACACTCACACCCAGACTCACTCTCTCTCTCACACACACACACTCACACTTTCACTCTGTCTCTCACACAGTCACTCTCACATACACTCTCCCAAACATACACACTCCGAGGAAAACCTTGCTAGCGCCCGTTTCATTTGTGTCAGAAACGGGCCTTTTTTAACTAGTATATATATATATATATATATATATATATATATATATATATATATATAACAATGAATAAAGGACTCCTGGATCAGGGTTGCCAGGGGGCTAAGAAAGATGTTAAAAAGCAAAGATGAAAGTAGACAGCCCTGAGGAACACCACAACTGAGGGAAGTGAGAGGTGAGCTACATGTTGCTAAAGAAACCCAAAAGGATCTGTCAGAAAGAAAAGAAGAAAACCAGTTCAAGATGGCCTAGAAAGAAGAAGAGAGTGATTCACTAAGTCAAAAACTGCAGACAGATCCAAAGACATAAGAAGAAGAGCATGGCCACGATCTAAGGAGGAGTGACAGTCATTCAGAAGTGATATGATCACAGTCTTTGTGGGGTGCTGTTCCTGGAAGCCTGCCTAGTAGGAGTGGAGGACATTTGAAGATTCATCATGCTGGCTAAGCTGCAGAAAAACACATCACTGGAAACATATTGAGTGACAAAATTTGGTTTAAGATCTAACAGAACAGCACACTTAAATACATTTGAATTGCCACAAGCTTCTATGTTTAAAAGTCAGCAAATACAAAAGAGATTTTACGGTGTGGTGAAACCAAATTTATGGCATTCTATGCTGTAGGATCTGAGATGTGAAACAGATTATCTGAAATTTAGAACATAACTGAAAACTTTGTTATTTAGGAAATATTTATGTTAGCTTTTATTTGTAATCTCTTATTAGCCACTTATTGTAATTTCCATATTATTCCTGGGCAAATTATTCCAGTGGGTTTTTCCCCACATTTATGTGAAAATGGTATTTGAATGTCATGTTTATTGTATTATTATTATAGGGGCAGTGAATGGGATAGAAGCCCTGGATGTCATTCAGGAAGGAGGGTCAGCTTGCTTTCTTCCTGCTCCTCATTGTCTCTTCCAATGGAACTTTTTCTGGTTACTTAACCCTCCATTGTCCCAGATACAAAAAAACCCTTAAATTGTGAGCCCACTAGGGGCAGAGAAAATACCTGCATATACTACTGGATTCTATATATTACGCAGAGATTTTCGTGCAGGAATCAAAAGCGTATTCGATAACAATGCACATAAATTAGTTAAGCTAATCAGTATAAATGAATGTTAACAAGCAATTATCAGCACTAATTAGCATTAATTAGAATTTATGCACACTACCTGCTAAGCACATTCTGCAAAGCGGTGTGTATAAATGCTAATGCACGATGCCAAAAAGGGGGCATGACTATGGGTGTAAAATGGGCGGCAGGTCATGGGTGTTCCAGAAAACTCCGCACAGGATTATAGAAGACACCTGCTCTGCACCTGCCTAGAGAGTTAGGTGCTATCATGGCTGCTTGCCGTATTCTGTATGCCACGTGGAAAATTTGGCTTTATCTATAAAGTATGCCTAAATTGAGGCGTAATTTATAGAATGTGCTTGGGAAATTTAATTTCGGCACCGAATTTTAGGTGTGATATAGTCCATAATGTATACAGCACTGTGTATCTAGTAGCGCTATAGAAACGATAAGTAATAGTAGTAGTAGTAGATTAAGTGGCTGTGACATGGTGATGGGCATGATGAGGGTACTTCTATAAAATGTGCATCAACATTTAGGTGTCAAGTACATGCATAAATGACCAGAATACTGGCATATTCATGTGGTGGAGATGAAAACGGTAACGGAGTTCAAACATGCGTGGGATATGCATAGAGGAATCCTGTGCAGAAGGAATGGATCCTCAGAAGCTTAGCTGAAATTGGGTGGTGGAGCAGGTGGGGGGAAGAGGGGGTGGTGGTTGGGAGGCGAGGATAGGGGAGGGCAGACTTATACGGTCTATACCAGAGCCGGTGATGGGAGGCGGGACTGGTGGTTGGGAGGCGGGAAATACTGCTGGGCAGACTTATATGGTCTGTGCTCTGAAAAGGACAGGTACAAATTCAAGGTAAGGTATACACATATGAGTTTGTCTTGGGCAGACTGGATGGACCATGCAGGTCTTTTTCTGCCGTCATCTACTATGTTACTATGTTACTATGTAATGTCAAGATACCAGTTAAACATTATTTTATTAAAAGGCACCCAAATGTGATGGCATGTAGTTTGAAGGTGGGTGCATATATGAGCAGAGCATGGATGGGGCACACAGCTCTGAGCATGAATTATAGAATTTTTAATTCATTTATGCATTTCAACAATTTAGGCATTAGCATTTATATCAGCTCTATGGATCACATAAGGTTTCATGCCTAAATTATAGGTCCATATTTCGCCTATAAAGGAGAGTGCCTAAATGTAGGTGCACTGTCATAGAATTGCCCTCCAGATATAAGGAATGTCACTTTGGCTGGCCCCTTCCATAGCTAGGTTGACCCCCAACTATCATTCTATATAGTTCTGTCCAGGGATCCCTCCCCCCCCCCCCCCCCCCCCCCCCCCATCTTCCTTCTCCTCTGACGGACAGATATTCTGGCTTCACTAGGTCTTTATGAGAACCAGTCCTGCTGCTCCAAACAACCCCCCCCCCCCCCCAAGATATCCTTTATCCTGTCCCCTTACTCTGAGCTTTCCTCTGCTTTGGCGCATTCATGTTTAGATCTTAAATTCTTATGTCATGGCATTTTTTTGTACGGGACCTGCACCATTCTGTAATCCTTCTCCATCCCATCTCTGTATCATTGTGAAACCTTCATGAAGTGGCAGGTGCAGCTCTGGTTGCCTTATTCTGTAGACTAGATGGACCATGAGGTTATTTATCTCCTGTCATATACTATGTTACTATTTAGGTGTATGTGGGCATGTGGTTGGGATGGCTTAGATTTAGTCAGTCTGCAAACTACGTACTGGGGTATTAGGCATAAAGAGCTGTGCATATATTGTTTGTTTTGTTGTGGTTTTGTAATTGTATTTCTTTATGTATTTAGATATGTTTTAAATTAAGCAGCTTTTTTAGCCAAGAAAGTGGTATATAAGATGTTTTAAAGATAATAAATGAATCAAAGGAAAGGGGTAAACATCAATCTGGAGCTACTCAAAGCTTCCAAAATGGGATGTTCATTCTGCCTGTAGCTACTATGACTGTTTTCTATCACAGGCAGTTTAACAAACTTTACCATGTAATGAGAACAGAGCTGGAAATAAATCCAGGGTAGAAACTTAGAAGGGGGTCCCCCAAACCCACCAGCAGGCACCGTCTCCTTCAGTTTCATGAAGGATTGTAGTATGTGGCCCCTGTTTGAATATCCCCTAATGCTGGTTCTAGGTGAAATGACCAAAAAAAACCACAACAGATAAAATTATGATTGTTTTTTCTTTGTACCTTGCCATACCTTTGTGCATTTATGGGGACAGAAGCAGGTCAACTTTCATACACCAAATAATTAAGAGCTCTACTGCTCTCTGACAAACTTTCTTTTTTCTTTTTTCCTTTTACGAAGTAGCACCTCTCTGGTTGAAAAAAATTCACATGAAACATTACTGCAGTTACAGTTTATTGAGAGAGAGAGAGAGAGAGAGACAGAGAGAGAGACACACACACACAGAGACAGAGACAGAGAGACAGAAACAGAGAAAGAGACAGACAGAGACAGAGACAATTCATTGGCTGCCTTTTTACTATAATGGGGTTAAAAGGGCCCCTGCACTAGTAGTGGCTGCTGTTTTTGATGTGCACTGAGGCTCTTTTTACCTCAGTGGGTAAAAAAGACTGAAAAAAGAAATGGACATGTGGTAAGCTTGCATTGACCATATGGCCATGTGGGGGGGGGGGGGGGGGGGCACCCATTGAGGTGCTGGTAAGGGCTCCTACGCTAACCTGGCGGTAACCTGACAGCACATGGAACTGGCTGATTACTGATGGGCAACCCTCTACAAAACTATTTTTCAAATATTTCCACTAGTGCTGGAAATACCGCATGCTGGGGGGTGGAACTACTGCTGGCGCCCATGTTGGGCTGGCTGTAGTTTAGGATTTCTCCATGGTAAGCCTGCGGTGGACTTACCGTTGCTTTGTAAAAGGGCCCCTGTGTAAACACTTGTTTTACTGAAATAAATGAATATGAAGCATGAAGCATTTTATTTACAGAAAAAATCTACAGGTTTGGTTCCTAACATAAAGGTACATTCATTAGCATGAATAAGTGGTTAAAATCAGGGGCTGCTAAAACAACTTTCAGCCTAGTTCAATTATATCCAATTAGAAGTTACTTTATTAAGCTATAAAACTAATCAAGTAATCATGAACTCCAACATGGTACTTAAAAAATGGATGCAGTTTAATGAATGACTGACTTCTATGTATTTATCTATTTATGGCATTTCTATCCCATATTAGCCCAAATGGAACTCTGGTTCAATGTGGTTTACAATATAAACATAAAAGAAAAGAAATACATTTAAAGAAAACATCATAACAATATTATATAGGAAGTGATAGGTGCAAATTCAGTTGGCATCAGGAAGAAGTGAAATATAAGGAACTAAATAATTATTCAGCACTGAGTTCTAACATTGTTGAAGATTGAGCTAAAAAAATAAGTTTTCAATAAATTACAAAATAACCCATAATCACTAGTATATCTAATTTGTTTAGGAAGAGAATTCCAGATTTTGGTGCATTGATAAGAAAAAGTTAGCATTGTGTACTGGCATACCTTCAAGTTTACTATAGTTTTGTGGACTGTCTGCCTGTAAACATCCTCAGACAAAACCTTTGTCAATGACACTGCAGGGAGAAAATGAAAACATTTGCTCAGACCCTTCAGCAGAAAAAAAAAATCTCCTTTAATCCACTCACTGATGAGATAATGCCATAGGATTACAACAATCAACTTAAATTGCAGCACATCCTCTCTTCTGGCATCATAGATTTGACACCTGCTAACAAACATGCCTTCATTTACATAATAAAAGTATAGGCTTTTATTCTTTAGGATCTTCATTGTTCTATTGCTGTAATGGCTAGATTAAGACCCCTTAAACTCATGCTGTGCAGGTGAAATTTTATAATTGTTTTCACAGGTGAAAAGTACACATGTATTTTTCATGTTACAGATTTCGCATAATTTTTATAGTAAAAGTGTGTGCATACGTTCAATTTAAAAATTATCCCAGGAAAATTACTCACACTTTCACAGCTGCAGACACTTTTTCTGACAAAAAGTTACACAAATATATATAGCCTGAAGTCTCTCTCCCTATAGGGGGCTAAGGTACATGCAAAATGGAACTAAACTAACCTGAGAAAATAAAGGTCAAAGAAAAGTTTAATGAAACAATCCAAGTTGTGTGAGAAGAAAAAGAAGGGGTGATAGCCTGGACTCTCTTGAAAAGAACTCCCAAGAGGCAGAGTGAGTAGAGAAGCTTGCAGAGGAGAGGGGTCCACAGCTCACAGCTATAGGATGGATCGGGCTGAGAATGCCAGGGAATAGCCCCCTATGTAAAAAGACACGGACGGTAAAGGAGAAGATTTCATATAAGGGGATCTTTTGATACTGCAAAAGTTTCACAGAGGTCCTTTTGACTTGATTTTACATAATAATTTCTGACCATATAGGTGTTTACAGATACTTTGGTCTCCTGAGGTAAGCCTTTAAGGCCAAAACACAGCATGTATCAAATCTTTGACTGTTAATAAAGAACGTTTTAACCTTTGAAATACACACCACGGTTTGTTTTTTCTCTCCACTGTGTGGTTTTCCCAGACAAAAGTTCCATCAAGTCCAGCAGACTGTCTGGATCACTAAAAAGTACCTGTCAAACCCCAAATAAGAAATCCGTTTCTTGCTTCTCCAACTCGGGCTTGAGTGGTAACTTCTCGAGGTCTGCATGGCTAGTAATTTTTATGTACTGCTCTAGGAATTTATCCAAACGCCTTCTAAGCCCAGATTTTGTAAATGTCTTCCCACGTCCTCTGGTAACAAACTCCATAGGTAAATTGTCTGATACAGTTTAAAGGATTAAATAATTTACCTATTTGCTTGTTCCATCCAATTTATGTGATTTTATAATCTTATACACAAAGGTAAAGAACTGTTTCATCCATGGAAATAGCTCTGAAAATGAGCTGGTTAATGCTATTCTTAATAGTCTTTTGAAGAAAAGGACAAATAATATTTGCTAACTCCTTTTTGGAAATGTGTAGTATTGCTGAAGGGAGACTCTCAGGAACCCTATGCTACATTAATTTTGACATACAGCAGGGAGAGGGAGCAAAGTACAAACAAAAGTCCAAACAGCAAAAAAAACAGCACCAGGGGCCTTAAAAATAGGGACATAGTTCTTTAATCATACAATGTGCAGCTATGTGGGATGTCTCAGTGGGAAGATTGGAAGCTATTGTTCCTGCTACCATTGCGACGCCTGACGCAGGCGCTGTGCACTGAAACATGGCCCATGTCGGGTCATTTTCGAAAATTGTTCCATAAAGGTGTATGATTAAAGTGGGTTTCTGGTGGGTTTTGGAGGGCTCACATTTACCACCACAAGTATATCAGGTGGGGGGGGGGGGGGGATGGGCCTGGGTCCGCCTGCCTGAAGTGCACTGCACCCACTAAAACTGCTCCAGGGACCTGCATACTGCTCTGATGGACCCAAGTATGACATTTGAGGCTGGCACAAAATATTTTTAAAGATGTTTTTTGAGAGGAGGAGGGGGTTAGTGACCACTGAGGGAGTAAGGGGAGGTCATCCCCGATTCTCTCCGGTGGTCATCTGGTCAGTTCAGGCACCTTTTTGTGCCTTGGTCGTAAGAAAAACAGGACCAGGTAAAGTTGTCCAAGTGCTCATCAGGGACGCCCATTTTTTTCCATTATGGGTGGAGGACATCCATGTGTTAGGCACGCCCAAGTCCCATCTTCGCTACGCCCCCGTGAACTTTGGTCGTCTCCGCGACGGAAAGCAGTTCGAGACGCCCAAAATTGGTTTTCGATTATACCGATTTGGACGACCCTGTGAGAAGGATGTCAATCTTCCGATTAGTGTCGAAAGATGGGCGTCCTCTTTTGAAAATAAGCCTGATAGTGTTCCTATCTGGGTGTCTGTAAAGCAAGCTGATGTACGTCAAGTTATTTAAGGGGGTGAGATGGGGTACATGGAATATCAACTTTAACAGTCCAGTAGATTTAATGGTAGAGGTAACAATCACATATGATTTCAAATATCCCAGTGCCTAATATCATAAACTACGGTGTTCTAACCAGACCTCATCAGTGACTTTTCACACCAGGACACAGCCTGGTGATTCACTGACATCATCACCATCAGTCTTCCCCTTGAATATCTTTATGCAACCTTTTTCAAAAATGTTCTTATATGTATTTGAACGCTCAATAAGAATTGATATTTGTGGTACATCCACTTTCAAAAATACACTGGTTGGCCTTAAAACCTTATGCTGTCTAACAATAAAATTTAACTATTTTACACAAGCTCTATAAACAGGGAAAACAGATCTACTATAGGGCAACCAAATAATGTAATTCTAGTTTTCCTTAATAAAATAGCAAGAATAAAATAGTGATTAATTAGAAAAAAGTGTGGGATAAACCCAGATCCCCAAACGACAAGATGATAGAATCTAAATTACAATTAGAATTACAGTTAAAAAACATATTCCGCTAACCTAACCAGTCAGTGCAGATTACCAAGACAAGATAGTTAGCAATCTCTAACAATATACAAAATACTATAAATTAACAATTGCGACCTAATTCTATTGAAAGTGCTAAAAACTATACACACAAATTTGGGCATATGCCCAATTTGTGCGTGCAATTGAATCACAAGCTAATTAGCACTGATAATTGGCTTTTTAACAAGCAATTAAAATGTACGTGTGTAAATTTAAGCTTGGGATCCACACCTAAATTTTAGGCATGAGTCAAAAGAGGAGGTGTGGAAATGGGGATGTTTCTTTTGGTTATGCATAGAATTTTTTTTTTTTTTACATTTGTACCCCATGCTTTCCCACTCATGGCAGGCTCAATGCAGCTTACATATTATATACAGGTACTTATTTGTACCTGGGGCAATGGAGAGTTAAGTAACTTGTCCAGATTCATAAGGAGCTACCTGTGCCTGAAGTGGGAATTGAACTCAGTTCCCCAGGACCAGAGTCCACCACCCTAACCACTAGGTCACTCCTCCACTATACAATAAGGTGGGATCCACACCTAATTTAGGTACTAGAATTTGCACCACATTTCCATTGGTGTAAATGGCTACGCCTAAATATAGTCATGGTTTCTGAGCATAAGCGCTATTCTAAAAACCACGCCTAACTTTAAGCACATAAGAACATAAGTGTTGCCATACTGGGACAGACCAAAGGTCCATCAAGCCCAGCATCCTGTTTCTAACAGTGGCCAATCCAGGTTACAAGTACCTGGCAAGATCCCAAAACAGTACAATACATTTTAAGCTGCTTATCCTACAAATAAGCAGTGGGTTTTCTCCAGGTCCATCTTAATAATGGCTTATGGACTTTTCTTTTAGGAAGCTATCCAAACCTTTTTTTAAACCACGCTAAGCTAACTGCTTTTACCTCATTCTCTGGCAATGAATTCCAGAGTTTAATTGCACAATGTGTGAAGAAATATTGTCTCTAATTTAAATGTAATACTTTGTAGCTTCATTACATGCCCCCTAGTCCTAATATTTTTGCAAAGAGTAATCAAGCGATTCATATCTACCCATTCCACTCCACTCACTATCTTATAGGCCTCAGCCGTCTTTTCTCCAAGTTCAAGAGCCCTAGCCACTTTAGCCTTTCCTCATAGGGAAGGCATAGACATTTCCTTTTCATCGCCCTTCTCTGTACCTTTTCTAATTCCACTATATCTTTTTTGAAATGCGGTGACCAGAATTGCACACAGTATTTGAGGTGTGGTCACACCATGGAGCAATACAAAGGCATTATAAGGTCCTCATTTTTGTTTTCCATTCCTTTCCTAATAATGCCCAACATTCTATTTGCTTTCTTAGCTGCTACTGCACAATGGGCAGAGGGTTTCAACATATTATCAAGAATGACACTTAGATCCCTTTCCTGGTCAGTGATTCCTAATGTGGAACCTTGCATCACATATCTATAGTTCGTGTTCCACTTTCTCACATGCATCATTTTGAAAAATCAGCAAGAGTGAAATGTTTCAGAAGACATGGAATCATGTTGTCACTCTGATTTGCACCAGTGCTTCTCAAACTGTGGGTTGGGATCAGAGGCGTAGCTAAGGGTGGGCCCAGGCCCACCCATTTTTGGATCAGGCCCACCCAGTCTCAGTGATCCACCAATCAGTTGCCAGCCATAGTACTCCAATCGCATTAGCTCAGCCATATGTAGGAAGCATAGAAGTACCCCCGAGCTAAGCCCTGCAGCTCCGGTGTTATTTTTTAGTTTTTTAAAATTTATCAGTGCTTTTTCCCTCCTGGCCCGCCCAGCCACCCACCAACATCCTTCGCTGCTGTCGCTGCCTTTTCCAGCGGCTCTGGGTACCGCCATCCAGTAGGCGGCGTTCAGCGTTGCCTACCTACTCTGAAATAATTCTTCTCCCCAGGCTCAGCTGCATTGGTTTTTCGCCCGTCCATCCGGCCCTCTCTATGCACTTCCTGTTTACTTAGGGCCAGAAGGACGCGGCAGAGGGAAGCGGAGCTGCCTGTGAGAATGACAGCGTTGCGTGATGGGCGAAAAACCGATGCAGCGGAGCCTGGGGAGAAGAAGAATTATTTCACAGCAGGTAGGCAACGCTGAACGCTGCCTCCCGGACGGCCGTACCCGGAGCCGCGGGAAAAGGCAGCGACAGCAGTGAAGGATGTTAGGTGGGCGGGCCTGGAGGGAAAGTGGTTGAGAGCTGCTGGACAAGATGGGAGGGAGAGGACGAATGGGCTGGAGAGCTTCTGGACATGGGAGAGAGAGTACGAAGGAGCTGGAGATCTTCTGGACAAGGGAGGAAGAGGAAGAAGGGACTGGAGGGAAGGGACAGAGCTGCTGGACATGGGAGAGAGAGAGGAGGAATGAGCTAGAGAGCTTCTGGACATGGGAGGGAGAGTAGGAAGGGGCTGGAGATCTGCTGGAGAAGGGAGGAAGAGGAAGAAGGAACTGGAGGGAAGGGACAGAGCTGCTGGACATGGGAGGGAGAAGAGGAAGGGGCTGGAGAGCTTCTGGACATGGGAGGGAGAGTAGGAGGGGCTGGAGATCTGCTGAACAAGGGAGGAAGAGGAAGAAGGGACTGGAGGGAAGGGACAGAGCTGCTGGACAAGGGAGGAAGAGGAAGAGGAGACTGGATGGAAGGGAGAGAGCTGCTGGATGTGGGAGGAGGAAGAGGGGGCTGGAGAGAAAGAGCTGCTGGATGTGGGAGGAAGAGGAGGAGGGGATCTGGATGGAAGGGAGAGAGCTGCTGGACGTGGGAGAAAGAGGGGAAGGAGAACTGGAGGGAAGGGAGAGAACTACTGCTATAGCACAAAGAGGGAGGGAAGGGAAACAGATATATCAGACCAAGGAGATTAAGGAAAAGGAAACAAATACTAAACCTACAGCATGAGGGAGGGAGGAAGGAAAGGAGGGCGGGCAGGCAGGGAATCAAGCAACCAAACCAGAAGCTGGAAAGGGGAGAGAGTGTGCAGCGCTGCGTATGCCTTGTAGCGCTATAGAAATGCTAAATAGTAGTAGTAGTAGTAGTAGAGAGAAGCTGGATGGGGTAGGATCAGAGAGGGTAGAGATATAATGGCACTAGGGACAAAGAGAGGGGAGAACCTGGACAGAGAAATATAGGGACACAGAGTAAGGGAGATACTAAACATGGAGTTTGATAGAGGTACAGAGATAGAAGAAGATGGATAGTGGACATGGAGAGAGAGTAGAAATATCAAATGGACATGAGACCTTGGTGAGTGAGTTAAGGGAAGACAGAAGGATGTAGAAACCAGAGCCTGGGACCAACATGACTTGGAAAAATAAAATGAGTAGATAACAAAGGGTAACATAGTAACATAGTAGATGATGGCAGAAAAAGACCTGCACAGTCCATCCAGTCTGCCCAAGAAGATAAATTCATAGGTAGAAAAAAGAATTTTATTTTTCTATTTGTGATTAGAATATGTCAGATTTGAAATGTACATCCTGCCAGAGCTGGTGCTAGAATATGGCTGGGGCCCAAGGCAGATATTTAGGAGGGGACCCCAAAGCTTACTAACAGGCTGCACCTTCTTCAGCTTCCAGCTGGCCTGGGGTTCTCTCTGGCTAGGGGGCCAAACCCAGTTGCCCTAGTTGTACCTCCCCTAACACTGTCTTTTGCATGTGCTACCATATTTTGCACAGTATAGGAGAAAATGCATCTCTTTGTATTTCTCTGTGCTGTGCTAAATGCAAGGTCTGGCCTCTTGGGATTTTGATTTAATTTGTTTATGGTTTGTGGTCACTTATTCTGTATTTGGCATTTGTGTTCTGTGTGTGTGACCAAAGTATTCTGTTAGCATCAATTTTCTATGTAGTATTCTATAGTACTTTGGTTTGTTCAGTTTTCTTCATAGTTGCATTGATATTTTAGGGCCCCATTGTAATATTTAGGGCACATTTGGGGGAAGCATATGTGTGTTGGTGGACCGTGGCTCAGTGGAGGATGAAGAGCAGTGCACCCTCTTATATTTCCCCTAGCTCTCAATGTGGCCTGCAGCCACTGAGGCCAGCACTGCTACTCCCATTGAAGTTATTGGGAGTGGGGTAGGTGTGCGGTAGGAGCAGGGGCGTGGGCAGGGCATATCAGGTGGCAGATGTTTCTTTAGTGCCCATCCATCCAACCTGTTGGTACTTTGGGGTCCTCACTGCCTGGGCTAGGTAGCCTGCTTGCATTCTCACTGGCCATCTCTTAGGGAGTTTCCTTCTCCTTTCTTAACTTTCAGCACTGCTCATGCTCTCAGTGCATCTTGCTCAACACATTTCAGGGAATACTCAACTCTGGTCCAGTTGGTGCTTTGGGGTCCTCACTGCCCAGGATTAGAGAGCCTGCTTGCATTTTCACTGGCCAGCTCTTAGGGAGTTCCCCCCTGCCTTCTCTCTCTCTGTCAGGTTTGCCAAAAAAAAAAAAAAATTCCCACACAAAACAGTCAAAAACCCACCCAAAAACCACACACACCCCACCCCCGCCATCATCAACCCCGCCCCTTCCGTCATCACTCCCACCCCCGCCGTCATCAACCCCGCCCCTTCCGTCATCACCCCCACCCCCGCCGTCATCAGCCCCACCCCTTCCGTCATCACCCCCGCCCCCGCCGTCATCAGCCCCACCCCCACCATCATTGCCCCGCCCAATACATCAGCAAACCCCGCCCAAAACATCACAAACCCCGCCTCTGACGCCATTAGCCCCACCCCTGCCGGCCGAAAAAACGCCGCAAAACCCGCACAGAAAAAGCAAAACGAGCCCAAAAAAACCGCAAACCGCCACGGGCAAAGGTTTCCAGCGGCGGGTTGCGGAAAAACGCCCAATTGGGCGGGAAAACCGCCCATCTGGCAACCGTGCTCTCTGTCTGAAGAAACCCTTTTTCTAGGGCTAAGGACTACTAGGTGCTTTCTGAGCCCCACCCTTCTGTCTCAGGGAGATGACATCATCAGCCCCATTCTATGGGGAACAGAGCTAGACTATAACTCCCAGAAGAGCTAGCACCATTCCCCAGGCTGTAGCTACTGTGGAGTTCTGAAAGTCTATTTGCCCCTCCCCCATTGATCCCAGACATACAGCTTTCTCCTATAAGATGAACACTCTCTTGCTGCTGTCCCAGGCAGGAATCCTTGTACCTGGGCTCTGGTCAGGCTAACCTGTTCACCATGTGACCGCTTTTGTGAACCCTTAATCACAATATATAGATAGATATAGATAAATATATAAAGATAAATAAATAAATAGTTGACACCCGGGACGTCATTTTTTAACACCCCCCCTCCAAAATCCAGTACTAGGCATACCGAAAATGCAAAACACTCAGGACCTATAGAGCAATTCTTGCATACCATAAGCAGTAATTTCTACAAGTCACACAAGGAAAAGGAAAACATCTTAAACACTACAGTGAGCACTAGAACATCAATTCACCTACTGTAAAAGGAAACCAGACAGAATAATACAGATCGTCGATCCAGCACAGTCAATGCCAACTGAAAGCCATGTCCTTTTCACAAACACAGGTACACTCTAATCCACTATAGAATAAGTAATCATAAACTTTCTATTTAGACAAAAATTAAACTGAACCCCCAAGATACCAGACTTTGCATACAATGCAACACCACAGAAACAGAAAATGTCCCCTAGTACTGTGCAAAATATAAAGACAGCAGATGTAAATTTGAAAAAACTAACAAATACCAATCACCACTTTACAAATTAACAAATAGAAATAAAACAAATAATATCATTTTATTGGACTAATACATTTAGCTTTCAGAGGCCAAAACCTCCTTCCTCAGGTCAGTACAGTATAGTGCTGTTACAGTATTTTTGTTGTTACATTTGTACCCTGTGCTTTCCCACTCATGGCAGGCTCAATGCAGCTTACATGGGGCAATGGAGAGTTAAGTGACTTGCCTAGAGTCACAAGGAGCTGCCTGTGCCTGAAGTAGGAATTGAACTCAGTTCCTCAGGACCAAAGTCCACCACCCTAGCCACTAGGAAGGGGGTTTTGTTCTCCGAAAGTAAAATGTATTAAAATTAGTCCAATAAAAATATTACCTTATTTACATGTTCTATTTATAAACATTTATTAACACAGCTACAACACTACTTTATCCTAAAGCAAAAAAATAAAAATATATATTTTATTTACAGTTTTTTGTCTCTGGTTTCTGCTTTCCTCATCTTCTTTTTATTGTCTTCCTTCCATCCAGCATCTGTCTTTGCTCTCTCTCTCTGCCATCCAGAGTCTGCCCTCTCTGCTGTCCCCTCCATCCAATGTCTGCCCTCTCTCCCTGCCCTTTCCATCCAGTGTCTGCCCTCTCTGTCCCTTCCATCCACATCTGCCCTCTATCTCTGCCCCTTCCATCCACCATCTGCCCTCTATCTCTGCCCCTTCCATCCACATCTGCCCTCTATCTCTGCCCCTTCCATCCACTGTCTGCCCTTTCTATCCCATCCACTGTCTGCCCCTTCTCTCTGCCCCTTCAATCTACCATTTGTCCTCCCTCTCCCATCCATCCAGGGTCTGCCCTCCCTCTCACCCCCCCTTCCATCCAGGATTCGCCCCCCCTCTCTCTCTGTGCCCCCCTCTTTTCGGCCCCCAGCTCTAGCCCCATTATCCCACCTACCCCTAGTTCCAGCCCCAGCCCACATCTCCCACCTGCCCCCCTTTTCAGCCCCCAGTTTCAGCCCCACTATCCCATCAGTCCCCAGTTTCAGCCCCAGCCCTTTTCTCCCACCAGTCCTCAGCTTCAGCCCCAGCCACTGCTTCCTGTCCCCCCTTTTTAGGCCCCAGTCCCCACGCCAGTCCCCAGTTTCAGCCCCAGCCCTTTTCTCCCACCAATGCCGAGCTTCAGCCCCAGCCATTTCTCCCTGTCCCCTTTTCAGCCCCCAATCCCCACAGTTTCAGCCCCTGCCCCTTTTCAGCCCTCAGTTCCAGTACTGGCCCCCTTATCCCACCTACCCTTCTTTTCAACCCCCAGTTCCAGTCCCCTTCATCCACATGCTTTGCATTAGGGCCCCCCTTTTCAGCCCCAGAAACATTCTCTCACCTGTCCCAGGCATAGCCACATTCTCCCCCCTGCCCCCTTCTCAGACCCCAGTTCCAGCCCCCTTCTCCCATCTCAGTCCCCCCTCTCCGACCCAGTCCCTTTCTCCCATCTGAGCCCCCCTCCCCGACCCAGTCCCCACCTGCCTACCAGCTCCGTTGCCAGACGACCCTCTTCTCCTGCCACCTGGCACCTGACCCAGCCTTTAAAAAAAATCTATGAAGCGGTGGCGCAGCACCTCGCGTCTGCTCTGCGTATAACGGAAGAAAAATCGCCTCATTGGCCGGCCTTCCCTCACTGTGTCCCGCCCTCGCAAAAATAGGAAGTTACATCAGAGGGCGGGACACAGTGAGGGAAGACTGGCCGACGAGGCAATTTTTCTTCCTTTACACGCAGAGCAGACGCGAGGCGCCGTGCCACCACTTCATAGATTTTTTTAAAGGCTGGGTCAGGTGCTGGATCGCAGGAGAAGAGGGTCGTCTGGTGACGGAGCTGGTAGGCAGGTGGGGACTGCGGCACCAGTGGAGCACCCCCCCCCCCACCTGCTGACACCCGGGGCGGACCGCCCCCACTGCCCCACCCTTGGTACGCCACTGCACGTACCCCCTAATTCTAGAAAGTGGTGCATCCAAATTTGTGATTAGAGTGTACATTTGTGTGCAAGTTATAGAATAAAGTTAGTTAATTTCATAATGAGCAGATAATTGATATTAATGGGCAATAATAAGCTATAATTAGCCATAATTGGCACCATTTAACATAGAAACATGATGGCTGATAGAGGCCATATGGCCCTTCCAGTTTACCCATCCACTGTAAACCCTAACTCTTCCTTTTCCTAAGCGATCCCACATGCTTATCCCATGCCTCTTTAAATTCTGACACAGTCCTTGACTCCACAACCTCCACCGGCAGGCATTCCATGCTTCCACCACCCTTTCCATGGTTAATCAGTATTCTATATGTTGCCCACTTAAATTCCAGAGCACAGCTTCAAGGGTATGTGTGTGTGTGGGGGGGTGGACCTGGGAGGGGCATATGCAGGTCAGGAATGTGTCGAGCAGTTGCACGCACAGGTTACAGAATACTAGCATTTATGCAGGTAACTGCCTACAGTTAGGCATCAGCTTTTACAACAGCCACTGAGCTGGTAAGTGTGCTTGTGCCTAAAGTTAGTGGCATAAATGCAGACTTCCACTAGTATTATATAATTCCTCAGTTGGAGGAAATGAAATTTGAACCCAGGCATTGCCTAGAACATTACCCTATCATTCCAGTAACTAAACAAATATGAACTGCAAATATGAAAAACTACTGTATTCAAGAATTTGGAATGCCAAACATGAAGAATCACCATCATAAGGACACCTTTGGCTTTTTATTATGGACATGACTGTTCTATCTAATAAGATTGGATGAACGTATAAAGCAGAACTCTACCTGTAAAAGACACAATTCTGAATTCTAATGATGTCTATAATACAGTTTTATTTGACTATGAATGTGTCAGAAACGTTTAATCAATATTACTGCACGCACGTTCTTATTTCATTTGAGGTCATTTTTACAGAGAAACATTGAGAAAACACAATATTAAAATTTTGATAAATTTGGGAAGACTAAATCCTGCTTAAATGAACAGAACAAAAACATAAAGCTGCTATGTACTGAAACCAGGTCTATTATTCCCATGCTCTTTTCAAAAATAAAATCTGATGTGTCAAAAATGCATATTTTGCATTCATTATTAAACGGGAAATGCCAGAATGTTTTGAGCTGTCTTTTAGCTATTGTAAGGAAAACAGGTGTTCAGATAGATTCTAAAGTGTGAGCCAGATGAATTGCAGAACAGAAGTTTAAAGATGGTTTTTATATATATAAGTTTAACTATGCTGACATGTGTGTTGCTGAAACATAGAAGCCCACCCTAAAAAGATAAGCAGCTGTAACACTTTAATGTCTCATGCCTATAGACACTTGACTATGAAATGAAGAATGGTAAAGTGGATTCTGAAGTATTCCACTGGCACCATGTACTTTGAAGGGTTACACAGCTATTTTTATTTATTAGGATTTATTTACCACCTTTTTGAAGGAATTCACTCAAAGCGGAGTACAGCAAGAATAAGTCAAACATAAGCAATAGACAATTACAACAGTAAAAATATTCAAACAACAATATGAAGTATGGCAAAGTATGCTATATAGTATATACCATAGATTAAACATTTTTGCCAGAAACGTAGGGGCCCTTTAGTAAAAGTGCGGTAAGTTTTGTAGTTACCTCAGCACCACAGAGAGACTGAACTGGGCCTGGGGCAGGGCCGCCACCCCACGATCGTCGCTGCTGCCGCTCCACCAACATGATTGTCGCTGCTGCCCCCCCCCCCCCCCCCCGGATTGCAACTGCAATTGAAATACCTTGGCTGGTGGGGATACCGAGACCCCACCAACAAAAGAGGTCTTTCCTCCAGTGCTGCTCTTCACTCTGCTGAATGCCTTCCCCTGCGGCTGCTTTTTCTCTCAGGGCATGCTTGGTTTCAAAACTGAGCATGCACCTGAGAGGAAAAGCAGCCACTTAGCAAGCAATGGGCAGAGTGAAGAGCAAAGCTGGAGGAAGACCTCAGTGTCAGCTCCTCCGGGGCCTCCCCAGCCTCCCCAATGTCTCTCATGCTCCTGTCAGGATACGATCACCCATGTCCCATCAGGAGCAGGAGAGAGAGAGAGAGAGACCCTGGCACAGGGCCCCCCTTGGAGGCCCAGGTCTGGGGAATTTTGCCCCCCTCTTGGCGACCCTGAGTTACCTCACGTTTACTGGAAAAAATTAACTTGTGTTAGCTGCAAAGCCTTTGAAGTAAATGCAAGGCCATGTTCAGTAACTGCCCTGCACTTACCGTAGAGGTCAGACCCATACTACACTACACTGCATGGGACTGCATTATATGCAGTTTTACATAGCATAGGCACAACCACTCTACCAGCAACTGTATGGAACATAGTGAATGCCAATCATATATTAATTTAAAAAGGGTCTAGTGAAGCCGTGCTCTTCCCCCCTTCTGTATCACTCCCACTGATCCCCCCAGTCACACGTCCAAATCCTTCCACAGCACTGGATCCCTTCCTTGTACCCCCCATATACCCTGACAGAGTATGAATATCCTCCCCAACAGCCCATCCTCCTGACACACTAACCGTGCCTTCCACCAAGAAAATCATGCCCCCTACCAGCAAATCCCCACCCCCAGATCCCTCAGATCTTATCCTGTGGGTCTGCATAGGTGTCCAGTGGTCCCAAAGAGCAGCAATCCTCCTCTGCTGCCACCCACATCAGCACTTTCCTCCAAAAATGCCTGTTCCCTCTAGTGGCAGTCTCCAAGTACTACTGCTAGGGGGCAGGCGCCATTTTGGGGGAGAATGTCCATCTGGTGGACAGTGTAATAGGATTGCTGTTGCCTTGGATCACTGACCACCAATGCTAGAGTTTACAGTAGCCATTTTGTAAAAGGAGCTGCAACAGGCAAGAGCGAGTGGGCATCGCTCCTGCCAAGACTCCACTAGACAGCCAGGACTCAACAAAGTAGCCCTGGAGGGTCTACAGGGTAGGAGGGGTGGGGTGGACATGGAGGCTTGGTTGGTCTTCCTTGACATCAGGGGTGGGAGGGAAGGGGAATCAGTATTGTGGGGGAGGGGGAATCTGAGGAGCAGAGGGCACCTGCATCCCTCAACATGATTATGCCCTTTAAGATTATGGAGTTCCTATTTCCCTCTCCCTTTTGCTAATTCTTCACAACTCAATTCTCTTTCCTCTTTATGGTAGCTCACCTATTTATTCTGTACATCACCCTGAAGGCTCTTGTCATAGGGCGGTATATAAAACCTTAAATAAACCTGAAAATGTTTAAATGCCAGATTGTGCATATATCAAATACGAATAGGGCTTCTAAAATGAGGACCTAAGCATAGCAATTTTGTTTTTCATATTTAAACATGCTCTTTTACTATAAATGGCAAATAAAAAATATTAACCTTTAAAAAGATCTATATTTTAATGTTATAGTTAGAGTACAAGCATAGATTTAAGATGTATCAGTCAATAAATAAACAGTGGGAAATTTTAATCTCAGAAGCTCTTGTCAGTACAATGGATCTCCTACAGTCTGCAAAGGATGCTATAGTATAAATCTAGAGTTAATAAATGCAGTTATGTTGGGCCTCCTTGGACCCAAATTTACTTACATTAAATTGAGAGAAAATACAACTGTTAACGGAATCAATAATATTGACGTTATCCAGTTTGTGATAGATTTGAGTCACCTCAGAGAGCTTTAGAATTAAATCCTAACTAGTGAGGTGCACAAGATTTAGGTACCAAAGGGATAAAGGCTTTTAAGCCATTGCACTTATGAAAGCATTCACTAGCTTATTTGAGGGATGGCGGAGTTCAGTTTCCAGCAGATTTAAGTCCACCATTAAAATCTGTCATCGCAAGTGACACTATATTGTTCATCTGATGGAAATATTGAGAGGTTGATCAAATATCAAAATACGCATGAAACTGGCCAGATTCTGATATGTGAGAATTAACTCTCTGAACTGTGTTGAGGTGCACAGAGTCACTATAGAAAAGCCTGCAGTGCCCTATGAATTATTGAAAATGTGCTGTTCCTGGTGTTAGTTATCCAGCAATGTCAGCACCTACTAAACATTTAGGTTCCTTTTACTAAAGTGTGTTAAACAGTTAACATGGGACTAAACCCACACTATTAGCACACACTTCTGCTAACATTTGAGGAAGCAGCATGATGCTTAGCATAGCTGCCGAGGGGAGAGCAAAATTCCCCAGGCCTCCGGGGGGGGGGGGGGGGCAGGCACAGGGGTCTCTCTCTCTCCTGCTCCTGACGGGACCCAGGTGATCCCACCCTGACAGGAGCAGAGAGAAAACTCCGGCACCGGGCCCCCCCCCTTGCATTGCCTGCCTAGCAGCTGCTAGGCCCTCAGGCCGAGCATGCTCAGTTTTGAGACCGAGCATGTGCAACCTGAGGAAAGCAGCCACAGCGGCAGGCAATGCTAGGCAGAGGAAGGAGCCGCGCTGCCTGCAGCTGGCGGGGCCAGCCATGATACTTCGGGTTGGGGGGCGGTGGCGATGACAATTTGGGGGGGCGGTGGCGGCAATGACAATTCTGCCCCGGGCCCGGCATTGGCGGCCCTGCCCCAGGCCCGGCTCTGTCTCTTGGTGGTCCTGATGCTTAGAGGGGCATTTTCAAAAGGTTGTCCAAGTCAGAATTGGGATGGTCTGCTCATAACTAGAGAGACTACTGCAATAGTATTTACATAGGCTGCAAAGATCAAATCATAAGAAAACTAGAGACAGCACAAAACACGGCTGCCAGACTAATCTTCGGAAAAACATGCTTCGAAAGCATGAAACCCCTCCTAAGAAGCTTACATTGGCTTCCTATTAATGCTCGCATAACATTCAAAATATGCACAATAGTCCACAGAATCATCTACGGACTCGCACCAGATTACATGATAGAACTTATCGATCCACCATTAAGAAACATGACGAACAGCAAGAACCTACCTAACCCTTCACTACCCCAATTGCAAAGGTATAAAATACAAATTTTCACATGCCACCAGCCTCTCTTTTATAGGCACACAACTTTGGAACTCACTACCCAAAGACCTGAAACTCACAGAAAACTACCTACAATTCAGAAAAAAATGTGAAAACACATCTTTTCAAGAAGTCTTTTCCTCTGGATCTGCCTAACCCCACACCACCATACATCACAAAAAGTTCAGAAATGAAAAACAATAATATTAACCTCTCTCACAATATGTTAATATATCAACCTAAGCTTTTATTGTACTTCTGTATTATGTACTAGACCTCTACAAATCTAAATTTTGTAACCGCCTTTTTAGCAATATGTAAGCCACATTGAACCTGCCATACAGTGCGAAAATGTGGGATACAAATGCAATAAATAAATAACATCCAAAAAACTCATCTGTCTCACAGCCAGTTTCAAACTGGAAAAATGTCCAGATTTTCTGTTTGAAAATGTCTGTGAGATGGATATTTTTGTGCTAAGAATATCCAAAATGAATAGCCATTTTCTAAAACAAAACATCCAACTTATGAATGGCAACCCCCCCCCCCCCCCAGCAATAGGGACATCTGTCTGGCATCATATTGAGAAAAATGGCCACACAGACATCCAGGCACGGCAGAAGGTTACCCTAGTAGTTAGTACAATGGACTTTAAACCAAAGGACTCAGGGTCAAATCCCACTTTAACTCTTAATTGTGAGTCCTCCAGGAACCTACTGTACCTGAATGTCAACCACTTCAATAAGGTTTGCAGGTGGCTTATATATTTAAGTACAATAGGTATATTTCTGTTTCTGGATGGCTCACAAGTGGATTTGAACTAGGGTCTCTTGGTTTAAAGTCCACTGCACTAACCAGTAGGCTACTCCGCACACATGCGTCTTACTTTGGTCAGAATGCATATCATACATAAGGCTGTCATAGAACCTGGTTTTCCTTTTCAGATTCACTTTCAGCGGAGAGGGAGGGGGACAGTGACCATTGGGTAATTATAGACAGACCATACCTTAATCCCTGTGGTGGTCAGCTGCTCAATCAGAGCAACTTTTTTTTGTACCCTGGATGTGATTGAAACAGGTCCAACTTAGGACATTCTAAATCTAAGACTTGGAAGTTTCGTCTTGTTCGATTACCACTGTTGGACATCCTTTATTTGGACCCTCCTTAGTCCTGCCCCAAACACGCAGTGTTGGATGTTTTTTTTTCCCTGCCTTTCCAAAATTGCTTTTTGGACATTTTTGGCAGACAGACATTTTTAGCATCCATCATCTATTTGCTTTGAAAATGAGCACCTTAGTGTGTGCTGTTTCATACTTTAACTGACACATGTGGAATGGAGCAGAAAACGGGTTCTGACCGGGAAGACACTGCATCTTACACTTAACATGCAACATGCTACTGCACATTAACCCTGTATTTCAATAAACCTGTGCACACAATTTAACAATTAGGGGTGAATTCTATAAATAGTGTGAGAAAAAATCAGTGTTGAAAAAAAACATGCTTAGCACTATTCTATAAACCTCACATGAAGTTAAGCTTGGTTTGTAGAATATATGTAGCACCCATTCCCGCACCTAAAGCGTAGGTGTGACCATTTACGCCAACTAAAACCTAGTGTAAATGCCCACACCTAACTTAGGCGAAGACCGGGCATATTCTATAACAGTGCACATAATTTTTAGGAATGCCCATGACCCAGCCATGCCTCTCCCATGGTCAGGCCCTCTTTTGAGATCCACGAATTAGAAATTGCATGCACCACTTTAAAGAGTACGCTTAGAAAGCTACACACGTAAATTCTTGTTAGTACCAATTAGTGCCAAAAATTGCTTGTTAGTGACCAATTATCAGTGCTGATTGACTTATTAACCAATTGAGTTGCATGTGTAATTTGGCCGCACTACCAAATTTGTGCACCTAACTTTAGGCGCCATATATAGAATCTGAGGGATAGCTTGCAAAGTTGTGTGCACAAGTTATAGAATGTCAGTTATACATGTAACTTAATATAATAATCAGCTGCTAATTGACTAACTACAATTTATTGGCAAGATATTGGTGTTAATTGGCACTAATTGGTTCTAATGAACAGTTACACATAGAACTGCCTGAACTCGGTATAGTATAAAATGCGTACACAAAATCCAAAGCGTGCAACTGCAAGGGGATGTGGACCTGAGGCATGGGCAGGTCAGGGGCATGCATAGCACTTGAGGTCATAGGTTATAGAAAACTAACTGTTACACGCTTCATTTGATGACCTAACAGTAGTACCTCATGATTACCACTAGAACTCACAGTGGCCATTTTAAAACCCAAAGCCAATGGAGCAGGAATATTGTTTCTGCTCTCACTAAAAACCAGGGATTCTGGTAAGAGTTGAGAAAGGGACCAGGCTTGATGGTTCTGGCAGGGGGAGGCAGTGATTGACGGGGTCTTCATGTTGGGGGAACTTTGCTTGGGGGGGAGGGATCAGATGACTTGGAGGATCTGTTAACTAAGGGGCATAGGATGTTATGGGGAGATGAACAGAAGAACAGCATGTTATGATGCCTTGTGGTGGTCAATGTTGGGGAGAGTCAGAGGTGTGTGTGTGTGTGGGGGGGGGGGGGGGGGGGGGGGGGGGGCGGGATTCCTCTTGTAGGTAAGTACTTTTTTGTGCCAGAGGTGGCAGATATAAATGTCAATGTCTAGATTTTTTTGGATCAACCTGGATTCCTCTTATAATAGTGAATCCATATCAACGTGTTATGCCTGTCCAACCTATTACCTTTCTCTGCCACTGTGTTTTTGTGCTGTTGGGTACAAGGCTATGAAAGAGTAATTTCTAGTTCTTCATATCAAAATCAAACTTGAGTAGAGAGGTGTGGTAGCTGTGTTAGTCCACTTTTAAAGGTAATCAATAGAAATAAAACAAAATAAAACGTGGAAAAGAAAATAAGATGATACCTTTTTTATTGGATATAACTTAATACATTTCTTGATTAGCTTTGGAAGGTTGCTTTTCTTCGTCAGATCGGAAATAAGCAAATGTTGGTAGATGACAGTATATATAAGTGAAACATCAAAGCATTTCAGTGACAGTCTAACAGGATGGGGGTGGATAGGTGAGAGACAGGAAGAGCATAGCTGCATGTGAGAAACTCCTGAAAACATCCACAATTGACCATCAATACTCACCAGAAACCATTACAAAATTAATCAAATTTATTTTAACTCACACCTATTTCCGCTTTAACAATGATATCTATTTACAAATAATGGGTACTGCAATGGGCACCAGGACAGCAGCCCAATATGCCAACCTCTTTATGGCTGAGCTGGAAGAGACATTTCTGAATACGTACCAGACCAAACCCCTAAAATACTACTGGTACATCGATGACATTTTTATGATTTGGACTGAGGGGGAAGAAACTCTGAAACAATTTTACAATTCCTTCAATACATACCATCCTACAATCAGAAAAAGTCAAATTTTTGGACACCAGTTTACCACTTTCTGTCCTAAATTCAACCCTTTCAGCTTATTCACATACAAAAAGATCCATTATTTACAGCCAAGCCACAAGGTACCACCATATCTGCTCTGACCCAGGGGACATAGACAGATACCTCAGAATCCTGACTGGATCCTTTGAACAGAAAGGTTACAACCCCAAAATAATCTCCAAGAATATTGCCTCCTCCCTCAAAACACCCAGGGAAAATCTGCTACAGTACAAGGAAAAGAAAGCCACAGACAGAATCCCCCTTATAGTGACATTCATCCTCTTGGAGTAGAGGCTGTAGATCTTTGATGATTTTTCTTAATTTTTCCAGCTCTGGGTTGTATTATTGAAAGAGATATTCCGATCCCCACCAGTGCTGACCGTCCGACAGCCACCAAACTTAAAACACACGCTAATTAGAAGTAAGTTCCCAACACAGACTCAAAAAGAAAAGAATGGCACACATCCTTGCAATATATCCAGCTGCAAACTATGCCAAAACATTTCACAGGACCCCACGGTCATTCACAAAGGAAAAATATTCAACATTAAGGAATCTTTCACATGCTCATCTTCCAATGTGCTATATATCATTCAGTGTAAAAAAAATGCAATGAAGGCTGCTATATTGGAGAAACAAGTCAGATGCTAAAGAAGAGATTTAACTTACACAGAGGGGCATAATCGAACGGCACTGGCCAAATAGCTGGCCGGCCATCTTCGGGGCCAGCACCGCAAGTGGGCGGAGCCAACTGTATTTTTGAAAAAGATGGCCAGCCATCTTTTTTTTCGCTAATACGATTGGGCCTGGTCAAATGTCAGAGTTCGCCGGGTTTGAGATGGCCGACATCGGTTTTCAGCCATAATGGAAAATAATGCCGGTGATCTCAAACCCAGCCAAATCAAAGGCATTTGGTCATGGGAGGAGCCAACATTTGTAGTTTACTGGTCAACTTACATGCCAGGACACCAACCGGGCACCCTAGGGGGCACTTCTAAAAATTAAAAAAAAAAGCTCCCAGGTGCATAGCTCCCTTACCTTGGGTGCTGAGCCCCCCAAATTCCCCCCAAAACCCACTCCCCACAACTCTACACCATTACCATAGCCCTTATGGGTGAAGGGGGGCTTCTACATGTGGGTACAGTGGGTTTTGGGGTTTTTTGGAGGGCTCCCATTTACCACCACAAGTGTAACAGGTAGGGGGGGATGGGCCTGGGTCCACCTGTCTGAAGTACACTGCACCCACTAAAAACTACTCCAGGGACCTGCATACTGCTGTCATGGAGCTGGGTATGACATTTCAGGCTGGCATAGAGGCTGGCAAAAAAATGTTTAATTTTTTTTGGGGGGTAGGGGGGTTGGTGACCACTGGGGGAGTAAGGGGAGGTGATCCCCAATTCCCTCTGGTGGTCATTTGGTGAGTTGGGGCTCCTTTTTGAAGCTTGGTCTTGAAAAAAAAGGGACCAAGTACAGTCGGCGAAATGCTCTACAAGCCTGGCTTTTTTTTCCAGTATTGGGCGAAGTCGGCCATCTCGTGAACACACCCCCATCCCGCCTTTACTACCCTACCGACACGCCCCCTTGAAGTTTCGCTGGCTCTGCGACGGAAAGCAGTTGAACCCGGCCAAAATCGGCTTTCGATTATACCGATTTGACCGGGTTCAGGAGATCGCCGGCCATCTCCCAATTTGTGTCGGAAGATGGCCGGTGATCACTTTCGAAAATGAGCTGGACAGACACCATATGAAAAATGCTAGTACCAATAAGGATGTCACCCCTGTGGGGGCAGCACTTTACAAAACCAGAACACTGTACCAGTGATTTCATGGTAAGAATCCTGAAAGGGAACTTTAAAACAATACAGGAATGTAAGACCTTTGAAGTCAGAATAATTAAATATTTTGACACCCACCAGACAGGACTTAACAAAGATCTGGGTTTTCTAGCCCATTACAAACCATAAAATTGTACTACTTTGTCACCCTCCTATTTCTATGCTTATCTCCCTGTCCCTCATCCACCCAACTCTTCCTGTCTCTCACCTATCCACCCCCATCCTGTTAGACTGTCACTGAAATGCTTTGATGTTTCACTTATATATACTGTTATCTACCAACATTTGCTTATTTCCGATCTGACGAAGAAGCAGGGGCGTAGCCACGGGTGGGCCTGGATGGGCCCAGGCCCACCCACTTTTGCTACAGGCCCGCCCTGCCCCGCCCGCGACAGCCCCCTGCACTGACCTGAAGCGCATTCTCCCTCCAATCCAGCACCGGCGATCATAGCCAGCCTTCTACCACGTCCAGCAGGAAGTTGCAGAGTAGGCGAGACGCGCCTGAGAAGAAGCTCCGACGATGCACGCTGGACATGGTAGAAGGCTGGCTATGATCGCCGGTGCTGGATTGGAGGGAGAACGTGCTTCAGGTCAGTGCAGGGGGCTGTCGCGGGCGGGGCGGTCGTGGGTGGACACAAAATGTGGTGGCGGCAGTGGCGGCGGGTGGGCGGGCGGGCGGGGGGTGGACGGTGGAGAGGAAAGAGGTCTGTGCCCACCCAGTCTGCTCCAGGCCCACCCAAAAATTAATCGCTGACTACGCTACTGTGAAGAAGGGCAACCTTAGAAAAGCTAATCAAGAAATGTATTGTTATGTCCAATAAAAAAGGTATCATCTTATTTTCTTTGCTATGTTTTATTTAGTTTTATTTCTATTGATTAGAAAATCAAACTTAAAATTACACTGTTCATTCTGCTGCAATGAAAAACGGATAACCTTGTGCCAACAGATTAGTAACTTTTTATAGTATTTTCTTTATAGACTTTAATGTTAAACAGCATACCTTGAAAATGACCACTGGAGGGCATTTTAAAGTTTGGTGCAACAAAATGCACTGCAGAGGACAGAACAGCTTGCAAAGGTAGTGGTCTGAACATCTGTTCAGATGCATAAATCAAAAACTAGATCACTTCTGCACAGTCATTCACTTTAGACTGCAACATGAAAATGTGTCTTAATAGATTTTCTTTTCTCCATAGAGTACATGAGGTCAGACAAGTAAGATCAATTTACTTGGGGAGTAGAGGTGGGTATGATGAATATTGATTTTGATTTTTTTGTGTTTATATTATCATTAGTTTTCATCAGTTATGAAAACACTCCATATCCTGTTGAATTACAGAACTGACTTTGCCTTTCATTCCTTTAAATACAATTAACTAGAACCTCGAGGCTTTTATCTCTGAGCAGGCAACCATGAAAACTTTCTATATTGTCAACTCAGGTATATGCAGGTCCTTCTATGGCTCTGTACCTAAAAGCATGAACTAGTTCATGTTTGTACAATAATACATTTGAGATAATATAGAATACTGTGGCACCCAGGCACAATGCTAAAAAGAGAGTACTTTTGCTACCAGCCAAGCCTCATCTATATAAACAGTATGCTTCTTTTTGAAATTCACCCTTAATTTGAACTGATTTTTAAGCTCCAAACCAGACAAACTGCGATAAAAAGGGCCCTGGTACATGGGAAAAACAGCCCCCGCTGCTAGCGCAGGGCCCGCTTTCCTGCAGTTTGGTAAAAGGACCCCTTAGTTATGTGAATGTACTTGTAGGAAGTATAAAACCGGCACCACTGCGAATGACTCCATTTTTTTTACACAGAAATGACACACATACATGAAACTTTCAATACTCAAGCCAAACTTTTCTGTCTCTGTTAATATATTGATAGCGATGATGCTAGTTGTGATGTGGGGACCAATATTCAAATTAATTTAAACAGGAAGGAGAGACTCCTGCTCACTTTACTTGTACCCAGCAGGCCGACCACTGATATATAGAGGCAGTTAACAAGGCAGTGCACTTAATATTGGAATTAACTGGCCATGTTGATTCTGAGCAGGAAAAGGTTGGTCTGGGAGCAGAGTTGAGGAGGAGCTGAGAGTTATGTGGGTACCAACAATATTCAGTCCTAATGTCGGCACAGCTAATCGGGTAGAAAGGACCACACAAAAAGCAGTCCTATCTTTGTCCAGTTATCTGTCTGGGAACCAGCACTGAATATCAGCATGATAAGTTCCTGGTAACAGCTCCTTCCTGAACCCTCCCCAAAGAGAATTAGTATCTCCTTTCTCCCTCCTGGCCCCCCACTCCCATAAACAGGCCCTATCCTAGACCCCCAGGACTATCTTTCAAATCCCCGGCAAAGGAGGTTTCACAGGGCAGGAGCACATCGTGACTTTTCTATCGAAATGGCTGCCACAACCTCTATCTGCTATCTTGCAGGTGTAAACCTATCTAACGTATATTCATTGTGGATAGCTTGAAAATGGGACAGACTGTAGGGTCACCAGGTCAGGTTAGTCCCATCCTGCTTTCTCTAACCATTGAAATCCTGGTTAAGGACACAGACACACACATACATATAGAAACAGATGAAGTTGCATATGCAACTCACACAAATACAATCAATTTCCAAGATTCTCTTTTGCTCTTCTCTTATGTCTGCAACAAAGGGAAAAAATACTAAAGCACTGTATGGATCTTATATATAACTTAAGAACCACATCTCCCCATTCTCATTTTTGTTAGAAAGCATTCCGGAAACCATCCAGCTCATTTTCGAAAGTGATCGCCGGCCATCTTCCGACACAAATCGGGAGATGGCCGGCGATCTCCTGAACCCGGCCAAATCGGTATAATCGAAAGCCGATTTTGGCCGGGTTCAACTGCTTTCCGTTGCGGAGCCAGTGAAACATCAAGGGAGCGTGTCGGTAGGGTAGTGAAGGCGGGACAGGGGCGGGACGGGGGCGTGCTCACAAGATGGCCGGCTTCGCCCAATGAGAAAAAAAAAAGCCAGGTTTGTAGAGCATTTCAACGACTGTACTTGGTCCCTTATTTTTCACGACAAAGCTTCCCAGTGGTCACCAACCCCCTCCCACCCAAAAAAACACCCCCAAAAAATCTTTTTTGCCAGCCTCTACGCCAGCCTCAAATGTCATACCCAGCTCCCTGATAGCAGTATGCAAGTCCCCGGAGCAGTTTTTAGTGGGTGCAGTGCACTTCAGACAGGTGGACCCAGGCCCACCCCCCCTACCTGTTACACTTGTGGTGGTAAATGGGAGCCCTCCAAAACTCCCCAAAACCCACTGTACCCACATGTAGGTGCCCCCCTTCACCCATAAGGACTATGGTAATCGTGTAGAGTTGTGGGGAGTGGTTTGGGGGGAATTTGGGGGCTCAGCACCCAAAGTAAGTGAGCTATGCACCTGGGAGCTATTTTTATTTTTTAATTTTTAGAAATGCTCCCTAGGGTGCCCAGTTGGTGTCCTGGCATGTCAGGGGGACCAGTGCACTACAAATGTTGGCTCCTTCTACGACCAAATGCCTTGGATTTGGCCGGGTTTGAGATCGCCGGCATTATTTTCCATTATGGCTGAAAACCGATGTTGGCCATCTCAAACCCGGCGAACTCTGACATTTGGCCAAGCCCAACCATATTAGCAAAAAAAAGATGGCCGGCCATCTTTTTCGAAAATACAGTTGGCTCTGCCCACTTGCAGCACCAGCCCCTAAGATGGCCGGCCAGCTATTTGGCCGGCGTCGTTCGATTATGCCCCTCCATGTCTCTGTGTCTTTTAGCTGCATGTCTTTTTAAAGGTTCTCTTATTCTTATCTCCTCTCTGAAAATAATTGTTTTTACTGTATAATACTTTGGAAATAAAACACTGGTGTTTCATCTACTATACTGAACTCTTGTTTCAAAAAAAAAAAAAAAAACACACCACCTTTCATCTGTCTAGTTTTCAATTGCTTATTCAATATTTATGCTTTGCATGCATTAGTTTAATCTGGCATCTGGGTAAGGATCAGTTCAGCAGTCCTGATTTATTTAGAATCGTAATGATAGAACTGACTAGCCAGGAGGAACTTTAAAAATAATTAAACAATCATATATTAAAAGTAGTGAAATAGAAATTAAAAGGATGAATGGAAATTCTTAATGATATTGCTTGCATTGTCAACCAAATTATCTAAAATTCATTTTTTAAATAGTACTGCTACTTTAAAAGGTCTCTTGATCAGCAGAACACAGAGACAAGGGGATTAAATGTAACTGGGACTTATTTGAAGCTATCCTGTCATTATAAAACTAGACACAACCTTATTTCTACAGAGTATTAGTGGGAGGTTAAATATATTGGCAATGAAGCACTGATGGAAGAAACCTAATTACTTGCATTTACTGTCCAAGAACAAAATTCTACTCTAATTGCTAGAAGAACTCATTGTAGCAGCATAACTATCAATGATTAAAAAGTTAGCCCTCAGACACTTCAAGCATTCTCAACATTAATCACAATTCCCAGTGGAGTAGCCCCTTAATATCTACAGGGCTGAAAGTTAATGGTTGACTCATTCTGCAGTTGGGATAACCATGTTTCTTACTTCAAAAAGTGTTGCTCTGTCACTTCTTTTTATTTTTCTAGTAACTAAAAGGTAATTTAAAAGCAAATTTAAAATTCCACACACACTTCTATCCTACTGCAGAAGGCAGACTTGATGGGAGATCAGCTGCATTTGCAGATTCCTGCAGAACCAAGTTGTCTAAGATCCTTAGAACTTAAGCCAGTCAAAGATGGACTGAACTTTATCTTGCTCTGAGTAAGCAATAAATACAAAAAATCATAAGGTGCCACAAATATAGAAAACACTTTTATAGCATTTGCATTTCAAAATTATAATGTATGAAACCAAGTTTGAAAAGAAAAACTGAGAAGCTCCACAGAATACAGTCCATCAGCTTAATCTTACAAAGGAAAAATTTAACTGAAGTCTATGCCATCCAGCTCACCAATGAGGAAGACCCAAAACCATATCCAGAGCAAGATGGATAATGGAACAGAAACAAAAGAAAATTAAAGGAAAGATAATCCTCACCAACAAATTACAACCACTCAGAATCCCTGAAGCCAATCATACATTCTCACAACAACACACCTCAAATCCAAAAATAACCTCAACTGATATGGCTCAGTGAAAACTTAGATAACATTATCTAATTCAGTAAAATATTTACAATAGAGAAAACAACCTAATGTAAACCAAGAATTTTTTTCCTCCTCTGTTGAGTTCATCTGGAAACATCAGGAAAATTTTGAATCTGACCTCCAAGAAACAAAAAGGTGCTCTAAGATAAATATGTAGCAAAGTACACTTATCTTGAAGAAAGAAAAAAGACACCAAAATCATTATTCATGTTATCTCATTATCAGACTTCTACAATAAAGGAGTCAAATTCAAGGTCCAAAGAAATTGCTTAAGCTGCATGCTCTCCTTGACAGCGGTAATGGCTGTAAACCCCTCTCAAAATATTCCAAAATGTCCCTCGAAAATCATATGGAGATTAAGGGGTATGTTTACTAAGGTGCATTAGCGTTTTTAACGCGCCTGTAAATTTAAGGCACATTAAACGTTAATGCGCCTATACATTTCTATGGGCACGCTAGCATTTAACACACGTACACCATTTACATGCATTAAAAATGCTAACGCGCCCATATTGCTGCTTTGTAAGCTTAGCTCTAAGTCAACATTCAATGAAAATTCAAAATCCTTACATTCAGATTCTTGGTGAAAATATCAAAGTTCTCCAATTTACTTTGGCTAACCAAAAGCAGGGCCGGCTCGGCCTACAGGCCAGGAAACCAGTGATAAAGGATACTACAATCCCAGTCCAGTCTACCTTCAAACTTCTATAGGGATAGGTGCCAGACTGGGATTTTGGCACCTTTTATCATCAGTGTCCTATCATCAGTGTCCTGAGCCAGTGCCTCACCTGGTCCAGAAAGAGAGGGAGATACTGGATCACAGGTGAAGGGGGTGAAATGAGAGAGATACCAGATTGCAAGGGAGGGCACTACTACAAAAGTTGGCTCAGGACACCACAGTCTTTTGAGCCGACTTTGACCAAAATCCTGAGTAGATTTATCTTGCGCAATAGAAGTTCCCAATTCTAATAACTTAGAAGTCTCAAGAGCCACATTCTGCTAAACCTTTTGCAATTTAGAGGGCTCTTTTACTAAAGGGTTGCCACATAGCAACCCAGAACTACTGCCAGCCCAATGTGGCCGCTGATGGTAGATCCACCTCCAGCACATACCATTTCCGGTGCTGCTGGATTAAAAAAAAAAATATATATATATATCACAGGGGGTTACTTGGCAATGCCTGGTTACTGTTGGGGTTGCACAGAAGCCTTTACTGCCACTTCAATGGGTGGCAGTAAGTGCTCCCCCCACATGGCCATGAAGTAAGTGCAAAATACCACATGGCTATGTGCTTTCTTTTTTTTTTATTTTTTTATTTATGCTTTATTCAAATTTACATTTATGCAATACAACATAAATCGATCAAGACAAAAATAAAGAAAATTCAGTTCTAAGTGGAAATTATCCAACATTATATCGACCACAAATTATGATCCAAGATCTAGGAAAATAACTGTAAAATCTAAGAATAATCACTTTAAGTGAACAGAGAGAGATGACGGTAAATCACAGCTGAGTAGCGCCTAATACAGTGCCTATTACAACATTATTCTTTAGAGGAAATAAATTCTTGTAATTTTTCTGGGTCAAAGAAAATATATGATATGGAATTAATAGTGATAAGACATTTACAGGGAAACTTCAATTGAAAGGTTCCACCTAAACGGAGAACTATTTCTTTTAACAACAGGAAAACTTTTCTTCTTCTCTGGGTATCCTTGGAAAAGTCTGGAAAAATCTGTATTTTTGACCCAAGAAAAGTGGAGTTCATATGGCAAAAATAAAGTCTCAGGATATTATTATGATCTGTTTGCAGAGCAAATGTAACAAGCAATGTAGTTCTCTCAGTTATGACCTCCATAGAACTTTCTAGGAAGTCAGTTAAATTCGTAGCAGCTTGAGGGTTTTGAGGATTATCGCCCCTTCTTGCACCAGAAATATATTGTACTCTAATAATAGGTGGGAATCCCTCAGAGGGATATTTCCTCAGCATTTCCAGTGCTGGGATGAGTGGAGATTTTGGAAAGTTAAGAAAACGTAAGTTATTAATACGAATTTGATTTTCAAGGAAATCTATTTTACGCTGCTGAAAATTAGAGCTTTTCATCAACATTTCTGTTGAAGATTTCACAGCTTTAAAATCATTGTCCAAGACATTCAATTTAGTTGTATGCTCTGCAACTTTAAATGAGATATCTATTTGAGTTTGCTTTACCTCCGCCAGATCTCCCATTAGGATTCGAGCAATCTGTTGTACGTTGGAATTTAGGCATTGTATCGCTTCCCATAGAGCTTCTAGGGTGATAGAAGTAGGTCTTTTCAAGTCTCCCAGCACTACAGAGGGCACGCTCAGATTCACTGTGGGCGATACACTCGCCTGCAACGGTGTTCCTTCTGGCGTTGAGAAAGCAGCGGGGTCTCCACAAATGAGCGCAGGGGACCGACTTCTGGATACCTCGCTCCGTTCCACCGCTGAATCTTGCCTCTCTCCTGGCCTTGGGGGTACAGCCGTTGGGGGAGGACTCAACGAGACTCCCTCAGCACTCAGGTCAGTAAGATTGTCCGGACTGCCCGTAGCGAGACCGCCAGCTCCCGACGTCAGCAATCCCACTTCTGCCAGAGTCATCTGCCACAACGGAGCTGGTTCCACTCTGCCTGTGGAGATAAGTGCACTGGGTTTACCCTTTCGCTTCCCCATAACGGTAAGCGAATCTCCGTGTGCAAATTTCAGTGGAGATAGGAGAGAGCTAGACGCACATCCGCTCAGCTAGACGCCATCTTGGATCTGTATCTCGCTATGTGCTTTCTTAGGCTTTTTACCCACTGTGGCAAAAATGGCTGCCACTGGTAACATAGGGTCCTTTTTACCGCAGCTTAGTAAAAGGACCCCTAGAAGCATAATGGACGGAGGAACTAAGAAAACCTGCCCAGACTTTACGTAAGAAGAGCAATGCAGTCCAAAGTAACGGTCTCATTAAGGGCTGCAACATTCTCATTGCAACTCACATGCACACACTGTGACAAGGCAAGCCCCAGAGATTCCCCAGTGAAGCAGTTGAGCCCAGAACTACGGGTCCCAGAAGTCCTTGCAAGAATGAGAGAAGAGAGTAGTCCTAAAAAAATGGAATGGATTCCCAGCCCCAGCAGGGGGAGCAATGGCTTGAGGCAGGGTGAGCCTGTTGCCCTTATAATTCCCCCCAGCTGTGAGAAGGGGAGATCCGATTTCCTGGAGGCTCTCAGTCACCAGAAGAGAGGGGAGAAGAAGGGAGAGTGCGATTCCATGGAGTATGTGGAGGAAGGAAGTAGCCTGCCACTAGAGCTGCCTAAGGGAGAGGAGCCAGCTACCATGGAGTGGGAGAATTAAAAGGTTGCCCTGCTCAGCACTTGAAGGCCGTGGAGGAGGCCATACTGGGTGTGGTGCTGAGAGGTGGGAGAAACTGCCAATCCTGCTCCTTACAGGGTTCCCTCTGTGCTGTGAAAAGGCAGGTGATTTGTGGTATTGGTTTGATGTGCAAAGACTCTCCATGAAGATTTGTTCTGAACAGTTATGCTATATTGGAAGTGTGCTGAACTCTTACTAAACCCTTCTGAAGGAGGGGGCAGGGAAAGCTAATGCCTTAATAGAAGACCTGAGGTCTTTTTGGAGCTGAGCATTTGCTGAGGGATTTTGAGACCTGGACTGTACCTTTTTTTCTTTTGAAGATTATCTTATGAGGACTGTACCTTTTTCTTTTGAAGACTATATTAAGAGGGCTGTACCTTTTGTTTTGAAGAATATATTATGATTTTTGGTATGAAATTGCCTTGATAATAAAATACTTTGGCCCTGAGTCCCAGTATCAGCAGCATTCTGTCCTGGAATCCTGGGAGCCCTGCAGGCTTGCTGGCTCCACCTAAGAGGAGGAAGCGGACCCCCCCCCCCCCCCTTTACAACACACAAAACTACACCAGTCTGGTGCACTTTCATAGCATTGGCTGCCACCTGCAGCAGCCTCAAACTCCCACAGTCTTGGAAAAATTACTGGGCCAAGTCGACTGAAGGAAACCCCATTCTCTAACTCAGGAGACTTCCTTACCCATGAAGCCATGGAAACACTTGCCAAAAGGTGCAAGTCAAATCCAAATGAATACAAATAAAACAAATTCAGTATCTGTGATCTGCTATGGTCCAGGGTGGGGGTGGGAGGGGGGTAATTTGTAACAGGGATATGTCCCCTAAGCTTCTCCTTTCACTCAGACATAAGAAAATTGAAACTAGGTGAAAATTATAAAGAAACTAGTAAAAAAGGCCCGTTTCTGAGACCAATGAAACGGGCGCTAGCATGGTTTTCATCGTGAGAGTGTGTGTGTGAGAGAGAGAGACTGAGTGAATGTGCGAGTGTGTTTGACAGAGTGAGGCTGTGTGTGTGTGTGTGAATGAGTGTGTGTGTAAGAATGTGAGTGTGTGTTTGATATATGTAGACTTTGTGTGTGAGTGATTGAGGGAGAGAGTGTGTGTGTTTGAAAGAGTGTGTGTGTTTCTGTGTATGTGTGAGTGTTTTAAGCAGGTGGTGCATTCCCCTCCCCCTACCGTGCCGCTGTTCTTTCCCCTCCTCTCACCGCCCCACTCACCCTCCAAGGTCCAGGCCACCCTCCCTCCCCTCAGAGTGAGTGTATGTGTTTGAAAGAGTGTGTGTGTGTGTGTGTGTGTATGTGTGAGTGTTTTAAGCAGGTGGCGCATTCCCCTTCACCGTCGACATTCCAGTCTGCTGTCCCTCCCCCAAGCCCCCCTCTTCATCCCAAGCCCTCCTCCCTCTTTTCTGTGCTGCCTCCCAGGCAGTGCATGCAGCATTCATG
This sequence comes from Microcaecilia unicolor, assembly GCF_901765095.1. Classification (NCBI taxonomy): domain Eukaryota; kingdom Metazoa; phylum Chordata; class Amphibia; order Gymnophiona; family Siphonopidae; genus Microcaecilia; species Microcaecilia unicolor. The sequence continues at coordinate 134,924,888 of NC_044038.1, forward strand.
CATTGATTTGTGTGCTGTGCTGCTGCTCCTCTCTCCTCTTTCTGTCTCCGTAGGAGCGCAGGTACCAGGAAGTTGTTTTGAAGTTTGTGTTCCTGTGCTCCAGGGCCAGTGAGAGATGAGTGGCTGCAGCGCAGATACCCAATGGCTGAAGGCTGTCTGTGTTTCTTTTTTTTGTTTGTTGTTGTTGTTAAGATTAGCGGCGATCTTTGAGGGGGGAGGGTGGATATGTGAAACGGCAACCTCGGGGGGGGGGGGGGTTTGTTGGGCTTGAGAGGAAGCTGCGAACTCGGGGGGGGGGGTTGTGTTTGAAAGAGGCGACCTTTGGGGGGGATGGGGGAAGCAGCGACCTCGCTCGCGGGCGTTTGGAGAGTGGAAGCGTCAAACTGAATAGGCGACCTTGGGGGGGGGGGGGGGGCGAGGGGAAGCTGCATACTTGTTTTGAAGCCTCCAAAAGTCCCTAGCAACGTGTGTGTTCGATGTGTGCTCGTCCCTCGTGTCAAACTTGATGACGTTGAGGGTGGAGCGATGGGATTGGTTGAGTGTCACTGCTCCGCCCTCGACGTCATCACGTTTGACGCGTGGGCGGGGCAGACACAAAGCGATCTCACCCCCTTCACTTTTAGAACGTTGGGTAAGTGAGGCTTCATTAGAACATTGGAGGTGCGTTTTATATAGAGAGATCATCTGGGCTCTGTCTTAAATCATCTGCTGCAATGCCATCTTGTGCCCCTCCCAAAAACACTTTTGATTTATTTCAAATTTCACCTGTTATTAATGATGAACCAATTATTTGAATAATAATAGGCTTTTTAAAAAATCAGGATATTAAAATATTTTATTCCACAACACAGGGACTGTGGGAAAGAAGATAAATAAGAACTCTGATGAACATCAGATACTTCAAAAGAACAATTAATACTGGATTTAAAATATTACTGATATACATTACCTAATATCCCACATATATGTCAAGAAATAGCACTAGTAATTGAATGGAATATTACAGAAAAACCCTGAAAACATTACTCTAAATGTAAGCTGGTCTATAAAATGTTAAGAATCTGTCAAGAAAATAAATCAGTTGGCCAACAACTGATCATACTAAAGGTTATTCACACATCTGCAACTTTTTATATACTAAATCAGACAGCACTGATTATATACTGACTATTCACTTTAAATCTTTTTGTAATAAATGAATAGGATATTACAAAATGTTATTACAATAATTTACAATTCATCAAGAATAATAAATGAACAGAAGTGATTATTTCCACATCTCTGTTCATTGTAGGACCAGAGTTAAATATCTGCATAGCTGATTGCAATATTGTCGTGTACATTCTACTAACAATAGAATGATAACCAAGATTTGATTACAGTCATCATGCATCAAACTATACAGAATATAACTCTCCATACTGAAGTCTTTCCACCAGACACAAGAATACCATTTCAGCATATCATATTTGGATAACTGCAATTATAAACATCTTTTTGCTGTACCATATGACATACTTTGCTCAATGTATGGCGTACCTTCTATAAGTATTTTCAGATAAATCTTTAAACTTTAAAAAGTCATTATTCAAACGTTTTACTGGCCAAAACTGGATTTTTATCACAGCAAATCAACTGTTTAAAAACTTAGGGGTCTTTTTACTAAGCTGCAGTAAAAAGTGGCCTAAGCATACCCTTACACCATGTGCACTGCAGTGTCATAACTGTCACGGAGTAGTGAGCCCTTGGGCCACTGCCAGTGACTGGCAGCAACAGGTGAACCAGCCAAACAGGAAGCAAGGCTGACCACAGACAGGCTAGTACAAGCAGGACTGGAACTAGCAAGATGGGAACTGAAGCAGTAGATGAGCAGGGCTGGAATAAGCAGGACTGGAACAACCAGATTCTGGAACGGGCTTGGCTTGGCTTGGCTGGAACCGGATTTTAGAATGGACTTGGCTTGGCTTGGTTGGAACCAGATTCTGGAACGGGCTTGGCTTGCCTGGAACCGGATTCTGACATGGACGTGGCTTGGCTGGAACCGGATGCTGGAACAGGCTTGGCTGGAACCGGATTCTAGATTCACAAACAGGATTCTGGATTCTCAAACAGGCTTGGCTGGAATGGAAACTGAAAGCAGACAGGGTTGGAACAAACAGTGGAGGAACTGAAGCTAAAGAGAAACAGGGCAGAAACAAGCAGGATTAGAACTGAAGCTGAAGGCTTGCAGGGCTGGAATAAGCAGGGTTGGAGTAGAGGTTGAAGACTGGCAAGACAAGAACCAGCAGGGCTGGAACTGCAACAAACACAAGGATGAAAACTCATCTGAAGACCTCGGTTGCAAAGGCAAGCTTGAAAGTTCCCAGGTGCTTAATAAAGGCAATTACAGATAAGGTCACAAATAAGGGTGAGGCTTGGCCAGTGCATTTTTTCTAGCAAAAAAGATGCCAGTACTCAAATGCTAGGCCATCCTTCAGGCGTGGGGTGATCACTGAGGGACTCACCCCACAATAGCCAAGCCCCCTGCAACCAGTCACAGAATCTATGACAAGACTGAATTGGTGTGTAGAGCCTGCGCTCTTTCATTAAAATTTGGGGTCCATGGGTCAATTTTAGCAGACAATGGAAAAGGTGCCGGTACTCAGTACCCCCTCAAAAAAAGCCCTGAGCTTGGCAGCAAAAACACCAGAGCATGACTTGGTTGCAAGAGCACCAAAGTGAGGCTTGGCTGCAGGAACCCCAAAGCAAGTCTAGAATGCTGGAACATCAGAACAGGACTAGAATGAACTCTGGAACATGTTTGGGAAACAGGAAGAAGACAGTCCACAGCAGCCATAGGGCCTGGTCACCAGGAGGCGAGGTGAGTGTAGGCATGGGATACAGTCACAACCGTGACATGCAGCACATGAAATAAGTGTATGCCAAGGGAAGCCTATGACCACACCAGTTATAGAGGCAACAACACACATGGGGGTCCTGTAACAAAAAAGCAACTGCCATTCCATAGAAAAGTGTATCCTAGATTGGACAGTTGTAAAGACATAGGGGCTGTATAATGATCATATTCTTGTCACATTGTTCCTCCGGAAGATTCCATGTCAGCAGGGGATCAAGGCCCTGAAGACCCACTTCAGAAGGTTGGGCAAGGAGAAACTGCTACTGATATCCTGCACAAAGCAGTGTCAGATGAAGAAGGCAGGTATCATGTTCCATATATCTCTGACCCCTCTCTACCCTCATGTTTGGCATTACCGAGTCTCACCAATGTGTACTATCATGCAGCAAAAACCACATTCAGGTATCACACTTGTTAATCCTGTGTGGAGTATACACTGCAACAGTTAGGGTCACTCCAAATGCTGTAATGAGCTGTGTGACAGGTCAGTGTCATTTCCCAGACTCTAAGGGCAGGAGCAAAGACATATAGATGTGTGTGGAACCAAACAACATGGGGTATTTCTCAAAATGTCACCTAAAGTTAGGTGCCTAAAGCGTGTGTGCTACGCGCAAATTCTATAACCTGTATGTGTCAGTGCAAGGCATGCCCCTGACCCGACCATGCCCCTCCCATGTCTCACCCACTAACTGTGAGACCCGAACTTGAAACACAGAAATATTAATTCCTTCTTTCTAGTTAGTGATACCTTTGCTTATATCGTCAAACATTCTGCTGGTTTTCCCAAATGCTTTGGCACATCAACTGGCCACCTGTTTAGTTACTGCCATTACTTCACCACCAAAAAGGTACCTGGCTGTGGATTTCTGCATCACAAATTCATGACTTTATATTTACTTGGATTAAAGCAAAGATGCCTGGTCTTTTGTTTTATTTTTTATTTAAAAAAAATTTCAATTTACCCCATCTACCATGCTTACTCCTTTGGTAATTTTCATATCATATGCAAACAAGTACATTTTACCTTTCAACTATTCCCCAATATCACTTATAAAGACATTGAAAAGGATTAGACCCAGCACCAGTCCTTGTGGCACTCCACTGGCCACTTTTCCTTAACATGAGTGGATACCATTAACTGCCTTTTTCATGAAGAGGGGTGGTTGATGCCTGGAATACCCTCCCAGAAGAGATGGTAAAAACAAAAACAGTGACAGAATTCAAAAAAGCATGGGTTAAACACAGAGGATCCATAATTAGAAAGAGGTGGTGATTCCAGCTGTGAAGAACTAAGGCCAGTGCTGGGCAAACTTCTACAGTCTGTGTTCTGTATATGGAAAGAGAGATCAGGATAGCCTGGAGTGGACTTTGATGGCAGCTCCAGTAGTTTGGATATAAGGACAGTGCTGGGCAGACTTCTATGGTCTGTGTCCTAAAATCAGTATCAAGTATATGTATTTTATACCACATTCATTGTTGGTTTAACCAACATTGTTTAACCATTATTGGTTTAACCAATATTGTTTAACCTCCAAAGCTTGTGACTGTTGAGCAAACTGGATGGACTGTTCAGGTCTCTAGCTGCTGTCATCTATTATGTTACTATGGTGGTTATTTCAGAAGCTCTGTTCTTGTTTTGGATGTCTGAAAACTGACATTTAGATGTTAATATTGTATAGACCTCCAACCCTCAATTTTACAAAGGCAGGATATGGATGTCTAACACTGCAGTACATCCATATGGCAAGGGGACGTGGTCTGGGCATGTTTTGGACAGGACTAGGGAGGCCCCAAATTATGTATGTCCAAATCTGATCACAGAAGGGAAAAAAGACAACCATATAGCCTTCTGGGGGCAAATCTAAAGCAGCGTGCATACTGCTTTCTCGCTGATGCTGTCAGCACTTCGGGGGACTGGAGGATTTGGGGGGAGCGATACTGGGTGCCATGGGGCTAGAAGAAAAGAAAGAACTGTGCTGTGGTGGTGGAAGAAGGAGAGAGAGATGCTGCTGTAGCTCGATTGGAGGGGGGCATTGCCCCCCACTGCCCCCCCCCCCGGAAAAAAAACTATGTCCATGTGCAGCACTGTATTTAAAAATGTAAGAAACAATTAGAACATAAAACTAACCATACTGGGTATGACAAATGGTCCATCTAGCCCAGTATCCTGTTTTCCAAACACCCCTCAAGTGAGAAAAATGTCCACTTAAACCTACCCTTTGATTTCTGTCCAATAACCAATTCCTAATTCAGAGAAGAATATTGCCTCCTATACCAACACTCTTTAATTTTCTCATGAGTGTGTCATGAGGAACTTTGCCAAAAGCTTTCTGAAAATCCAGATACACTACATCAACTGGCTCACCTTTATCCAAATGTTTATTTATGCCTTCAAAGAAATGAAGGAAATTGGTGGGGCAAGATTTCCCTTGGCTGAACCCATGCTGACTCTTATCCCATTAAACCATGTTTTTCTATGTGTTCTGTAATCTTATTCTTTATAATAATGTCCACTATTTTGCCCGGCACTGAAGTCAGGCTTACCAGTTTGTAATTTCCCGGAACTCAATTTTACATCAGATGCAACACATTTCTGAAATAAAAATGTTTTAAGCATCTTTCAAAAATCTAAATAGTTCCTATTTGATCTTATCTCTAACAGTAGAGAATTCCATGCAGAAACAGCCTGATATGAAAATGAAGATGACAAAATAAGTGACTCAGGCAGTCTGTATCCTTATTTAATTAGAAGTGGTTGCTGCTTTCAATGTCAAGTGCCATTTCTTTAACCAGATTCTGCCTTGTCTCCTCTCCAATACCTTTGAGATTTCCTTCTCGCCTGTGACTTAGGGGTTCGTTTTCAAAAAAGAAAAATGCCCGAAAAGTGTCAAAGCACCATTTGGATGGATTTCTTCTCAAAATGTTGAAACTGGTATTTTTGAAACCTGTTTTGCAAATGTCTATATATGCATTTCATTTGCAGTACATTCAAATCACAAGGGGGCATGTCAGGGGCATTTAAATGGTGGAATTAGGGTGGGCTTCGGGTGTGCCTAACACTTAGGATGTTTTACAGCCATAAAAGATGAAAACCAAAACGTCTAGGGTAAAAACTTCAACATTTTGGTCTAGACCTGTTTTTACAATGAATAAGGCAAACAATGGTGCCCTAAATGATCAGATGACCACTGGAGGGATTCAGGGATGACCCTCACCCACCCCCCAAAAATGTGAATAAAAATATTACTCACCAGCCTCTATGACAGCCTCAGATGTTATAGCCAGGTCTACTGAAGCAGCATCTAGGTCCCTGGAGTAGTGTAGTGGTGGGTGCAGTATACTGTAGAAAAGTGGGCCCAAACCAATACTTCCTCTTACCAGTTTCATTTGTACGGGAAACTGTGAGCCCTCCAAAGATCACCAGAAACTCACTGTATCTACATATAGGTGCCTCCTTCACCTATAAGGGATACTGTAGTGGTGTACTGTTGGGGGTAGTGGGTTTTAGAGGGCTCAGTAGACAAGATAAGTAGCAACGGTGAGATGTGTAGCTGGGAGCATTTAAATGAAGTCCTAGTTTGCCCCATTGCTCTCCTAAGATGTCTCCTTTAGATTGTAAGCTCCTTTGAGCAGGGACTGTTCTTCTTTGTTAAACTGTACAGAGCTGCGTAACCCTAGTAGCGCTCTAGAAATGTTAAGTAGTAGTAGTCGTAGTCTGTGTGGCCAGTCTACTAAGAATGCTGGCTCCTCCTATATCCCAATGGCTTGATTTTGTGCATTTTTAACTTGTGCATTTTTTTTTTACAATGACCTAAAAAGATAAACGCAGAAAGCACAAAACCTTGTTCAAAACAGTATTTATAAAAAAAAAAGTAGACATTTTTCTTTTTTCGAAAATGGGTATATTTCCTATTTGTATTTGGTACATTTAGCATAAAAAAATCCAAAGTCTGACTTAGAAGCACTATCTAAAATGTCCCCTTAGTATCTTTCCTTTGGTGGATCTGGAACGAGACTGTGAAGGCTTGGGATTCATCTTTTCACTATCCTTTTCTCAGAACTTTTTTCTGGAATTCTGATCTTTTTCCCTTCTTGAGTTTTATTCTATCTAGAAATTTTCTTCTTTTAGGGGTCCTTTCACTAAGCTGTGGTAAAAAGTGGCCTTAGCATGCCCTTAGGTAGGTCTTTCCCCATCTGCTATGGCTATTTTTTTACCATAGCTGTAAAAATGCCTTTTTTCTAATTTTGTTTGCGTTAATGGCCATACACTGTCATTAGCACATGTTATTTTTAAAAATTACCTTGTGAGCAGTTACTGTCACCCATTTTGTAGGCAATAAAGGCTCCTACGTAATCCGTGCACTAACAAGTTAGCTTGTGGTAATATAGATGTGCTAACTGGTTAGCACAGGAATGCCCAATCTCCATCCCTGACACACCCTCTCAAAATATTTGAAACATATTTTAGTGTGCAGCTAGTGTACACAGTGCCTGACTGCAGCCTGCAGTACTCCATTTTGTTTTGCTGAATTAGGCATGCGTAAGTGTCTAATGCAGCTTAGTAAAAGGGCCCCTTAGTATTGTAAACTGCCTAGATGGCATCTTGATATACAGTATAACAAGATATGAATAAACTTGAAACTTCCTTTAGAACCTCTGAAGCATAGTCCTCAATCCACTCCCAAAGCTCAGACACACCAGCCCTTGAGCCATGTCATGTCAAAGGAGGACTAAAGAAAATGAACACTAGGCAAAGGAATTTATACTTCAGTATTACATCAATAATATGTCCCACACAGTGCCTAGAAAAGTAGTTGAAATAGATCTCCTTCTACTATACAGTGGCAGCAGATATAGCTTAGCCTGGGAAGCCAATACACAATACATTAAAAATGAATTTAATGACAAGGTCATAAATGCATACATTCATTCTATCTAGAGCTCTGCTTGGAAACAGTCTGTATTAATGTATATATCAGTTAATGGAACACCAGGCTTTACAAACATTTTGAAGACAAAAACAAATGCAATGTATACAATGTGCTTTTATTTAACTTTGGGAGAAGATGACCAGCTTGAACTAGAAGAATACAAGAGCCAATGTCAATAGAATTAGGTGACCACCTAGAATACCAGACACAGGGAGCACCTTCCTGCTTTACCAAGAGTGGGCACCAGCACTTACACCTTGGCTATAGTGGCTTCAAGTCTGATGCATTTAGATGGCTATTATCTTATGGATGAATCATTGGATGGAGACCTTAATAGGCCAACCATGTCATTCAAGGCTTGGACTTCCATTGACAGCTCTGGTTATTTGATGATTTGTCCTATCCTGGCCTGCCTGGGGCACCAGAAGACCTAAAGCCAGGACTTACAGGACTAATGCATTTACTACTTTCTTTTTAATGACGATTCTGGCTGCTGAGAAACTCAGTGCAAAGGGCCTAGTGTCAACAGACCTCACTGCGGAATATCTAACAGGATTTGTGACAATGCATTCTGTACTATGGTTTTACGATCATCTCTCAGCTTTGTCTTGTGAGTTAATAATGTATCTTCATTCAGCCGATTCACTATTCTCTCTCACCCATTTTATTCTTTTTCCAGTTGAAAATGCAGCATAGATAGAACTATTAAAGGCACTGGGGATTGAAGAATGTGCCTTCTTTTACAAGTGAATGATGTACCATTTACAAGTCAGGGGTCCTTCACTCCCGAAATTAAAAAAATATATTAAATCCTACCATAATAAAGTATTAACTCTGTTACAGTCAAAACTATTAGCAACTTAACTTTTCTAGTAATAAAATCTAATCAGCAAATAGCTTGACATCCACAAATGACATCAACAATCAATGAACAAAACAAATTAGAATCTGAGATATGGTTTGAGAAACATGAGCTTGTACACTGGTTCCCATGCTTATGTACTGCAATTATCATTGTGCCTTGATTTGTTTTTGAAAAAAAATTGTGAGAATGGCCAGTCATCAAGGCATAATTTAATTGAGCTGCTGTTTATACTAATAAACAAACAATAAAGTTTAAACAATGTGTTTCAATTAGAGGGCTTTAGCACATAGCTTAATTTACATAGATAATTAAAATCACCACCCTTCCTACCCTATCTTTGTACTGTACTTGGTGTTCTGCTGGCAAAGATATATGATAGAAAAATGCCTAGTTCCCCATCCAATTAAAAAGCAAAAAAGCTAAATTAGTTCAGATAAGCTGTAATTTCTAGATACCTCCAAAGCCTAACAATATTTAATCTAACATATATTTTGTACATCTATTTTGTGTTAACTACTGCTATAGTTAAAAAAAAGAGTATACCATTTCTTCCTGCTGTATTCATCAGAGAACACTGCTTGAAAAACTCTTCCTAGTATGAATCGCATAATTACTTACATTTTATACTATCCAAAAAATTGTCTCTTGATACATTAACAATATAAAGTTTAATGCATTTTTGCAAGTACATAGAACAAAAAGTCAACTTACTTTTCTTTTTTTTAAATATTCTGTCCAGTGGCACAACTATTGTTGATGGCTCCTTTATGACTGACCAAAGCAAGAAGTATTTCTATGGCGTTTACTTCAACCTAGGTACATTTCAGAAACCTGACTACAATAATGAGAAATTGAATGAATCCTACCAAGGAATCTATGCACTAAAGTTTATCAATGCCCCTATTTACTAAGATGTGCTGATTTGCAGTTAGGATAAAATAATAGTCAAATTAACAAGTGGTAAGGGAAAAAACACCCTTTGTTAACTGTTCCAAGCATTTTTGGAAGGGTTGTCAAGCAGTTAAAACAAAGATTTTGGCACTGAGGTCAGAATAAATAATAAACAAAGGAGCCCTTTTACTAAGCTTAGGTAAGCACTCATGCTTTACTGCAGTGTTAAATGACATACCACAGGGGACACTGAATCTGTGGTAATGTGTCCATGTGCATGCACAAACCACAGGCTAAAAAATAGGTTTTATTTTTTAGTGTTAGGGCGGGTTTGGGGGGGGGGGATGATCAGTAGGCATGTTCTGCGCTAATTGGTTACTGCGGCTACATTGCCATACACAAACTGATTAGCACATGGTTAGTGCATGAGACTTTGGGGCTCATTTTCAAAGCACTTAGATTTACAAAGTTCCATAGGTTACTATGGGCTCACTTTTGAAAGAGAAAAACATCCAAAAAGTGTCATAAAGCAGCATTTGGATGAATTTCTTCTCAAAACGTCCAAATTGGTATTTTCAAACCTATTTTGTAGATATTTATCTATGTAATTCGTCTGCAGTACATCCAAATCACAAGGGGGGGGGGGCATATTGAGAGCACTTGGACGTTTTACAGCCATAATGGAACAACACCAAAATGTCTATGGTGAAAACTTTAACATTTTGGTCTAGACCTGTTTTTCTAACAAATAATACACAAAAAGGTGCCCTAAATGACCAGATAACCACTGAAGAGATTCAGGGATGACTCCCATTTACTCCCCTCAAAAATGTAAATAAAAATATTATTCACCAGCCTCTATGACAGCCTCAGATGTTGTAACCAGGTTCATTACCCAGCATGCAGGTCCTTGGAGCAGTCTCGTGGTGGGTGCAGTGTACTGTAGACAAGTGGACCCAGGCCTCCCCCCACCCAGTGGTGTGCTGGGAAATTTTTAACAATAGGCTTTCTTTTTGGGCATAACCAGCCTGCAATTGGGGGGGGGGGGTGAGTTGGACTAAGAGAGCAACACATATTGAAAGAGCTAGGCTTACCTTTGCTGGCAGGGATGCTGAGCCCCACCAGCCAAATAAATGGACTACTGCCACTCCCTTCTGCCTGTTTCTGGCTTTGAGCAGCATGCCAGGAATTCTCATGCATACTTGCGCAAGAAGTCCTGGCATTATGTTCAGAGCCAGAAACAAACAGTGGGGAGCAGCAGTAGTCCATTTATTTGGCTAGTGGGGCTTGGTATCCTACCAGCAAAGGTAAAGGAGTTCAGAGACGCCAAGGGTATCCCATCTCAAAGCTGGAGCTTTACCACCGCTATTCTGGAGATTGAAAGCCAGTGAGTGAGGTTTTTTCTTGTGGGCTCCAACCATGTCTAAAACTAGTTCTGGCAGATGCACATTCAAAAACTGACATGTACATAATACATTCAAAACGATTATTATTTTCTCATTTCCAAATTTCCAGATAGCAGATGTACAGATTAGCAGGACCCAAAGCAGTCCAAAACAAGTAAAGTCAGAAACATAGTTTGTACCTAATTATTCAACCACTCTTAGGATTCACTTTGTGTTTAAAAAGCAAAACCATGTGTATGTAAGGACTGCATAAACAAATTAAAACAAAGTTTAAAACAAATGCCCTTAATATGTAATACTTAGTAGGAATAATAAAACAGTGATGGAAATTTCACATAGCAAGCAACCTGAGCCAACAGATTTATTTTCCATTGAATATAATTAACATTGTATAAACTTGGCAGCTAATATTGTGCTGAACTGGCCAACACTGGCATATTTAGACTGACTTTGGACAGTTCTGCATGAAAGAAACCCTTCCCTCATTATTCAATATCTTCTCTGAGAATAATAGTAAAAAAAAAAGGCAAGTGTGTTTTTATAATATACCACTACAATCCTCAAAACAAAAGGAGCATGTTCCCACATGCCATCTTTTTCTTTTGATGTAGGAACAGGAAAAAAAGATGTTAAATGCTCCCAGGTCTCAAACTAATTAATGATTTTTTTAAACTGTACTTATAAATAGTAAGTCTGATTGTTAAACTCCTGAAACTCATAAAGTCTGTTTTGGTGGACCTTTACTAGGTGAATACAGTGAGTCCCTATAACCAGCCCCTCCAAATGACACAATGATTACGATTTTGAACTAATTACTACTCTAACCGATGAAACCAACACTTCTTCTCTATACATCCGTATGCTGCACAATTCAGCATGTTGAAATATAAGCAAGGTCAAAGAAAAAAGCCACCAAAAATAAAGAAGGACAACGTGGATAGAGGTGCTCAGATTTGCTTGCTTTGTTTGGGTAATGGGGATGACGGGTGTGTGGAGGAGAGGAAAAGGGAAACTAACCTCATGGGCTTCAGTTGTCTCAATCTAACCACCTTGGTCAGCTCTCTTCTACTCACTACCTTAGTTCTGGCTCCCAGCACTGCTGCCTTCTTTAACAACCGGCTCCCAAAATTCTTAAAAAATTAACAAATGGCTCGTACGAGCCAGTGTGAGCTGGCTCCAGCACACCACTGCCCCTACGTATAACAGTTATGGTGGAAACTGTGAACCCTCCAAAACTCACTAAAATCCCACTGTATCCACATATAGGTGCCACATTCATCCATAAGGGCTATTATAGTGGTGTATAGTTGGGGGTTTTGGATGGGTTTTAGAGGACTCAGCAGACAAAATAAGGGAGCAGCAGTGAGATGGTTACCTGGGAGCATTTATATGAAGTCCACAGCAGTGCCTCCTAGGGTGCCCCACTGCTCTCCTGGGATGCTGGGGGACCAATTTGTTAAAAATGATGGCCCCTCCTACATCCGAATAGCATGATTTTGTGCATTTTTAACTTGTGCATTTTTTTAAAAAAATGTCCTAAAAAGATAAACGCACAAAGCACAAAACCTTGATCAAAATGGTATTTAAAAAAAAAAGGTAGATGTTTTTCTTTTTTCAAAAATGGTTACATTTGCTATTTGGATGTGGGACATTTAGCACAAAATATTCAAAGTTCGACTTAGATGTTATATCGAAAATGCCCCTCCACGTAACTTTGTAAGTCTAAATGCTTTGAAAATACACCTTCACACCACCTACAAAATTCATGTAGTTAAGGGCTCACACAATAATGGAAAAATCAGTGCATGTCCATTAATGCTGGAAATAGGAAAATCATCTATTTTACCCATGTGGTAAAAATGGCCTTAATGCATTGGAATGACTCACATAAGCATGTGCTAAGGCCACGTTTTACAACATCATAGTAAAAGGACCCTAAACAGAGGATAATCCCACTGTACTCACAATTCAAGTAAACACAAAAGCAAGGGGAACAACAACCCAATAAACCCAATGGCAACAAATCCAATAGCAACAAATTATTTTAAGACTTTTTAAAGGCTTTCTGGTGTGGTATTGCTTTTAAAGATTCTATGGGATGCTGTCTGTGGTTCCCTTCAGTACCTGTGCTTGGTATTCTCCTGGCTGCTGTTTTGCCACAGTAACATAGTGGCATTATAATTATGAATTAACTGTTTTACTGTTATGGCTAGTTTTTAACAGTACAAGCAAGTGCCCTATTATAATCAGCAAAAGTATATTCGTGAAATGGTAGCAATTTTTTTAAAGATGTATAGTATGTCACATACTATTTTATTATTATTTTTATTACATTCTTGGTATTCTTTCATAGATTTGTTGGATGTTTGATATATTTTGTGGCACATTGGGGCCCTTTTACTAAGCCACGGTAGGCACTAGCATGTGCCTACTGCAAAGTCAACGAACACTATCGTGGGACACAATTAGGCGTCCCACATTAGTTTGTCCATCATTGAGCACTACTCCCACGTTAAAAAATATTCATTGCTTTTTGGCATGGGAGGCGTGTCTAGGGCAGAGAGTAGGTGTGCCCTGCACTAAAGTAACGTGGGTACATTACCACACACTGCCCAATTAGTGCAGGGCTCCTAAGGTAATGGGCACATGCTAATTAGGCAATTTGCACATGGCCATTACAAAACAAGAATGGAAAGTGGGAATTTTACCTCCACACTAAAAGTGGTTGCAGCACATGGAAAATCTATGCGCTGACAACAGCGCCAGCTACTTTTTAGCACGGCTTGGTAAAAGAACCCAATTGTTTACTGAAACCTGAATGAATATACACCACAGGGCAAAAGATACATGCTTGATTTCCAAAATATTGTATATTATTTATTTATTTATGTATTTTATATTGCATTCATTATTCATTATTATTTTTATATTTGAATTATGTAATATTTGTTATTCTGATTTAGCATACAAGTTGATGCTGTGAACTGTTCTGTTTGTTTAACATCTGGTTTTATATTAAAGTTTTTTCTTAGTTTGTTTGCTCTAGATATTTAGGACTCAATTCTATAAAAATTGGCGCTAAGTGCTATTATATAAATGGCACTTAGAGATGGGTGCCATTTATAAAATAATGTTTGGCATTGGGATCTGTGCCCAAATTAATTCTCACACCTAAATCAGGCATAGATCTCCCTTATTCTATTAAACTGCATGTAAATTCCAGGAATGCCCCTGATCCGCCCATGCTCCTCCCATAGCCACACCTCCTTTAAAGATCCACACAGAAAATTTACATGTGAATCCTGGCACCTAAACGTGTGCATGTAAATTTTAATTAATGCCAATTAGTGCCAATAATTGATTATTTGCACCCAATTATCAGCTCTAATTGGCTGTTTATCAATTAAATTACTCATGCAAATTGGGTATGCTCTCATATTTGCCGGTGCAATTTTGAGCACCATATATAGAATTAGGGTGTTAATGGGTTATTGTTCCCCCTGCTTTTGAGTTTACTACTTGCAGGAGCAAAGCAAGCACTGTAAAGCACTATATACAGCACTATATGTTCCTATGTAACAAAGGTGTATGGGATTATAATACATGGCACTGTTATAATACATGGCACTGTCTAGCATTAACAATTTGACTTTAAAATGCAGACTCAGACTTATTTCTTCTTTCACTGCTAAAGCCTGTTGTTTAATGAGCCTCAGCCTTGCATACAGACAAAGAATGCTGCCATGGGTACCAATGTACCAGAATAACAACATTGTCATCAGCACTGACATCATGGTCACAGCAGTCAAGGATTCTTGGAATCTCTCTTACATAGTAACATAGTAGATGACAGCAGAGAAAGACCTGTATGGTCCATCCAGTCTGCCCAACAAGATAAACTCATATGTGCTACTTTATGTGTATACCTGACTTTGATTTGTATCTGTCATTTTCAGGGCACAGACCGTAGAAGTCTGCCCAGCACTAGCCCCGCCTTCCAACCACTAGCCCCACCTCCCCCCACCGGCTCTGCCACCCAATCTCCGCTAAGCTTCTAAGGATCCATTCCTTCTGAACAGGATTCCTTTAAAAATGTGTTTATCTCACACATTTTTGAATTCCGTTACCATATTCATCTCCACCACCTCCCGCGGGAGGGCATTCCAAGCATCCACCACTCTCTCCATGAAAAAATACTTCCTGACATTTTTCTTGAGTCTGAGCCCCTTCAATCTCATTTCATGCCCTCTATTTCTACCGCCTTCCCATCTCCTGAAAAGGTTCGTTTGCGGATTAATGCCTTTCAAATATTTGAACGTCTGTATCATATCACCCCTGTTTCTCCTTTCCTCCAGGGTATACATGTTCAGGTCAGCAAGTCTCTCCTCATACGTCTTGCAACCAGAGAGATGCTGTAGCTGGCAAAACTGCATATTATTTATGAAACCTAGGCTCATTGTAAAGGTGACCCCTTGAACATGGCACTAGTAAGACAATCTTGTGGCCCTTGACGTTATGTGTGGGTCACCCACAAGGCTGGAATACACGTCATTAACCCAGCTGCAGCTTGTGATTACTATATAAAAAGAGGGCTCATATCTGATACAGAGGCTGCTGTGCTGACATTTCATTTGAGATGCAGCCCCTGTTGTCCGTCTGACTGACCATCTGAGGATCAATCTGCCAGCTGCGGACATCTGTATCAGGTTATATCTTTGTGCAGTGCTAGGGGTTTAGATTGTCTCTCTCTCTTTTAGGAGTCTATTTTAGGGATTTGTATGCGTTTACTAAGGGCAATTTCCATGATAAGACCATTTCTGTTTCATGACTCCTGCAATTCCATTTGTTCTTGCGGCTACTGTAAATAAAGCATACTCTATTTTTATAATACCCTTGGTGTGGAGTTATTTCTGTTATTATTTGAGTGTTGTGAGATCAGATTTAGAGATTAAAGGGAACATTTGCTTCTGACACTACATTTTCTAATGCTGGAATGTGGCAAGAATGCTGTTCTTTTAGTAATCTATACTAAGTATCAGGTTCTCCAATAATACCCCCAAAGGTTGTTATCTGTGTATGCCCCACACACTGGTGCCCAGGCCCACCCAGTAGCAGCACACCTATGGTATGGCTGGCAGGGATTCCCAAGCCCCACCAGGTGAAAACTCCCAACAACTGTCCCTCCTGCATACCTTGTAAATAGCAGATGGCATGCAGGTGAGACAAGGAGAGACCAAATCACCTGTGGGACAGGAAAGGGTTCTTCTGCCCACTCATCTTGGGTCCAGGCCCACTCAAAGTTGGGTGTCTAGCTACACCCCTGGCATATCTATGCATATTTTATAAAACCGGAGCGTACACTTCAACTCTCCCCAGCTATGTTCAAACTATGCCTCCAGGAATCCGTACTCAGATTGTAGGCACAATTTCTTTGGACACCAGATAGGCAGGACCTTTGCTTAGCATCTCTCATCTAAGAAAATATCACCCAAGGCAAAAAAGAATGCTTGTGAATAGAGAGAAATTTCACAAGAAAGAGCATTTTCATAGACATAGAGCTCATTTAGAATCCCATGAAGAATTATGCTTCCAACCCTTTCCTGAGGGGGCAGATGCTCAAAGCTACTGCAAGCATAAACTGGTTTGCATGCATTTTATTGTGTGTCAAATGCTCAGAGGGCTTGAGTGTAGGTGTTAATGGATGTGGTAAAGATGAAATTAACCTGAATGTTTGTTAATGAGGTCAGTAATGCTCAGATGGAAGTGTGGCAAAGTGCAGAAGGAAATGATGGCCTCTAATGCAGAAAAGGTTTTGTCAGGTCAGGGGCAGCATTGAAGGTTTTGAGGAGAGGATTTCTTGTCGATGTTTAATATTGAGCTGCTGGTTTATTTTCTTTTACAAACAGAAGGAGGCTCCTGCAAGTTTTAAAGGCAGACGGGAAGTAACAAATGTGCATGTTCAAGCGAAACCAATAGTAAAAGCATACATCTGCACCTGTTCTTCCGCACCTAAATATGAGCCTTGCAAAAATTCCATGTGCTAGTAATATTTGTGAGGTTCATATTAAGGTGCTGAAAAATAAGCACCGATGTATGCTATGACTTCCGTTTTGTCTGGGCATGCACACAAGAGCCATGCTTACCCCCAAACTATTGTGTGCATGTGTCAGATGCATTCCTCCTCCATCTCCATCCATTTGCCGCGATTTCAAGGCACATGAATTTACATATCATTGCTTCAAGTATCACAGAGCTATTTCTCTTTCTTGCAATGCTATTAAGTTGTGAGCCTATTCCAAGCAGCTTTTGCGCACAACTTTGAACATTGACACCTCAGGTTGCTATCTTTCCATGTCCTTGGGATAAGCAGAACCTAATTTAATTTTGTTTGATTTTTAGCCCTGAATTCTGTAACAATGATCATTTTAACACATTACAGCAGCTTCAGCACCACTTTCAAAAGTTCATTAAGGTGTTGTTTACAATAATTACAGAAAGGGAAGTTTCAGTGGATGAAATTCCACACATTTTTGGCTTTTAAAAAATTCTTCCCAGAATCACTTTAAATTTTTCCACCTGTGAAACTACATAAAGAAGGATCGTCTGAGAGACCAGAAATGGCAAGTAGTATTAACGTGTGAAATTCTCCCTCCCCAAAATAATCATATAAAAAAACTATATCTGAATACAATGCCCAAACAATGAATGAATTCCAAGACAGAACCTGGAGATTGAATTAAATTATGAAAATTCAGTCAGGAGCTGTGGGATGTTCCTAGATTATACTTTTCTAATGTAAATAAAATGATCACTATCATTTTGTATATACAAAGCAAAATAAATTTGAAATTAAAATCTTTGCCACTGGAGAATGGATCAGGGAGTATTTGACAGAAGGAGGATTACCATTCAATTGTTAGTAAAAAGAAGAATTACTGTGTGAAGTCAGGTTTCAGACTAAATTGGTTGATTTACTGTAGAAATAAGACTGCAATTTTTTTCTGTCTTTTACTCTAAGCAAATAAGCATTTTAAACTTTAGAAAGAGAACAAATGTAAGAGAAGACCGTAAATTAACAGATAGGTTTACATATTACTTATCTGGGTTTTCTGAAACGATCATCTACATGAAGGGTAAATTGCTCTCTTTATGAGGGGATGGCAAGACTGTACAATTCACCCATCAAAAGAAAGCACCACAGTTCTCTTTACAATAATTAGAACTTCTTTGGGCTCTGATAAACCACTGCTAATTGTATTAGCTTTGCAACATCTCTAACTTTGTAAGTCAATGATGGTGTCACTGATTTGCATGTGAAATATTGGAAGTAATAAGAGGTTCTCACCCAAGAGAATATATTAACAGATTTGTTTTCTATTTTACTATATATATATATATTCCATTTATTAATTGCCTAAGGGACCTTTTTACATAGGGCTTGCCGCATATCAATTCGGAACTACCACCAGGCTACTGCAGGAGTTTCCATCCCCAACGTACACCACCTCCGATGCTACAAAAATATTTGATATTTTTGTAGCGCTGGGGCTTACCTGGTAGTAATCGAGAAGCACTGTGCAGGTTAGCACAGGAGCCCTTAGCATAGCCATTTCTTTTAAAAAAGACCAGGCTTTTACCCACTGCGGTAAAAGGGGGCCAAAGTATGTGTCAAAAACATGCACTGACACTACTCCAGCCCCCCTTTTACTGCAGCTTCCTGATAATCTCGAGCAATGTATGAACAGTATAAAACAAATACAGTTTATTACAATATGCTATACAAAGTGGATCATTTACAAACAATATGTGCTAAGGCTGGGAGAAGGACGTCTAGGGTTACCATATGGCTCCAGAAAAAGGAGGACGGATTGAGCCAGCCGGGTTTTACTTCCATTGCTTTCCATTGAAAGCAATGGAAGTAAAACCCGGTTGGCTCAATTACTTCCATTGAAAGCAATGGAAGTAAAACCCGGCTGGCTCAATCCGTCCTCCTTTTTCTGGAGCCATATGGTAACCCTAAGGACGTCCATCTTCCAATTTATGTCGAAAGATGGACATCCTTCTCTTACGAAAATGAGCCCAAAAGTGGTGAACTGGATTGGAAACTAGTTCACTGACAGGTGACAGAGGGTGGTGGTAAATGGAATCCGCACTGAGGAAAGAAAGGTGAATAGTGAGTGCCTCAGGTTTAGGTACCGGGGCTCATTTTGTTTAATATATTTGTGAGAGGCATTGGTGAAAGGTTAGAAGGAAAAGTTTGCCTTTTTGCGGATGACACAAAGATAGCCAATAGAGTGGATACCCCAGAGGGGTATGATTAAAATTTAACCAATCTACTAATATAAGGGGGGTTTTCTATTAATAAACACTATGCAATCTAGAAACCAATATAAAAAGTATAAAAAGTAGATTCCTCATACTTTCAAAAAATGTGATATAATGTGCTCAGAGTGAATTAGGACACTGGTGATTGGAATTGCATTACATTGAGCACAATTACTGAAGTACCCAGTCAGAGACTATAAACCGAGGAAAGCTCCCGCGAAATATTTAAAACAGATAAGTGTTACCAATTCATTGGGAATGAACTGTAATTGTATTGCTGTATTAGTGACACTATAGACTTTGAACTGATATTATAATATCGGAGTGCTGTGATGGTAAGAACTTGTTATCCTTGACTGGATGTATAAGTGCACTCTGAGCACTTTATTTATTTATTTAAGAATTTATTTTTATATTGATTTCTAGATTGCATGGTAGTCAAAATTTAATGCCAAGAAGTGCAGAATGATGTACTTGGGATGCAGAAACCTAAAAGAGATGACGAATAGGAGGGGAGAGATTAGTAAGCTCGACTCAGGAGACAGACCTTGGGGTGTTGATGTCAGAGGATATGAAGGTGAAGAAACAATGTGACAAGGCGACAGCTCTGGACAGAAGGATGTTAGGCTGCATAGAGAGGGATATAACCAGCAGAAGAAAGAGGGTGTTGATGCCCCTGTACAAGTAATTGGTGAGGCCCCACTTGGAGTATTAGGCCTAATATTTAGACCATTGGGAGTTAGCCAGGCTGCCTGTCATGATAGGTGACCCTCAGGGGGAGGAATGCTGGCTTCGGCCTAACCCCTGGTAAGCCTTCCTCAGCTGAGAGGTGCCCAGCTCTACCACCGGCTGCCTTTCAGGTGCTGTGGAGGACTTGCAGCTCATCTACATATCCTTTACAGCCTTCTCCGGGGTGACTCCCAGGTCCACTCCGATCCACTCAGGGCCTCCGCTCGGTGCATTTTTCTCTTTACATCTATTTTCTCCCAGTCACTACTGACCTCACCCAATTATACCTAATTCTAAATCACGCTATGGCCCCTATACACATTCTCTTCCTTGCCCTGTCCCTTCCTAATCTTTTCCCTCACCCCCTACTTCTCTCCACTACAGGAACTCACTGCCCATCCATCGACTTCATCACCTCACCTTCTCTCCTACCCTTTTCCTCCCTCTTAGCTTTTAATCTTCATCTCTTTCTTCCTTCCATTTTGCCTTCCCCATTCCACCTAAATACCTCTCGCCTTCGACACCTTCATGGCCACACCTCTCCTACTCTCCTCCGCTCTCTTTTACTCCTTCTCTTACTCTCAGCCGGTGACATCAATCCCAATCCTGGCCCTCCTCACCAACTATTATCCCAACTCTACAGATCTCACCGTGACCTCTCTAACCTCATCACTATTCCTCTACTCCCCTCCTCTTCTCTGCCCTTCTCTTGCGCCCTTTGGAATGCCCACTCTATCTGCAACAAACTCCCATATGTTCATGACCTCTTTATCTCACGTCACCTCCATCTGCTCGCCATAACAGAAACCTGGCTCTGCCCTGATGACTCTGTTTCAGTCGCAGCCCTCTGCCATGAAGGCTATCTTTTTTCACATACTCCTTACCCTGCTGGCCATGGGGGCTGTGTTGGATTACTTCTCTCTCCCTCCTCCAGATTTCAACCCCTTCTTCCACCTCAATCTCACTGTTTTTCCTCCTTTGAAGTCCACTCTATCCGCCTTTTCTCTCCTCTGCCTCTTCGAATAGCGGTCATTTATTGTCCCCCTGATAAGTCCCTTTCATCCTTTCTTAGTGACTTTGATGCCTGGCTTGCCTTCTTCCATGATCCTTCCTCCCCCTCTCTCATCCTTGGTGACTTTAATATTCCTGCTAATGATCCTTCTAACTCTTATATTTCCAAGTTACTCGCTTTAACATCCTCCTTTAATCTCCAACTATGCTCCACCTCCCCCACTCATCAAAATGGTCACTGTCTTGATCTTATCTTCTCCTCCAACTGTTCACCCTCTAGTTTCCTTGCCTCTGATCTTCCCCTCTCTGATCACCATCTTATAACTTTCACACTTAAATCTCCTCCCTCCCAGTCCCGTCCTATCTTATCTAATTTATCTAGGAATATTCATGGTATTGACCCTTCATCTCTATCCTCCCATGTTTCAAACCTCCTCTCGACTGTGGCACCATCCACGTCTGTCAACGAGGCTGTTTTTTCTTACAACAATATTCTATCATCTGCCTTAGACACTCTTGCACCTTTGATGACCCGCCCTATAAGGCGTACAAAACCCCAACCTTGGCTGACTTCTAATATCCACTACCTACGTTCCTGTACCCGCTCCGCCGAATGCATCTGGTGGGAATCTCGGGCCCTTGCTGATTTCTTACACTTTAAGTTCATGCTGACCTCCTTCCAATCTGCTCTTTTACGCGCCAAACAGGATTATTATATCCAACTGACTAACTCTCTTGGCTCTAACCCTCGACTTCTCTTCACCACATTGAACTCTTTCCTCAAGGTGCCCCCTCCCCCAACTCCCCCTTCATTATCTCCTCAGACCCTTGCTGAATTCTTTCACGACAAGGTTCAAAAGATAAACCTTGCATTCTCTACCTCGCCACCTCTCCCTCCACTATTCCGTTCCCCTCTCTCTCCTTCCCCTCATTCCCTTTCCTCCTTTCCTTTACTATTGAGGAAACTACACTTCTCCTTTCTTCCTCAAAATGCACCACCTGTTCCTCTGATCTCATTCCCACCCACCTTCTTAATGCCATCTCTCCTGCTCTTATTCCTTTTATTTGTCACATTATCAACCTCTCACTTTCCACTGCGACTGTCCCTGCTGCCTTTAAACATGCTGTGGTCACACCTTTCCTTAAGAAGCCTTCACTTGACCCTACTTATCCCTCTAATTACCGACCCATCTCCCTCCTTCCCTTCTCTCCAAATTACTTGAGCGTGCTGTTCACCACCGCTGCCTTGATTTTCTCTCCTCACATGCTATTCTTGACCCACTACAATCTGGTTTTCGCCCTCACCACTCAACCGAAACTGTGCTTACTAAAGTCTCCAATGACCTATTACTAGCTAAATCCAGAGGTCTGTGCCAGAGCCGGTGGTTGGCAGGAGGGGCAGGTGGTTGGGAGGCGGGGATAGTGCTGGGCAGACTTATACGGTCTGTGCCCTGAAGAGCACAGGTACAAATCAAAGTAGGGTATACACAAAAAGCAGCAAATATGAGTTATCTTGTTGGGCAGACTGGATGGACCGTGCAGGTCTTTTTCTGCCGTCATCTACTATGTTACTATGTAATATTCCATCCTCATTCTTCTTGATCTTTCCGCTGCTTTTGACACTGTCGATCACAGCATACTTCTCGATACCCTGTCCTCACTTGGATTCCAGGGCTCTGACCTTTTCTGATTCTCTTCCTACCTCTCCCTCCGCACCTTTAGTGTTCACTCTGGTGGATCCTCTTCTACTTCTATCCCTCTGCCTGTCGGCATACCTCAGGGTTCTGTTCTTGGTCCCCTCCTCTTTTCTATCTACACTTCTTCCCTTGGTTCATTAATCTCATCCCATGGCTTTTCCTACCATCTCTATGCTGATGACTCCCAAATCTACCTTTCTACCCCTGATATCTCACCTTGCATCCAAACCAAAGTTTCAGCGTGCTTGTCTGACATTGCTGTCTGGATGTGTCAACACCACCTGAAATTAAATATGACCAAAACTGAGCTTCTCGTTTCCCTCCCCCCCACCCAAACCCACCTCCCCGCTCCCCCCCCCCCCCCCCCCCCCCGTTTTCTATTTCTGTTGATGGCTCTCTCATTCTCCCTGTCTCCTCAACTCGAAAACTTGGGGTTATCTTTGACTCTTCTCTCTCCTTCTCTGCTCATATCCAGCAGATCGCCAAGACCTGTCGTTTCTTTCTTTACAACATCCATAAAATCCGCCCCTTTCTTTCTGAGCACTCTACCAAAACCCTCATCCACACCCTTGTCACCTCTCGTTTGGACTACTGCAATCTGCTTCTTGCTGGCCTCCCACTTAGTCACCTCTCCGCTCTCCAGTCGGTTCAAAACTCTGCTGCCCGTCTCGTCTTCCGCCATACTACCCCTCTCCTCAAGTCGCTTCACTGGCTCCCTATCCGTTTTCGCATCCTGTTCAAACTTCTTCTACTAACCTATAAATGTACTCACTCTGCTGCTCCCCAGTATCTCTCCACACTCGTCCTTCTCTACACCCCTTCCCGTGCACTCCATTCCTGGATAAATTCTTCTTATCAGTTCCCTTCTCCGCTACTGCCAACTCCAGACTTCGCTCCTTCTGTCTTGCTGCGCCCTATGCCTGGAATAGACTTCCTGAGCCCCTTCATCTTGCCCCATCCTTGACTAGATTGAAAGCCCACCTCTTTAACATTGATTTTGACTCGTAACCAATTGTATCCACTCGCCTCCACCTACCCTCCTCTCCTCTTTCCTCTATACATTAATTTATTTGTTTTCTTTATTTTTTGTCTACTAGATTGCAAGCTTTTTGAGCAGGGACTGTCTTTCTTCTATGTTTGTGCAGCGCTGTGTATGCTTTGTAGCGCTATAGAAATGCTAAATAGTAGTAGTAGTAATAGGCACTGAGCCCAGATATTCAATCCCTGGCTATTTCCAGTGACTGGCGTTGAATATCCAGTTCATTTTTGGCTGGCTTAAACATAACAACACATACAATTGTACTACTAGTTCAATTTTGATATAAATTTAAATTTATTACATGTAATCCCTACTCACATTCCAACCCTGATTAACCTGAGACCCCGGCACTCGCTCATTCATGCCATTCATTTCACCGTTCAATCATTCACCTGATTTAAATAAGTACATAGCTTGTTGTCACAATAACTATTTTTATCACTAATTGAGAATGTCCCATCTTTTATATAGTCCAATGAAGCAACTATATGCTGTCTTCGCTCCTAATATCTTGTTGCTAACTCTGGAGCAATCTTCATTCGGACTTAACCATCAATTTCTTATCTTGCAAACAGTTCATTTGTTAATTAAGCCATCAACTGGACTCAGAGCGGCTCAGCGCAGCATGAAGAGAGCTACCGGTACAGCTCACAGGCCATCCAGTATTTGCAAAATTTCTCTAACTCCTCGCTCCTCTATGCGTGTCGCATTTCGTAAAGTCCTTCTTCAGGAGGAGCACCTACACATCCTAAAAAACATATAATACAAAAAAAAACACCCTATGTATCTCTCTTCTGTATCCAATTCTTCATCATATTATAATACTGTATATTTTAAATAGAATTTTTGGCTGCAATACCTTCAGGAACCTAAAACCAAGGGAGGACTCCCGAGGCATCTCTGTTCATGGGAGAAATGAACCAAGCTGTTCCCCACTTCCGGAAAAATCCCTTCACTGATTACAGCAAAATTCAATCACCTGAATTCCCTTACAACCCCTTCACCTCCAAGTTCAACCCCCTGGGTTCCACCGTATACCACGTAAAAATGAATCTCTGCTCCATGGAATGCAGTTGTGTGGTGACATCACCACCACGTTTTCTATGATTGTCTATTTGTGTCAGTACTACACATTTCACATCATCAATCACATGCCCATAAGAGTTCCAGTTATTAACCAAAGGAGCATCTTTTTTATGAATCCTAAGATTGCTTATATGTTCTGCCAACCTATTCTTCAGTTGGCGCTTAGTATGCCCTATATAATATAGGGAACAGGGATATATAATACAATAGACAACTCCTTCACTCCTGCATGTTGTAGTATTGCATAAGGAATACTTTCTGGTGGACCCAGGGATTAATACATGATCCGTGGATATCGCAAACTTGCAATAAACACAACTGCCACAAGGGGCATGATAGCCACCACTTATATTGGTGACTGGTCTCTTTTATAACTCCTCTAAGTTGGATTTTCGGGAGTACACTACTTTGGGGTGATCAGTAAACTCTGGATGCACAGCTACAACATGCCAAAATTTATGAATAAGCTGGTCAATTTTAGGAGCACAAGTCGAAAACGGCAGGACACAAGATATAGGATTAAATGTGTCTTTTTGTTCGGGCAGGAGCAGCCAGGGTCTATGGACATATAAAGCCCTTTTATACGCTTTCTTGATGACCCCTATGGGGTAGCCTCTTTGTAAGAACCGTTGTGTCATAGATCTTGCCTGAATCTTGCCTATAGACCCTGGCTGCTCCTGCTCTTGGCGCTGGCTGTTAGCCTTTGCCTCTACCATTGTGTGCTTCAGTGCCTTTATCCCCATGCTTGCTGTTTGGCTGCATGCCATAGTTTACTCCGTGCCACCGGGGTGCGGCCTTTTATCTTCAGTGGTCCATATTAATGGCACTGAAGGTGATTCTACAATTCTGGTTGGCCCATGAGGCTCCTCCTATACAGCACTGGTGTACACCAATGATACAAGGTCTCGCTTTGGAGCGCTGTAGTGTCCTTTTTGGACAACTCTCACCCCTGCTGCACACAGTAGAATTCTAAATTGTTCAGGCCTCCCTTGTATGTATTGTACTGCTTGCTGGTTTCTTTGGATTCAGTACTTTGTCCTGTCTTCTGGAGAGGGGAGTTGGGGATGTGGTGTTATTTAAAATGTTTGTTTGCTTTTGGCCTACTGGTATATTGAACTTGTGTCTGACTATTGTTTTTCTATTCTGTTGAATTGTTGTAGCCTATAGGTTTTTCTTGGTTGCCACTCAATAAAAATGATTTCACTATATATATTTTAGCTTAAAATCAATATAAAACTGTACAGGCAATCACTGCAAGTGAATCAAAGCAGAGGTCACGCTAACAAAGTTCTTCAAATGAAATCTCGGTTTAGCTGCTGCATTTTGAATTATCTGAAGTTTGGTGGACAATTTCTTCTGAAAGTGGACAAAGCCGTGGAACCGGATGAGAAGGCGCTCAGGGGCCCTTTTACTAAGGCATGTATGTGCGTCTTATACACGTCAGTTTGGAGTTACCGCCCAGCTTCCGCGTGGCCCAGGCGATAATTTTTTTTTTTACGTGCGTCCGCTATGCGCACCAGAAAATAATTTTTATTTCCCCTGTGCGGCGGAAACTGGGCGGTAATTGTCATTTTACGCATGTAGATGATTACTGCTCAGTTACCATGTGAGACCTTACTGCTAGGTCAATGGGTGGCGGTAAGGTCTCAGACCCAAAATAGACGCATGCCAATTTTTATTTTGCCGCATGTCCATTTTCAACAAAAAATTTAAAAAGGCCATTTTTACAGGCATGCTGAAAAATGGATCTGTGTGCGTCCAAAGCACACGCCTATGCTAGCAAAGCCCATTTTTCAATGCACCTCAGTAAAAGGACCCCACAAAGAGGTTCTGGTGAGCCTTCTTAAAGATTTGTATAGTAGATCCTTGGAGACAGAGGAGGTCCACAGGATTGGAGATGGGCAAATGTAGCACAGCTTACTAAATGAACCTCTAGCTCTTATTGCATAAAATGGAATCTGTGCAGAAATAGCATGTTAGTAGTAAACTAACATTCATATTCTTAACTCCACCTTTTAATTTCCTTATATAACTCCAGTAATAATCTCCAAAATTGCAATATCCTCTAAGTGCATTTCCATAGACAACATTTCATAAACCATACTTCTCTAGTAAAAACCTAAATGTATGCAGCTTCCCTTCATGAATATAAACTATACAACCCTGTGGCTGCCCATCTCCCAAATGTATTTGCCTATGTAGCTCCAGTATCTCTCAATGCCTGTGCTACTGGGATTAATAAAGACACCCAAGATGTGCCCCATTTCTGCAATAAGATTACCATAATTGTACGGCATGTCACGTATATGGATTGATCACTTTTAAAAGCTCGCCGGTTTTCACTACTTCTGCTATACTTATTACCTACTCTGAATGATCAATTTTTGCACAGCTTCTTTTTTTAATCTGTTTTCCATTAACCTACATTATGAAAAGTAAAGAAATGTAACTTGTAAGATCAATATAAGTTCATGTACCCTTTAATAGCCTGCATTTATTAATTCAGGATGTTTTAGTACGCCTGTGTTAAGGTTTGTAAAAATACTTTTGTAGCTAACATCAAGCTTTCAACATGAACATTGCAGGTAGTAAGATCTATACTGTGTAGATTATTTTAAATAAATCCAACAGAAGTGTTCTTGTCCTTAGAAAATGCTGTAACCCATGTGTTGTACTTTTTTTTTCTCCTGGAGTAACTGTAAACCCAATAATCTCATGACCATCTGACCCAAGCTGTTGCAGAAATTGGGCAAGACTGATAGTAGCATGGTTGTGTAGAATTTTACAGGAGCATTGGGTTCTTCATGATAGATGTGCTGGCAGACTGACCAGCTAACGATAAAATCTGCATATTTTAATGAGGAGAGAATTAAAAAAGCATGTAACTGTGGAACTGGTAACCAATATGCCTCTGATTTTTTCTTCTCTTAGAACGTGAATTGTTTCTCTTCATTAATATATGATAACTGGAATGAGTTTGCATACCGTCATTCACCATTCCTGCTTGGCTTGACATTTCCAGAGTTCAGATGAATCACTAATAACCTTTCAGTGCTTTGCTCACTCTAATGATGTCCATTCAATAAATGAGATGTGAATATTGTCACCATAGCAAATAGCAGAGCAAGAGCGTCACAGCTAATTAAAAACAGCTGTTGTGGGCATTAATAGGCAGTCTTTTGTAGTTGGTTTTCGGGTTGGACTGAATTGTCTATATAAAGCTTTGGTCTATTTCTTTGTTTCAGAATATAGACATTCAACATGTAATATTTTGTCTAAATCAGTAAAAGCATAGGTTAAAATATTTCTTATAAATTATTGTGTAAATATAATTCCTTATTTTTCTCCCATTTTCTTCAGATAATGTGCTCAAAAACTGTGATTTCTTTTTCTCTGAACTCTTTAATTATAAACATAACTATTCTGTTAGTGGTTATGATTTTATTTGATCAGCCCACTGAGTTATCTTTTGCTGATTTGTCACCCTGTTCTCTCTCTGTTCAATATAGCAACTGATTGGAAACTTCATTTGAGCACTGAAGGCTCAAAAGGTTTCTAATCTCTACTTGCACTATATAACTGTATATAGAAATTTTCCTGTTTGTATACGCACCATTCCAGCAAAAGACTGTGCTTAAAACAACTTATTTTTATAGGGTGACTGCTTTATTGTAGGCCCTTGTGAAAAACTGAAGCCACAAGCTGGTTAAGCCATCCCTGACGTAACATAAACTGGATTACAATGAAATAACCTCTAGTTGCCTAACTTTCTTAGGTACATTTATCTCAGCGAACACCTCTCCAGTATTATGTAAGCCACATTGAGCCTGCAGATAGGTGGGAAAATGTGGGATACAAATGTAACAAATAAATAAATAAATTATTTGTATCTGGGTATCCGGCACTATTTATCTAAACTGACATTCTACCAACTCAACTAAGGGCTAGATTTACCAAAATGCACTCTCTCTTGCTCAGTTAGCTTAGTGGGGTTTTAAAAAGATTTGGATAGCTTCCTAAAAGAAAAGTCCATAAGCTATTATTAAAATGGACTTGTGGAAAATCCACTGCTTATTTCTAGGATAAGCAACATAAAATGTATTGTACTGTTTTGGGATCTTGCCAGGTACTGGTAACCTGGCTTGACCACTTTTGGAAATAGGATACTGGGCTTGATGGCCCTTTGGTCTGCCCCAATATGGCAACACTTGACTGCCCCTATCAGACTGACTGTTCACGTGTCCTTTAGATTGTAAGCTCTTTGAGCAGGGACTGTCCTTCTATGTTAAATTGTACAGCGCTGCGTAACCCTAGTAGCGCTTTAGAAATGTTAAATAGTAGTAATAGTAGTAAATGAGTGGTGGTAAGGGCTCCTGCGGTAACCTGGCAGTAACTGTGCTGCCCGATTACTGCTGGGTTAGCGTCATGCAAAATGTTATGGTACTTGTAACGTGGATCGGCCACTGTTGGAAACAGGGTACTGGGCTTGATGGACCTTCAATCTGTCCCAGTAAGGCAGTTCTTAACAAGAAACAAAAGTTGGCTTACCTTAGCCAAGTTACAGCATTTAAACGTATTCAGTAGAGGCATAGACATGGGCTTCAGCACTTCCTTCCCTGGGCCTCTAACTTTAACCTGGCCCTGTCTTTTAACTTCCTAGGTAAGGACTCCACCCCCCCCCCTCCCCTCCCCTCCAACTCACTTCCTCTCAGAGCAGGATCAATGCTCTTAAGGTGGCTCAGGCTAGTTAGAAAGGGACTTTTTTTTAAAGGGTAAGGGGGAAGTGTTCTATATACCCCCTTACAGCACCCTTTATACACACAAAAGCTTCTGAGGGTTTCCTGAGAAGACTAGTGCTGCTCCTTAGCCTAGTAACAGCACTAAGACAGACACCTTTCGAGGGAAACTGAGGGGTATAAATACCTAGCCAAGGGGAAGGGTAGTGTCTTTAGTTCAAATCCCCAATCACAGCACCTCTTTGCAAGGAGACCAGCATTTGACAAGACGCCATAGCAATTCCCCTAACATCTATGCAAGGGGATTAAAGTGACTTTCAACCTCCAAGCTGCAGCATCTTCTGATCTGCCTAAGAAAGCATTCACTAGTACAATCTCTAAAGCTGCTGGACTGTCTAAGGGAACACAGTAATGGCGAACATGTCTCTCACCAATGCCTGCTGGAGAATAGAAAGCAGAGAAAGAGAGGAAGTGCTACTTAATCCAGCTGGAGCAGCAGAAAGTCAAAACATTCAAAACTTTCACTCCCAAATTGTAAACTCTGTTGAGTAAGGACTGTCTCTTCATGTCCAGTGTACAATGCTGCATTCATCTAGTAGCACTATAGAAATGACAAGTAGTAGTAGTAGTAGTAGTAGTAGTAACTAAGATAAAGCCACTCCCTCTGGGAGGAATCTGCTTTACTTTGAGAACTGTAAATAAGAGAGGAGAATTGTTGAATTCTGAGGTGTAACTGTTATTATTTTTCTTACTTAAACTCACTGGCACATAACATAGTAACATAGAGGGGCATAATCAAACGGTGCCGGCAAAATCAATCGCCGGTGATCTATTTTGGCGGCGCCGCAACAGCTGGCCGGAACCGTATTATCGAAAAATATGGCCGGCCAACTTTTGTTTCGATAATA
The DNA here is from genome assembly GCF_901765095.1 of Microcaecilia unicolor. Taxonomy (NCBI): domain Eukaryota; kingdom Metazoa; phylum Chordata; class Amphibia; order Gymnophiona; family Siphonopidae; genus Microcaecilia; species Microcaecilia unicolor. The sequence goes on from NC_044038.1 coordinate 134,955,408, forward strand.
CGGTTGGGGCCGGCCAAATGCCACAGATCGCCGGATTTGAGATGGCCAACTTTGTTTTTCAGCGATAATGGAAACTGGAACCGGCCATCTCAAACCCGGCCAAATCCAAGGCATTTGGCCGTGGGAGGGGCCAGCATTCGTAGTGCACTGGTACTTCTGGATGTTTAGATCTTGCTGATCAGTTATGTTATGACTTACTTTGTTCAGGAGTGCTGTATTTTGTAATACTGTTTTGAGAAATGTTCAAGAAAGACTTCATACAAATGAAAAAAGTCCCTGCCTTGATGGCCGTCCCTGACGTGCACTTCCCTTAATAGCCGTCTTTCTCCCTGAACAGGGAAATCAAAAGTTTTTGCACACTGCTTTTTGTGTAGTAACAGTGGGATTTGAACCAGCCATCTCTGCATTACAAGACCAGTGATGTAACCACTTGGCCACAGCTCCACTTACTTCTCTTTTGATTATACCCCTCCAGGTCTCTCTCAGCCACTCACAGACAGCTTAACGCACTGTGATGGCTGAGAGAGACCTGAAGGGGTATAATCAAAAGGGAGGGACAGCCAAGTAAATGGAGCTGTGGCCAAGTGGTTACATCATGGCTCTTGTAATGCAGAGGTGGCTGGTTCAAATCCCACTGTTACTACTAAAAGAACTGTGAGTAAAAACTGTTTTGATTTCCATGTTTGGGGAGAAAGCCGGCCATTAAGAGAAGTGCACTTTCGGAGAGAAAGACGGCTATTATGGGAAATGCATGTCAGGGACAGCCATCAAGGGAAAATGAACGGCAGGGACTTTTTTAATTTGTATGAAGTCTTTCTTGAACATTTCTCAAAACAGTATCACAAAATACAGCACTCCAGAACAAGTAAGTCATAACATAACTGATCAGCAAGATCCTTTTTTTTTTACGAGCTGGCCGACTGGCTTCCCCTCCTAGGAAGGAAATGTTTTAAAGTTTTTTTTTTTGGGTGGGAGGGGGTTGGTGACCACTGGAGGAGTATGGGGAGGTCATCCCCGATTCCTTCCAGTGGTCATCTGGTCAGTTTGGACATCTTTTTGAGACTTGGTCGTGAAAATAAATAGAGCAAGTAAAACTGGCCAAATGCTCGTCATCGCCGGTTTTCTTTTTTCCATTATCAGCTGAAGCCGGCCATCTCGTAAGCACGCCCACATCCCGCCTTCACTACCCTGTTGACACGCCCCCTTGAAGTTTAGCCGCCTCCACGACGGAATGCCGGCGAGTGTGTCCAAAAATCGGCTTTCGATTATACCGATTTGGCCGGTTTTAGGAGATGGCCGGCCATCTCCCGATTTGTGTCGGAAGATGGCCGGCTATCACTTTCGAAAATAAGCTGGATAGTAACATAGTAGATGACGGCAGAAAAAGACCTGCATGGTCCATCCAGTCTGCCCAACAAGATAACTCATATGTGCTAATTTTTGTGTATACCCTACTTTGATTTGTACCTGTGTTCTTCAGGGTACAGACCGTATAAGTCTGCCCAGCACTATCCCCGCCTCCCAACCACCCTCAGGGCACAGACCGTATAACAATGGTGTACATAGTTGTTGGAAACTTGTCTCAGTTATTGGACTATTCAAGTTACAATAAACCCTTCACACTTTTGAGCTGATTAAACTGTGGGCAGTTTGACTACGAGAAATGTGCTATGTGTCAGGTTTATGTTCCAGTCAGCCTCCTAGTTTCTAGTCTCAGCTACACCCTCAAATCAGTCCAATAAGTATGCTTGTATAGTCTGCATGCTGCTCACCTGGGAACCTAGGGTTACACGTTCAAGGTAGATTACAAATATCCAAGAACTAAATTATATAAATTCATATAACCATAGCATAGTAAAACCAATAATCCACAACTATTCTTCAATTTTTTTCCTAAAAATTCCATAATTTGTTTCTAGGCAGAGCTCCTGCGGAATCTCATAATTATGGCTGGCACATAATTATGGCTTCAGTCAATTTAGGATTGTAGTAATGTCAGTAAGGCTTGAAATGAAGATCTTGAGGTCTTCTTAAACTGATATCTTGTAAACTTATTCTCCAGGCACTTTAGTTTCATTTGATGCTGAGATCTAAAAATTTTAACAAAAATCTTGAACTGTTCTACCAGCAACCAATTTATTGCCCTCAGAACAGGCATAATATTATCATATAATTCCTAAATCCCATCTCACACCCCATTAATAACTGTGTCATCATGTTGTGAAGGAGAAAAAAAAACACCTCATAGTTCTACAGGAGGGCAAAATACAGGGAGTTCCAATAATTTATCCAACTGACCACCTATAAAAGAATTAATGTGGCTAGCTCCTTCCTTTCCAATATGTTTCAGCTGCTCAATTAAGTGTTATTTCAGTTTTGTAAATTACCTCATGCATAGAACTGAAAAATGAACTTGCAGAACTATTGTTAGTAATATGTAATTTATCCTTAAAATCGAGCGTGGTACTGGAAGATTGGAGGATGGCCAATGTAACGCCGATTTTTAAAAATGGTTCCAGAGGAGATCCAGGAAATTATAGACTGATGAGTCTAATGTTGGTGCCGGGCAAAATGGTAGAGACTTTTATAAAGAACAAAATTACAGAGCATATTCAAAAGCATGGATTAATGAGACAAAGCCAACATGGATTTAGTGAAGGGAAATCTTGCCTCACCAATCTATTACATTTCTTTGAAGGGGTGAACAAACATGTGGATAAAGCTGAGTCAGTTGATATTGTGCATCTGGATTTTCAGAAGGCGTATGACAAAGTACCTCATAAAAGACTCCAGAGGAAATTGGAGAGTCATAGGATAGGAGGTAGTGTTCTATTGTGGATTAAAAACTGGTTAAAAGAGAGAAAACAGAGAGTAGGGTTAAATGGTCAGTATTCTCAATGGAAGAGGGTAGTTAGTGGGGTTCCCCAGGGGTCTGTGTTGGGACCGCTGCTTTTTAACATATTTATAAATGACCTAGAGATGGAAGTAACTAGTGAGGTAATTAAATTTGCTGACGACACAAAGTTATTTAAAGAGTTAAATCGCGAGAGGATTGTGAAAAATTACAAGAACTAGGCGTGTAAATGGCAGATGACATTTAATGTGAGCAAGTTGCATGTGTGAAAGAGGAACCCGAATTATAGCTACGCAATGCAAGGTTCCATGTTATTAGTCACTGATTTCTATTCCAACCAAGAAAGGGATCTAGATGTCATCATTGATGATACGTTGAAACCTTCTGCTTAGTGTGCTACTGCGGCTAAGAAAGCAAATAGAATGTTAGGTATTGTTAGGAAAGGAATGGAAAACAAAAATGAGGATGCTATAATGCCTTTGTATTGCTCCATGGTGCGACCACACCTTGATTATTGTGTGAAATTCTGGTCGCCGCATCTCAAAAAAATATAGTGGAATTAGAAAAGGTGCAGAGAAGGGCGATGATAATGATAAAGGGGATGGGACCACTTCCCTATGAGGAAAGGCTAAAGTGGCTAGGACACTTCAGCTTGGAGAAAAAACGGCTGAGGGGAGATATGATAGAGGTCTATAAAATAATGAGTGTACGTGAAGTGTCTGTTTACACTTTCCAAAAATACTAGGACTATGGGCATGCGATGAAGCTACAAAGTAGTAAATTTAAAACGAATCTAAGAAAATGTTTCTTCACTCAATGTGCAATTAAACTCTAGAATTTGTTGCCAGAGAATGTGGTAAAGGCAGTTATCTTAGCAGAGTTTAAAAAAGGTTTGGACAGCTTCCTAAAGAAAAAGTCCATAGACCATTATTAAATTGGACTTGGGGAAAGTCCACTATTTCTGGGATAAGCAGCATAAAATGTTTTGTACTTTTTGGGGATCTTACTTGTGACCTGGATTGGCCACTGTTGGAAACAGGATGCTGGGCTTGATGGACCTTTGGTCTGTCCCAGTATATATCTGTTTCAACAGGCCTTTTAGATTGCTACTATTATAGTTTCTGTTTATATGCAGAACAATTTTTGATTTTTATTTCCTTTTATTGTTTTTATTGAATTTGTTTTATTTTTGCATTTATGTGATGTCTCTATGTTAGTATGGAAGTTCATCTGTAAACTTCCTAGTACTGCGGATAGCGTGGTATAGAAGCTGTGTAATAACTACAAATAAATAAATAAATGCATAGAACCACTCAGCTAATTCTGTTGCTCCAAATGACAATGTGTTACCTAACATTGGGACTGTCTTACTAAACTGTGTTAAGGAGCCACACTAAAGTCTACTGTGTGTTTAAACCTGCAGCTCAGTAACAGAACCCATGCTAGCTGCTTAACATAGGCGGGGTGGGAGCTGGGCATGATATGGGTGGTCAGAGGAGTGGCTGGCTGTAACAGCTACCACATGGGGTGGTACCTCACATTAGCTGTCACCACTTCTGATTGTAGAGCTATACTTACTGCCCCAAGAAGAGGATTTGAATTCCAGTGCTATATATTTTTGATACTGTTTTATGGTATCAATTTACTGTTTTCAAGTTTACCTCATTTATTGTATTTATGTTTATTTTTTGGTTATTTTACTATTGTTATACTATTGTTAAACTGTACTTGCTATACATCGCCTTGGGTGAGTCTCTTCATAAAGGCGGTTAATAAATCCCAATAAATAAAAAATGCAGCTGCTTTATTGCCAATCCAGTGGCATGGTTTCTGTCAATGGAGGTAAGGCAGGCATACACACACACACCCTCTGCTCTGACATCCATTCCCCATTTTACAAAGCCAGGATATGCACATATCAAACCCAACTATGTGCATATGGCAAAGAAGTATGGTTTGCACATGTCTTGGGCAGGACAAGGGTGTGGCAAGTTCATAGACAATTATTCCCCATTTCAGAAGGGGACCAAAGGGGGGATTCTATATAGGGTGCCTGTTAGGTGCTCCTGTGCCGAGTTTTCAGTGTGCTCTAATGGATGCAAGGTGCCGAAACAGGGCAGGAATAGCAAGATCTGCATAAAAACACATTTATAGAATAACACCTGAATGTTTCTGCGTAGATCAGCAAAGGGGGAGTAACGATAAAAGGGACATGGGCAGGTAGGGAAGTTTCTTTAAGATGTGCACAGTATTATAGAATAGTGTGTATCCGTGCCCAGCTTGCATGCCAGGATTTACACCTGGTTTCAATTAGTGTATATCCTCGAGCATGGATTCTGGCGCTATGCGCTATTCTATAAAGGGCACTCATCCCAGAAAGGCTGCTTTTTGGTGCTGAATTTTGAGCTCCATTTACTGAATCCAGCCCTAAATGTCTTTGTCCTAAAGTATCAATGTTGGGAGTTATAGCTGTTACCAAGCATATTTTGGATTTGGTAAACAGCTGTTATTGAGCAACACTCCACTGGAGGGATTGGGGGGAGCTGCTGCCCCCCTTAATCCTTCCAGTAGTTTTAGTACACCTAAATGTCAAATTGGGAAAAGAAACTGGTCACTGTGACAGCATGAGGATGGTATTTTACATTGTGCAATAGCAACAGAACCAGTTATGTGTCTGTCAGCTTTGTACCTGTCAATTTTTTGTTCATTTATTTTTCTAAAATGGATATTTATGTTGCATGCACCTGGCACATGAACATCCTTTTCACCTGTATTTTAGAACAGGCTCTATATTAGCAGATTCTGTTCTAAGATACTGGTGAAACTTAAGGTGCACTGACCTGCACATCTTAATTCCTACTTCTCCAACCTGGCTATAATGGGACTGTAGATTCTTTGACATAGTACTATGTAGTGAAACGTGCTTATGGTATATCTGGGGTTATATGAACAGAGAAAGCATGAAATAAACTTCTCTGTACATCAGAACTATAACATTTAGAAGCATTCTGTCCTTTGCTCTGTAAATACCTCACACCCACCACTATCTTAGACACTGAATTCTAGCATAAGAACCTAATGCAAATGAGTAATCAGCTTGAAATAGAAATAGCTAACTAAAATTCAGCATTCAATTATGTTTTCAGACAAGGTTAAATACATTTTAAAAAACAGCACACCATATCTGAGTAAGAAAACTAGTACAAACAATTATGGACTAGGAAGGGGGATGTGAATGGAGAACAAGAGAGAGAGAGAGAGAGAGAGAGAGGGAGAGGGGGGATGGAGGGGGTCTGCAGTGACAGAGGCATCAGATCAAACAGAAATGCGTATCTGCTGGCAGTTATTATGTTATAATAGTAAAGTTGTTATAACTTCCAAGAGGAAGTTGACATTCTCATTGTTGAACACAGATCTTAAAATGAACCTGTGTGACCTTCGTTTTTGTTTGGAACTTACTTCTTTGCTCGTTTCTAATTAACAACACAATTTCTTTTCCAAAATCATTACGCTTTCCTTCTGAAGATGAACTGCTGTGTCCATGTATGAAGGAAATGGCAGACCATCTGTCACCAAAAAGGCTTCATATTTGTGAAGTGCCTTGGAAATCTGAAGGAAACGTAAATTATGCCGCATTGGAGCTGTTACACTCTTTTAACTGTCTGTCACTTGCAGCTTATTTCTAGAACAATTACCCTCTGTTCTCATGAACTATAGCAGTGGTGTTTATTTCTGGTCCTCAAGGGACACAAACAGTTCAGGTTTTCAGGTCATTTCTCATGAATTTGCATGAATACATTTGCATATATACTACCCCCACTGCATGCAAATCTATCTTATGCATATTCATTAGGGGTGTCCTGAAACTACAACCCATTAGTTGCACTAAAGGCCTGTTGGTGAATATGACTAAACTATAAAATTATTGGTGAATGGTTGCATCATTAATGTTTTAAATGATGTGTAAGTAATTATGGGGAAAAAAGCCCAAAGAAGAAACAGCAGAGGAAGGGGGATTAAAAAAAAAAGAATAAAGCAGTATGTTAGAACCCCCCCCCCCCCCCCCTACACACACACAATATCCATCTGTGGTGGTCGCCAGCCACCTCAAGTATGTACTTTATAACTGGAAATTCATTTACCTGGTACCGGCTCTGAATCTCCAGCTATAAAGTGGCCTCAGCACTTATTTGGATACCAGCACTATTTAAACAATACTGAGATAGCTACCTGGATAATATTAGGACAGCTTTTTATGTAGTCCTAACCTTATCCAGGAGAAAGCAGCAGTTGTATGACTGACAAAGAGCAGAGAGAGAGGCATGGGTGTGAGTACCACTTGCAACAGAACAGTAAGTTCCTGGTTTGCTTGACTATCACCTAGAGCCAGATGCATCAACCAAACGTAAAAGAAGCAAAAACGTAAAAGCTGTTACCGAATTTTAAAAAATGAACAATGCAGCAAAAAAACAAGTCGCACATGTTCGGTTCGGTATTTGAAAGTACAATGCATCAATCTGGTGGAATCCCCGTCGGTAATCGGCCCCTAAAGCATACGCAGAGCAGCCAAGCGTTATGCTGGCTACTCTGCGCATGCCACACATGTCAACACCGCCCCCCCCCCAAAAAAAACAAAACACAAACACGTGGATCGGGAGGGGGCAAAGGCGCTCATCAGGAGCGTCCTGTATGGACGGCCTTGCCCCCCCCGCCCGTGGTCGCCGCTGCTGCTCCTCCCCGCTTCCTCCCCCAGCATTAAATAAAAACATTTTAAAAAACTCAGCTTTAGGAACCCTGGCCCCCCTCCCTTCCTGTCTCTAAACTCTTTCTCCACACAGCTCTGCCTCCCTCCTCCCCCGTGCCCTGCCCCCCCTGAGATCCTCGCCGTCGCTCCCCCCCCTCCACCGGGCCCCCCCCCCCCGCATTACCGGGCCCGTGCAGCGCCTCTCACCTCTGTATGAAGGCACTGCATGGGCAAGAAGACCATCAGATCGCTGCAGTCTTCAGGACGTCTCTCTCCTTCTCTGACCTGGCCCCGCCCCCATCTGACGTAAGAAACCTACGTCAGATGGGGGCGGGCCCAGGTCAGGGAAAACGAAGGAGAGACGTCCTGAAGACTGCAGCGATCTGGTCTTCTTGCCCGTGCAGCGCCTTCATACAGAGGTGAGAGGTGCTGCACGGGCCCGGTAATGTGGGGAGGGGGGCCTGGAGGAGGGGGGGAGAGGCGGCGACGATCTCAAGGGGGCCGGCTGGGGCAGGGCATGGGGGCGGAGGATGGCGGGAGGCGGAGCTGTGTGGGGAAAGAAAGAGTGGAGAGACAGGAAGAGAGGGGGGGCCGAAGCTTTGATTTTTGTTTTATTTTATTTAATGCTGGCGGAGGAAGCGGGTAGCAGCAGCGGCGACCACAGGCGGGGGGCGGGGGCAAGGACGTCATTAAAGGACACTCCCGACGAGCGCCTTTGCCCCTCCCAAACTTTTTTTTTCTTTCAGTTTTATAGTGATGCAGGGGGAGCAGCAGTGACCTCGGGCGTCAATAAAAGACGCCCCTGACGCGCGTTTTCGCCCCCCTCACTTTTTTTTTTTTTACATTACAGTTTTCAGTCAGATAGCCCTAACGACAGGTACAAACCTGTCGTTAGCTTTCCGGCACTTTTCCTGCGTTAGGGTAGTCGGAAAACTTTGATGCATCTTGTTTCTATGGGGTTTCTACATAATTTGCTCATCTGCATTCCGTTTTCGTTTTCTGCTACCATGGTCGGAAAATGGCCTTTAATGCATGCCAGGGTTCGAAAATTCTTCCTTAGAGGGTCGTTAAAGGGTCGTTAAAGCTTAGTGCATCTGCCTCCAAGTCAGGTCAGATTGTTAAGGCACTAAAACAAACAACACATTAACACATCAGTAAAGTAAAAGGGGAAATGCAAAGGACATTGATGACAGCTCTAAAGCCCTCCTGGTACTGGGCTTGCTGGCTACAATTCTGCTGCTGGACAGTGGCTGAGAGAAAGGGCTATAGTTCAGCAGAGGAGCTTCTAAGATGAGTGCAGAAGGCTCTAGATTCAATCCTCAGGTAGGATGGGGAAAGAATCTTGACTGGGTCCTTAGAGAATCCTGCTGTTCACAATTTTCTCTCTTCATTTTTTTTCTCCATGCTCCCCTGACTAAGCTGCAGGAGCTCAGGAGGACAGAGGGAGAAATAGACTGCTTATTGTGTGTTAACTCTTACCTTCCAGTGTCTACATTCCTTCCTTCATGCTTACCACTGAATCAAGGACAATGTGCAAAACTATTCTATATGCAGGACATTAAAAGCTAAGTAGTAAAGCTTTATTGTTCTACCTGTAACATCTGGGGGGGGGGGGGGGTTCAGCCGATAATGAGGAAGTCCAACTCCGATTAAAACATTTGTTTGCATACAAAAGGAGTTTTCTCGAGGCTTTTCCCTCCAGTAACACACACTTGTGCCTCAGCACGAGTTAACCCTGTTTTGATCTTTTAAATCATTTAAATTTGTACAGTGGTTGAACCCTGAGTTTATTTTTTAACATTAACACATGGCCATTAATTGAGAAAATGGAAAATCATCCATATTCCATCTGCAGTGAAAATGGTCTTACTGTGTGGGAAAGATCTGCTAAGGGCACATTAAATCCACTTTTTACCCCAGGTTAGTAAAAAAGGACCCTAGGTGAGTTATGCACGCCATTTATAGAATATCACTGATCGCATACCTGCACCTATGTGAGTAAGTGTATATTTACTGGTGTAATGCTACTATTCTACAATATAAGTGTGCAAATGGTGCTTAAATTTAGGGTGTCAAGTATGTGTGCACATATGAATAAACTTTACTTATGTGCTCCTGACCAGATCCCTTTGATGTGATAAAACAATTGCTTTGTTTCCTTTGGATCAAAGAGAAGAAATAATTAAAACTAAGAACACATGGCAGGATATTATAGTATTTGCAGTTTATACAGTGCATTGTAAATGCAGGCGTGTCGCCCTGATAGGCGATTTAAATATGACTAGATGTCGCATTCTCGAGGGCCTTGGCATTCTGTCAGGCTTCTTCCCCGGAAGCACTGGGTTGTGAGCCCTTGGACCACTACCGTGGAGCGGCAGTGGCAGGCAAGGTCACCTCCAAAGCAGAGACGAGGCAAGGCTGGACTGGAACCCTGGACTGGAGTTCTGCACAGAAATACATAGGACTGGAACGCACCGGACGGGTGCGCACTGGACTGAAACTCACTGGACTGGTACACACTGGAGTGGAGCCCACTGGACTGGAACCCATGGGACCGGAACCCGCTGGACAGGAACACACTGGACCTAGGTTTCACCTACGCTTAGCCACCGTTCGAGCAGCCGGCAGGGCTTACAGGAAAACCGGAACTGGAACTAGCAACCAGGAACAACAGGAATCAGGATACAGAAGTGCCCCCAGGCACCTAGGCAAAAGCAAGGCATACAGGCAGGGAATGTCCGGGTTCCGGCAATAGTCAGGTCTGGCCACAGGCAGAGAATATCCGGGTTCAGGCCATAGTCAGGTCAGGCAGCAGGCCGCAAGTATTGGAGTTCAGGCAGTAGTCGGGTCAGGCAGCAGGCAGCAAGTATCGGGGTTCAGGCAATGGTCAGGTCAAGCAGCAGGCAGAGAATATCTGGGTACAGGCAGCAGTCAGGTCAGACAGCGAGCAGAGAGTAGTCAGATTCAGGCAATGGTCAGGTCAAGGAGCAAGCAGAGAGTATCTGGGTACAGGCAGTAGTCAGGTCAGACAGCAGGCAGGACTAGGGCTGAAGCTCCAGGAGCAAAGGAAAACACACACGGGAAAACCAGAAAGCTAAACACAGGAAAACTAGTAAAGCTGTACACAAGCTAACAAGAAAAAGATATAGTAGAATTGGAAAAGGTACAGCGAAGGGCGACGAAAATGATAGTGGGGATGGGACGACTTTCCTATGAAGAGAGGCTGAGAAGGCTAGGGCTTTTCAGCTTGGAGAAGAGACGGCTGAGGGGAGATATGATAGAAGTGTATAAAATGATGAGTGGAATGGATCGGGTGGATGTGAAGCGACTGTTCACGCTATCCAAAAATACTAGGACTAGAGGGCATGAGTTGAAGCTACAGTGTGGTAAATTTAAAACGAATCGGAGAAAATTTTTCTTCACCCAACGTGTAATTAGACTCTGGAATTCGTTGCCGGAGAACGTGGTACGGGCGGTTAGCTTGACGGAGTTTAAAAAGGGGTTAGATAGATTCCTAAAGGACAAGTCCATAGACCGCTATTAAATGGACTTGGAAAAATTCCGCATTTTTAGGTATAACTTGTCTGGAATGTTTTTACGTTTGGGGAGCGTGCCAGGTGCCCTTGACCTGGATTGGCCACTGTCGGTGACAGGATGCTGGGCTAGATGGACCTTTGGTCTTTCCCAGTATGGCACTACTTATGTACTTATGGCCCTTTGGAGCTGAATGTGGTTGATCCAATGCATGTGGAATAGAGCAATGACAGGGCAGCCATTTGAGGGGCCAGGGATGCTGCAAGGACCCTCAGTGGTCCTCCTTGATCAATTCTTTGGCAATTGTGTTTGGTGTAGGGGTTTGGGGCTGTGGTACCAGAATTCAATGGTTGTTGATTGAATTCCCACTGTGGGGATTTGTGGTAACTCTTTTATTTCCCTTGCTGTAGTGACTGCAATGTGCTAGGTAGGTGTGTGTACCACGCGGAGCCCTT